>NW_017728918.1:87625444-87636248 GCF_001723895.1 Crocodylus porosus
GTCATGGAAAAATATGGATTTTGGGTTACTGTTTTTAATCTGAAAATTGGGGAATTTTTTTATCGGAGAAAACCAGGATCCCTGCTTATGACTGTGAAGGATTGCCAATGATGATGATAACAGTTACTGGTCACTACCTCTGGGGGTCAGGCTTTTTACATGCCATTAATTATCTTCCTAATTAATTACAGGCTTATCAGTAAAGGTGAACAATATGGGGACAGTTTTCTCTTTTCTGCTATAAAAATATCACCATGTAACAGGTCCGGGATATAGAAGAGCTATATAATAATTATGTACACATGTTCATATATATATTCATTTAAAAATAAGCCCACCGGTTGTCCCATTTGTCTCACTGGGACTAATAACATACCTAAAGTTAAGTATATAAAGCAATATTTGCAAAGCTAGGCCATAGCATGGATTTATTTGTACAATGTGCCAATAATCTAGTTTTTCATCTTTGGAGGTTCTCAAAATAGCATCAAGCAGTTTCATCATCTCTGCTGTAAGAACATGAGAAGGAAGCATAGGGCTTTGTGATCCTCTCTCTTTCATAGGCCTGGTCATGTTGCAGTTATATTGTTCTGGGGTTATTCTTGGGCATCTGCCCTGCCCTATACAGCCTGTCGTGGTACATTCTCTACGTACCTTTCAGGTTGTCCGGAAGTTTCGAAGCGTCTTCCACAAACAGCAGGTGATGAGAACATTTCCAGTTTATGATACTGGGCGGCCTGGATCAGAAAACTGGGGAACATTTGATCCTAGCATAGCTTTAAAAAAGCAAGCCAACTGGATTCCTTTTTTACAGGTAAATATAAGTGTTTTGTTTTCTTTTTACACTCTGTTGGTAAGTGACAGTAACTGCAGTTTGAAGTGTTAGAAGTTACTTTTCAGCCATTTACTTTTAATAAACATACAATGATCCTCTCTGGAAAAATCAAATTATGTCTAACTACCACCATATACTTGGGGGCCACCTCTTAGGATCCATCACTTAGTTTTATTTTATTTTTTACTGAAAGGAAAGAAAGTGAATTTATTGGTCACACCTAGGAAATACACAGCCTTATTGTCTGTGTTACACAAAGTCATTTTGAATTGCTGTACAGAAGAGAAAACACGGTTTATGACAAAGTGGGTTAATGACATTGGACTAGAAATTAGTACTGAAGAATGGGAGACCATATGGAACAACGGTCCTCACATCATTCTGTACAATAATAAAAGAAAGTTATCTTATATTGGTGGTTTATCAACTCACTTGAAATGTATTTATGGTACAGGAACAGGGAAATGTTAGAGGGAATGTGGTTAACTGGGAGGATTCTACCACATGGTGGACGTGTCCCAGAAAGAAATTGTTTTGCATGAAGGTTGGAGACAGGGTGAGGAAAATAACAAGATGCCAACTATTAGGTAATCCTTTAGTGTTCCTATTGAATTTTCCTGAATGCTCTGTGTCATATAAGAGGCATAAGAAGTTGATTGCTCATCTTGTAATGACTGCAAGAAATACAGTTGCAAAAACATGGAAGAGAACTGCCCCCCGCCAGCTCTCCCCTTAAAATCACTGGGTGTTTGTACATGCCACAGGAGTTTAATTCGGTTTAGTTCTCCCTAAATTAAAACTGTGGCTTTTAAAAAACCCACCATTGCCACCATTTCTATATAGGGAGAATTAAACCAAATTAAACTCCGGTGGCACAATACAAGGGTGGGGGCCCGATCCTTAGAGCTTACCTATCTCTCCAGGGTCGGAGTGGAGGAAGGCAAGCTGCTGGTGGGCTAAGTAGTCTGTGAGCTGCACAGAGGCCTAGTGCTTCCCTACAAAGCTGCAATGGGGCTGGTGCTTCCCTTTGTGGTGGCACCTGCTCTCTGGCACCCAGCCCCGGTTGTCCCGGGGGGACGCCACAGCAGGGGGAAGAACTGGGCCCCCACATAGCTCAGGCAGGCTCTGGGAGGGGCGGGGGAGAAAAAGATCAGGCTCCTTGCCACTTTTTTTTTGTTCTTTCGTTGAGATTGCCTGCATGGGCTGCTGCTGGGTTGCATAGCCCCTAAGCTACATGGGGCCCAGTGCTTCCTTCCATGGCTGCAGTGCCCCTGAGACCGCCTGGGCTGGCTACCAATGGGTGGCACTTTGTAAGGTAGCAAACTAAAACACCTCAGAGGTGTTTTATCTTGCTACGTTACAAAGCCATTTAAAGTGGAATACCCTGCAGACAACAATGCCATTAAAACGGAATACTCCGCCAAACATGCAAACTGAAGCGCCGTTAAAGCAGAATATGCCGCTGAGCGTGCAAACAGCAACACCATTAAAGGGATGCAAAAGGGCATTTAAGCCGCTTTAAAGGCCAATTTTGAGGTGTGTACAAAGGCTCCCTGACTGGTTTCACAAAGGCTGGGAATTATCAGTAATGGAAAAGTTGCCCCATCAAGTTGATGTTCTGCAAGGCAGAAAGAGAAAAGATGATTACTTGGACATTTGTTATAAATTTTTGGAATTTGTTAAGGAAGAGAATCATCTCCTGCCTCCAAACCAGAAAAAATTAGAAACTTTTCTGAATATAGAATGAAGTTCAAGCTCTATGAGCTAACGTTTAGGAATAAATTTTAAAATCTAAAAGCAGAAATAAGCAGAAGGTTGTGATACTTGTATTATGAAGAGTTCTAGGGAAGAACAAGGACGGGGTGACTCATCAGGTAGAGATGAAGAAACAAAAGCTTAACACCAACAGAAATATAATTATAAAGGACCTATCAGAGACTGAAAGGAAAAGAGGAAAAGAACACAATACTCCTGTGGATATTGACCTGAGTTAAGGCAGCACTGATGATGCAAGATACATTTCTGTCTTTGTATATATTAGGGGATTGCATGGATCTTTATCTGTCAAATCTGTTATTTGATAGGTGGAATTAATTAATAATACAGAAAAGGCAAGGTTTTTGAGTGGTTATGATGTTTTTAATTAGACCAACTGAGTAGTTGGAAAAAAGATCTTAGCAAACTTTTGGGCTCAATCACCTTTCTTCAGGCATAGGAAGTCTCTGCTGGTCTGAGACTCCAAAGAATGAGAGAGACTTCCTATGCCTGAAGAAGGGTGATTGCACCTGAAAGCTTGCTAAGATATTTTCTCCAACTACTCAGTTGGTCTAATAAAAGATATCACATCTACTCGAAGAACCTTGCCTACCTATGTCATTAAACCAACACGGCTACAACCAAAAACCCAGCTAAATACAGAAAATGAATTCATTGCATATACGTTTGGTAACTGATGTCTTCTGTGTGAGCAACATTAAGTCATATAATAAATGTTACATTTGTTCTTCAGATCAAGCCAAAACAAGATCCCTGGCAGCAAAAGCTCTTGACAAAACTGAAACAGTGGAAAAAGGTGGATCTGCTGATGGATCTCCAGTCAAAGTTTTTAGAGGCAAGTGAACTGGAGACTCTGAGTGTATTATATTTTGTTCATTCAGTGACCATATTCAATAACACTGGAAAACCCAGAGAAAGACTGTTTTCTGCTTCAAGCAAGTTGTCTCAGCCTTATGTTCCAGACTATAAACTTCAGGCATGAGATACAGAAGCTGAACCTCTAGTACTGAGATGATGCTGTTTTTTTTCTTTTGTCTTCACTGACTAGTGGGAAACTAGATAGGAAAGATTCAGAATACAGGAAATATGAATTTACAATTCCAACATCTAGTTTAGGTAGATCTTAGTTATTTACGTGTTTGGGCATGATTCTGAGATGACATACATCTGTTCTATACCCAGTGCCAATGGTGTTAGTTGTAACATACGCTATTGTAAACAGATGCTGAATTGAGCTTGTGAAGCTTAGAGGGAGAAACACATTAGAGTAGTGACCTGGAACATAGAGGACCCAGGTTCAGTTTACTACCTCACCAGAAATTTTCTGTGCGAGTCACTGAGCTTCCTTCTTCCCTTGTTCCCGTTCTGTAAAATGGGGACACCAGTGTTCCCTGCCTGTCAGTGTTATCATCTACATTAAAGAGTGTCAAGTGCTCAGTTACTACAGCAGTGGGAATCATATCAAACCTGAAAAACTGATATGGAAGTCTCACTAAACAGAATAAAATTGCTGGCATTTATGGACGTTTTTACATGTGTTCTGGGGGGTGGGGTGCTTTAATTAGAGTGGCTCTGAGAACCACTCTAATTAAAATGCCTGGAGTGTCTTGTGTATCAGTGTCCCCATGCTTCAAAATGCTGGCAGAGGTGCTTTAACTAAATCTCATTGAAGGAGCTTTAGTTAAAGTACCCCTGCTGCCATTCTGAGGCGCGGGGACTGATACACGAGATGCATAGGCTGCTGGCAACACCCTAATTAGCATTTTTCAGGAGACTCAGTTGATTGAGTCTGCTCCAACTTGCACATCTACAGGCACCCATCAGGCCAGATATAGCCTGAGAAATAGCATCTCATAGCATCTAGTGCTGAAGCTTTTAGCTTCATCCAAAAGATAGAAAAGGAATACTTATCTGAAATCTTAATTCATATAGTGTGTGCAGAGAATTTTTAACTGGAAAGGACTATGGAAGATTCTCTCTCACAAAGTGGAACAAAGGAACAGGTGATTCTAAACCAGAAAAACAGTTAATGAAGTAGTCAATTAGGAGATTCCATGGTCCCCAAACCGATGAGTTTTGAGTTTCAGGGTTCATGTTTCTAACAGCAGTAAACATAATATGAAGCTACAGAAAAACAGGGGGGAAATATAAGCATATAAGTTTTATTTATTAATAAACTTGAAACATTTCAAATTGAAAAAATAAGATGGATATTTGCTATATTTCCAGGAAGTAAATATAAGACGATAAGAGCACCAGGTGGCACTCACTGATAGCATTCAAATAAATAATACTGTACATGAAAGAGATTGGGGCTATAGCTCATCTTGTGAATTAATGAAAATTCTGTTCTTGAATGGTGCTTGATTTTTTTTTTTTTATTTCCCTCTATTATAGGCTTCTTCTGGATTCAGTCCTCATATCTCTATCTAATTCATTTTCAACAACAACATTTGATTTAATGATAAATACAAATTAATTTCCAAGGTCCGATCATTCAACCTCTTTATTCAAAAGAAATCATACATAACATTCTCTATAAAAATATCCTAGACCCAATAGCTATATTTTTACACTTAGGGGACAGGGGGAAAGAGACTATTTGTATGCAGGCAGTTGAAGCAATAGTGTTCATTTATAAAACAAAATGAGGGACTGTGCTTCCTTGATAAGCATCCTAGAACTCATCTCTGCTCTTCATAAAAGGATGGCTTTGCTTGTAGGCTTGCCTTGTGAATCTTACTTGTTTTTGATATTGGATATGATTGAAATAAGGTATCCAGCATGGAGCAAGTGATGGAAGTTCTCCAGGAGCATGCAACATCAGTGCTAGAACCACATCCAGTGCCACTAAATTTTGTGACTTCACGCAGCTCAGGGCAGAATAATTATGATCAAATCTGGAAAAGAATTTACAGCACCTCTGAACTCCATCAGGTATTTAGAAGGGAAAGGGGCAGCTGAAAGTTTCATTCCTGTGATGATTGTGAATTATTAACACATTTCACAAGTTTTCATAAGTTACAGTGAAGAGCCTCCAGATGAGATCTATTTCTCTGTGGTCTGCCCCAAGGTGGGAAATGAATCCAGGCACAATGCATTGCTGCAAGGAAAATGGGATTTTTTTTGGCAGTTTGAAAAAGCTTTTTTGCTCTTGAAATTTGGGAGCTTGATGACTTTTTTGGCAAGCTAATGACAAGTTCAAAACATTGTGCTTTCTTTTGTTTTTAAATGCCAGTATTTTATATCTTGCTGTTTTGATAAATTCTAAATTCAGATTTAAATTACTGAACTAGATTAAAAGGATTTATTTAAAAGGATTAACAACACTCTTTTAACTGAGGGAGTTGCTTACGTCTCATCTTGTGTGTCAGTTTTAATCTTTCTCTGTGCTGTAGTTTATTAGTCTTCAGTCATGGAAGAACCACTCCATGGTGCATGCCTACACCTTGGAGGAGCTTTTTTAGTAGGCATCTGTCTGTCTTGTGAGACAATAGAATTACACCGAGTAAGACATCAGCTCATTGAACAAAATCTTTGCTTGAAAGCCAGAAGAAATGTATGTGGGTGCAGAAGTCTGCCCAGACAGAACTCCAGGATTAACATCTCTGCTTGCACATGACAATTTTTTGGCCACTGAGCCTTAAGATGAGAGCAAAAAGTGTTTGTGGCTTATCTCAAAAGGGTAACCATGTTTAATCACATTCTGTTCAAACAATTGTCCAGCCTGGCATCAAAGTGACAGAGAACTTTGGCTATGATAAAACTAACTTTCTATCACTGCTCTAGTCCTGATGTTTTTTAACAGAGCCTTGGAAGGAGCTAAGGAAAGACAGATATTAATGAATTAGGCCTGACACTGCAAAGGATGAGGCTGTGTGGTAATGCTGAAGAGTGCTTGATAACTAGCTGTGAAAAGAAGAAAAGCTATCCTGTGTCTTGATAGGCCATTGTAACAGCAGGAACCTTCTCGGGGCCGACTTCCCTTTGGCCTGCCCACCTGTTTCTAGGCCAACCACCTGCCTTTTGCCTGCTATGCCTTGTTGTTAATTAATTAATTATCTTAATTAGGCAGGAGGCTGCTTATTTCTTGCCCCAGTGTGAGTGGGTGCTATTTGTGGCTCTGTACTTCCCCTATACCACAGGGTATGCCTTGCAGATGACATCCAGGTGTTACTCTTACCGGCCCCACACTGGGCCCCAGAATCCTCCTGTCGGGACCCCTCCAAGATCCCTCATTCAGGCAGCCTACCCTGCCTTCACTCAGGCTAACTAGCTCCCTGAAACTATTTTCCCCTCTTGGGGGTGTTCCCCCCGGGACCTTTGGCCATACAGGCCCTGGCCTCACCTGCAAGGCCAGTTGGAAAACCCAGGCTCTCATAGCTCTGGGCATCCTTTGCAGTGTACCCCTGGCCCTTTTGACCATCCTGGTCCTGGCCCCAGCATTGACCAGTCAAGGGTACTCTCTCAATCAGGTCAGAGTCTCTAGCCCCCCCTCTATCTCTGGGGTCTGCCTTCTAGCTCTATTAGCGGGTTACCCAACCGGCTGTGGGGGCTAAGGGTTAAGGCACCCTGACCCACCTTTCACTGGGATGGTAACTGGCCTGGAATTTCCTGGGGGCTCCCGCACCACTGAGAGCCCCACCAGGCCACCCACGCCTGGCAGGGTGCAGTTTTAGGCCATCCCCTTACCTCCAGGTGATACCAGCAGCCAGGCAATGTTGCTGCCCACCTGCCAGCAGGGAACTGAATTGTTTATAAAGGCAGCCAGGGATCTAAAATGGCTGCTGGAATCAAGGACCTGCTGACTGTTTGGCTCTGATCTTGAAGTGGCAGGCACCAGCAATGCCCTGCCATAGCCATCCTTCTGACTGGGGATCAGAGGGAAAAACTACATGGACCAGTGCCCCACTTTTTGGAAGGAAGTATAAACTAACTTCCTTTCACTCTTACCTGAGTTCAGAGAGAGAAATTGGGTCCCAATCAAGCTTTTCAAAATTTGTGGGAATTCATTTAACCTAGAGGAACCATTAAAGTCAGGCAGAAGGTAGGGTAGATTTTCACTTTATAGACTAACTAAACTGGAGAGACATAGCATAACATTTTGTGAGCCTGAGCTCATTTCATTAGATACTGCGAAAGGACATGCATAGATCGGTGTATAAAATAAAGTGATTTGAGTACAAAAGATAGAAAAGGGGCTGTACAAGGAGAGACAAACAAGTAGTAAGCCCATAGGGACAAAGAAATCATAAAAGGGGTCATCCAGGTAATGGAATAAGGATTCACAGTCCCAGTTTAGACCATATTTATCATAGTCCAGTCAGTGGATGTTTTCTTATCCTACAATTTTGTATTCAAGTTGCTTTTGAAAGTTTTATTGTCTAAGAGCACCCACTCTGAGGTCAGCGACAGAATATCCAGGGAGTTTAAAGTGTGCTCTCACAGGCAGGTGTATCTTTCTGGAACTGAGTCAGATCAGTGTTCATTTATTTTTACATGTAGGGATCACACCTCTGTCCAATGTAGACAGAAGAGGGGCACTGTAAGCAGGTGGCATTTGTGACATTAGTAGACTTGCAGGTGAATGAACCTCAGGTGTCATAATCTGGGTTGTTTGCTCCATTGATGATGTGGTCTGTATTGATGAGGGGGCACGGTTTGCATCTGGGTCCATTGCCGGCTTCGGTGCCTCAGTGAGAATAGGAATTAGGTGGTCTGTTGCTTGAGAGATGTCATTTCAGGTGGTAGGGCTGCCTGTAAACCAAGAAAGGTTTGTCCACCATGGCTACCTTAAAACTGTCATCCTTTTCTATTGTGGAGACAAACCTGGAATCAAATATCCCCTGGTTCTTAGGCGGGTAACACTAGGAGGGGCTGGAGGTTATTAATCATGTGTCCAAGGTGTACAAGCTGGGGCTGTAGGTGACCACCAGAGGGTTCTGTTGTCCTTGTCTTAGGGTTTGTATTGTAACAAGTCAGAGCGAGGTCTGTGTCAGGCTATGTTGATTTCTGTGGCTACAATTTTGTGATTGTATTGTAATTATAGAAATCCTTGCTCCAGATCCTTAAAGTATACATCTCAGTCAGAGATGGAGAAAGAAGGCTGGACTAGATGGTAGAGTGCTGTACTTGGGACAGCTTGGGTCCATTTTCTGTTTCTGTGTGACCTTGAACAGGTTCCTTAATTTACCTTGTGCCTTTGTTCCCTTGTTGTAAAGCTAAACTAACCCTTCAAGATATCATAATGGTTTTGCGAGGATTAAATCTAATGACTGCGGGGTATTTAAATGTTGTGGCAATGAGGGAGATGGGATTACCTATATACATGAGAAGGGCCATGTTTATGATCCAGCACGGCAGTTGCAATGCTTTTATGATAAAATGTCTTTTTATATAATGCTGGCAAATAAGAAATGTATGTATGTTTATAATGCTTTTTTTGTGGGAATGGGGGAGAACAGGAACAAAATTTAGAGGATGATAGCCTGGCAGTGGGCAAGAGAGAGAAGAACATGGAAAATGTCAGTCTCAGCAAGGATCCAGGATCTTCCAGGAAGAAGAAGGAAACAGGGTGAATCTTCCTTTTTCTTTATTTCTGCTCTTTAACGGGAATACTCTTTATAAATGTGATTGAGACCAGAAACACTAGTCCTGCCTTCTCTGTTTTATTATTCAGTACTGCATGTTCCCGTGCTAGTAAAGTCATTAGGTATCAGTTTACTTCTAGTCAACAGACATAATGTTTAATTTGGACAGGTTTTAGAAATTTCTTTGAGGAACAATGATTTAATTACCTTTCTTCTATCTGGAAAAAAAGGTATAGTTACATAACGACTTTGCAGCTGCTGGGATTAGAGGAGGGCACAGAGGCCAACAATAAGGACGTGGTCATGAGGAAAGGAGCGTACTTGTCTGTCCTTTACTTACGTCACCTGAGAATCAGAGAGCTAAAGGTAAAAATACAGGTCCACATTGGCATCATTTATTTTAGGTCAGAGGTAAGATCCAATCACATGTTTTATTTTTGGTTTATTTCAGAGGGTCTGCTTGGGAGTCCTGAACTATTTCAGATCTGTTGAGCGTTCCCTAACCATTAGCACCTCAGGTCTCTTGGTTAATGCTGGTAACCTTGTGCCCAGTGCTGAAGATACCTGCTGGGTAAATGCTGTCAAAGGAGGCATTGGTATGTCTGGTGGTCTTGGCTCTCATCACTATGTCCATTATACGCCAGCTGATTTCAAGGTGAGGTCATGCATTCAGTATCTTGGCATTCAGTAAATGGAGGTAGACAGTATATTAGTTATCCCCGCTAATCTCTGCCTTTCCACACCAAACCAGTCTATGCTAAATTGCTGAGTCATCCAGCAGGTTGGGTTTATTCTGCTCCTTGGATGCTTTTCCCTATCCTTTGTTTATCTTTTCCAGGACTACTTTCCAAGCCATTTCCAGCAGCTGCCTTCTGAACCTGAGCCACCAGATAACAGCATCTTTTCTTAGGGCCTTGTTATGCAGTCATTTTAGGTGACTTCTGGATATCTTAACCCCTGGATTAGCTGCACATTAATACCTTTGTGTGGTTTAAAGCACTTGTTATTCAGATCAAAGTTATGCCACTTTAGGGCAGAATTATCTCTAATTTGCATACCTTGCTCCTGTTTCATTAAGGTGTTGCCCCTCCCCACAGCCATTCTACCAAAGTTGAAGTCTTTCAGTATTCCAGGATGATCCAGGGTTGTGGTGCTCACTCTGCCTACTCTACACAGGAGTAGCAAGCCGGTCTGGGTGGCATAGGAAGCCACTGTGGTCACTGGGTTGCCAGGGATGCTCCAGCCACCCTTTACCACCCCCAGATTGAAAGATTCAGGGGACTCAAAGACAACACAAGGAACATTATGGATACATTACTGAGTATCGCCTCTGCCTGGGGCCGTGCACAGCTCCTAGTCCTGTGCCTGCTCATCAGGTTTCTAGTGGCAAGTCACAGCTGTGCAGGCAATGGACAGACAGAGAGCTTTTCACCTTAAGGTGTGACTGCTCCACTAAACCAAACAACACTAAGTCAATTAATATTCATGCAGCTTACAGTGTGAGATATAACCAGGCCCTTATTTCTCTTCAAATGTGGAATCTCAAATTCAGCAAGAGTCCAGGCAACACAGTCTGTTACCACTGGCAGTATTGAGGTCTGTT
>NW_017728918.1:87636348-87656877 GCF_001723895.1 Crocodylus porosus
ATTTTTAAAAGGAAGTTAGATGAGCACCTTGCCGGGGTCATCTGACCCCGGTGCTCTTTCCTGCCAAGGCAGGGGGTCAGACTAGATGATCTACCTAGGTCCCTTCCGACTCTAGCTACTATGAAACTATGAAATGCTTTCTAATAGGACTCTCAGTGTTTGCTTCTAGCTTTGAAGCACCTGAGATGCCAGCCATTAATACAATGACATTGTGATGTATGAAAGGCTGTTGATGTCACTTCTGGAGATTTCTAAAATATATTTGTTTCATTTTTAGTTTTTGAATCATCCCCTGAAGCCTTTGTGGTTGGAATGATATGACTAAGATAGTTACCTTTGCACACTGGAAAAGTAGTTCCAACAAATTCACAAGCCTTTTCAAACTTTGGTAAAAGAGTGTTTTTCTTCCTGCTGTAATGTAAAAAATACATAACCACAAATACTATTTAAAACCTGTTTGGGATGAGCTGTATCATTTGTTTGTGGCTGTATTATTTACAATGCATTATCCCAAATTCATCCTGATAAAACCCTGATGCAGTATCATAGCATGCATCTTGTGTTTCTCAGACACACTGAGTAAATTATATGTTCTTTATTTGTCTGAAATATTGACTCTTTGTTACTGAAGAGACACCTTATAAGATCACTTAAATGGTGTGGCTCACATAAGGGTTTGCATTAGAGTTGGATAAGAAACTTAAATTTTGACATTTTTCTAATCCCAAATTTGGAAAGAAAGAAAGAAGCCTGGAAAATTTTGGTTTGGATCAACCAGAATATTTCATTTTTATTATTTCAATTTTTTTTTCCTTCAAATAATTTTTATTTTTTTAATGTTAATTACTTCAAGCTTCTAAATGTACAATTCCTTTGAACCAAAAACCAGACCTCAGCATTTTCTAATTGTGGGGGGGAAAGGGACATTACACCCCAAGTGACCAGGGTGTGAGCTAACAGGGGCAGTAAATAGGGAAGGCAGTTTGCAAACAGTTCTCAGGTCAGATTGCTGCCCCTTCACTTTGAAGGGAAGCCTTCAAGCTTGGTGAGAGGAAGCAGGGAAAAAGCAACCTTTCGGGACCAAGGAGCACTAAACAGACCAGCTTACAGGCGAGTTTGCTAGGGAAGGTCTATTTGGATGAAGGGCAGCAAGAGAGATGCAGCAGATTAAGAGACCCAGAGAAATGGCTGTAGGATGTTGCAATGCCAGAGCCACTGCCTCTGCTTGTGCCTCTTGGGGCTGCAGTGGTGGCGATCGAGCCGTATGAAGCCTGACTGGCAGCTGTAGTGTGGCTCTGGCTGGCCAGGATCCAGTTTCAGGCACTGCATGCTACAACCATGTATGTTGCCCTGCTTTTTTTAAACTGTTTTTTTTAGGGTATTGGGATTTCCTGGCATCTAATTTTGGCTCCATGCTGCAAATATGCAGTTTGGAGAACCTTTTTATGTGTGCCATGTGTGTTTTGTGGCAAAAAAGCCCTTGAGGCACCACAAAACATGTGTATGTTTGTTTGGATGCACCCTCTGTGGCACACTGAGTAAGAGATGCCCCTTTGGGTGGCTTGATCAACAGTGAACGTTCTGCTGCTATGAGATTTATGCTGTTCGGGCTTCTGCTCTGCCTCAGTAGTTCTCCACTTACAGACTGTAGCTCCAGTATGGATGAGGCTTCACCAGGTACAACTGTCATGAGCAAGATTTTCCTAAGACTTTGGGTCAATGTTGAAACATTTCAAGGATGACTTAAGAGAGTCCTTGAAATGTTTCTTTTGGCCTCTGTGAGAGCACTTTCCCTTCTGTAGTTTACTGTAGAAGATCTTCTTTGGCAGTTGCTCATCTGACATTCTGGTGACATGGCCTGCCCATCTCATCTGTGATTTCATCAACAGAGTGTGGATGCTTGGAATGCCTGCCCATGTGTGAACTTCAGTGTCTTCGATTTTGTCTTGCCATTTTATCATCCTCAGTTTCCTCAGACAGCCCATGTGGAAGTGGTTCAGCTTCATAGCGTGGCACCTGTATAGATGCCATCCAGGTTTCACATGCACAATGGCTTTGTAGACCTTCAGTTTAGTTTGTTGACTGATGCCTTTGTGCTCCCACACATTTGCACGTAGTCTGTTGGAGGCCACACTTGCTTTGGCAATTTGTGGCATTGTTTTCATCATCGATATGAACTGCACATTACAGTGTACTGCTGAGATAGGTGAACTTGTCCACTGCCTGGAAGGTTTGGTCATTCACTGTGATGGTAGGCTCTACATAAGGTTTTCCTGGTGCAGGCTGGTGCATCACTTCTGTCTTCTTAGTGTTGATTGTGAGATCAAAGTTGTCACAAGCTGAAGAGAAATGGTCCATATTCTGTTGCATATTGGACTCAGATTTGGCATTCAGGGAACAGTCGTCAGCAGACAGAATGTCATGAACAGTCACTTCCTGTAAAGTTATCTTTGCCTGTAGCGTCTACAAGTTGAAGAGCTTGCCATCAGTCTAGTATCTACTGTCAATCCCAGTGTCACAGTCACAAAAGGTGTCTGTAAGCACGGCAGAGAACATCCAACAGAAGAAGGTTGGGGCCACCACACAACCTTGCCTGACTCCACTGGTGACTGGGAATGGTTCAAATGACTTACTATCATCCACAATGCAAGCAAGCGTGTCGTCTTGGAATTGCTGAACTGTTGTAATGAATTTCTCTTGGAGATCAAATTTTGCCGTGATCTTCCAAAGCTTCCCTCCCCTCCTACCCAACTGACTATATCAAATGCTTTTGTTAGGTCAGTGAAGATCATGTGCAGGTTGGAGATTTGTTCCTGGCATTTCTCCTGAAGTTCATGAGCTGCAAACACCATGTCTATGATCCTGTGTCTGTTCCTGAAGCCACACTGACTGTCAGGCAGGAGCCCTTGTTCAGTAGAAAACAGACGTATCTTTTTACTTCTGGGGTATAATTTCTTGAGTCCACATTGACTGGAAGAGTTCAGTCAGTTTCAGAGCCATGTGAAAGCCTCCAGCCTTGTAGGCCTTTGCTGGTATGGCATCGGCTCCAGGTGCTTTGCTATTTGACAACAGGTTAATTGCTTTCACAATCTCAGTCAGCCTTGGAGGATCAGCAAGAGGTATGTTAATGTTTACCTGGGGCAGTCAATCAGTTGTGTCCTCACTAATAGATGATTGTTGACTGAGGATGTTGTTGAAGTGTTCTGCACATCTTTGCAATATCTTTCCTTTGTCAATGGGCATCATGGTGCCATCAGCACTCAGTATTGGAGATGTTCCTGATGATGACCATGGCTTGTAGAGCATTATAAAAGTTCTTCATATCCTTCCTGTCTGTGTAGGACTGAATCTCATCTGCCTTGTTGCTCAGCCATGAGTTTTGCATCTCTCTGAGTTTGCTTTGGACATTTCTTCTTGGACATTGAAGTGCTGTCTTCTAAACGGGCCTTATGGAGCTGATGTTTCTCATTCAGTAGTCTCCCTATGTCAGTATTGTTTTCATCAAACCTATCTTGATGTTTACATGTGGTGGGACCAAGGGTATTGGATGCAGCCAAGTACACAGCATCTCTGAAGGATGCTCAATTTTCCTCAGTGTTATTGGAGTTCACATTCTTATTAGTTGCCTGCACAATTCTTCAACAAATGCCTTTTTCATATTCTCCTGTTTCAGTTTGGAGACATTGAGCTTTTGGGTGCTTTTTTGTCTTGTGGTCATCTACTAGTATGTATCCAGATATTCAGGTTGGAGACTATGAGCCTGGGGTCAGTACAGCATTCTGCACTTCTGATGTCCTTTGTCATTCTGACATCCTGTCTGTCTCTTTACTTGATGATGATCTAATCAATAAGAAGCCAGTGTTTGGAGCATGGGTGTATCCAAGATGCCTTGTTGCAGTTTGGCAGGCAGAAGACTGTGTTGGTGATGCGAAGGTTGTGTTTAGCACATTTCCTTAGTAGGAGGAGCTCGTTACCGTTGCACTTCCCAAGGCCATTTTTTTCTGACAATGCTTGGCCATGTCTGGTGATCAGAGTGTATTTGTTGTAGGAAAAGAAGATGTACATCACATGGAAAGGAAGAACAGGCATTGTCTAAGAAAAAGATAACAAGTACATAGCAGCAGCTATGTTCTTTTTTAAAAAGAAGAGTTTGTATTGCTATAGTTATATTAAGGACTAGTTTATGCTTGGAGATTTACCACTATCATTGTATGGGTCTAATTATACTCCAGTTGATATATTGCTATAGTTTTATACTGGTTTAAATCCTTATGTGGACTCTTATTCCAAACTAAGGAATTTTTACATGGAACTCATACTGCTTTGACAGCCAGCACTACTCTAATTTGTTCTAGTAGGAAGTGTATGCCAGGGATATTATTGATCAATATTGACTAGAGATACAGTGTCATGATAGATAATGTAGCCAGTTCTTTTAAAAATGAGGCTGATTTTAGAGAAATAAGACCCATAAATTAATGTCAAACTATTCTATTATTAGAATGCCAACAAATTAGAAATCAGTATACTCTGTATGCATCTCAATCAATAGGTTCCTTCATAACTCAGTCACGGATTGCTAAATCTTTGCCTGTCTGCAGCTTCTATCTAAATCACAGAAGCCATTACTCAACAAAGTAATGCTTGATTAGGAAAGATGACAAGGAAACAATAAATAAGAAAATGTGTATTTTTTATTTTGTTGTTCTTTAAACTTGTAGACTGCCTGCTTAAAGCTTGTTTCTTTTCCTAGATGTGTAAAGTGTCTCAGGACTTGTGGTACAACAGTCAGTTTTATAATATCTCTTGGGATTTGCTATTGCACAGGTCCACAGTGCAAAGTTCATGGAGTTTTTGGAGGTGGAAAACCATGATGACTTTTACACTGCAGAAGATGGATGCATTCACACACAGGACCAGCGAGGGGCTTACATCATGTATGACTTAGCTTTAAAGGACCTGAAAGAGCTTGAAAACCAGCTGCTGCTTATAGCAAGCCAGTACATTGAGAAAGAGAAAAGTAAGATGTTTGTAAAACTATAAGTGTGGTTAGCACAAGTCCAGTTTGATTTACTGTTTCCAAGCTATGAGTTCTTGAAATGTGATTGTAGATGCTGTTTATACAGATGTCTCTTCTGGGTAACCATCTGGAGTCTTTCTTAGCACTTCTATCCATCTTTATACCAGAGCCATTGCTGTGGCATTTCAGCACGTATTGCTAGTGTTCCATCAACACAGTGTCGTTAAAAGTATTTACCAGTAATCCATTAGAACAGGGGTATCAAATGCACCCCTCCTTGCAGGCTGGATCTGGACTGTGGGGCTCCTCATGAGTTAGTTGGATCCAGATATTTTGGTGGTGGCAGGGAACATGGCAATGATGTAGGGGTTAATACAGCTATTGCTTCCTCCCATCTCTGCTTCTGTGTGCCCCACTCCTGAATTCTCAGCCCCTGTGGTGCCCCATGGGCCAGATAACATACCTCCATAGGCATACATCTGACACTCTTGCATTAGATGGAGAGGGGATAGCTAATAATTAGGGACCTACTCAAATCATGATTTTGTGGAAATCATGAAATCAGGTGATCTCCGTAAAACTCGTGGGGAAAAAAACTTATTAAAAATAAAATCCTGGTTCCCCAGTGGGAGCCAGCAGTCCTCCTGGCCATGCAGCCCACTGCGGGGGAAGAGGGGAGGGGGACTGCTGGCATGAAGGTGAGCAGGCAAGATGACTGCTGCTCCTGCCCTTTGCTGCTCACCGGCTGACAGGACTTGCCCTCTCTAATCAGCAGCAAGGGGTGGGGCTGCATGACAGACGGCCCTCGGCCAATCAGCAGGGAGGATGGGGCCATATGATGGACAGCCTTCTCCACCAGTTAGCGGTAGGGGGCAGGGCTGCTGGGGACCCTGAGCAAAAAAGAGGTGTGGGGTGGGGCCCGCCATGATAAGCCCATAAAAATGGTGGCCAGCCCCGCAATCTGCCCATGAAATTGGCTGGCTACCTCCTCAAATTGGGTAGGCCCCTACTAATAATGGAAGAAAAATAACTGCAATGGTCTGAGGGTGAAAAGGTGCAACTTCTGGGAACTTATGGGGGAACATGGGGTGAAGCTAATGGAGGAAGTTTCCTTCTCGCAAAACAGCTGAGCTACCTTACCAGCTGCATTATGTGCACCTTGAGCCACTCAGAACCTACTCTCAGAAACAAAACTTCAGACCACTTTGTATATTTTCAGCATACAAAATGAAATTGGTATTGCATCTATTGCGACAAATAGTCTTGTGGGAGGAAGGGTTTGAAACAGGATAAAAACATTTCCCCTTCTAAGTAGTTTATTTTGTAATTGCCTTATTGCAAGGTACCTTGAGGGCAGTCAGTGTAGTCTTACCCTCTGAAACTAGGACTGATTTTCGGACTAGTGATTAACTATTTCCAGTCATTTTGCTTGACTTACCTTTTGTTGTCAAACCAACCTTAATCTTTAAACTTATGGGTGGTGCCATTTCCAAATGGAGAATAAGCAAAACTAATCAGGCAGACAATTTGAGGCTTAAAGATATCTTTTGAATTTACCTTTGAATTTATTTGGAAGTAAAAAATGTGGCCATGCAGCTGGAATCATTCCATGATGTCTTAAACTAACTATGAATGAAACCCTCTAATAACAAGACAGTGCATTGCTCCAGTAGTATAAAGAGCTCTCTGCCCTGCCAGGAGCATTATGAGCTACACAAGCATTGAACAGGTTTTTGTTAAACTCTGGGTTGAAGAAGCAGAGAATTAAACATTCAATCTTCTCGCAGACTGTCAGGGGTACTTTATTGGACATCTTGGGGCCCCTCTGTTCTTACTGCTTCTGGTATTCAGAGACCTCAGAAATCCTCATTTTGACGTTGCACTCCTTACTGTCATATTTAAATACACACTGATGGACCTATCCTCCATGAGTGCATCCAGTTCCCTGCTGAACCTGGTTAAAATCTCAGACTCCACAATATATGGTGGCAATGAGTTCCACAAGCTGATCACACACGGTGTGAAAAAGAACTTCTTTTTGTTTGTTTAAGGGGATTTGGTAGCAGTCATCAAATACTTGAAGGGTTATAAAGAGGAGGGTATAGACTGTTCTTTGGCTGCAGGGAACAGGGTAAAGAGCAACACTTAAATTGCAGCAGCAGAAATTTAGGTTGGATATTAGGAAGAACTTTATTGCTATGAGGATGGTTAATCATTGGAACAGGTTACTTGGGGTCTTTTTTGCAAATTACACTTAGGATGCTTTAGTTGCACTTAAGCACAAGTGTCTATGTATTCAAGCAGTAAACACATGCTAAATACAATTATATCATAGCAAAGTTGGGCCTTTTTAGGAGAGGAGTATCTCCAGATTGAATGAATATGTGTTTAGTAATCATCTGAATGCACCACAGAGATAATACCAACACAGCTTGCTGGTTGATGGTCCTGACCCCAGCACTGCGCCAGGGTCTTGAATGGGCTCCAGGGTGCACCCCCATGCATCACCTATATGTTCAGAGCAGTATCCAGTGCAATTCCAACATCTCTTTCCTGATTAGTATCAGAGAGGCCATTATCATGCAGGTACAACCCAAATGATCTTTTTCCCAAGTGCCTTAGCTAATTACCGATCCAGAGGTGGACTTTCTTTCTAATGACAGCCTCATTTAATTAAAAACCTTTAGTGTGGGAATTTGTCAAAAGTTTTTTGAAAGTCCAAATACCTTGTATCATCCATGTGCTTCTAATATCCTGAAAAAACCCTACTAGGTTGGTGAGGTGTGGCCCTTTATGAAAGACATGTTGATTCTTCCCCAGCAAGTCCTGTTTATCTGACAAACCTCTTTTATACTGTAGTTTCTACCAAATTGCCAGAAATAGAAGTTAGCTTCACTGGTCTGTAGTTCACTGGATCAAACACTGTAAAAATGTTATTTTGGCTGCCCTTTAGTCCTCTGGCTTAGAGGCTGTTTTTAGTGATAGGCTACATACTAAAATCAGTCAATCTGCAATTTCAAGTTTGAGCTCCTTCAGGAGAATTGGGTGAGTACCATCTGGTCCTGGTGATTTGCCACTGCTTAGTTTATCAGTTTGCTCTATGACCCCATTTACTGACACCTCAGTTTGAATTGGTTCTACCTATTTGTACCCTAGAAATAGTGGCTCCAGCATGGGAATCTTCCTGAAGTCTTCCATGGTGAAGACTGATGCAAAGAATTCATACAGTTCTTTCTGAAGTGGCCGTATCCTCCTTAAGTGGCTCATTTACTCCATGATTATCCAGTGGCCTGGTCAACTCCCTGCCAAGCTTCCTCCTTCAAATGCATTTAATAATATTGGGTAAATCTGATATTTTTTATTAGACCAACTCAAATAGTTGGAAAAATTCTTCTTAGCAAGCTTTCGGGTTTAAATGTCCTTATCAGGCTGGAATGATCCAGGAAGATCTGGATCCACCAACTGCAGATACTTCCTCAGCCTGATGAAGGTATTTAAACCCAAAAGTTTGCTAAGAAGTTTTCCAACTGTTTGAGTTGGTTTAATAAAAGATATCAGATTTACCCAAAGAAACTTGTCTGCCTATGTCCTTAGACCAACACAGCTATAGCCTACACCCCTTTAATAATATTATGGTTTATGTCTCTAGCAAGTAGCTCCTTGAATTTTTTTTGGTTTTGGTTTGCCTTATTCTATTTTTACATTGAATTTGCCAGGATTTACGCTCATTTCTATTTCTTCCCATTTAGATGCAGCTTTCATTTCTTGAATGAGAGGTTATCCAGAGAGTGTTTTACATGGTCTTTGTAGAGATGTTGTAGCAAAAATAAAGAGAGTTTATGGAGGGGAAACCTGTGTAGGAATAACCTCTTGTATCATGAGAAACTGCTTTCTCTCTCTCCCTCTTCTTTAATAGAAGGCCTTAAAACAAAGTTAATAGGCATCTAATATAGATGCTCTGTGGAAGAAAACTTACTGCACTCTTCTTCTTTTGTTCTTAGGCCATGTAATGTGCGGCAGTCAGCCCAGTGACAGCAACCTTCTAGGCTGGGCTCATGCATCTGTGGATCGATTTGCTGTGCTGCTTGACCTCTGGACTTGTGAGACCACTCTGTTAGAAAATAAATGCCAGGTACATTTGATTTTTTTCTTGTGATGAATGAACTCTGAAAGCTATTATTACAGCTTGGATAATGTCCTCTGCTTATTAAATTTATTTTTTAGTACTCTTTCCAAATGGAAATGCACACCAATGACAACCTACTATTATTGGTGAAGTTGGAGAATATAAAAGAGGTGGTATCTGTAATTGTTCCATGGATGTTTCCTGTTTTGCATCCCTTGGCCATTGCTAAATCTATCAGTGAACAAAATGCCATGGATTAGTGCAAAAGCTGGTATCAAGTTCTTGGCAAATTTGCTGGCTGGATTGATTTAAACTGTCCTCTTGCTTGCCATATACTCACAGGCCATCATTAAAGTAGGTTTGCAAGTGTGCTGTTCACTAAGGCTGTTGGAAAAACAGAAAATGAAGTACCAGAAGTTTGCAAGAAGGTGTAAGGCATCAAATGCAAGCGGATGCATGCAGAGTTCCTTACCCAAATGTTTGCAGTCTGGATGAAAAGTTAGATCAGAGTTTAAGAAGAAAGGAGAACGATGACCTAACTATTTTTATATACGTGGGGGTGGTGATAGTCTTGGGCTGTTAATGCCTGGAGCCCAGTGTAAGGGATTGTAAATGGTTGCTTCAGGAGTGGAGCAGGATGGCCATTCGGCCCTTCTCACTTGTGAATTGGTCACATACATTTCGTTTTTAGTCCCAGGACACCATCCTTTTTCTACAACAGCAATAGTAAAGAGGGAATTGTGGGAGGTGTGTACCATTCAAGGAGGAGTTGGTTTCAGAGTTTTTTTCTATTTATTGCATATGGTTTTATTCAACTATGGAAATACTCTTACGCCATTTCTGACATTGTGGTAGAGTGAGTGTGTGTGTGTGTGTGTCCAGTTCTCTGCCTCAGTCACTCTCTCATTATCCTGACAGCTTTCTATTTCCACTGTAATGTAACTGCATTATGCCTCTAGAACTGCCTCTGGTTTTGTTTTTAACTTAGGCAAAGAAAAATTCTGTGCATGGGAACTTATTTTTCTTCGTGAAAAGCTCTAGAGCAACACCACAGTAACTTCCAAAAACGTGCTAGCCTTGATTGATATTCTGCTTGAGGCAATCTCTAGCATGAGGATAAAAATAAATAACGATGTTTAGAAGTATGTTCTGGATAGCTTTTATGCTCTGAGATGAAACAAAATGGAAGTGGGTCTCCCTTATTTTGCCAATAGACACCCAAAGCTTCCAACAGGCGCAAAAGTCCTTCTAAATGAGAAAACAATAGTGCCTTTTGTTTTAAAGCTGAGGCAGCTTAGTTACTGTAGAAGTTGTTTATGGTTAATTGCTCAATATTTGCATTTGCGGCAACCAGAACCATTCAGGTCAGTCGCATCTGAGTCAGAGAAGTAATTGTTTCTGTCATAATCTAATCCCTTAGCTGTTCAAAATCGTCCCTTTTCTTTTACCTCTCCATTCTTCACAAACTTGCTTGTTTTTTGAAACATGTATGGCAATGTGGGTGCATCTCAGTTTCTGCAAAATTCCCCAGATTTAAATTCTGTCTTCCTGTATCTGGTTACTTTCTTTAGAAATAATGGTGTCAGAAACTTGTATTTCCCCATCCCTTCTCCAAAAACAAATTCTATCTAAATAGAAAGTACTACCACTGTGTCATCAGAGTCTGTGCGTGTTTGTACTTGGGTGCCGTATCTGGTCTGTACTTAGCATGCAGATGTGTTCTAACAGTTATATCCTCATGTAAATGACAGGCAAGCTTTTCAACCTCTGGGAGGAGGACAGGGATACATGTGGATGATTTGTTGAGTGTTTGCACTTTTTTTATATTGGCTGATAGCATGATACTTTAAAAACATAAAATCCAGGTGATAGCCATTGCCACAGGAATGTGTTGAGTCTGCAGGTGAGTTGGGTGCTTTTGGGCCAGCATGGCCATAGAGCTTTGTAACAGAATAGTATTGTTTTGGTCCTGCTGAGGAAGAAATACTGTAAACGGAAATAATGTGAAAGAGAAATGGATGTTTAATATAAAAAAGAATATTCTCATTTGTATGTCAGAGGATCCATTTCTCCTCCCCCTGAAGTGTATAAGGGGGATAAACCCTCCATGTTTTAAAACACAAACCAGACATTAACTCCCTGGGATTTGGAAGAAATAGCTCAGGGAGACGTGTTGTTCTGTTGTTTAGATATTTCTTGTACCTTCCACTGAAGCATCTGGGACTGTCACTTGTCAGAGACAATACCAAGCCAGTCAGGCCAGCAGGTCTGATCTGTTCTGGAAGCTCTTCCATTGGATTTAAATCTCTCTTTAACAACAAAGAACAAATGAAAAGAAAAATGAATTCTATCTTATGCTCACTTCTGAATATGCATTCAGCTTTTAGATGCTTATTTTGAAGCTTATCAGCATGCTCTTGATGCAGAAGAAAGATTTGCTTTGGCCCAAGCTATAATTGACATAATGTATAAACGCCCACGGTTTGATCTCCGACTTGGCTATTTTGTCAGCACCTACAAAGATGAATGCATCTGCCTCAGGCTTCACCTGCAGCTGGTGAGGGATGTAGTCAACCAGCATGTAAGTAGGTAATATTTATAATGTATCCTCTGGGAGCACAGGAGGGTGGAATTGATAACTTCAGTTTACTAGAAACCTTCAGATGTGCCTTATATAGGTTTGGGATATTTGTATTAGTTAGGCTTATGTTTGTTAGTATCAGGCTAACTTGGAAAGCTGGCTGGGGCTTCATAAATGTTAATGCCTTCAAGAGCAGAAAGCTGAGATTTTCCTTCAGTCACAAAACAAATGGTGGGAAACTTGTAGGGCTTTATATAACATGTAAAATGTTAAATCGGTTTCAATTTGATACAATCCAGCACAATTGGAAATTCAGTACAAGTGGAATCTGAATGAGTCAGTTCAACTGCGTAAGTGCTGAAACTGATGAGGAGTCATCAATTTTAAGATGTCTAAAGTAGTCCTGAAATGACTTGGTCCTAATTTCAGGGGTGCAGTTGAAGGCTTTAGACATTCTCTGGGAAGTAAGGAAGCAAGCATTAATAAGGTGCAGAAAGCTGGATGCAATTGGTTGCTATAGTTAATGACCATTGCATACACTGAGTTTAGGTAAGGGCATATTCCATTTAAGTTTATAGACTTTTTCTAGTCTCAGGGCTACTCACTTCAATGGAGTATGTTATAACCATGAAGAGCAAGCAGAAGGTCTGTGAGATTAAACCACAACACTGAAAAGTTTAAATTCTGCCATCTACTTTGAGCTTTGCCATGCACTACCTGTATATCTTGGCACCAATCACTTCCTTTCTCTCAGCTTCAGTTTCCTAATCTGCAGTTGAAAAGTTTGTTGACTGTTTGTGGAGTCCTTTGTGGTCACCACGTGGCTGAGCCTATTTTAAGGACATGGCACTGCTATTTCTAGCATTTTGGGGCACAATAAAAGAAAATGCATCATCAACATCCTGCTCTAGTAGAACTAAATTAATAGAACAGTAGATTTAATGAAGAGTTGTGGAGTCTTCATCCCTGGAAGTTTCAAGAGCAGGTTAAATGAACACTTGGCTGAGGGGATTTAGACAGGGGTGAATCCTGCCTTGATCAGGGGGCTGAATTAGATGACCTCATGAGATGCTTTTCAGCCTTATATTTCTGTGATTTTATACTAGGTCTAATTTGGTCTTTGTACTTATCTATGTAAATAATCTAAACTGAATGCAGCTTGTATTTAAGTAAATAATATTTGCATGCAAAGAATATTTTTTCCTTAAGTTTCTTTAGGTCTGTTTTGAATGTGTCCTGCTACTGTTGCTTATTGATGATTTTCAGATTGACTCCCAGCGGGAATATGTTTACAAAATTTGGCGAGAAGGTCAGAAAGGTGGCATCAGTGAATTTGGACTCCCCCCTAACATAATTGCTAAGCAACTTATCTCTCTTAACAGCCATTTGTAAGTAATTTTATAGGGTCAGTTGTCTTGAAATTAAATGTTCTGTTCTAGCTTCTGTAAAGTATTTTTGTTTATCAGTAAAATCTCTCTGCATCCCCGCCGCAAGAAGCCTGGCTTCCAAGGTGATGGATCCTAAATAGTAGCTGCCTTAGGAAAGGTGTTGTAACAAAAAATGGATTCTCAGGAAATATGTGGTTTAACACACCCTGTGAGCCACAGGGATGTGTGGTGGTAGCAGAGCAGTCAAAGCAGCTCTAGAAGCATGAGGTAAAGCCTTACTTCAGACTTGTGCTGAAAGTCCCTCCTCTATTAGTTGACCCAGCTGTAAATGGGAGCCCAATCATTTAAGCTGGGGAGTAAATGGTGGCTCGATGTGATAATCATTCCCTTCTGTGTAGCTGGCTATAGAAACTGGCATGCCTTAAGCCAGTGATTCTAAACTAGGATGCAAGGGCACCCAGGGTGCTGCCAGAGCCTGCAGGGTATAAGGAGATAAGCAGATAAACTAAGCATATAAACCGGATGCTTCCCCCCCCTCCCCGGCTATTCCATAGCCCTTTTGTAAGAAGGTGAGCCCTGGAATATATAATTAATGTTTGAAATGGGGTGCCATTCAATTCATGAAAGTTATGGAGGAGTGTCTTGAACCCAATAATAGGTTTCTCATGTTCAAAAAGTTTGAGAATCACCGTCTTAACCACGCTAGCCTGGTGGGCTATTAGGTTCTGATAGAAATTTAACTCTGATTTACCAGAAATTTAACCAAGCACGACAAGGTACTCCTGTTAGTGAATTTAGTTTGTTCGTTTTACACCCTCTAGGAAAATTAATGTTTCCAGTTGTAAGGACTATGTAATGCCTTTCTAATTTCAGGATCACTATTTGCATTAATCTGTAGGTTTAGTAATGTTCTAGCTGTACTATGGTATTTTTACAATCATTGTCTCTAGTTTAAGCATGATGAGTGTGAACATTGTAGTAATCTGATTTTGAGCAGGCAGATGAACTGGGGCAGCTAATACGTGAGAAGTTTTATTTTTTTACCTTCTTTGCCAGATAAAAGTAGTAGTTACGTTCCTATGTAATAACCAGGGATCCTGGTTTTCCCTGATAAAAAAAAATCACAAATTCTCTGATAAAAAATCATAAATTATCTAATAAAATCCCCAAAATCTGTGATTAAAATTAAAGCCCCCCCACAGCTACCCCTAATTTTCTGGTGCCCCTCACTCCCCACCCATAGCCCCTTGGCCCTCCTCCCCTCCACAGCCTTCACAGCCTTGCTGGTGGCCTTTGCCCTCCGATCCATAGTCCCTGTTCCCCAGGCCCCCAGCTGCTAGGGCTATGGACCCAGGTCCACAGCTTCCTGCCCCTGCTCCCCCCTGCTGCAGGCTCGGCTGGGGGGCGAGGGGGGGACTCTCTGGCGCTGCATGCACTCCTGGGGGGCAAGAGGGACCCGTGCCCCCCAGATCTGTACACAGGGCAGGCTGTGGGCTTGGGCTTCCACCATGCTTCCCTCCCCCCGGGCCTCTGCAGCCCAGCGGGCGTGACCTGGCAAGGCAGGAAACAGCAGAACTGCACAGAGTAGCTGCTCACTGCTGCAAGCTCTGCACTGCCCTAGCAATGCACCTGTTGCATGCAGGGCTGCAGTGAGAGCAGCGGCATGGGGTTGCACCCCTTAGAGCTGTGGCACGTGCAGGGGACACGTCGCCAAAGCAGCATGGAACTTGCAGTGACACGAAGATCCTTGCTCAGCTCCACTATTCCCTGCCGTGCCGGATTGTGCCTGCTGGGCTGTGGAGACCCCAGGGTCGGAAGCAGGGTGGGAGCCTGAGCATGCAGCCTGTGCCTACCCCACACACAGATCTGTGGGGCAAGGGTCCCCCTGCCCCTTGAGAGTGTGTGAGGCAGCAGGGAGCCAGCTCTCCCCCTCCCTGAGATGAGCCACCCGCGGCCCTGTCCTGCTCCCTGCTGGGGCTCTGAAGCCATGCATTGTGGCCCTGGGCCCCAAGCCCCATGTACTGCCCAGATCCTTCTGTCCCTCCCTACAGGGGCCTCAATTCCCCTCTCCCCCTCTTCCACCCACTTACCTGCAGGAGCTGCTCTCCAGGCTGCTTGGGGCCATGTGCATGTATATGCACATGACGCACCTTGCCTGACTGCCCTCCTCTCGCTCCCTCTCAGGTCCCTGCAGGCTGGAACTCTGTCAGCCTGCAGGGAGCTCATTGCAAAACAGCAAAATCCATGGGTTTCTCTGGTAAAACAAGAAATCTGTGTTTTCCTCTGGTAAAAGGTAAAATCTGTGGTTTACTCTGTTTTTCCATGGGAAATGGGAAACCCAGATCCCTGGTAATAACTCTCTTACGTGCAGATGAGCTGCTTTGTTTCTGATCATGGAAGTGTGTGGCTGGTTGAAGTTGTTGTATTTATCCTTGCATATTGAATAATTGCACTGTTTCCTTACACATACCACTTTTATTCCAGACTTATTCCAGAACTATTATTGTGGGAGGTTTTTTTGTTTGCTTTTGTTTTGGAGGTAGTAAGGAAGACGGGGTTGAGTGGTGCTTGTTAAGGTGATCTGTATACCAAATATGTGACAATGTATGCAAAATGGGAGGGTTTGGGATAATATGCTCTCAGAAAAACACCATTTTAATTTCTCCTTTTTTTTTCCAGCCCTACTCTGAAAAACATTTATTTGCTGGAATTTCACCCTTCTCTTGGCCTGGTGTCTCTAATCCCTAAAGCTCTTGAACACCTCTCCCAGGAGTTCCACACCATCTGTAGCCCACAAACAGCAAGCGAGGCAACTAGTCTAGATAAAAAAGTACTTCAGCTAGCGTTGGATGAATGGCTGTCCTTGGAAAATCTGGAATTATTATACAGCCCACCAATTCAGAAAGATGTAGGTTCAATTAGTGGTCCTCTACAGGTTGAAAAGGTTATTTGAGGACTGAGATTTTGTTGGTGCTATTTTTGGGAGAATCCAAGGAGGGTACAGAGGTACAACTGGTTCCTGGTCCACCCAAACTTTAAAACCAACTGCCTGGGGTGGGAAGCCCCATTTCTCTTCAGAGAATTCTGAGAGTCAATTGACTTCATGGCCTATTATCATCTCCCATAATGCCTGTTAAGGTGTTAATGACACTCACTCCTTTTTAATGGTCTTGATGTTTCAGATTATCTTTTGTTCTACAATTTTGCTGTCTGTTAGCCCTGCCTGGTAGGGCCCTGAGAATACAGCAGCTTTCGTGTTGGAAATCCATGGCACGTGCATGTGTAAAGTATTACTTTTCACGGAATATTCACAGATATCATTGATATTGGCAAAGGGGTCCTGGTGGTTTGTGAATATTCTGTGAAAAATGATACTTTACCCGCGTAAATGCAGTAGGCAGGCACACAGCCATAGGCAGCGGAAGGCTAGGGCTAACAGGGCTTAGCGCCTCCAAATTCGGGGCAGCACAGAGGGCTGCAGGGTATCCTGGGTGTGGGCTCTGGGTATCTGCAGTGGTGGGAGGGGAATGGAGTGGGGTCACACACAGACAGACATGGAGCCTGTAGGCAGCTGGGATTGTGTGGAGCATTGCCTATCACAGCAGGTAAGTCAGGGAAGAGGAAGGAGAGGCCCCTACAGTGAGGCAGGGAGTGGGGCAGATACAAGGGCAGAGGCTGGGATAAATGGGGCCCCAGGGCAGCTCGTGGGATGCTTGGAGCCTGGTCAGATTTGTGTGTGGGGTGAAGGTGGGCTGCTGCTGCAGGCTGGGCTCTGCACTCCACTGCTGCTGCCCTGGGTACCAGCTGCTGTGCGTGATGCCATTTGCCTGCCACTGCCGGCTCCCAGAGCCAGCTCCTGAGCCACTGGCAGTGGGGCACAGAGCCCAGCCCCCAACGGCAGCCCACCTTTACCCCGTACACAAATCTGGGGGTCCTGTGCCCTCTGGGCCTCTTCCAAGGTGCGCATAGTGGCAAGACACCCCCTCTCCCCCATCCCTGGATAAGACGCTTGGGCTCCAAGTGTCCCATGACCTGCCCCGGGACCCCATTTGCCCCTGCCCCTGCATCTGGACCACTCCCTTCCTCATGCCAGGGGCCTCAGTCTGCCTTTCCCATGCCCCTTCCCCTTCCCCTTTCCTGACTTACCTGCTGTGGTGGGCAGTGCTCTTCACGCCATCTGGCTGCAATCCCAGCTGCCTGCAGGCTCCATTTCTGTCTGGGTGCACCCCTCGTCTCCTGCTGCAGCTGCCCGGAGCCCATGCCTGGGCTGCCCAGTGGCCCTCTGTGCTGCCCCACATCTCAAGGGGATAAGCCCCATTAGCCCCGGCCTTCTGCCATCTATGCTTGCAATTCTTAAAAACTGTGATGTGGGGTGAATTCCATGGTTTCCACGCCGTCTGTGAAATCATAATTTTCTCAGGGCCCTACTGCCTGGTAATGTCTCTCTTCTATTTTACAGCTATGCAGATTGTTTTTAACGCTAGCTAAAAACCTTAATTCAGATATGGTAATCTTAACTCAGGTATAGAAATGACTGACAGTGAAGTACTGGAGCACTGTCAAGATGCTCAAAAGTCTAGATTTTGTTTTATGAATCTGAATAAGAGATTTACATTAACTATGACTACTACAGAACTAGTGATACAATATCCTTTGACATTTTTGCAAGTGTTGTGTTTTTAAGACTTTATATATATAGTAGTAAATATTTGCTAGTGGTAGCTCTCTACCATATTAATATTTTAAAATATAATATTAATTATTTTGATAGTTAATGATGACAAACCTGAGGTGTAAGAAAACAGCTCAGCACTCTGGGCAGCAGTAACTCCTGGCTGCGGCAGTGGATGTTATTTTTATGCTCCACCTCCAAGTCAGTGCTTGGGGCTACTGCCCTTGTTTACTGAACTGGAACAAAACATTTCTGTTCCAAGGGCCAGGTTTTGTTAAAACCATGAAGCAAAGCCATATTTAGGGTTTAAGGTTTTCTATCCTCTGTCAATGGCCTGGTCCTGCTACCTTTGAAGTAGATGGCAAAACCTCAACTGATTTCAGTGGGAACCAGATTGTTTCCAGGGAAGACTGGCTCCAGTCTCATACCAGCTGTGTCACTGTAGGTACTCCAGAAAAAGTGAAAAAAGGATTATATATATTTTGATCATGTTTATATAAAAGGTGTACCTATCTCTGTCCCTTTCTTTCCCTTGCAGTTATTTTCAGATGTATTGGTGGACGACCCTGTCCTTGTGAGAGAAATTGCTATGTCTGTAGTTGAGTCAGGAGCAGATGAAGAAAAGAAACAAGGCAAAGGAAAACAAACCTTTATTCTGGACTCCTTCTCCAGGCTCCTGGAGTTAGTCACCCTCCGCCATCGGTTAATAGAAAGTACAATGGAGAGTGCACGATTAGCTAGGTTAGTACTGAGCACACACAATATGGGAGGCCATTGTTTTCTTGATGCATAGGATTGTTACATTCTTAGATTTTAAAACCATTTGTTTCAAAATTTGAGGTATGATTCAAGGTAGATAAAGAAAACAGGAAATATTTGCAGCTGGGTCCAGCTGCTAGTGAAATCAGTGGCCAAACTCCCTCTTAAAAAATACCAAGACTAGGCCCTTAATCTGTTGAAAATAGGACTCTTCTATTCTACTGGATTTCAGTCAAAGGACATGGTAGGGGAGAATATATTAATTATTAACCAAGTGAAGATAGTTATTCCCCTTTGCAAAAAGATTTGTTCAGCTACCCGACTATGAACAGCTCTTTAATGGTAATAAAATTGCAACATGACCAAGAGCTCCTCAAGAAATACGGTAGCTTAGTTTGTTAACTTGTTTCAACAAGCAGCCAAGTATAATCGCATTTTGACTGGGCTTATTTTTTTCTGAGAGAATTTTCTCAGCCATTGAAAATACCAGCCTGACTTCAGTAAATCATCTGCTATTGTGCTGTTTGGGGAATTGTTGTTAAACTATAGAGGAGGGGATTGATACAAGAACTGTAAAGTGGGTAACAAATGACTGAAGGGGGGAGACCACAATGTATAGTGTTGATAAGGGAGAGGTCAGGCTGGAGGGAGCTTATTAATGGATTTTCTGAATGGATCAGTCATGGCACTGATCTTATTAAATATTTTTTATTAATCACTTTAGCATAAAAATATGAGTCAACTAATACAATTTGCAGACAACACAAAATTGGGAGGCATCACCAATACAGAGGAGGGCTGGAATATCACACAGGAAGAACCAGATGAATTTGAGGACTGGAGTAATAGAAATCAGATGAAACATAACAGTGCAGAGTACAAGATCATAAACTTACTGACTACTAACAATAATTTCTTCCATAAGCTGGGGGCTCATCGATTGAAAATGGTTGAGAAGAGAAGGATCTAGGCAAGTTGGTCAGCCACAGACTGAGATTTATTAATTGACCTGGGCAAGATGTCCAATAAAGGTAGAAGATTGTATAAGTCATTGAGATCTCAACTGGAATATTGTGCACAGTTCTAGCCACATCTGTTTGAGACAGATGAAATTAACTGGATGAGGTGCACAGAAGAGCTATTGGGATGACTGTGGAAACGTAAGACAAATAGAGTCTTCTTGGGTTATTGAGTCTAGTCCCCATCTTTACAAGTAATCATGTAATTGAAGAGTCTTAAAAATAATCTACTCTAACCCCTCACACCTAACAACCACAAAGCGCATTACAAACAAAATCCACCTTATAGTGTGCCACAGGTAAAAGCTGGGAAGGAAGAGCACAAAATCCTTTAGCTTTGTGTCTGAGAGTTTTCAAAGTGGTGGCAGGAGCACCCATATACAAAGTCAAAACTCTCCTCCTTTTCCAAGTGCTTTACAGCAGGGGTAGGCAATTACATTTTGGCTGGAGGGCTGCTTAACAGGTTTTGGTGAGCTGTTGAGGGCTGTAAGAGTAGCCCTGCCCCTTGAATAGTGCCCCGCTCCCTGGTTGCCATCTTGGTATTGGAAGTCCCATCCCTAACGCCTGACCTTAGCCACTGGAAGTCCCTCCCCTTGTCCTTTTGGGAGGGGGATTACCATCTTGAAACTGGAAAAAAAACCCAAATCATATACTAAAAAAATCAAACATCTACTATTACTTATTTTAATTTAATTTTAAAAATATTTTGGTCCTGATTTATGTGTTTTGCATAGTGTATAATAGCTCAAAATACATTCTTACCCTTGTATATTGTGTGGGGGGAAAAGGAGGTGTATGTGGGGACTGTGTAGTTGGGGAGTGGGTGTGAGGGTGTGGGTATGCTGGGTGGGGTGTGTGGGGGAAAGTGGGGGTAGGTATAGAGAGGTGTGGGGTATGTGGTTGGGGTGGGAGGATGTGGGGGGTGTGGGAGGGGTGTGTGGGGAAGGGTGGGTATGTGTGTGGA
>NW_017728918.1:87656977-87668952 GCF_001723895.1 Crocodylus porosus
GTGTGTGTGTGTGTGTGTGTGTGTGTGTGTGTGTTTGTGTATACATGGTGTTATGGTTGGGGGTGGAAGCACATGTGGGGGGTCTGAGAGGGTGTGTGTTGGGTTATGGAGGGAGGTTGGGAGCCAGCCTCTTCTGGCATGTCCTAGCTGCAGTGCTCAGTTCCCAGCTGCAAGTCCAGGACCCATATGGTGGCAGCATAGGGCCAGCCTGGCCCTTCCTGGCACAGAGCTGTTCTGGCTGCAAGGCCAGGAGCAGCATGGCGCTTCACAGAGCCAGCCTAGCCTGGCCCACTGCAGCTGCAGCATGCAGTTCCCAGCTGCAAGGTCAGGACCTGCATGGCATGGCACAGAGCCGGCCCAGCCTGACTGCAGCATGCACTTTCTGGCTGCAAAGTCAGGACTTGCACAGCTCAGCATGGAGCCAGCTCAGCCAGGCCCATCCCATCCTGTTCCAGCAGCACGCAGTTCCTGGCTGCATGTTCGGGACCCATGCGGCGCAGCAGGGAGCCAGCTTGGCCCAGCCTGTCCCCTCCTGGCAGCATGCAAATCCCAGCTGTATGGTCAGGATCCATGCAATGTGGCATGGAGTTGCCCTGGGCATGCCCGGTGGCACACTGGAGTGCCAGAGCGATGGGAAGTCCTGCGCCATCAGGTTGGGTCAGCTCTGTGACTCCATGCGGTGCTCCTGACAGTCTAGCCAGGAGTGGCACATGGAAGCACAGAGCCAGAGTCCTGCAAGCCCCACAGAGTGAGGTGATTGCTGGTGGTTCCCCACCTCCCTCCCCCCGGCCTGTTCTTACCTGAATTTCAATTCTTGGACAAACCACAGGGGAATAGCTACAGGGTTGTTATGACAGAAATCTCTGTTAGTCAGAAGCTTCCAGTTTCCAGAAGCTTTTGTGGGGTGTGAGCAGAGTGGGGCAAGGTGGGCAGGTTGGAGTTGAGTTGGTTGCATTGCAACCAGAGCCCAAGCTGCTTGCTGCTGCAGCTGTTGGCTTATGCTGCTGGCTCCTTGTCAGCTTGCAGACAGGCAGCCACCAGCAGGTAATAATTATCTAAATTTTAGAGGGGCCCTGTGGGCTGGACAGAATGGCCTGGTGCACCAGAGCCAGCCCACGGGCCATATTTTGCCCACTCCTGCTTTGGAGGATAGGGGGAAAGGATAGGGGGAAGAACCCACAGAAAACTATGACGTATTCAGCTTTACTATGGATGGTCAGCTGATATCCTAAAGCATGTTACTATTTCTGTTATCCACACAGAGACAAAGGGTGCTGACAAGTGACATTTGTTACGTGATCAGTCCCTTGAAAGCATTGTACTGCCATGCCTTGACAGACGTGCACAGCTGTAGAGCACTTTAAAAGTGCCCTCTTGTGCAACAAATTAACCCATATGTATGAGGGTTCAGATGAAGGTGCTCCAAAGTGGAGTACCTTCATTAACTTCTGTCTGTCTCTGTGCTGATCAGGCATGGGCTGATGTAGCCCAGCCCCACCCTGGTGCTATCTGCAGGAAAGGAGAGGGAGAAAGGAAGCAGAAGGAGCTCCAGGCTGGGATTTGTCCAGCCTGAGCTGGAGTGGAGGGGCATGCGGATTGAAGTCCCCTGCCTTAGGTGGGGCTCCAATCTATGCGCCCTCCCCCATTCCAGCTCAGGCTGGGGAAATCCCAGCCTGGAGGTCCCTCCCTCCCCTTCTCCCCACTCCCATCCTGCAGGCAGCATGCGAGCTGGGGGAGGGGCAGGCTAGGGATGAGAGGTTGCAGACAGGCAGTTCCTCCTGGATCAGCTCCAAAATGGAGCTTGATCTCCCATCCTCCTGACCTAACAATAAATGTCTGTTGGGTCAGGGGGACACTGAAGCATTATGAGTTAGAGTGCGGAGCTGCACATCAGCGCCTGAAGTTACCTCTTCACCCCAACATGGGGACTGCATACAGATGAAAGAAGCATGACATGTACCAACCACTGGTCCAGGAATTCCCTACCCCATCCCACTATGTGGGGGTGAAGAGCTCACTGGCCAAGTTTGCAGACAACACCAGGTTATGGGGAAGCATGGTCACAGTTGAAGATAGGCTACAGTTACAGACAGACCTAAACAGGCTAGCAAGTTGGATGGATTGGAACCTGATGAAGTCAACCTTGAGAAATGCGAAGTGCTCCACCTCGGGACAAGCAACCCCCAACACATCTACAGGCTTGGTGGCACCAAACTGACTAGCACCATGAATGAAAGGGACCTGGGGGTAATAATAGACCACAGTATGAATATGAGCCGGCAGCGTGATGCTATAGCCAGTAGGGCAAATAATACTCTGGCATGCATCAATCAATGCATCTCCAGCAAAGCCAAGGAGATGATTTTTCTGCTCTACTCAACACTGGTGAGACCACAGCTGGAGTACTGCATCCAGTTCTGGGCACCACACTTTAACAAGGATGTGGACAAGCTTGAGAGAGTCTAAAGAAGAGTCACCCGTATGATCAGTCTTAAAAGGCAAGCCATACAAGAAAAGGCTGAGGGATCTGCGACTCTTCAGCCTGAGGAAAAGAAGGCTGAGCAGGGGCCTGGTAGCAGCTTACTGCTACACTAGGGGAGTACATCAAGGGCTCAGTGAACAACTGTTCACCAGGACACCCAAGGGGAAAACCAGGAGTAATGACCACAAACTCCTGAAAGATCGGTTCAGGCTAAACATTAAGAAAAATTTCTTTACAGTCAGGATGTCCAGACTGTGGAATAAGCTCCCTCCAGAGCTGGTGCAATCACTTACCCTGGAAGTCCTCAAGAGGAGACTAGATAGTTACCTTGCTGGGGTCACTTGACCCCCAGTTATCTTTCCTGCTGGGTGCTGGACCTGATGATCTTCCGAGGTCCCTTCTGGCCTTACAATCTATGAATTCCCTCCACAGATTTCCCAAGCCTCCACTGCTTTGCTTGGAAGCCCATTCCAAAGCTGTTCTCATACAATAGTTTGAAAATTATAAAAATATGTCTATCTAAGCATGCTCTTAACCAGTTTGTAGTTATTTAGTTTTGAAAGTTAAATACCTCCTCCCCTTTCCTGATATCCACCTCATGACTGTATTTGTAAATAGTATTATAATCCCTCTCAACCTTCATTTTGGTAAACTAAACTAAGTTTCTTTAATGCCTTCTTGTAAGGACTACAAGGGCACTTTTACACATGCTCTGGGAGTGGGGGAGCGGTGCTTTAATTAGAGCAGCTCCTGAGCTTCTCTGATTAAAGTGCCACTACATTTCATGTAGCAGCATCCCTGCATTTAAATGGCAGTGGGGATGCTTGAACTAAAGTTTGTTCAATGAGCCTTAGTTCAAGTGCCTCTGCCACCATTTTTAAGTGTGGAGATGAGACACAGGAGGCTGCTGGAGCATGGTAATTAATTACCATGCTCCCATGTGCTGTAATTACAGTGTGTTGGAGCAGCTTTTGTGCTCACGTACATGCACCCTAAGGTTTTCAGTTTCTTTAACCTTCTTAGTGGCTCTTCTTTATATTTATTTCAGTTCAAGTTCGTCATTCTGATCTGATCACTGTTCAAACCTTCACGCAGCATTCTAAATGGGGTCTTGCAATGCTTTGTTCTGTGGTATTGGCACTTCCTTGTCTCTGTTGAATATAACCTGCCTAGTACGCTTTAGAATTGTATTGACTGCTTTACAGTGTTTTTTTGTGGACTGGTTATCCCACAGTCAGCCAGCACAGCCAGGTCCCCTTTTTCCTCTGTTGCATCCAGTGTACAACACCCATCTTGTAACTATAATTCTTGCTATTAGTCCCTAAGTATATGATTGCTGTGTGGACTGGATTTAGTGTGTGGGCTGTATGTTTGATAGATCAGGTCCACTGCAATGCTCTTGTCTTAAGAGATCAATTTTCTTGTCATATAGGAGTTTTAGACTCACTGCTTTGAACCTTCCTTGGATAAAACCACGTTAGGTTTTATCCTGTTCTTTTTTTACTTCCTGATTGTTCTTTCCTTCAATATCTATTTTAAGTTCTTAAATACTAGAGTCATTCCCTCCCTTATTTTCTAAAGAAAATAGGAGTTTTTTGTCACTTAAGTAATAAGGTACTATCCCCATCTGACTGATTTACTCACGATCTGTGATAAAGGAGATTGAAATAACTGGCACATGAAATACCAATATTCTGGGATGAAGATTATCCAGGAAAATGGAGCATCTATTTTTTTATAAGACAAACCAAAAGAGCTTAACTTGTTTTACCTAGAAAAAAGGAAAGTTTAAAGGGAATAGTACTACCTTTTAAATGCATGATGGGAAGGAGAACTATTTAGGCTAAAAGACACTGTTGGTAGAAGTGTAACTGGGGAACGAAGAAGGAGGCTTCTAACCAGCAGAAAAGTGAAAGTATGAAGCAGCATCTCAGTATATGTGGAAGCAAAATACTGATGATGGAGCTTGATCAGTTTAAGACTGGGATCATGGTATGAGGTTGCCTGTAATAGTAGAGATTAGACTTGATGGCCCAGGGAGGGGTCCTTTCCAATCCAATTTTCTATGTTCCTATGACAGAATTTAAAAAATGTTGGGTTTCTTTCCTTCCCCCCTGTAGAAAATATAGACTTTTTTGTCAGAAAGCCAAGAACACTTGGGTTTCAGCAGCTGAAAACCAAAATACTTTTTCAGTTAATCAGGTACCATCACCAAAGAAAATAAAAGAAAAGAGCAAAGACAAGTTTCCACTGAGGCTTGTTTTAATGGAAATTGTTTGAAAAACCCTAACCTGAAACTTCCTCAGTTTACTACAAACAAACCCTAGACATCTGTGAGATGGGAAATGTTGCAATCCCTAAAATGCCAGCAGAGAATTGGTATTATTGTGCAACTGAAGGAGATCTTATGAAAAGCTTTGAAGGAAGATAAGGAGTTAGGTTGCATGTATAGGCCCATTAAATAGAACATCATCTTCAGATAAGTGATGTTGTTTGAGTAAATTGAAAACAACTGTAAGCGGATATAGTTTATTGAACATGACTTTTTAAGGAGCTAATTTAGAATTTTGTTTTGATGTAACAAAGCTCACAGTCCATTAATATATCTGCTGTGGAAGGCTGGGGTTTGGGTTGAAACTTCAAAAAGGCGAACAATCCATCTCCTTGCTTTGCAGTACAAAACGGACTGATTGCGACTAGATTTTTTGGTTCTTTTACTGTGCACTTGTACTTTAATCAGACTTCTGGGGACCTCCCATGTTTACTACCCCTTGCTCATTTGCTTCTCAGTCCCCTAGTGATGACTCATCAACCATTAACCCATAAAAATACATATGCTGTATATGCTGTTCCACACAGCTCATTGCCTTGTGGTGTTTGTTCTTTAGTAACCTGTAGTGCATGTGTTGAGACAATCCAGTTACAAGAATATCATTTGAGAAGATAGCGCAGGAAGAGCAGATAGAGTCTAAATTTGCTTCTCTTCTGTGTGTTTTTTTTCTTCCTTTACATATTACTCTTTTTAAAATCTCTTTTTATCCACCTTTTCTTTCTCCTGGCACATTCTTTCTCCTTCCCTTTTCTTTCTCCTTCCTTCTGTTTCCCTTTGTAGCACACTCCCACACAGGTCAATATATATCACTGTCCTTGACTGCACTAGCACAACAGTACACTGTACAAGATTAGTTTGTGTAAGAAACCTCCTTTGCCTTTTGTTTTTGGTGCTGAAATTTCCCTTTGCCTCTACTTTGTAGATAGTGGTTGTCAAGGTCCAAAATGTGTGTGTGTATATGCATGTGTATATGTATAATGACAGCGGAAGGTGCTAAGAAATGTTATATTTTAATGGAAGTATTTTACTAAAATTGTATGTACTAGGTGTATGTTCCTAGGCGTGCGCTGCTTGCAACGTTAGACAACATTTTTAAACGCATGCCAGTCTGTCAGTCTTCTGCGATCTGTTTTAGGTTCTACAAGGTATTTGCAAGGGAAATGGGGTTCGATGAGTTCCATTTGCACTTGAGGCCAGTGCATTTTGAATTTGCATCTCACAAGGAGAAAGCAGACCAGCCCCCACCAGTGTTCATTACAGCTCTCCTGGAAGATGACAGTACTGTGGACAGGTAAACCACAACATTTCAGGGGACAAAGTGTTTCTAGCTAGATCATGACCCAACGTACCTCTCAGCCTGCTAAGGTCCAAATACAGGGACAGATGCAAATCAGTCATGTAGGAACTTAAGAAAGAAAATTGTACAATGTTTGAGCTTTAAATAATCTTTTAAAATATAAACATAGTTTCATAAGTAAATCCTAATGTGAAGATGTTCAAGAACAAAAGTGGGAGAATACCAAATCTGTGCGCAACATGCGTGACATCAGAACTAAACTGAGGGATCTCTCAAATCCAGGACAACTGTAGCAAAGAGGGACAGACAAACAGAGAACTGGGACCTTGAAAAACAGTTACTCCTTGATCCAAGATTTGCATATGCAGGACTACAAATGGCAGAAAACTCACCTTCCTGCTATGCACTGAGTAACAGCTTCACTTCCTAGCTTCAGTCAAACCTAGCTGCTGCATGGGAGGATGCTGCTTATGCACTGCCTTTCTTTCCCTTTGACAAGTGGGCAGGTACTAGGAACAGTCTGGCCCTGAAAATTTTATAATTGATTTGGCTTCACCTTTAAAAAGTTGGTAAATAAAATATTTTTAAAAACAGATTGAGGGTGGTGGGGGAGGGGACCATGGGGGGAGATAGAAATAATATAGGAAAGTCCAATTTTCTTACTAGAAAGAGTGCAAGGGTGCTTTTTATCCCTCCTTCCCAATCATTGGTATCTGGGTACAAACTTAAGAGTCCCCTTCTTTTCTGAACAATAAGCCACTATTCACATCCCCTTCCAAGCCATGTGGAAGGCTGACCAGCCCCAAACAAATCTTACAAAAGCAACCAGCTGAATCTTCATTTCAGGTTAATTGAATTTTGTGGATAGTGCCAGGCACTGTCTGGGATGGCTGATGTCACAGTCTGGTAGACAGCCCACATTCCCCAAAAGGTCAGGAACCAATATTTTAAATAATACTTGATCAAATTGGACAAGTAGATTTTTTTAATCTCTTGTTTAAGCCAACCTTTTGCTTGCCTATGAAGAACTATTGATTTTCCACAAGTTCAGCTGCATATGTTACAGAATATTTTCTTTCTTTCTTGAATATTCCTTAAATCTTTAATGTCTTAAAAACTCCTGATTCAAGAAGAAAGGTTAATTCATTCCTGTGCAAAATCCAAATATAAAGGGGGAAAGAGACAGAAAACACAGCAATTCTGGTTTTATCTTCTTATCCTTCAGTCTGGCTTCTTTGACGTGTTCTCTGCTTTCATGGATGATTTTTGCTTTTCTTTCAGATATATTCCATCTAGTTTAATGTTAAGTATCCAGGAGATTGACAATCAAATTGGAAGGTTTAGCTTCCAAACAAGAGATAGTGTTATTCAGGTGAGCAGATTTTTTTTAAATTTCAAGCAGGAAAAAAATAATGTAGAGCATGTTGTTGTTTAACATTTATATTGCAGTAGCACATAAAGGCCTTATCTAGCCTGGGTTTCATTGTGCTAGGTGCTTTATGTTCCTCTTATAAAATTGATCATTTTGTGCATGTTTCTATGTGTAACAGCAAGCTTTTATTTATTTTTCAACACTAACCAGATAAATCTCAGTCAACTCCTCTGCGTGAAATTGTGGGCCAAATCCCTAAAATCTTTTTGGGAGAAAATTATTAATGGAGTTTTGCCTGGAAAGGGACTAAATAAGTGAGGATTTGGCCTTTTATTTTTTTTCTGGAGCACAAAGCAAGGTTTTTCTTAGCGAAAAAAATAAATCTCTTTCCTTTATGTGCTCCATTGGTAACCTTTAATTTGGTAGTGTTATGCCCAGAAACTTCTTAGCCTTCAAATCTCTCCTCAGAGCCTCATCAGCAGAACCCATGCTCAGCAACAAGGTGGCAAACTATTAAGCCATTCCAAAAACAAAAGAGAAAACAAGCAACCTCCTAGCTGTTGCTTGATAGCATCCCTTGGGTCATACCATGTTGTTCAGAACTTAGATTTGTAGATTACTGGAAGAGCATAAATCTGTAAATGCAGCTGGGAGACATGACATCAACATTTAAGCGTGTTTAGATTAATAGTACTGTGCAGCCCTAAAGAACAATTAATGTCACTTTTGAGATTTAGATAAGATGAGGAAAAAATTGGCGTGATCTCTCTTGGTAAAGTAACCTGCCTGTATGCTATGAATACTTTCATTTTTTTTACCCTCTTTTAGCTTTTATCCCCATCTGGAGTGCAAAACATGCAGATCGTCCTTGCTTGTCAAGTCACTCAAAAAAATGCTCTGATAGCTGCTGTTCAGCAAGCCTCATTTTGTCATGTAGCCCAATCTACATATACCCCAGACCTGAAGGTGAGCAGCAGTTATTTCCCCTAATTGTCTAGGCATGTTTGTGCCAACTAATGTCATTTTACTGTATTTGCTAATGGTGTTGGTGGTCTTTTGGTTATTAGTTTTGTTTTACTCTATCATAAAATATAAGTACAGTAGTTCTTTACTAAAATGAAGGAAAAGTTGGTTTTATTTCAGTGATTTATTTAATGCAGATGTTATTGAGTTAGGAGACCATGAACAGCTGAAAAATGCTATAGAAAAGAGACGGAGGGGTGTAGAAGTGAAGATATGCAAGAATGACTGGATAAAATGCACTGTTAGTGCTGTTAGATGAGAAAACATACTTCAAAAATAAAACTAGAGATTTCAAAGAAGACTCCATAATGTTAAGGCTGTTCTGACCTGTTGTATAGTATTTCTGAGTTTTTTGCAACAGAAAAATGGTTTTATTGCTTTTCTGTACTCAAAAAAACAAGTGAAAACTAAGAGCTGGCACTTTCTGAGGGGTGCCTCAAGTCCAGAATGGTTGAGAGGATCATAATTTGGCTTTGCAACCCATGAACTTCTGGCATGGTGATAGTTTATCTTGTAGCAGCACCTCCTGTCCCTTCTCTATTGTCCTGTCTTCTGGAAACAGCTGCACAGATGCTGCTGAGAAAGTAAGTGACTCCCTAATGTCACACTGAGATAAAGTCAAATGCTACCTCATGGAGATATACAGTCATCATTTTTACTTGGTAGACAGTGTTTTCATTCTGTAGTTAAAGAACTGAGTGTGATAAGTTTTTCTCATTGGGTGCATCTGCACGAGATGCTCACTGCACAGTTGTTACTGCGCAGTCATTTAATACTTGCATAGCCAAGCACTAAATGACTGCGCAGTAACCAGTATTATTAAGCAGTAGTGTCCCGGCATGGTTGCCTGGTTGCAACCTCATTACTACTGTTCAGGAACTCATTACTACTGTGCAGTAGGGCTGTTCGAAGCTTTGGTTGCTGATTCAATTCGGAGGAGATTCAGCCCGATTCAGCAGCCAAACCTTGGAATCTGAATTGAATTGGGAGACCAATTAAAAGGTCCAAATCAATTGGAAGCCTCTGAATTAATTAAAAGATTCGAATATTCCGGCAGTCCCCACTTGCCAGCGCAGGGAGCTGGACCTGGGCTCAGAGCTGGTAAGTAGAGGGGTGAAGGGGGGGCTTGAGGAGGAGGGAGGGGACCATGGGGGGACCTCTGCCAGGCTCCATCCCCTGCCTGCTCCCCCAGCCCCCTTGAGCTCCCCCCAACCCCCACCAACTTTCCCAGCCTGGTCAATGGCTACCCTGCCTGGCCCAGGCATCCTGGCACTTAAAAAAAGAAAGAAAAATAAGAAAAGAAATAAAGCCCTGCACTCACTGGATGTTGCAGCAGGCATTGAGGCCTCTGGGAGCTTGTGATAGAGCCCCCCATGCAGTGTGGAGCAGTGGGGGGCAGCGGGGATCTCCCTCCTGCCCGGTAGGAGCCGGTGACTTGGGACAGTTATTCAAATCACTGAATTGAAACACTGTTCCCCGAATCAGCCGAATCCGAAGCGAATACTAGTCTCTTTGCACAGGCCTACTGCGCAGTAGCATCACATCATAGCTAATGCCCAGCCACGCTACTACGCACTAGTAATGAGCTACTGTGCAGTAGTAACCAGCTACTGCACAGTAAGTGTCTCATCTAGACATATCCATTGTGTCCCAGCTTGTTGCAGACTATTTCTGCCTGCTGTTGCACAGCCATGGAGCTTCACAGAGGTGTAACTACATGGCCAGGCACCCAGAGATGGCTGCCACACAGGAGGGTAGCAGTTACTTTCAATTGCTGCTGCAGCCACTGGCAAAACCATGCAGCTGTGTTAGCAGCCATTTTGTTTGTACCTCACCCTGGGATCACTGCCCAGGGCAGCCGTCCTGGTTTTCTTACTATACTTATGCCCCCAGTGTTTCAGCCAGAGCTGGCTACTTGTCAGTTATGGATTAGATTATTTGTGTCATGTTTGGTTATATGTGATCTTGATGTATGAACTTGTGAAGTACATGAAGTTCCTTCAAGAGGAGAGAAACTAGATGAGCATGAGGAGGGCTTTAAACTAGGTTCACTGGGGGTTGGAGACCAAAGCCCTGAGGTAAGTGGGGAACTGGGTGACCTGGAAGAACAGCAAGTAAGAATGGGCAGTAGAGGTGGTATTCTTATTCTTCCTGAGAAATCAGGGCAATCGACGAGTTACCTTAGGTACCTGTACATGAATTCATGGAGTCTGGGAAGCAAGCAGGAAGAATTGAAAGTCCTCACACAGTAGCAGAATTATGAAGTGATTGGAATAATAGAGACTTGGTGGGATAGCTTGCCTGACTGGAGCACTGTCATGGATAGGTACAAACTCTTCAGGAATGACAGGCAGGGGAGAAGAAGAGGAGTTGCACATTACGTAGAAGAGCCATATGATTGCTCAGAGTTCCAGTATGAAAATGGAGATAGACCTGTTGAAAGTCTCTGGGTTAGGGTCAGAGATAGCAACAAGGGTGATGTTGGGGTGGAGGTCTGCCACGGGTGACTGGTGCCTCCTGATCCTGGGGGGGCACCTGCAGCCAATTGCCAGCCGGGGGATGTCCCTCAGCTGCTGATTGCCAACCAGGGGGTCCAGTGGCAAAATGGAAGTGCTGCCAGCATTTCTCTTGGTGCCCCCACATTTTTTGGGGGTAAGCAGCTGTTGCGCCCCACACCCCAGCCGGCAAGGGCCAATCTCAGAGGGGGCATGTGCCCCCCCACCCCGTGTCTCCCCTATGCATCTCCTATGAAGTCTGCTATAGACCATCTGACCAGGAGGATGTTGTAGATGAGGCATTCTCCAAACAGCTAGTGGAAGGTTTGTGATCACGGGCCTTGGTTCTCATGGAGGACTTCAATCATCCTGAAATCTGCTGGGAGGGCAATACAGCAGTGTGCAGGCCATTCAGGAAGTTTTTGGAAAGAAATGCTGGCAGCACTTCCATTTTGCCACTGGACCCCCTGGTTGGCAATCAGCAGCTGAGGGACATCCCCCGGCTGGCAATTGGCTGCAGGTGTCCCCCCAGGATCAGGAGCGCTGGGGAGAACTTCCTGATGCAAGCACTGGAGCAGCCAACTAGGGGCCACACACTTCTTGACCTGCTGCTCACAAACAGGGAAGAGCTGGTGGGGCTCTCATGGGCAGGATCCCCTGGGAAGTCAGACTGACAGGGAGAGGAATGCAGGAGAGCTGGCCGTACTTTAAAGACGCCTTACTGAGAGTGCAGGAACAAATCATCCCAATGCGCAGGAAGACTAGCAAGTAGCAGAATTCCAGCCTGGCTTAGCAGGGAACTCTTCAGTAAACTAAATCACAAAAAGGAATCTCATAAGGAATGGAAGCTTGGACAAACAACTAGGGAAGAATATAAGAGAACTAGCAAATTGCCTGTCAAGAATGATGGGGCCCAGCAGGGACGGAGCCATGCATCCAGCCCCACGCCCTCCCCCCCACACCGCTTTGGGTCC
>NW_017728918.1:87669052-87680272 GCF_001723895.1 Crocodylus porosus
CCCCCCCCACTTCTTGTTCAACCCTGCTCCAGCCCCCTTCCCCTCCCCCATTCAGGTCTGACCGCACTACAACAGAGGGGGTCCCGCTTTTCCTCAGTTGGTCCACCACTTTTAAAGTGCTCTACCCAATTTTTAATTAATTTATTTTTTTTTGGCCACGTGTAGAGGTGGGGAGGAGGGAGCCGCCACATTGGAGGCTGCAGGAGGAGACAGTGTGGTCGAGGGCCCCCGTTTTAGCTCAGCTGACCCCGCCCCTTGCCCATGCAGCCAATCTGCATCTGCACAGTTGGGCAAAAGCATTATGGACAGACAGACACATAGACTAAGCCTTTTATTATATTAGAATTGCTTGGACATGCAGGGATGAAGTCAGGAAGGCCAAAGTGTAATTGGACTTGCAGCTAGCAAGGGATATGAAGGGTAACAAGAAGGGTTTCTACAAGTATGTCAGTAACAAAAGGAAGATTAGGGAAAGTGTGGGTCCCTTACTGAATGGGGGAGGCAACCTAGTGATAGAGGATGCAGCAAAGGCTGAAGTGCTCAATGCCTTTTTCACCTGAGTCTTCACAGGCAAGGTCAGTTCCCAGACTACTATACCTGGCAGCACAGACTGGGGTGGAGGTGAGCAGCCAACAGTGGCAAAAGAACAGGTTAGGGACTATTTAGTGCGCATTCACGTGAGGAGAATGTGCATTCCCATGAGCAATATATCTATACTTTAGCCCGTGAGATTCATATAATGCTGATTCCTGTACAGGTTCTTTTCTCAGCTTAAAAAAGAAAAAAAAACTACTTTATCTCAGCTTCTCAACCTGGCATTTTGGTTGCTTAAGAGATGCAGTGGACTGGGGAGGGGGCATCCTGTGCTTCTCAAGCACAGGATGCCCCCTCCTCAGTACCTTCTGCTTCTGAATATCAGCCAGGCAATCGGAGGTGTAACAACGCAGCAGGCACATGGGACAGCTGTGATACATGAGGGGCAATGGTGACTTTGGGCTGCTGCTGTGCTGTTAGTGCAGTTGTGCAACTGAGGTCACGGGGATGGTCTGCATCCTCCATCCTTCATAACAGCACCTGGGTCAGCTGCCATGGTTGTCCTACCCTAGTTATGTTACTGACATTAACTTACCATCCTGGCCCCTGGTGAGTCTAAGTTATACCACAGCAGGCTTGCATACCAATATGATCTTGCAGTCCCATAAGCAGATCTAGGATTTTGAAAATGGGGGTGCAGATGGTGTGGTAGATCATCACACATAACACAACACATAATTTTCTCCAGTTAAGGCAAAATTGGAAGCTTTACTAATATGATAGAGAGCAAGTACTGTAAGTTACTAAGTTTAAGATCAAAGCAAAAACAAATACCCCTACTGAAATGTGCACTCATTTGCTAGAATATATATAATTAAAGAAAACACACAACACATTAGGTAAAAATAGTCAAAGGATATTGTATCATTAGTTTCATAGTCATAGTTAAATTGTCATCTTTTTCAGATTCATAAAACAAAATCTAATCTTCTTGAGCATCTTGACAGTGCGTCAAATACTTCAGTGTCAGTCATTTTCACACCTGAATTAAGATTATCATACCTGAGTTAAGGTTTTTAGCTAGAGTTAAAAACAGTCTGCAGGGCTGTAAAATAGAAGACAGACATTACCAGGCAGGACTAAGAGACAGCAAAATTGTAGAACAAAGGATAGTTTAAATAGTGGAACATCAAAACCATTAAGAAGGAGAGAGGGTCATCTGTGGAGTCGAGAGACATTAACAGGCATTAACAGGCATTCTTCAAAGAGAAATGGGGCTTCCCCTCCCAGGCAGTTGGTTTTAAAATTTGGGTGGAGCAGGAATCAAAAGGGGGTGCAATTGTACCACTTTACTCTCCCTGGATCTGCCCCTGTGGACTCCTTTGTACACTTGCCTTGAACCTGTTATTCTCCACAATAGCCTGGGAAAATCTATTCTGGATAGGACTGATCAGATAACTTCTGATAAAACTTTGTTGTGCCAGAATTTGCTGATCCTGCAAAATGGAGCCTTTCATGGACACAGTCTGATCTCACTAAGCTTCTGGTGAAGCTGAGGCAGCCTTCCCACAGAATCAGCAATAGCCCCATGGTCTGCAACTTGGAGCAGCCATCTGAGAGGTCTGTGGCTCCAGGGTAGCATATTGTGTAGACTGCCCCAAAAGCTGGGTTCCATTTCCTTTCCCAGAGATCTTTGAAAACTGGAGTCTTTGTTCCTAACCAGAACAAATCCAAATTCCTCAATATCATAGTCCCTAGTGAATTTGAATTCCTTTTCTTCATGCACTTCCAATCCTGAAGTCTCTCTCAACTCTTTCCTTGCACTGCTTTACAAGTGGTTGCTGCCATGGCTCTCAGCCAACTACAATGAATATTCATAACTGTGGAAATAGCTTTGTGTGCCCTAACTAATAAAGACTGATTTTTCCAAACACTTAGACATATTTTATTGTCTAAAATATATATATATTTTTTAACATGGCAGTGACAATACGTGAGTTTTCAGGCTTGTTTTGGCACTAAATCATTCAATTAGTACTGTATCCATTTCTGGACTAGACTTTTCTGAGTTACAGTCAGTACATATTAGCTTAGCTAATCAAATGAACAGAAAGCCAGAACAATTAACAGAACCAACAGAGCAATAGCCACAGCAAAGAATTTGGGAAGTCATGCATCAATTATTCAAGACTAAAGAGAAAAAAAAAGATGCTTGTATTGCAAATGTAAGTGCATAAGAAAACAAGTTCTGCTGGAAAACAAAATATGCTGGGAAGGGGAGCAACCGTGCAGTGTTCCTGGCTAAAAAAGATTCTTCATATTTCCAATTGCTGGAATTCTTGTGAACAGTTTGATTCTCCAGGAGATCTACTACCTCTTTAACTTACGAGCAAGGTACTCTTTCCTAGATTCAGGACGGTCCTTGCACCTATTCTCCATTTTCTTCTTGTCCTGAAAACTGCATTGCTTCCATGAGGTTTCCTAGACTCAAGAGGTCTGTTTAGTAGCATATTGATATGTACCATACTAATTTGGCAATATAATTGTCATAGAATCATAGAAAATTAGGGTTGGGAGGGACCTCCGAAGGTCATCTAGTCCAACCCCCTCCTCAAAGCAGGGCCAGTCCTAACTAGATTATCCCAGTCTAAGCTTTGTCCAGCTGGGTTTTGAAAACCTCCATTCCTCAGATTCACGTATGACCATATTTACTACTGATACAAGAACCTCTTCTGTGTCCAGTCATCTTCTTCTAGGGTCACGCTATGTACCCTAGGGTCACATTCACAGTATGTAAGTAGGGTTACATCTTCTTTTAGGGTCTAGCCCATGTATCCAGAGCACACATTTATCTTCTCATCTCACATGTTAACCTTGGCTTTGTCATTTAAGGAAGTGTGATTTATAGACTACTGTTTGCATAGTGAATCTGAAGAGAAACACTGCTTTTGCCACTTCCATTAATTTTTCACTTTTCAGCCAGAGATACAAGAAATACAAGCTTTGGTGCCTGAGGAAGGTCTGCCAACACTTCTTCCTCTATAGACAATGTACAGAGAGACAGAAAACCATTTTTCAGGCCCTGCTGTAGTTGTTGGACTCTTTTTCTGGCCTATCTCCATGGGCTCATTTATCTACTCATGAGGGAAATTAAGATTTACTGCTTAAAGCAGGATCAGCTCATCTCTTCCACCTAATGATAGTGATTCCAGAAGCCCAGACTTATGGATGGTTTGTTCCAGGGCTGGAGGTTGTCAAAAGTGCAAGACTATTAGCTTTCAGGAGCTAATTTTTAACTTCTTGGTATAAAAAATGTAGGCTGAGGGCCTGTGCCAATACAGAGCTTGCAGCTAGGGAGAATTGTGTGACTTTAGGCATGCTTTGTATGCTCCCCTTCCTGGACTACTCTATGGTTGGAGAAGTTCCCAATGTTATGGCAGCCTCTCCAGACCACCCCAAAGCTAAATATCCACACCGACTTCTATGGGTCTTACCAGTTGATCCATGGCAGGCAGCCCTAATAGCCAGCTTCTGTACTATCATAGAGAAGTAGGGCTGGAATGGCCCTGCAGAGGTCATCTAGTCCAACCCCCTGCCTGAGGCAGGATCATATCTATCCAAATCATCACATTCAACCATAATTTAAACTCTACATAAGAATGTCAACCCTGACACAACACAGACCTAAAACCCTAACCTGCCACAGGTAAAGCAAGGGAACCATGGCAGCCAATGTCCTGCTACTATAAAATGTTGTCAATATATGCTCAAGAGGTTCCAGGTCCCACACCCCTACTATAGAGGAAGGCAAAAACCTTCACAGTCCATGTCAATCTGACCATGGGGTAAAATTCCTTCCTGATCCCAAATATGGGATCAGGCACATATTCTGGCACATGTCCACAAGGGGCCAGCAGAGGAGATTATGCTTAGGGGCAACCAACACGGGTTCATTAGAGGCAGGTTCTGTCAGACCAACCTGGTGGCCTTCTATGACCAGGTCACCAAATCCTCAGATGCAGGGGTAGCAGTGGACATAGTCTTTCTGGACTTTAGGAAGGCCTTCGGCACTGTCTCTCACCCCGTTCTCATTAAAAAACGGGGACTGTGGTGTCAACACCCACACAGTCAAATGGGTCACGAACTGGCTGGAGGGCCGCACCCAGAGAGTGGTGGTAGATGGGCCATTTTCAACCTGGAGGGATGTGGGCAATGGGGTCCCCCGGGGCTCGGGCCTCGGGCCTGCACTGTTCAACATCTTCATCAGTGACTTGGAGGAGGGGGTAAAAAGCACCCTGTTCAAATTTGCTGATGACACTAAGATGTGGGGGGGATGTGGGCACGCCAAAAGGAAGGAATAGGCTACAACCGGACCTAGACAGGTTACAGGGGTGGGCAGATGAGAATAGGATAGGATTCAATACTGACAAGTAAAAGGTGATGCACCTTGGGAGGAAGAACCAACACCATACCTACAGGCTGGGGAACTCCCTTCTTGTCAGTGCAGAGGCAGAAAAGGATCTTGTTATCATCATCGATGCCAAGATGAACATGGGCCGGCAGTGCAGGGATGCAGTCAGGAAGGCCAGCTGTACCTTGTCATGCATCCGCAGATGCATCTCAAGCAGGTCCAAGGAGGTGATACTCTGCTTCCATGTGACACTGGTCAGGCCGCAGCTGGAGTACTGCATCCAGTTCTGGGCGCTGCACTTCAAGAGGGATGTGGACAACATGGAGAGGGTCCAGAGGGGGGGCCACGTGCATGATCGGGGGCAGCAGGGCAGGCCCTACAAGGAGAGGCTACGGGACCTGAACCTGTTCAGCCTCCACAAGAGAAGGCTGAGGGGGGATCTAGTGGCCTGTTACAGACTAGTCAGAGGGGACCAGCAGGCATTGGGGGAGTCCCTGTTCCTCCAAGCACTACCAGGAGTGACTAGAAGTAACGGTCACAAGCTGGCAGAGGGTAGATTTAAGCTAGATATCAGGAGGTGCTACTTCATGGTCAGGGCAGCTAGGATCTGGAACCAACTTCCAAGCGAAGTGGTGCTGACTCCTACCTGGGGGTCTTTAAGACAAGGCTTGACAATCACCTTGCTGGGGTCGTTTGACCCCAGTACTTTTTCCTGCCATGGCAGGGGGTTAGACTTGGGTCCCTTCCGACCCTACTAACTATGAAACTGTGAAACTATGAATGGTGATCAGTCTGAGCCTGAGTGGAGGGGCAAGGCCCTCTAGTCAGAAATTTCTGGCTTTAATCCTAGCGGGAGCATTGACGCACCCCGGTCAAAGACCCCAGTCAGCACCCAATACCTGTAGCCAGCGCCCAATGCCTCTGGGAAGGCTTAAACACACCCTGACACATATAACAGAAAAGCATGGGAAGGGACAAGCAGCAAAGACCAGAAGCATGGGAAATACCCACGGTAGAACATAAGCATAGCTGTGCCTATATCATGTCTGACCAATGGCTGTCCGACCTCTTCTTGAACACTTCCAGTGACAGGAAATCCACAGCTTCCTAGGCAGTCTATTCCACTGCTTCACTATTCTCAAAGTGAATAAGTTCTTTTTGGATATGCAATCTAAACTTACTTTGCTTTAACTTCCAGTCATTGGTCTGTATCCTCCTCCCTTTGGCAAGAGAGAAAAGGCTCTTTCCCTGTTCTTTATGGCAGCCTTTCAAATACATGTATTTGAAGACTGCTATCATGTCCCCTCTTAAGTGCCTTTTCCACAAGCTGAACATGCCTAACTCCTTCCGACTCTCCTTGTATGGCTTGCTTTCCAAGCCCTTGATCATCTTTGTTGCCCACCTCTGGACCTGTTAATGAACACACGGAGCAGCACCAGGTCCAGGACATACCCCAGTGGGATTCCACTTGAAACCTCCTGTCATTCTTACATGGACCCACTAATAATTACCCTTTGCTTGCAACTGTCATGTCAGTTATCTATCCACCCCGCAGTAGTTTTATGTAGCCAACATGTCTCCAATTTGTTTACGAGAAGTTCATTCAGGATCTTGTCAAAAGCCTTGTTGAAGTCCAGATACACTATATCTACAGCATTCCCTTCATCCACTCAAGTAGTTACTTTGTCAAAGAAGGAGATCAAGTTTGTTTGGCATGATTTACTTTTCATAAATCCATGCTGGCTGCTGTAATGAGCCCTTTCTCCTCCAGATGCTTGCAAATGGCCTTCGTTAGGATATGTTCCAGTTACTTCCCAGATATTGAGGTGAGACTAACCGGTCTGTAGTTCCTTGGGTCCTCCTTCTTGCCTTTTTCAAAAAGTTGCACTACACTGACCTTTTTCCAGTCCTCTGATACCTGGCTCATCTCCCATGACTTCATGAAGATTATTGCCAAGGGCTCTGAGATTTATGAATTCATAGATTGTAAGGCTGGAAGGGACCTTGGAAGATCATCGGGTCCAGCACCCAGCAGAAAAGATGACCCCAGCAAGATGACTGTGTAGTCTCCTCTTGAAGATTTCCAGCGTAGGGGATTGCACCAGCTCTGGAGGGAGCTTATTCTACAGTCTGGACACCCTGACTGTGAAGAAATTTTTCCCAATGTTGAGTATGAATCGATCTTCCAGGAGTTTGTGGCCATTACTCCTGGTTCTCCCTTCGGGTGCCCTGGTGAACAGTTGCTCACCAAGCCCTTAATGTACTCTTCTAGTGTAGAGGTAAGCTGCTACCAGGTACCCGCTCAGCCTTCTTTTCCTCAGGCTGAAGAGTCCCAGATCCCTCAGCCTTTCCTCATAAGGCTTGCCTTTTAAGACTGATCATACAGGTGACTCTTCTTTGGACTCTGTGGAGCTTGTTCACATCCTTGTTAAAGTGTGGTGCCCAGAACTGGATGTGGTACTCCAGCTGTGGTCTCACCAGTGCTGAGTAAAACAGAAGAATCACCTCCTTGGCTTTGCTGGAGATGCATCGATTGAGATCTTCTCTGCCAGTTCCTTTAGGACCCTGGGATGAAGCTCATCCACCCCTGCTGACTTGGATTCATTAAGACTCAACAAAACTCTCTGACACTCTCTTTTGTTATCTTTTCCCTCAACTTGCCCCCTTCTTTACCCAGGTAATCAATGTTAGGTGTCTGGCTGCAGCTTAATTTTTTTGTGAAGACTAAAGCAAAGGAGCTGTTGAGTAGTTCTGCTTTCTTCCTAGCTTCAGTTAGGAGTTCCCCCTGGCTTGTAAGCTGTGGGTCCCTCTGCTAACTTGGTCCTTCTTTTCTAGCCGACATACTTGTGGAATTGCTTCTTCTTGTCCTTAACCTCTTTTGCCAGATGCAGCTTGTTCTTTATCTTTGCCTTCCTGATTTTTGTCCTTGTGGGTTCTTGCTATTTCCTGGTGACTTGGTGACTTGCCTATTCTTCCATTGCTGGTATACTTTCCTTTTGCATTTGAGGCATTTTAGAAGCTCCGTGTGCAGCCATATTTGTCTCTTGCCATTCTTCTTGTGCTTCTGTCATGTCAGGACAGTTTCTTGTTGGGCTTCCAGTACTGTGCCCCTTAGAAGCTCCCAGCTCTCTTGGGTGACTTTATCCTTCAGTCTGTCCTTCCCTGACACCATGCCTATTAGCTCCTTGAGTTATATGAAATCCCTCTTTTTGAAGTTTAGCATCCTAATTTTGCTGACCTCATGTTTTCCCTTTCTCAAGATCTGGAATTCTAGTGTACCATGATCACTTCCTCCCAAGTTGCCCATCAGCATCTGTAATGAAGGAAACTTTATCATTTGGGTGTCACACTGACCTTTTTACGTAGTAAAAAAGGGACAGGAACAGGATGAAGATAAGGGTCTCACTTCTCATCTTTGAAGTGTTTGAAACAAGTATAAATTACCATAAAATGTGAAAGCAATAATATTTAGTTCTCTGGATTCCCTCATCCTAATATCCTAGTGTGCCCTATGTAACTTATTACAGAGGAACCAGAATCTCTGATCCATCTTGTTTCATGCAGAATATCACCCTGTCCCCATTTCAGCCTCTCACATCAAAGGCTCAAGCAATGTCAAATCAGGTTGGCTCAGCAAATAGTCAGTAAAGCAGGTAGAACCAGCTCTGTATTCATCAAGTCTTTCTGGTAATAGCAACAGAGCTAGTTTGTTCTTGGGTTATGGTATTTGCTGATCACATCTTTTAGTCAGAGGAGGGGTTCCATCTAACAGGGTCTTGTCACTGGATTTATGTCGCAATGTTTTAGAAACAATGCAGCAGTGGAATGATTGTTTTGGTGAAGTCAGGAAGTCCAGCCTTCTCCTCAGAGTACTTGAGCTTCCCTTGGACTGCAGAGGGGAGACTGCAACTTAGTGAAGTCAGGGTTAGTGGAGGAATTTTCCAGATGAGACCTGGAAACCTTCCAGTTTTATATACTAGAGTATCCTTGAAACAATTAGGGTTATTTGGACCAATTTCCTTTTAGTTTGCCTGAGCACATGTTAGTGTAAACAATTATTTGTAATTCAAGTCAAAACACAGATTGACCACTAGTGGAGATTTGGAATTGGTTAATTTAAACAATTATCTATTTGCCTTCCACATAATAGACTGCTGTGTATCTAAGATACATTTTTCAAAAATGCCCAGATTACATAGGAGCCTGAATTCCATTTTCAAAAGCATCCCTATAACTTGGGAACTTTACTCCCCTTGGCTTTCAAAGTAATTTGGGTGCTTTTGAAAACGTCCCTACTTGAGCCTTGTGAAAAATCCCTTCTGGATATGCTGGCGATTGCTGTTTAATAGACAAATGCATATGTAAATTTCAAAATATATGTCTAGTTTTATACAACTACTTTTTCAGTCTTCATGTTTAGGCCAACTCATCTGAATATCAAATGGTGAATTTAGATATATTTGAGAAAGTGGACTTTGCAGGATATCTTTATTGATGCAATATAGAGAATACTTGATTTGATTTATGATTTTTCTGTTTTCTCTAACTCTCCTTGTCTCCACAGTTTCATTATTCTTGTGCTCAGTAAGAACTTTTTTATTCTGCTTTTTGGGTTCCTAGTGAATTATTATTCTACATGGCTAGGACACAGACACTATGTTGAATTGCTAACTTGTATTAAATTAATAGACCATACTGACATTCCTTGTAAGAGTAAATTTGTTCATAATATTACAGGGAAGAAATGTAAGTTTGAGGAGTCGGAGCAGTTCAGCAAGTGGGAGAAATTCTAGATCTGGGTATGGGACAGAAAATCAGTTGGCAGTAGCACCAGCTATTCCATATGCTACAGGGCGCCATTTGGATATGCACCGAACCATTAAAAGGTATGGTCATGACCAGAGCAGTTCCCCTCTCTTTGTGGTTGTCAGTCTAATGTCAGTGCAGCCAGTCCTGGGGCCCTGGTGCTTCTCTGCTCCTTGGGGTCTAAGGAGGTACTGGGCACTGTTCTTTCTTCCAGGTCTCTTAAGCATGCTCCCAGACCTATACTGATGCTGTTTTTTTGACCAGTGGACTTCCCTGAATCCCTGTTTTTAGACATACTTCTTCAAAGTCCCTCTGTAAGTGGGGACTCCAACTTCAAGTTAAACCCTTTTGGGGTAGTAAGGCAATAAGACAAGAAATGCAGGTTTAGCATAGGAATTTTGCAACCATAGATTCCTTTATTCTTGAAAGGTCTAGACAGTTACAGGTCTATGGCAGATAACAAATGGTCCTAACAGATGGTCTTGTCCTCAGCCTGATCTTACATCTCCTGTGTGGTCAGTTGCATTAGGCCCAGTAGTCTATACTGCTTTCTTGGCCTGTTTGTCCTGTCTGTGCCTGACATGGAGAACTGTGTACCTAGGAGGGACTGGTATGAACCAGTTGGAATCAGTTGTTAAGTAGGTCTTGGACCTTGCAAAGGTTTGCTGTCAGGTAGACTTCAGACACTGGACCCAGACCTTTTTCCGTGTGCTTAGGTGTGAGTGATTATTGCACAATATATCACTGGTCTGGGCTAGTCAATTCAGAGGCAACCAGATGAGGCAAACACCTGTGATGAATGTCTCATTTTTAGCTAACTTCTGAGGCATCCTGTACTCAGTCATGAGAACACAGTGTTCAGAATAGTCCACCTTATTAGACAGTTCTCAGCACACCCAGATATCCTGTTCCAATGTTGGGTTACAACACAAAATAAAGCTTACAAATAAAAGGGCATTCATAAAACAAAAAGGAATTTTCCCCAGCTCCCTTAGTCTACCTGATTGCCTTTTATGATCAGTTTACAAAGGCAATGGATGCAGGTGTTGCCGTGGACATAGTCTTTCTAGACTTCAGCAAGGCCTTTGACACCGTCTCCCACCCCATCCTCATTAAAAAAACTAGGCGACTGTGGCATTGATGCCTACACAGTCAGATGGATTGCAGATTGGCTGAAGGGTCATACTTAGAGGGTAGTGGTGGACGGGTCATATTCGACCCGGGGGGAAGTGGGCAGGGGAGTCCCCCAGGGCTTGGTTCTGGAGCCTGCGCTGTTCAATTTTTTCATCAGCGATTTGGACGACGGGGTGAAAAGCAACCTATTTAAATTTGCTGATGATACCAAAATTTGGGGTGAGGTGAGCATGCTAGTAGGGAGGGAAAGACTGCAACAAGACCTGGATAAATTACAAGAATGGGCTGACATAAACAGGATGCGTTTCAATACTGACAAGTGCAGGGTGCTGCAC
>NW_017728918.1:87680455-87686584 GCF_001723895.1 Crocodylus porosus
CTGGTGACTGTCTATAAACTCACTAGGGGGGACCAGAAGGGTTTAGGGGAGACACTGTTTCCCCTAGCGCCCCCCGGCATGACAAGGAACAATGGACACAAATTATTAGACAGTAGATTTAGATTAGACATCCGCAAGAACTACTTCACAGTTAGGGTGGCTAGGAGCTGGAACCAACTTCCTAGGGAAGTGGTGCTGGCTCCCACCCTGGGGGTCTTTAAGAAGAGGCTTGATAACTACCTGGCTGGACTCATTTGAGTCCAGTCTTTTCTCCCGCCCAGGTGGGGGGTCGGACTTGAAGATCTATAAGTCCCTTCCGCCCCTACTTCTATGATTCTGTGATACCTGAGAAGATATTCTTAATTGGGGCTGTGTATCTATTTTCACATACTTAATTTTCAATAAAATAAAAAATTAAGTATATTGACAATCTGTACCTGGGTCTTGTATATTTCAGCTACCCCATAAAGTCTATTATATACATCCCAAAATGTTTTTAATTGAATTGTATGAGGTGTTCTGTTTAACCTAAAACAATTTTGTAGATCAGATTGGATTTATTCATGGTGCATCTTGATAGCTAACTTTTCCTGTCCCTGGCTTCAGAGTTCAGGTGTAATGTCTGTCTTTACTCTTAGACCTCCAGAAGCCTTTATTTCTATCCAGCTGGAGAAACTGGGGCCACGGGACCTGATGCTAAACACATTCATTGAGAAAAAAGAAATCATGGGCAGCAGGATGCAAAACCCTGTGAGTCAAAGTACCTTTAGTGAATGTTTTTATCGACTTTAAGCACTATACTAAGTTTTTTGTTAGCTTTTATTTTGTTAAAGCACCAACATAACTCTCAGCCTGTAATAACTGTAAAGAGAAGACTGGCCTTATGGTTAGGGCATCAGCCCAGGATACCAAGTCTCAGTTCCCTGCTCTGCCATAGACTTCCTTGAGCAAATCACTCAGTTCCTCTGGGCCTCAATTCCTCATCTGTAAAATGGGGATGATAGTAGTCCCGTGCTGTAAAGACAAGGGCCAACCTTTTGGGCAGGCGTGCCACAAATTAGTGCTGTGCCCTCCCCAAGTGCCATTCTAATTATTTTCCTCTACTTAACTGCTGCTCTGCTTTCTGCTCCCTGCCCTATCTGAGGCTGCTGCCTGTCCTTTCCCTGATCTGCGGTGAGCCACACACAGAAGTTTCCCATTCCACTTGGTGCTGCATGTTAGCTACCCTTGAATTACATCATTGGTGATGAGGCATTTGGATACTGTGGTGATGGGGAGCCTCTAAGTGTCTCAGATAAATACATTTGTTTGCTGTAGAATGTGTGTTACAAGGAATAGAAGTGTGAGATTTAAATGTAAAACTAATAAACAAATATATAAAGCCGAGAAGGAATCTGAGCATGAGGTGGATTTATCTTATTTAACAAGTGGCCTGTCCTGGCCTCAGTTTCATGATTCTGTAGTCAAGGTGACTTAAAGGACATCTTTGACCCTCCTGCATCCTTCAGTTGCAGTAGGCATGCTATAGCAACACCTGAAGTCCAATAATTAGAGCATGGACATATAAACAATTCTAAGAAGATTATAAGACAGGAATTCATCATTTATTAGATAATCTACTGTTACTGCTGATGTGTATATGCCCTTACTCTATGGTAAATGTAAATTAAACTTCCCGTTTTTTTGCTGAGACCTAAGTCACTAGGGTTTAGCTTCTACCTGCCACAGAGCCACACAGGCAGTTACCACAGAGCATCTGATGTGCAGTAAAGCCCTGCCCATTTTTAACCTGTGGTCAATTATTTTATCCATATACAAAAGGGAATAGCAATTTGCATGTGGCTCTTGTGAAGTTAACCTACTAGTACAACTTAAGTCCCATCTGAACTATCTTCAGCTGAAATTAGGAAGAATGTTCTAGCCATTCTTGGTGTTTCATATTGATACATAAAGGGATTTTACTCCAAAGTCCATGATATATGCTTCGTAGGTTAGAAATAGACCCTAGAATAGGAGAACTCTTCTTATTAAGCCTTTTTAGTATGCCATTTTATTTTTTAGCAAATTGTGTTTAGTCTTGTAAGAAAATTAAATAGATTCTTTATGATCTATGCTCCAAGATAAAACCAGATTTTTGAAACCATCTGAATGCAGTATCTAGAAACTGAGTAACATAGATCTCATTTTGAATTTGCTTGCAACTCTAGGTCTTGTCCTGAATGCATCAGAAGTTAAATTTAGTTCTGAACAGAGATGATGAAAGATTTTTTTGAAATCACACCTCTCCTCAGCTCCCAACTTTCCCCAAAATCTCACTAAATATTTTATCACAAGTCCTCAAAAATATTATTCAGTTTAACATATTCAGTTTAACAAACTATGTAACCAATTTAATAAGCACTATTAGCATATAGGAGGGAGCAACTATTAGTAGAATGCTCTTTTGAGAAAAAGCATTGCAATGTTTATTGACTAAGTTTGATGCATGTGACCTAAATGCAAGACCTATGCTGAAACTGATTATTGACTTAATAAACTCTTTCCAAGATCTGCTCTGTTGGCTAAAATCATGCCTGACATTCACTCTCGATATAGCTTTAAAAGAATGTACTGAGATATACTATAAGACCTTGTATAATACATGCATAAAACAGTATTTGTGTAATGTAAAATATGTGTTTCTGCTTTTTTGATACAAGGTATGCATACAGGTATATAGAAATGTTGCTAATTAGAAATTATTTTATTCTAGGATGAAGTTTTAAAAATCAAGAGGGAAGTTATTGGTGAATACTGTTGTACGTGAGTATGCTGAAGATAAATGCTTGCACAAGTGCCTGAGGATCTGGTTAGAACAGGATCCATTTTTAATGAGATACAACTACATTTATTGGCTTAGTGGAAGAAAGGCAAGAGTTAAAAGCAGAATTCTGGAGAGATCACACTGGAACAGGCATCATTCTTTCTCCAGGACTGTGCTGAGGGAAAAGGTCAATGGTTAGATGGTATTTAGTGGGTGAGGAGAAGGGTCAACATGAGGACTGAACCATAGTAAAAGTTGAGAGTGGCAGAGTAAATCAGAGAGTGATGATGGAGTTGTGGATCTGGGTGACAGATCATCCTACAGATTCATTTGGTGGATTGAAGTGACTCGAGGGAAGGAGGGAGCAACAGGAAGAAGAGTTTCAAGCCTAGGTTGGATCTATTCAAACCTGATTTAAGCGGAGAATGTCAAAAATATCTTAGAGCTATATAGGCCTTACTTTGGCTTCAGTGTTTGTCAGTGGGAGTTTGCTGTTGTTGAAGTTAATGACAATAGTTGTATCCTTTTGCAGGGTGCCAGTAAGTACCTTTTTTAAAGAGAACTTTTGTATACTGTTTTGACTGAAAAAACAAGCAACGCTGACAAGTTTCAATAAAGCTGTTTAATATATCAAATATCCATCCCATTGTACATTCATACAGTTTGTCAGCAGGACACGTTAGGTGCTGTGAGAGGACAATATTTCATAGATATGGGCACTTGAAGATACAATATGGGTGCATCTATATGTGCACTTGACTGCAGAGTAGACTAATTAGCTCCACAGTAAAGCATCACAGTCGATATATGTGCCAGTATTAGGGCTCAGTAGATTAATTAACTCCACTATAAGATAGCACTGCCAGGGACAGTACTATCTTATGGCAGAGCACTTGTGTGCAGTCGAATGCACATGTAGACTGTGACAGGCTGGCTGGAGCTCGAGAGTGCTGGAGCGTGGGAGCTGCCTGCTGGCTAGCCCCACGCTGTAGCTCCCTTACGCCCCAGCCAGCCCCTCTGCTACCTATTGCTGCCACCCAGAGCCCAGGGCTGAGCCCCTGGGCCCACTGCCAGTCCAAGACTCTTCTGTCTTGGCTCTAACTGCTGTGGTCCTGGGCACATGTGTAAACGTTGCAACCAGGAGCAGCTGACTCAGGTGCAAGCTGCGCCACTGTTTATTTCATTATATTAATTGCTCCTTTAGATGCACCCTATGAGTATTTATAGCTACTTCAAAAGAGCAGCTGTGAGTATGAATTCATGGGTATTTTTAAAGGGCTTTGAGAATATCAGGTATAAGGCATTATAGAATTGCAAAATATATTGATGTTGCTGTCATAATTTTTATCCCTCTGGGTTTCACAGCACAGTAGAATAGCCAACTGCCGCTGATAATTTTAGTGGAAGATGCCGCAGGGTATGTCAGTATAGAAAAGGAACAGAACCAAGAGGATTATGGAATGACTCACTGCACACTACTGCATATACATATTTTTGTGCTTTGTAGCCTGAGCCATCGAATGTCACACCATGCGCTGAGAGGCCAGATCATTGCATGCTACAATAGCCTAAGGAATCTACTAGAAGCGTTCCCTGTCATCAGAGACAAATACTTCATGATTGGGCTACCTCAAGAGAAAAAGGGGGAAAAACACTGGAAGGAAAACCTTCTGGCCGGTTCCAGGTTTGTAGTATCTTCAAGAACATGTCTCTTGTGACCCAGGCTCCAAAGTAGGAGATATTGTTAAGTAAAGATGAACATTCCTCTTGTGCTTTGAAAGCTGTGTCTTCTGTCAGTCTCTGTGCATGATTGGTTTCTGCTGTGATAGTGCACAATGACTCCAAAGATTGCACAAGGAAATCTTTTAAAATATCCTTATTTCTAAAAGCAGTGTGGAAAGAGCAATCAAATGAAACATTAGGTATTTCCAAAATGTAAACCCTGCACTTAAACTTCAACCCAGTTCAGTTGAAGTGTTTTTACCCTTAGCTTTTGTTTAACTCCTACATTTAACTTGTTAATAAGTAAAAGTATAGGCTTTGGCTACTTCACTTGAATGCCTTGGGTTGAAGGACTAGTGCAGATTAATTCTTTTGGCAGTAGTCCTATTTGACTCCCACAACCTGGCCACTTACATCTGAATGCCAGATGAGTGCTGTGGTGCTTCTTCTTCTGCCCTACTTTTTGATTCCTATTCTGAAGATTAAATGTAGATGCCTAGTACAGAGATACCACAGAACAGTTCAGAAGCATCCATCTTATTGCAAGGAAAAATGTGTTCAGCCTTGATTCTGTTTCTGTCTGAATGGCTGAATCATCCAGACCTTGTTGGGCAATCATATCTGTAAGTCATAATAGAGTGGTATATTATGACATAAAGTAATGTGTTTTTGGTCAAGAGTTTTCTGCCACCCAAGAAGGGATTCATTAGCTAACTAATGGCTTCTTTTACACTTCTTGAAAAACTATATGTGTATGCATGTGTACATTACTATATGACTGCACCTTCTACTATGAATTGGAGTTCTGGATTTTAAAAAAAAAGAACAATGGAGAAAAAATTCCCTTCTCCTTCTTTAAATGTTCTCTGGGCTGCTGTGAGGGTGGGAAAGGGGGAGGAGGGTTCTTTCCACTTCTTTCCTGTGCTGAAATGCCTGACTGCATTTTTCAGTCTTAGTTTGTGTCATAGTTAGCAGTGAGTTTCAATGCACTTGCTGTTAACAACAAAATACTCCAGCGCATTTGGAATAGTGAAGAGTTTCCTGTTTAGTGTTCACACAAGAAAGCAAAACAAAAGTAGCTCAGATAACTTCAAAGTACTGTCAAAGTGGCAGCCAGACTGCTGGGAGGAGGAGAAATTTAAAACTGCCTCTCTTTTTCCTTCAACCCTCATACTCTAACCCTGACCAAGTACCCAGAAACATTCTCTCTGCTGTTTAGTTCAGTGTGTATGGGTGTTATTTATCACCAATCGTCATTTGATTCTTTAAGTTAAGCTCAGAAGCCCCATGTCTAACAAAGAACTGTCACATAGTTTAATTTAAAAGAAGATTCACTTTCTTCTCACTCTAACCCGTAGTGGGTTATTCCAGGAAATTAATTGTATCACTTCTTTATCTTCTGAAATAAACCTGTTACCTGTGTTGTTAACAGTCAAGTGCTTGAAGGATGAGGAGGTTACATGTTCCAGGCTTCTGATGTAAGATGCCTTTGCTTTTGGATGAAAGAAAAAGATATTTCATCGATTTCATAGGCATTAGGGCTGGAAGGGACCTTGGAAGATCATTGAGTCCAGCCCCCTGCCCAAAGGGCAGGAAGTCAGCTG
>NW_017728918.1:87686684-87694598 GCF_001723895.1 Crocodylus porosus
TCCGGCTCCCCACATATCTGAAAAAGGACTTTTTATTCTCCTTGATGCTCGAAGCTAGTTGGAGTTAAGTTGCAGCCTTGGCTTTCCTGGTTTTCTCCCTGCAGGACCAGACCAGTGCAGAATAATCCTCCTTGAAGGTGAATTCCATCCTTTGTATGCCTTTCTTTTTAGCCTCAGGAGGTCTGCTAGAGCCAGGGGGCTGCTGTGCCCTCTTGCTGCCTTTCCTCCGAGATAGAAGAGCCTTCCCGATGACACCAGTGCCTCAGTCTTTGGTTGACTTTGTGGATCCTCCTCTCCCTCCTCAGCCCATAGCCCGAGACTGGGAAGATGGATGAGAACACCACCTGTACCCCCAGACCTTTTAGCCCTGCTCCCAAATAAAAGAGCAGAGCGGGAAAGAAGGGTTGAAATTGAAGGAGGGCAGAGAATGTCAGGGAGAGAGAAAAGAACTTGAAAATAAAATTAAATATGGGTTAAAACAGCAGTTGACAGTGCTCATTTGTAGAGGGCTGCAGTGACCCAGCTTGGGTCTGAGGCAGGCTGTGGCTAGGACCTGACCACTGTTGCTGCAGCTACTTCTCCTGGCTGTAGCATGGGTTAAACTTCCTGTCACCAAAGATCCCCACCCCCAGAATGCTGCCAAAGCCCCACAGCTTTGTGGGCTGGATCTGGCCTACAGGCTGTGGGTTACCATCCCCTCAACTACAGGGTGTAACTGGGAAAGAGGAAAAAAGAGGAGGGATTGAGAAAAAAAGGGAGCTGTGATCAGAACGTGAGCCCAGGGTATATGTGCTGGAAAAGACAAATCAAGGGTCCTGATCTGAAATCCTATTCATATCAATGAGAATATTGTTTCCTATTGCTTTCTTTAGGGTTCCAAATTAGGCAATGAAAGAAATTGTCTGACAAGGTAGCTACCCCTGTTTTTCTACTTTAGGTAACTCAACAATGTTATCTGAGCATTAGCAGTATTCTGTGGGCCTAGAAAAGTACAGAAATAAGTTAAATGCTGAGGTAATATTGTGGATATCTCTTTGACAGTCAATATTTTATGGCCAGTCATTGTGTAGAGGTAAATCAGAGAAATAATGTCTTGTGTTTTTCTGAAATTTGCTTTATCTGGTATTTTTATTATACAATGAAAACATGGGTTGGCTTTTCAGTGACATAAGAGATAGGATTTGGAACACTTTTCCATGTCTTACCTGGGCAAATGGCACCTGGCTTTTTTGCAGATGCTATTGCAGGTCCTCATGTTCTCAGAGACATTATATACCATAAGACAGCAGAGGTGGACAGTGCCAAACACTTTGGGAAGTGTTCTTTTATTAGCACAACTGTGGAGAAATCACCCTTAAAATAAACATTGTTATGCATATATTAAAGGTGTATGTGGGGAGGTGAGTTGAGTGAGTGAGTGAGTGAGTGAGTGAGTTTGTTGGTGGAGCGATGTAAATGCTAACCTAGACTGTGAAGAGTAAGAACGTGTAGACAGTGTATTAAGTCAGTATGTTCATTCCTGATGATGTTGCCTTTGGGATGAACTGCAGCTGTTGTGTTTGGTGTTTCCCAACTGATACAGCTTCTAAGCAATGAGGTGAAACTTAGAAAACAAACTGATAAACAGAATAAATATTAATGTCACTGAGTAAAGTGTCCTTTGTGACGTTTCCTTGGGTACAGTTGATGCTTATCATTTGTTATGCACAAGCTGTTAACGAACAGCTGGTTAAACAAATCCTGCCCTAACATAGTTCCCTCGTTTACAACACAGCATATAACAATTCATTACTCTCCTGCTCCTGAAAAACCAATGTTTCTTGTATTTTCTTCCTCCACCATTCAGACTTTCCTTTTTTATTTTGAAGGAACTATAAAACTAACTTGGATATAAATTGAATGTAATACCCAAACAGGGTTTAAACTTTTTATACAATACTATACCTGTTTGATATTGTACTTCATTTTCATATTTCTTGAGACAAGAAATGGCTCCCTTGCTTATAAAGATATTCAGGAAAGTACTTTTATCCATGTTAAATTATAAAGGTGTAGCATCGTGTGGTCCAAAAAGCAGGGCTGTATATTGAAATTTGCAGGGAATATTAACAAATAATCTGTGTAGATGCTGTCCCTTTCTGTGCTGTAGCTTTATGTGTCTATACAAGAAAGGAATTTGCATTATTCATGTTGTACACTTCTAAGTGTTTTTCTGGGGTAGGTAGGATCTTAGAACCCTGAAGATCCCTGCTCATTTTCCCATTTTGTAATGTATACATTTTTTGCCCCCACAATGGGCCAGCTTCCTCTTAACGTGGCTGGGTGTGGTTCAGTGGAATGCATCGGTGCTGGTTCTGAGTCAGACAGGAGGCATTACGTTATGTAAAATGGCTCTGCCCTCTACCAAGGTTTCCTCTCAAGAGAGCTGAACAATTTTTCTGCTCAGCCAAGAGATCAAGAGGCTAATCCTGCAATGAATGCCTCTTGTGAGGTATTAAATGTCTTCAATTCCCCTTGAAGCCGGGGAAAGTTGTGGCCAGTCATCATTTTGCATGAGACATTTAGAGCCTTGTGAGAATGGGCTTCCTGTTTCTAGTCTTGAATTATGGTCTTTTTTAGCTGCAGTATTTTTACATTATATTGCAGGCCTGGCCCATAGCTTATTATTTTTTGATTATTTGATTCTTGAAAGTCCAGTTTGCAAAAGATAGCAACAGTGTACTCTGTATAGAGATACCATTTGCCATATGCTCGGCTGTCCTAAGTGGGTCAATGGTAGAGCCCAATCAAAAGCCTATTGAAGACATGACTCCTCTTGGTACAGTGGACTTTTGGATCAGTACTCTATCTGTCATTTTATCTTTCAGATATACTTATTTCTAATTGTTTCAAATCTGAAGGTAAATCCCAGACTCAAGTGACAGGTTTTGCCTAAGTCTTGAGAAAGAACTGCAAGACATCATCCTTAATTTTCCAGAGAGATTTAAAAATATAGCTAGCTAAAAGTTCCAAAAGTGATAGAGCCTCTCTCATTCCCTCTATTCAGATTCTTTCAGTCACGGCCCCGTTATTTGCTGTCTCCTGATGGACAAGCTTTCCTCAATTTGTGGTTCATCCCTCACTCTTCTGAAGTGCTGATTATGTTTAAAATGCTGCCAGAGAAGGTGAGTATTTAGAAACCAAACAAACAGAGAGATTTTGTTTTCCAGTTTGAAGCATGCATCTGGAGCACAGACCACACTTTTCACACATACTTTATTAATCATCTCTCATGCCCAGCACAGGGAAATAAATGGACTGTGGTGTGGTGATCTGTTGAAGTGGCCTGTCAGTTAAATATACCTGACATTAAGAAGAAAGGTTGTATCTCTGGGGACTGACTTTTTGGGATATAGAAATGAGAGTAAAAGGATAGAGAGGTAATATCAGATAGTTCAGACCTTTTTTTAAAAAAATTGAAACCAGCCATGCTGGGTCCCCTTTCCCTGGAGACAAGAATGCACTCTGATCCTTTTCCATCACTGCCCATCTGCCCATATCCTCCCCATCATGTTGGCAAGGGAGGGAAGGTGGCAGGGCTCATGCTTGAAAGCCAGTTGGGTTAATTCTTGCTTTCATTCTTTCATTCTTTTGTTCTTCCCTGACTGAGGGATGAGAGTAGGAATCAGAAGGCACTAGGAACAAGTAATGGCAGTAAAAGATATTTGTTGAGGTACCTGTACAGAAAGGTTAGTGGGAGGTGATGGAAACTTAAAGGGGTGAGGGAATAGGGAGATATGGTAACATACTAATTCCGTGTTTCTGGAAAACTGCTGTTAATCTTTGTTTAAATGGTAAAAAGCATGCTTATGCAGGACTCTCCAGTGCTCAACATACCCAGATGTTTTAAGTTGTAAATTAATCAGAAGAGGTAGCATTCTCTATGCTTCTCCAGTGCTGCACGTAATCCAACATAAAGCTGATCGGTAATGTGTATTCATGAAGATTTGCAATGGCATCATGTTTCCCTTGTGCTTTATCTTGTCTGCAGGCTGCTTACAGAGCTCTTAGGTTGAGTCTGCAGATTGTGGCTGCCCTTCTGGACATCGTCTCATACCTTCTGAGCTTTGCTCAGTTAGGAAACTCCCCAAGCTGTTTTGATACCCTAAATCCTGAGTCTCTGACTGCAGCCTGGGGAGGGACTGAAAGGATTGGTAAGTGACAGCCCTTCAGTGTTTGCAGCAAGCTCACTAAATACATACTGCAACTAGAGACTGAGAAAAGTTAAAGGCTGAAAGGGTGCTTTTCACTTAAAAATATATATAGTAAATGATGTGGTATTAGCTCCAGAAAACACCTTTCTGCCAGCCCCCATATTTTGCTCTTTCAAGGCTTAGATTGATTATAAATTGGCCTAAAATCAAACATGTTCAGTTTCATAATGGTAACACTTCATGTGTTTCATGATCCCAGAGTCCTTTACACACATGAATGAATATGCTGGGCAGCACCCCTGTGAAGTAGGTGAGCAGTTTTGCTCTCATAGGTCAAATGAAGTAATTGAAGTATCTGTTTCATGCACACAGCTCTATGCAATATTTAAGGGACTCCATTGAGATTGCAAGACCTTTTTGCTTTATTTTAAATATGCTCTACAGTACTCAGTGTTGCTGCTTGCAGCCATGAGGTGCAATGTATGCTCAGAGCTGTTGCTCAATTCCTCAAACACATGGATCTTCCTGCAAGCTTCCTGGTGTCACCCTCCATATCATATCACTGCAATTCTTGTTCCAACTTGCAAGGAATACATCTCCTACCTTCCCGTCCCATTTTTTAGTCATTATATCTCTTTCTTCCTTCTCCTTTTGTAACCTTTCCTCATCTTACTGTGGAGAAAAGAATAACTACTTGTTTAAACTTTTTTTTTTAATTGGTTGGAATATCTTATGTCCTATCCAATGACTTCTGGGCTGTACACTGAAGGTCCTTCTGACAGGAGGAGAGCTCACTGCCCTTGGTGCAGTTGAACTGCAGGTGTCCTTCTTACTAAACCAAAAAACACCTCATGATTTCAGAAATGTTTATATGATGCTGCTGCCATGATGGTCCAAGAGATATGCAAGAGGCATGAATTATTTTTATTGAATCAACTGTATTGTTGGTATAGCTATATGCATGCTTTCTGGACCAAACTCTTGCTCCTAGGCAAGAGTGTATTTAACACAGTAATATTGTAGCATTCTGAGATTCAGTAACGGTTTACAGCAGCAGTTCCCAAACTATGACAGATTGCACATCACCAATTTAAAATGATATAACCTTAAGTACCACCAGCAAATTTTGTCATATAAAGTAATTATAATAAATCTGTTAATGTATCACTGACAGGCTGTCTCCATACCACTGGTGGTCTGCATATCATGGATTGGGAACTGCCCATTTACAGGGTTGCCATATATTGGGTAAAGTGGATGGGGGTTGCTTACTGTATGATAAACCAGAGTTTATAAAAACAAGGCAGTACAGGTGGATGCACTGTTTGTCTTTCCAATGTTATAAAAATTGTAAATAAATACAGGAAGATGAAATACCTATATGGCCTCCTTTGCATAGGAAAAATCCCATGAATGCAGTGCACATGTCCATACTGACAGGAGTACAAGGGTATTTACAGCAGGAACTTCTACAATTCACAATAGAAAAGCCTATTTAAGTTTTATTCCTTGAGTTTTCACATAATATCATGGTGCAGCATGTGGGACACAGTACTGTTTCCTGGAGTGAAGACATGAGTGAAAGCCTCTTCACCTTCCTCTTCGCAGGCTTTACCTAAGACACTTTTTTGTTGACTGAAAACCCATCTCACTCCTGGCTGCAGGCTTTTCTCAACTCCTTTGCATTCCATTTTGCTCATCTGTAATACCTCTCGAAGAACTAGCCTTTTCTTAAGCCACTTTGCTACTTTCTAAAGTGTGGCTCTCCAATGAAAAATGGCTCTGTAGTCAGCATATTTAGATTCTGTATTTGTATCAAGATGGCTTTCCTGACTGCCTGCACTCCTAGCTCTGACTGGAATCAAAGAGCCCAAATGTATTCTTTCTGGATCACTCATTACTAAGTACAAGCAACTTTCGTTTTGCACTAATGTAAAAGCAGTATGTCTCCATCGGACTCAGGACACTATCCCTAGTTTATAATGGGGGTAAAACAGTGGGGAAAAGGAAGCCAGAAATTCTGCTGGAGAAGCTTAGTTAACAATTCTTCTGATGATGCATGGTATATTAGAATTTTGTTGGGTCTCCCACAGCTCCATGTTGTGGAGTTTCAATGCAAATGGGGAATAAAGAGCAGAAAATTTACCTGAATGTAACTCCAGATCACTCATTGAAAAGTCCTGTAATTACATTCTCGTAGCTGTACTTTTAAGTTCTTTACTCTCAAACTTGTACTTTCTCCCACACGGAGGCTTTGTCACATGCCATCTTTCTTCTAATTGTCAAGGTATCTTGTAATGCTTTATCCCAGACTGTCCTTGTTGTCTAAGCATTGTCAATTACCTATCAATTGATCCTTTTCAGCAATTACTGAAATAATTTAAAACTCTCCTGTGTTCCCCAACAGTGTTCTGCAAGGGATGGAACTTGTCAAAAAGTGTTTGGCTAGTGCAAAATTATTGCTAAGGAACCCTCTTTTCTAATTACAGCTGAAATTCTTGACTCTTTCAATACAAAATTTGATTCTTGCAATGCATTTATTGTAGAAGATGAGTTGAGTTAGATTTTTATTTACAAAGGAAAATCATTAAACTGCTAGCCAAAGAAGTACGCTGCAGCTCTTACCAAATGAAGACTTGTACTGCATTAACATGAAAATTTGACCTTGATGTTATTTGTCTGAATGTTTTTGATCCTCCTCCCTTTGTTTTCAGTGGCAAATGGATTGAGCTCACCATTTTTTCTCTTTTGACATTATATTCAAAGGTAGGCAGAAGCAGAGGAGGGTGGCACCTTTATAGACTAACTTGTTCAGAGAGGCATGAACCTGCTACGGTTAGATATATCTTTGTAATTAGCATGATATTTTGGCATTAACATCTAATGATGTTAGGCTGTAGCCTATGAAAGTTCATGCCTATGAATAAATTAATCTATAAAGTGCCATGCTCCATGCTTACCTTCAGACTAACATGGCTAATTACCTCTCTATTAATGTTAGTGATTATAAGGGAGGATACTAATAGAATCATTCTTTTAAGATCCTTTCATTTGTTATGTTCCCGTACACCCCCCCACCCCCATACCCTGACTACATTCCCATAATTCTCCAATTGCCATAATCCAGGGGCGGGCAAAATACAGCCCACAGGCCTCATTCGGCCCGCCAAGCCATTCAGCCTTCAGGGCCCCTAAATAAATTTAGAAAATGAATATTCATCTGCTCCTGGTTGCCTGTCAAAGATGACAGGACCCAGGGGCAGTAGGACCCAGGGGGAGCTGGCAGGAGCCAGCAACAAGACTGGCCCAGCCTCACCCTACCCTTAGTCCCCTCCCCTCCCGCTCCCCACCAGAAGCCTCTTCCTGCCCTGGCTTTCACTGCTTCCCTGCACACCTGCTCCAGCACCATGTGGCCCCTGGCTGCACCGCTGAACTGCGGGAGCATGGGGCTGCACTGGTGCCCTGGGGCCAGGAGCAGCAGGGGGTAGGTGGGTGCAGTGTGGCAGGGAGAGGGATAGAGAGAACAATGAGGGCAGGGGGGAGAGAGAGAGAGAGAGTGTGTGTAGTGTAGGATGCACAGAGTGTGTGTGTATGTTTGCAGTGAGGGAGGAAGGGAGGGAGAGAGAGAAAGTGTGTGTGTGTGTGTATGTTCATAGGGCAAGTCCCACAAGCACACCCTACCATATATGCAGACTCCCACACCCTCTCACTTACCCCAGCC
>NW_017728918.1:87694698-87699270 GCF_001723895.1 Crocodylus porosus
CTCCCCCCCAACCCAATACCCACCCACGCCCCACATATCCACACATAGATCCACATGCTCCCTCACCCCACCCCCACACCCCACACACTTATCTACACTCCCACAGCTCCCACAAACCTATTCCCATCTCCCACAATATACAAGATTAAGACTTCATTTTAAACTTCTGTGCAATCACCTCTATGTACACTACACAAGCACATGTAAATCAGGACAAAAATATTTTTTTAAATCAAATGAATGAATGTTGCCTATGTTCAGTTTTTACAATATAATTTGGTATTTTTCTGGTTCTGCGATGGCAAAACCCCTTGCTGAAAGGAGTACTCCCAGGGGCAAGGGGACGGACTTCTGGTGGCAAATGTCAGGGGTTAGGGGTCAGGATTTCTGGTCCCAAGATGGTGACCAGGGGGTGGGACACCTGTCAGGGGGTGGGAGTACCCATGTGGCCCTTGACAGCTTGCCAAAACTCAGTAAGTGGCCTTTTGCCCGAAGTAGTTGCCCACCCCTGCCCTAATCGTTCTCTAACAGCGGGGTTTTTTTTTCAGTGCTGAAAAGAATATGAGATCATTCTTCTCTGGTTTCCCAGAGGAAGGGAGGCAGGAAAAAAGAATTCTGCTGCCAAAAAAAAAACCCTTTTAGTCCTTAAAGTTCATGCCTTTAGAGGGTAAAATAGATCACAAAGACAATGTTAGTATGTATTCCCTGTTGCCTGACTCAGTGGACTTACTGTTTTGGGAACTCTAGGAACTGAACTTCAGGAGATACAGAGAATGATTGATAACCTTCAGAACCCCCTGGATCCCCACAAGGTTGCCCAGCTGGTAATCCTTCATAGAGAAGTTATGTTTCTACAGTTTGATGCAACAGTTAGGCATCTATTACGGTAAGAATCAAGGGTGCTAATGCCATCAAATCTTGCCTGCTAGTCTGTTTTATGAAGTGCTGACCATGAATTAGTGCAGTGAAAGGGGAAGGAACACAAGTAGGAAAGAATTTAAAATAGTCCTCTGTAAAGGATGTTCTAAAAAACCCCATTTTCTTTAGGAAGTATGTCCTAGGTCAGCAGCTCTCAATCTTTTCAAGTCAGGGACCAGGACAATCTGGTTTTGGTTTGACATGGACTGGGTGGCTTCTATTAGTGCATCAGCAGTGGGGGGACTCTGTCTCTGCCCATGTTGGAGCCAGGTAACTGAGAGCTCTGTCCTCTTTGCTGCCACTTCCCCAAGCCCCTTGCTCCTCAGGTGGGGCAGGAGAGCAGCTCCCAACTGGTGCAGAGCTGGACAGGGCCCAGGCAGCTGGAAGATGAGTTGATGTTGTGCTGCAGCTGGAAGGTGAATGGGGGAGGGGACATAAAGGGGGAGAGGGAGGGAGAAGTGACACCAGCATGGATGCAACTTCCAGTTGCCTGGCCCTGGTACAGCCCTCACTGACTGGAAGCTCCACCCATGCCACAGCCAGAAGAGGTTAGGAGGTGGGGGAAGGAAGCAGCAGTAGCAGGAGCTCAGCTGAAAGTTAGCCGGCCCTGATGCAGCTCCATTTTTCTTAGCCTCAGTGTCAGAGAGTGCCTAAAAGACCATCTAAGGGATGCTCATAGTAGTCTTTTAAATGTGTATTGCAATGTTGTTGCCACTGTCATAAAAACTAAATGGAATTACAAAATAAGAGCAAATTATTTCATTTAACCAGCTATTTCCCTCTGCAGACTGGGATCTTAATGGGTGAAAGATGTATATTACAAGCACTGTACAACCACACGCAGGGAGTCTTGTGCAGAGACTTGAAACAGAGCCTCCTACCTTCCTTTTTACATGTCATTCAGTTGTGTCCTCAGATGGTTATGGGCAGATGAGGCACTGCAGCATATGTATTGTGAACTGAACTAGGTAGAGTTTTCTGCTGACCTGCAAGAAACCAGAAATAGAAAAAAAAGGGTTAACGGACTTTGCTGTTTTTTACTGATTAAGGCATTATGGGGGCAGTTGGTTATGAAAACATTTCCCTCTGATAAAGGTGTATATGTTGCCAGAAAATAATATGACGTGTTACATCTGTATTGCACACTCTATTGTGTGTGTATAATTAATTTTGATTCATTTTCTCCACTCTATTATAGTGTAATCCCAGCAGCAGTGCAGGCTATTTTCTTAAGAACTCTTTGGTGTGTTCCAGCTGTGAATATTGTGAGAGGTCCCTAAAACTTTTTAAAAACCCATTTTTTAAAAAAATGCTCATTTCTACAGCCACATACCAACACATAAGGTCCCTGCCCTAAACAGTCTGCAGAGAGAGGGGGAGTTAAGGGAGCTCATCACTTTTTAGGAAATAGGTTGGTGTTACTTCTTAATTTTAAATGTGTGATTGAAGTGGAATGAAAAGTAGCTGTACAAGAGAAACTCAAATGAAATTATAAAGCGGTTTTATATCTAGACTATTGTTTAGTTTATAGAGTATACTACAAATTAGCTTTGTGTCTTTAAGAGCATATGCATGTAGCAGCACTGAGCAGTAGAGGGGTGTGAAGTGAACCTGTTTGATTTGGATTCGGCCTGAATTGGGGACAGTGATTCGATTTATTGATTTGGCCGAATCTGATCTGGAGATTCGATGCTGATTCAGAGAATCAGCAATTCGGACATAGGCACAGCTTTAAATGTTTTTTCTATGTACTTGGAGGTACCAACGCGGCTTGTGAATGCCGCAATGCTGGGGCACGTGGAGAGTCCCACAGGAGTGCGTGGGGTCCTCCACATGCTCAGCAGTGAACCCAGAAGTGAACTGAAAGTACTTCTGGCCCAATTCCAGGTCTGCCAGGGAGCACATGGGTCCCCTCCCTCCCGTGCCCCTCTGGCTCAGTGATTGGCCACGGGGGACCCTGGGTGCCCCCCTAGGCCCAGCAGGTACCAGTCACCAAGCCGGTTCGGTGTGGGAGGTGTGGGGCTCCTGTGGGATGCTCCATGAGCCCCAGCATCACAGCATTCACGAGCTGCCTGCTACCTAGAGGTATGTAGAAAAAACATTTAAAGCTGTGTCTGTGTCCAAATCACCAAATCTTTCCCAATCTTTCTGACTTGAGTTGGAGAGATTATAAGGTCCTCTGATTTGATTCAGATTTGGAGATTCAGCCACCAAATTGGGCCAAATTTCCACCAAATCGAATCAGGGACCGAAGCTTCGCACAGCCCCGTTGAGCAGAGGTATCCCAACCAACTCTGAACAAGCAGTAGAACAGTATTAATATGGCATTCCACTAGTGCTAATAAGATATTCTTCTCAGGAAGACTCAGCTGTCTCTACAAGGCATTGTATTATGTCACGTAGACATACCCCAAGTCTTTATGGAAGATGAAATAGATTTGGGGGCTCTTTCTTGTAGTTTCCAAAGTTTACTGTGTTCCTTTCATTATGTTAGTGGAATGCTGCAGCTGCTAAGTACCTCTGCAAATCAGCTTGGGGGTTCTTCATTTGAGGTACCAACATTTGGAAGCCACCTTTGAAAATGTGGCCTAAGGTGACTTAAACAAGGTCATATACAAACTTCCTATAAAAACCAAAAATAGAAACTAACTCTCCTGACTCATAGTCCTGCCTGTGACTTCTAAGACCTTCCTTATGCTCCACCCCAAAGAGCACACCTTGCATTAGTGGCCCCAGATGCTGATAAGGTGTGCTTCCTATTTGTTAATATTAACCAGCTGGTGGATATTCATGTAGGATGTGTTTGTATTTTTGAACAGAAGGGGATTTTGGTTTGTTTTTCTGCAAGCACAAGTGGTCTGTTAGTGCATTCACATCAACCACAGCAATTTGGCCTTTCCCCTGAGTGCTAAACTGCAGTCAGTTGTGAGGCACAGCACACAAATTGTCCATTCATTCCAGCTTATTAATATTAACATCTAATTCTGTCCCAGAATGCTCCAGGAGAGATTTTTACAAAGTTGGGATTTAGCTTGGTTTTAAAAAGGGAATTCTGATGTCTCTTCAGAGAAGCATTTTTGTCATCTGGGAATATTTCGGCCTACCAGAGCATTACAGACAGCATGTACCATGGGCTGCCTCCTTTGAGTAACTCTGTGGTGAGGAGTGCATTTGCTTCGCAGTTTGGGCTCCCACAGCCACTGGACCCACATAGTCCCAGCGTGAGTAAAGTGTGCTTTGAAAGAATTATTGACTTCTTTACTGTTTGGGTGCTAAGAAAGAAATCTTGTGATACTATATTCTGTGGTGGCAGAGAATCCTAGAGAGGTAGGGCTGGAAGGGACTTCCAAAGGTCATCTAGTCCAACCCCCTGCCTGAGGCAGGATCATCGCTATCCAAACCATCCCATACAAACCATAATCTAAACTCTACATAAGCCTAGTGTCAACCCTGACATAACACAGTCCTACTACCATAACCCTAACAGGTAAAGCAGGAGAACTACAGAAGCCAACATGTTGCTTTTATGAAATGTTTCATAGTTTCATAGTTTGTAGAGTCGGAAGAGACCTGAGCAGATCATCGAGTCCGACCCCCTGCCATGGCAGGAAAGAGTACTGGGGTCAAATGACCCCAGCAAGGTGTTCATCTAGT
>NW_017728918.1:87699610-87705429 GCF_001723895.1 Crocodylus porosus
CTCCAGCTGCGGCCTGACCAGTGCTGCATAGAGGGGGAGGATCACCTCCTTGGATCTGCTTGAGATGCATCTGTGGATGCATGACAAGGTGTTATTAGTATATACACAAGAGGTGCCAAGAAGAACTTAGAAGTTTGGAACTTCAAATCTCCAGTCATTGTGGGCCTTTGTACATGCCACGAAATTGGCCTTTAAAGTGACTTAAATGTCTTTTCACGCTGCTTTAATGGTGTTGTTGTTTGCACACTCAGCAGCGTATTCTGCTTTAAATGACTTTGGTACGTAGCAAGATAAAGCACCTCCGAGGTGTTTTAGTCTGCTACCTAACAAAGCGCAACAGTGCATGGGGCACTGGAAGCTGACATGCTTGGGGCTTGGCAGGCCCCGGGCAGCTCAGGGACTGTGGGACCCAGCAGCAGTCGGTGCAGGCAGGCTTCACTGAAGAAGATGACAAAAAAAAAGCAGCGAGCCTGACATTTTTCTTTTGTTTGTTTTTCTCCCTGGAGCCTGCCTGCTTGCCTGAGCTATGTGGGGGCCCGGTGCTTCCCTCTGTGGCTGCAGGAGGCCAGTGCTTCTCTCTGTGGCTGTGGCACTCAGGCTGGGTGCCAGTGGGGGCACCCATGCGGTTCAGGGACTGCTTGGCCTGCTGGCAACTCACCCCCCGCCTCTTACTCCTCCCCCTGTGCAAAGAGGCAGGTAAGGATCGGGCTCCCACCCTTGTGTACACGCCATGGTGGTTTAGTTTGGTTTAATTCTCCCTAAATTGAAGCCATGTTTTTAAAAACCCACTGTTTCAATTTAGGGAGAACTAAACCAAATTAAACCCCCGTGGTGTGTACAAGCAGCCTGTGACTACAGTCAATTGTGCTTTGTGACTTGGGGACCCAGAAAATCTTCTAATCGGCACAGATTCTTTAACAGTAGCCATTTCTCTGTATTGTCATATCTCTGGCTGCCAAAGCAGAGGGCTGTTCCCTACCACAGATATTGGGCCATTTTGACTATTTGAATTGTAGTGACAGAGCTTCTTTTCAGTCATAAGTTGTCTTTTCTTTCCTCTCAGTTCTTTCCTTTCAGTCATGAGTTGTTGAATGCATTGTATACCCAAGGCCTTTCATCACTTGTTGACTGCCTCTGTTGTTTGACCTGATTGATCTTTGTTTGTTGCTGATTGTTATTTGTTTCAGAGTGCCCCTGCTGACTGTCTGCTCACTTCAAAATTCCTCCTTTTGCTAACACTGGCATAGGTCTGCCAGGATCACTATGATGGGAGCACTAGTGTGTGGGTCATAGCAGTGGTCACAGCATCTTACCCACAGTGTCACATAGACTTGCTCTGAGTCGGGTTACGCAGTATGCTGCCAACTTATTCATACTAACACTCTCAGTGGGATGACAAATGTTGTAAAATGTAAAAGGAAAAAAAAGTTAGGCCTAGGCACTGGTATAAGGCCCACTGAAGTTTAGTCTTTTTCAGTTGAATTCTCCCAGACAGTTGAGGCTCCCAGACACAAAGGTTAATAGATGTCTCTAGATATTAGGTCTTAATTTTCCTCTGCTCATTCAATTACACCCCGCTGGATGACCCTAAACTATTGCTTTCACATGTGTTGCTTCCCAGTACTTAGAAAATTGCAATTTTCTGTAATCACTAACTCCCTCTTAAGTAAATTTTACTGTCCTTCAGAATCGATGTAGCAGTAGGGCATCTCCTCCATGTTTAGCTGTGTAACCCGGGCAGCACTGCAAGAGGTACCCCCTCTCCAACTGAAGGGATCAAAGCAGGTGCACAAGCGCTGTGGGAGGTGTAGGGACTCTCCTCCCCCTATAGAGCAGAGCCAGACCACCAATGGGGACTTAACCATATACCTTTTAATGAGAGAACAGTACTGGGGACATAACCAGTATAAACCAGGGGGTATAGGGGACACTACAATGCCCCGAGGGGTCAGGATTCAACAAAGGTTAGACACTTACAATCAGAGACCTATTCATCCAGTAGACAAAAGACAGGGTTAGCAAAATATAAAACACAAACAGCAGACCAAACAATGCTGGTTGGTGAAATGTAAAAGGCACAAAATACAAAGTGTCAAAAGAATATAGTGGTCCCTCGCTGGTCTCCCCTGAGTCAGCTGCGCTGCCCCTTTTATCCCCCTCCAGGTGACCCAAGGGGCCAATCAGGGGATATGGAGGGTGAGTCTCTGGGGCCTGATTGGTGAGGAAAGGGAATCCCAAGTCCTCCAATCATCTTTTACCCTTTCAAAACCCCGGGCTAAGTCACTGCCAGCTAGCCTGCCACAGATGTGTTGGTGGTTATGTTAGTTTCTCCTCCCTTGTGGCAATACTGTACTGAAACACTGTCCATCTTCTGTGGGGGTATGCTCCTCTCCCTTCCCAGTATTCTTAGCACACGTGTAATGTGGAAAGTAAGATTTCTCTTTCCTGCATAAGCACAACATCATTTGGGTATGATACCTGAACACTTTAATCCAATGTATTTCATGCCCCCAGAATAACAGGTGAGAGGGGAGAGAGACCTTTTAACACAAGCTCTCAACTTTCTTCCTGTCCTTAGCTTAAATGAGATCCCTTTAGATGTGTTTAACATTATCTTTCTACTGATGAATATATTTAGGCATTGATGCTGTTTCCTTGGAGGGCATTACTAGCGGATGGAGGACCATTTCCAGTCACTATCAGCAACCTAATTCCCATAAATTATTACATGCAGGTATGGTGAGTGTTACAGGTTGTACATCTGAAAGTTACTTCAGTGGTATTGTGATAAGATAGAAATAACACACTGCATTAAAACAGAGCTGCACTTGAATAACAGCTATATTTTCTGAAAATAAACCCAGAAACTGAAATTATTTTACCATTCACATCTCATTTGAATTTTGTTTCACTTAGATAATTAAACTGGACTCATTTCTATATATTTTTTGGCTGTCAGGCATCTCCCACAATGTCTTTTCATGAGTTTCAGGTCCATTATGCCACAAGCTTCTAGTGAAAGTCATTTGGTTGTATATAGTGCACAATCTTAGTTGAACTAGCAGTAACTTTGTTCTGTAGTTGCTTACTGAGATCTGTCCAGATAATCTAGGAAATTGCAAAAGGTGTCTGTCTCTCTCTCTAGCTGTGCCTGTGCAGACTAAGCGATGATGATCGAAAAATTGCTCATGGGGAGCTGGTTGGGATTCATTTTCTAATGGAGGATATACTGGAGACCAGCTGTGATGTTATTATGGAAGATGATGCTGAACAACAAACTTTAGCCAAGAAAAAACAGGTACCTCTGGCCAGTTTGTTCATTCAGAGCTATATAAGTTTCATGAAAAACTCCCTTTGACTTCCACTCCTGGGACTTGTTGAATGTAATTTATGGTCTTTGGCCCCACATAATTTATACTGGAATAAACTAGTTCATTCCTGACTCCATGATAAACTGAAAGCAAACTTATTTCAAAGGAACTTTTGAATGCTCCTGAGCAGAAAGCCACAATAACTGACTCCCTCACAAGGGCTACTGTTAACCACCAGCTGTTGCTACTTGCTATTTCTAGAAACAAGGATGGGGAGGGAGGACGGAGTGTCACTTGACTTCCTCCAACTGTGCCACAGAGGACTAGAAGGGAAACACATTGCTGTACTTTTAACAAGAGCTTCTCAGTGGAGGGAGGAAAGGAATGGCTTGACCATCCTCAAACAAGAGCTGTACAATTAAGATCGTACTTCCAAAAGCATTTGTACTGTGGTATCAATGTGGTGAAGGGTCATGGTTGCAGTTAGGTCTTTCCAGAATCTACACAAAGGTTTGGTTCAGGGGATGCACAGTGGTTCAAGCCATTTCTGACAGGAAGTAGATAAACCTACCAATTTGTCAGCACGTAAATGAGTAGTGATAGCATCCCTGGAGGCTGTTGGGAGGTGCAGGTGTCAAGAAATGAGCCAAGAACACAACATTTATTTATTTTGGGGTGTTTTTCCTTCAGGAACTGAGCTGAGAGTTTGACTTCTATAAAGGCACTTTTGTCAGCGGTTCACAGGGAACTTTACTGAGGTGAAAGACTCAAGGAGGGATTTACCTTCTAGGTAACTTAGGCTACTCTGTTGAATGAAATAATAGGTAGCATTTTGCAGGACATTTCTGTACTGTGTTCTTTTCACTCAGTCACTCAGTCTCTAACAAATATATAGTGGCTTGTCTTTTTCTATTAAATGAATGCAATGCCTAATTGTAACAAAATGTTTTCCCATAATAATTTATGCAGAATTTGGCAGAAATAGTTGAATCAAATGCCAGCCTATCAAAGAGTAGTGGAAAGACGTCCAAAGCTCTGTGGAGGCAACATGATCCACTTACTTCCTGCACTTTGATGAAATCTTTTTTGATCATATGGAAGCAGTTGTCAGTACTGAAGGCGGAATGGGGCAGACTTAAACTGAAAGTTGAGGATATCAATACGGTTCCTCTTTACAGACAGTTTTCTGAACTATACTGGTGAGTTTCATTCTGATTTAAAGTATTCTAAACTGGACGGATTGTAAAAATTAAACACAAGAAGTTTTTCTGCTATTTTTCACACTTAAGTCTTATTTTCTTCCCATTTAATTTGCTCCTTCTAAGTTCTGCCTTTCCTTTGTTTGGCCCAATACTGACCATGTTTTAAATAAGAATTTATCTTGTTTCTACCTAGTTTTTCTTTTTTTTTGCAAGTTATGTTTTCCAAACACATGCCTGTATCTTTCAATGGACGTTAACAATTCTACATGTCACTTTCTGGTCAACCAGACTAAATCTCTCATAAAAAGTCAGTCTCTGTAACTAACTGAGCTTAAATTTCCATATTTTAGTTGCATGATAACATTGTATCACTGAATACCTGCTGTTCCTGTGCCACACAATAAATATGTTGCTATTTCTTGACACCCCAGAGAGGCATAACATCCTGGCACCCTAAGTAGCAGCAGGTGATGGCTGTGGCGCTGTGGTGCCAATGGCAGCAGTGTGTGCAGTTTTGCACAAACATACATATGCACTTCTCCCCCCACAAAAGGCAGCACCAGGGGCTCCTACTCCAATTGCCCTCATTCAGTTACACTACTGATGCCCAGTATAAACGTGTTATAAAAACAAGGAGTTAAAGACTTGCTGTTATCTGTAGTGACTTGATACAGAGGTGTAGTAGAACCTCAGTAGTTCTCAGGGTTAAGTTCCATAGCCCTTGTGAAGGCTGGACTAGTCAGGGGTCACATCCAGTTGCAGCAAACAGCTGTGTGAGACTGTGAAGGCACTCCAGTTGTTTTCTCTGGCTGTTATTTCAAAGGGTGCTGCTTCTCTAGTCCACTTTGTGGGATTGCTGATGAGCTCCAGCTGAGTGAGGGAGCAGCTTTTGAAATAAAAGCCACAGCAAAGCAGCTGAGCCACTCATCCTTAATTCAGCAACCCACTGTGAATTAAACAGGTTGCAAACCATCCAGATATGAGCACTCCTATTTTATACCCATGTGCAAGAAGGGCTATCAACATGCACCTAAGAACTGGAGGGGCATCTGAGTAAGGCAGCCTGCAGATTTTCTTTGGTGCCCAGTCTTGGCTTTGTGCAGTGGAGAGGAAGGTTGGGGCAGGGCTCTCCAGGAGTGAATTGCAGCAGTCTGGTTCTGTACCTGGCCCATTGCTGACCTCAGTACTGATGTGGTTTAGAGCAGCCTGGGAATTGGGAGATAGACTCCTACTGCCAGGCCCTTCTCCCCCGGGAGCCACAGGGGAGAGCTCCGTCTCCCTCCGCGACTAAGGAGGACTCTGGGAT
>NW_017728918.1:87705440-87710958 GCF_001723895.1 Crocodylus porosus
GACTTCCTGCCCTTTGGGCAGGGGGCTGGACTCGATGATCTCCCGAGGTCCCTTCCAGCCCTGATGTCTATGAAATCTATGAAATTACTTCAATCTGTGCCAGCAGGTAGAGGCTCTCAAGCCACCTGCTATCTGCTATCTGAGGATAGCTAGCATGCAGTAGTGATCTGGTCATGCTCCCTTTGGTCCTGGCACTCAGAGGAGCAGAGTGGCAAAGGGGTCCTCCTTGGAGGCTGTGTGCCAGCTGAAGACTTCTCCATGCCAGGGGAGTTCTCAGCAAGCCAAATCTGTCCATTTGCAGTGCCAGAATTGCAGTGATGGGGCCAGAGAAGGAGGAGATAGTTTAGGAATATATATGTAGTGTCACCTAGAGAGATGGAGTGAAGGTGCTTGCTGTGGGAAGGGAGCTTTTCTTCATTTCTCATGGAGGGGAAAAAAGAATCTTGGAGGCTTCAAGGACTGAAGTCCTACCTGCAGATCCTGCCCCCATGTGCTGATTTTGCTCAGCATGGGGATTTTGTTAGGTCTGCACACTCCCTGCATCTGGGATCTCTTCCCCTGTTCTACTTACGAGCTCTGCAGGGGGGGACAACTTCTAGTTTCAGGAGCATGTAAAACACTCTTGCTCCTGCAGCAGCATGCAAGAAGAGTGCTGACTTTTCATACTAAATGTGTAGCAGGACATGTTTCCAGGCATCTGGGCAGCCTGAGATGGTAGGAGTACTGAGTAAACTTTTTTTTCTGCCCTGTCTCTGCTGCTTTGGAACTACTTTAATTTATGCTAGCTGCTGAGGGCAGGTTTGATAAGGCATTGCTCATGGGGATATAGCCAAGTCCTCTTTGCCCCAGCTCCATTCCCTATCTTAGCACTCAGGCATTATTTTGTGTAGCAACTTCTTCACCAACTGTGCTACCGAAGGCTTTGCAACTGCTGGGACAGTCAAGCCAGGCTGGTTTCCAGGCTCCTCTGCAAGATCTGGGTGCTTGTATTTCTGTGAGAAGAAAGGCTAGTAAAATACAGAAATGCTCCGCTGCCACCACCCACCAGGGAAAGTTTGCTACTCCCCTCTAGGGAGCTGGGTTTCCAGGTACCACAAATAGGTGTCTAACATCATTGCTGGTTCCCAGTGCAAAGCAGTCCAAGATGTAAAAAGATAGATGGTCTCTCCATGCCACCTTATGCTATTGCCTCTTGTGCAACTAGCTCTTCTAGTTGTTTTGAGGCAGAAGTTCCTTCTTAACATTCAGGTTGGAAACAGTTGCAGCAGAGAGAGCTGCTTTATTTCTGTTTAGCAGACATAAATAGATGAGGGAATGCATGGCATTGTGAATACTTTAATCTAGCTGTTGGGAAGAAAGTCTCTACTTCATTCCTGGCTCCATGTCTCCCTGCTTCATACACAGCACTGGGATTTTAAAACAGCTATGGAAAGAGAAGTAGAGTAATCTGGGGTATTCAGTATCACATGATCAGCACAAACAGAAAATCATATTCTGCAAACAGGTTGTCCCAAGAGGATGAAGGCTGGGAGTGCAGTGTCCCATGCATGGGGTAGGGAGGAGTTGGGAGAATGTAAAGACCTGAGAACAAGAAAAACAGAATGCTTCTGAAAATACAGTTGGGAGACAATGTGTAATATCTTTGTCTGGGTTTCTCCAGCGCTGACATCTTACATCCTGCTATGAAAACCATAGCCAGGCAAATGGACATAGAAGATGAGTTTGAAGAACTTGTTATAAGCTCACAATCCATACTCCCCCCAAAAGGAGCATCAGAAATTGAAATCAAAATGTGCCAGGTAAAGGAGAATTACTATAAGGTTGTGGGGAGGCAGAGGAGGGGTTACATTTTTTCTGCTGAGAATTTCTGTGGAGCTGTGTGGAGCCATTGAAACTATTTGGGACCTAGATAAGGTCACATGCTGGGCTAGTCCAAAGAAACACAGCCCTCCTACAGTGCTTTTTACTGGGACCCCTACTGCAAGATCCAAGGATCAGTGTGCAGGAGGCTATGTTAATTGTAGAGATCAAGAGATACCTCAGAGTAGTCATGGCAACTTGGATACCATGTAACTTCTCTAAATGAACTTTATCTTAGTTTGTGTTCCTATATCCTATATTATTCTTTAGAAGAGAATTGGCTATTTTTTTAAACTGATAGGTGACAAGGCAGAGCAAATGCTGTGTCGCCAATAAGAGATTTAACATGAACAAAGTATTCTACACAATTCTAGCTTCAAAAGCTGCTGGAGAGTTTAGAAATCCATATGATCCATGATGTCCAAAGGAAAATTAACCAAGAGATGACTCTAGTTACATCTGAAAGAGCCAGAGAAGAAAGTGGCCTCCCTACAGGTAAGGAGCATTAAAATACAAAATGTTTTTTCTTGTCTCACCTCCTGCCACTTCTGCAGCATAACACAGAAGGCTCGTTCCTGCACACTTTACCTGAGCTACCAGTTTTCTAGATGGAACAAGCTTGTGGCCAACCTCTCATTGGGGAACACGCATTCCTGGGCATAAATAGAAGGCAGATTGCCAGCATTTGATCCAGCCCTTTTGCATGATATTAAAATTCCTACGGGTCTTCTCTGCTTCCATATGTACCCATTCAGGAGCCAGGAACAAGCTAGCCCCTTGCAATAAAATTATTGCAACCACAGAAAACTCTGAGGTTTTATAAAACTCCAGCCCTGTACATGAAAACTCAGCAAACTCATATTTCCATCACATAATAACTGGAGTGTCAAGCACCTAACTCACATAATGCACTTATCCTGTCTTCCCAGATTGACATGCTTCCACATCGAAGTTTTACCTTTCTAGAACACATTTCTAACCAGAATTTTTGCAAGGAAAATCCATGCAGAAGTTGACTGTTCATCACCACTAAATCAGTTGAGACTTCTCTTCTTGGGTTTGCAGACAGCCTGAAATAGATTTTAGGCTCCTACCACACATTTCACTTAAGACATGATTAACTAGTTAATCACACCTTAAGTTCTAACCCAGCCACACGTTTAATCAATGACATCATAAAACAAGGAATAAGCCACAAAGTTATTCCACAAAAAATGTACAATAATTTTGTAGCTGGTTCCTGTGACTCCACTAACTAAATGTGTGGCCAGGTGCACCTGTGTGGTTGCTAGCCCACAGCTGATGGGGCTTCCAGTTGCAGGGATACACCATATGCTCCCATGACTGGAAGTCCTGTCAGCTGATCTGGGTTCCCAGCCTCAGAAGCCACCATGCACCCCCAAAGCATGGTGCATCTCTGTGGCGGGGAGTCCCATCAGCTGAGGGGTCTCCCGGATGAAGGAGCTTGCTACTAGCTGGTGCAAGTGGAGCCTGGGATCCTGATCCTGGGGTCCCCTTGCATGGGACAATAAGGTACGATGGGATCGGATAACTTGATCCCACAATCATGCCTCCTGCCATGCATGTGTGGCCCAGCAGGAAGCACAATTGTGTGGATCATGTATCATATACCATTGTGTTTTTACCTGCATGTCTGTTAAGGGCCTAACAGACATGAAGTGCACCCACTTTTTTACTGGGGTGTCAACACAAGCCTAATGATGCTGCTTAAACCCAAGATTTTCAAATAATTTAGGTGCATTACTCTGCTCTTAACTGAAACAGTTACCATCACAGCCTGCGCAAGCCTAATAACTGCATATACTAATGGATGTACAAACAAAAGGTGAAAATATTTGGCACCATTCTTTTCCCTATCAAATGGTCTTGCATACAGCAGTATTTTTTTTAACAAAAATAGTTACTCCAAAAAAGCTGTGCTCTGCCCACAATATTCACACAGAGCTCCTTTATCAGTGGCAAGCTAGTTTTAAATAAGGCCCTAACTTGATCTGTTTAAAGGAAGAAAGTCAAGGATTGTTGTAGGTGATATCTTTTATTGAACCAATTGCATGGTTGGGATAGATATAGACAAATTTTTAATGAAATACATCCTTCTTTAGGTGACCTGACTGATCAAAGTAGACACACACACACACACACACACACACACACACACACACACAGCCCAAGGTTTCATGTGCCCAAGCTCATTTTATCAAATGCTGTAAAAGGATGTGCAGAAAACAGAGTGGAAGACAGAGAGAGAATTCTAATTTCTTTCTCCTTATACTCTGCTTTCTGCATGTTCTTTCACAGTATCTGTTTAAGTGAGCTTCAGCACACACAAACTTGTGGGGGGGTGTATTTCATAGATTTCATAGACATTAGGGGTGGATGGGACCTCGGAAGATCATTGGGTCCAGCCCCCTGCCCAAGGGGCAGGAAGTCAGCTGGGGTCATAGGATCCCAGCAAGATAAGCATCCAATTTTCTCTTGGAGGTGTTCAGTGTAGGTGCTTGAACCACCTCTGATAGCAGGCTGTTCCAGACCTTGGGGGCACAGACAGTAAAGAAATTCCTCCTTATGTCCAGCTTGAAATGGTCTTGCAGTAGTTTATAACCGTTCGACCTCATCATCACTTGGGGTGCTCTGGTGAACAAACGTTCCCCCAGATACTGGTGGTCATCCCTGATAAACTTACAGGTGGCCATCAGATCACCCCTGAGCCTGCACTTTTCCAGGCTAAAGAGTCCCATGGCTCTAAGCCTGTTGTCATAAGATCTGTTTTCCTGACCTCTGCTCATGCACATGGCTCTTCTCTGGACTCTCTCAAGCTTCTCCGCATCCTTTTTGAATTGTGGAGCCCAAAACTGGACGCAGTACTCCAGCTGCGGCCTCACCAAGGCCGAGTACAAGGAGAGAATGAGGTCACGGGATTTGCTTGAGAAGCTTCTATGGATGCAAGCCAGCGTTCTGGTCGTTTTACTGCAGCATCGCATTGAAGGCCCATGTTCATCTTGTGGTCACTGATGACCCCCAAGTCTCTTTCTTCCGTAGTGCTAGCCAGCGTAGCACTGCCGAGCCTATAAGGGTGCTGCAGGTTTTTCTGGTGTGGATGCTTTGCCCCAAAGTTTGGTGTCATCGGCAAACTTGGCCAGTCTGCTTCTGACTCCAATGTCCACATCATTAATGAAGTTGTTGAAAAATATGGGTCCAAGGACAGAGCCTTGGGGGACCCCACTGGTCACAGGGCACCATGACGATTGACTTCCATCAATTACAGCCCTCTGGGTCTGACCACGGAGCCAATTTCCCAGCCAACGGATCATGGTGGACCCAAGGCCACAATTGGCCAGTTTCACCAAGAGGTGATCATAGGATACCAGATTGAAGGCTTTTTTGAAGTCAAGATACATGACATCAATCTCTTCTCCCTTGTCCAGGCGATAGGTCACCTCGTTGTAGAACGTAACGAGATTGGTCTAGCAAGACCTACCCATAACAAACCCGTGCTGGCTATCCCTCAGGATGTTGGCATCTGCCAATCCATTAAGGAGGCCTCTTTAATAAACTTTTCTAAGACCTTCCCCGGGATAGAAGTCAGGCTGATGGGCCTATAGTTAGCCGGATCCACTCTCCTCCCTTTCTTGAAGAT
>NW_017728918.1:87711290-87723809 GCF_001723895.1 Crocodylus porosus
CAAGGACTTCTGTGTTGCTGACTGACTTGCCAGCTTTACGGCGGATGGTGAAGGTGATCAGTTTGTGGTTGCTGTCACCCAGCTTCCCATTGATCACTAGGTTGTCGATTAGGTCTTCCCCTGTAACCAGTACCAGGTCAAGCAGCGCTTTACCTCTCATTGGCCCGTAGACTTCTTGAGTCAGGTAGAGGTCATCCACACACAATAGGAAGCTTTGCACCTGCTCGGATTTAGCTGAGTGATCCTCCCACGAGATGTCCGGGTAATTGAAGTCACCATGACAACTATGGTCCTGGGGCATGCGGCCTCAGCCAGTTCCCGGGTAAACTCCTGGTCGAGCTCAAGACTTTGGGTGGGAGGTCTGTAGTAGACTCCCACTGTTGTGTTCCCTGTGCCATGTTCCCCACGGATTTTAACCCAGAGGGTCTCCAATCATCCACCCTGGTCGCCAGTATCAGCTTGCAGGGACACGTAGCTTTCCTTAACATATTACAACATATACTTTGTTAGTCTATAAGGTTTAAATCTGCCCTGCCTTCTGTTTGACTTCAGACTAAGAAGGCTAACTATGTCTATTTGAAAGCATGTTTGAGTCTATCCCAGCCATTCAGTTGGTCCAGTAAAAATATCACCCACAAAAATCCTTGTCTTTCATGTATTTTCTGGACCATAGCAGCTGCAACTTTACTCAAACACTATTGAAAATAAAATATTTTGATTCTGCTAGCAGCCTGCATCTGGTGTTTTTGCACCCTCCTTCTCCTGCCACCTGCTAGTCTTACAATACATTTGTAGTGGTTCTTACTTTCAGCAATATACATTGTTCAAAAAGCTAAGAAATCTTAAACCATAAAATGCAGTTGGAGTCATCTTATTGGGATTAGTGCAGGTTCAATGTTTTGTGATACAGATGCCTTCTGATGCATTACTTTTGTTTTTGGTCTCCCATACCCCTCCAGAGCTCTGGAAGCATCGGGTCATGCAGGAAAACTTCTCAGTTATAAGACCACAAATAGTTGAAACATTTGTTCAGAGGCTCATGGAAAATTCCCAAGAATCTGATGTAGAGGTGTGTATGCTGTGTTTCTAACCATGCGGAGCTAATCTGCTATTACAGCTTTATTACTTTGCAGCTTGAAATGCCTTATCAGTCAGTGACCCCAAAGAGAAGCATTCTTTCATGAGTATATGGTCAGACATTGTTTTATAACAACAGTATTGATAGTGAGCTGGTATTTTATCATCCTTGACATCCTACCACTTTGTGATATGATCCTTGAGATCTTGCCGTCATGCTCAGGTGAGGGTGAGTTAATATTTTAGACAAGAGGTTTAGAAGCAATTCTAGAAAGTGCAGGAGGTGATGCTGGGGATTCAGAACTGGACTCTTCTGAGTAGATGTGAAACCAAATATCATAGCATGATGTTAGGAAATACTGCACTACTGGAAATGCCATCTTTCCGATGTGAGAGAAAACAAAGGGTTTGACCCTTTTGATCTTAAAAAAAATGTATATGACCTTTCAGAGAGTAGAGATGTTAAACCTAATATCCTAGCTGATTTACAAATTGGTGATTACATTTCTTCTACTGAAAACTCACTGCTCAATTTTAGTTGAAAAACCTGCTCTTTGTTTCCTGCATGGTATAGTTGTCATTAGAATTGATCAAATTTTTTACCAGAACAGTTTTCCCATTGGAAACCAGAGTTTCACTGAAGTCAAAACATTTTTCCAGGAGCCAGTCTATTTCAGTGACATTTTAGACGGGACAGTCTAAATGAACTGAGTCAACTTTGTTTCATGTTAATAATAATAATGATGATTGTTTTAACTTCTATATCATATACACACAATATTAATGTTAATGGTATAGCTTACATAGTACTTGACCTTTAAAATGAAATATTTCAACCTTATTGAGGCAAAACATTTTGGAATTCAGATTTTGCATGAAATCCTGGAATTTTGACTTTTCATTCTGATTGAAAACTAAAGTAAGCATACTGTCAGAATTTCCTGCAGAATGGGCATTTTGATCTTGGTATATGAAATTGCTGTTTATGTTTTACTTTGTCTCAGCTGGTCCACAAACAGTATGGCAGACCTCTTCTCAGCTAACTGGTAGAAGCTGGTATTTTTGGAGCTGACAGTCAGGGTTTCCAACTCTAATTTTCTAGTTGTGTTTGTGTTTTTTACCTTGTAATGATTACTTTTGGGCAATGCAGGGATTTTTCACATAGTCTTACATAGTTTATTACTATCTACCCAAAGTTGAGGCAATTTACTGGTGAATTAAATTATCCTTGTATTTAGGTAACATTTGTGACTGGGATTTTTTTGGGATGAAAGATTTTTTTCTAGACATAAATTCTATCATCATGAAAGGTTAAGTCTTTCAGAGCTGCTGCACTGTTTTCATTGAGATATGACTATATATTTAAACTAGCCACATGCCTCACTTCTGTTTTTCATCCAAATTCTGATTTTAGGGGAGAAAAGGAAAGGCTTTTTTCCCTTCCCATCAAAACTTTCTGATCTGTAAGAACTGATGCATGTTTTGAGGAAACTTCACCTTTTCTGGACTGTTCCTCCTCTCCTTTCAATGGCATATTGAAAAAGAAAGGTTTCCTCTGGAGTATAGTATTTCCAGGCGGAAGAACTAGTCTCCATGTGAAAAAACCCCCTACGAGTGGGCATTTTCTGAATGGCAGGCCGAAAGGTCAGGCCAAACTATGAATACCTTGGACCAGAGTTGTGAGGGACCAGGAAGAGAAAAAGAAAAACCTGATACTGTAGCACGATGAATCTGAACATGACCAAAACCTAAGGTTTGGATTATCCATGAGGGTTTCTTTGTTTCTCTCTCCAGATTTCATTTACAAAAGATCATTTACAAAGCTGCCTCACTGCACTGGGCTGCGACATCATGGCCAGAGAACGCAGCAACTTTGAGACCTATTCCATGTTTTATGAAAACATCCTCCAGCAGCAGCATCGACTACTGTACCAGAAAGAACAAGTATTCTTACCATCTTCATTCCCTGCAAGTGAGAGTTTAGCTGCAAGAACATATTCACAACACATTTTTTGTGCTCTGTTTCAGGAACTGTATGCAGTAGAAGAAGATGGAAAACAAACTGAAGTCACCCTTAGTCAGGTTGGTGGTGGTGATTTATCTTATTTTTGTTTCAGTTGTGTGAGAGACAGTGCCAAAGGCCCTCTTAAAGTCCAGAGAGACTATGTTCATGGCAACACTGTCATCCAGGGATTTAGTTACCTGGTCATAAAAGGCCATCAGGTTGGTCTGGCAGGACCTGCCTTTGATGAACCATGTTGATTTCCCCTGGGCATGATCTCCTCTGCTGGCCCTCACAGATGTGATTCTTGATAATTTTTTCAAGGATTTTCCCCAAGACCAATGCGAGGCTTATGGTCCTATAGGTTCCTGGGTCTTCCTTTCTCCCTTTCTTATAAATGGGGACCACATTAGCTAGTTTCCAGTCTCCGGGCACCTGGCCCATGGACCACGATCGCTTGTACAGCCAGGCCAAGGGTGCAGCAATGACCCCTGCCAGCTCTCTCAACACCTGTGGGTGGAGGTCATCAGGGCCCACAGATTTTAAAAACATCCAGCCCATCCAGAAGATCCCTAACTACTTCTGCGCAGACCCAAGGCCTGGGAGTGCTATCCCCAAGATTGCCCCTACCTGTGGTGGGAGAGCTGTCCTGGTCCCTGTCCAAGAAAACAGAGGCAAAGAACTTGTTAAAAATTTCATCTTTCTTGTCTGGCATAGCCACAAGATTACCATTTGAGTCTAACAGGGGCCCTACATTACCCGGTGCCCTCTTCTTACTGCCAATGTATTTGAAGAAGGACTTTTTGTTGTCCTTAATCCTGGTTGCTAGCCTGAGCTCCACCCCTGTCTTGGCCTTCCTCATGGCCCTCCTGCAGTCACGGGCCCCTCTCTTCCACTGGGTGTATGCCTCCCTTTTGGCCCTCAGGCATTCTTGAATGCCTTTGCTGAGCATGGGGGTTTCAGAGCGCTCTTACCCCCCTTCTTTCTCTCCGGGACTGTCACACTCTGAGCCTGGAGGATCGTCCCCTTAAGATACGACCATCCCTTGTGGATTCCCATATCCTCTACCTTTTGGGCCCTCAGTGCCTCCCCCACTAATCTCCTAAGTTTGTTGAAGTTGGCCCTTCTGAAGTAAGTCAGGGGTTTTAGTCTTGGTATAAGCCCTCAACACCCTGCACTGGATGGTGAATTCCAGCAGGTGATGATCACTGTCACCCACGTGGTCAGGGACCTGCAGTCCACTCACCAGGTCATCCCCAGTGGCCAAGACCAGGTCCAGCAAGGCATCTCCCCTAGTAGGGCTGTGATCCTCCTGGATAAGGTGGAGGCCCTGTATTTCAGCTAGGAACCTACGCAAACAGTCAGACCTGGCTGACTGCTCCTCCCATCTTCACCAATACAATATTTACAACCCAGAATTTGACCAGACAATTTAATCCTCATTTCCCGCACTGTTATCACCAAGGAGGGGGCATGGTTCTATCATTGTACTGCATGGACTCCTCCTCTCAGTATTTTCCTCCCTCAACTATCCCCAAATATTCATTGGCAGATTTTGACTATCACATTTGTTGGGGCAGTAGTTAGGATTAGGTATCACCAGATGCAGGCTGCCAGCCACAGTTAGTGGTAGGTGAACAGTTTGGGGAGATAAAGTCCCCTGAAACACTCCCCCAATAGCCCTGCATTCCACCATACTCTTTCTCTCAGTTCCTCTTACCCATGGATGAGAGAAAATCTACTGATCTTTTTTCTCTCTGCCCTCATAACCACAAATAGGCTTTTGGGTTTTATGTGCAATTTCTGCTTCTTTCTCTTTCAAAATTTAGGGTGTGAATTCTGTTAGGGACATAGAGTCATAGAGAAGTAGAGCTGGAAGGGACCTACATAGGTCATCTAATCCAACCTCTGGCCTGAGGCAAGGTTATCCCTATCCAAACCATCCTATACGAATCCATTGTCTAACCCAGGGGTCGGCAACCTATGGCATGTGTGCCCAATGTGGCATGGTTTTTATTGGCATGCAGGCTGCTTCCCGCCCAAGGGGTGGGAAGAGGCGTGTCCAGATTGAGAAGCACATGGCTGCCTGGGAACAGCCTTGTGCTGCTGCTGACCCTTGCCACCGCTGGACCTCAGCCCTGGAACACTGCCAACCCCCGCCAGGTAAGAGTCCCCGGCCCCAACCCTGCGCTGCTGGCCATGTGCTACCGGCATGCCCCAGCTGGCACCACTGCTGCTGTGGGCCCTGGGCTTGACCACATGCTGCCAGTGGGCCCGGCCCCAGCCGGCACCATTGCCACTGCGGGCCCCAGCCCAGTGCCAGCACTGGGTCGGGACTGTCAGCAGCATTGGGATGGGGCCAGGGCCAGCGGGGTATCCCTCCCAGCCCCATATGGCAGCCAGCAAAGCCTAGAAGCATAGGAAATACCCATAGGTGAATATAGGTGTAACTATACTTAGATCATCCCAGATCAGTGGCTGTCCAACCTCTCCTTGAACTTCTCCAGTGATGGAGAGTCCACAACTTCCCTAGGCAGTCTATTCCACTGCCTCACTGTTCGAACAGTGAAAAAGTTTTTCCTGAAAACCTATTTTGCTGCAACTTAAAGTCACTGGTCCAGTGATCCTTCATATTCAGCTCCTGGAAAAAAATATAAACAAGCAGAAAAGCAAAGCCAGGATGATTTTATTAATTTGTTTAATTATTTGCCTTCAGTTAGATGTGGGCACAAATTGGAAGTTTTGCTTCATGTCTAAACTTTCACAGTTCCAGGATATTTAGATCTAGGGTTTTTTGTGTCAGGTTTGCCTGTGCTGTCTCTGGTTTCACTCAGTCACTTTCTCTCCTATGATAGATTGCAGAGCTGAGTCATGAGATGATTATGGAAGTAACTGCCCTAAGAGCTAGAGTTGCTGATTTAGAAGGTGAAAAGCTCAGTCTCAAAGAGAAGATAAGAAAAGAAGTGCAAGATGAATATGAAACACTAGTGCGGAATCTGTTTGTGACTTGTGTGCAGCTAAAAGTAGGTATAAAATAAGAGGGAAGCCAAGAAGTCTTTAATGTGCTGTTGTATTACTTAGCCAGCCTACTGGCAAACAAAGGCATGAATTACATGAATTAATTCAGGGACCAGTGAATTGCTGTTCTCTCACTAACATCCTTTGGAGCAGCTTGTACAAACTCCTTGTTTGGGAAGGAGCTGGATCTGTTCTAATGAAGGGAAGATCTGTTGGGAAGGGAATTGCTGTCACATCCCAAAGAGTGGGCTCTCTTGCATATTATAGCTGTAAGGATGAGAACTTTTCTTTATGTCAAATTTAATTTTTAAGTGGTCTGTATAGTTTTTTCTCAAAATCATAGGGATAATGTGTGACACTATCATTCACTTTAAAGGATATCTTACTTCTCAGGTAATCTTACTGTTTTCACTGTAGATACTTGATATAAGTAAAGTACTACCTAGCTTGAATAATGGTATCCTGGTACTGCCCCCAACTAATATATACTTGATTGACATCCTATGTTAGATGCAATCCAATTCATCCCCCTGATCCAGATCCAGACCCCCCCCCCAATATATCTTCTCAGTGCCCACAAGCTGATTAATGTTCCTGGTAATGACAGGATGCTAGGAAAATGATGTAGGGTCCCATCTTGAGATTTCTCTTGCTGTCTCTAAAGTGAACCTATTCTCACCGGAAAAATCCTTAGAATAGGTTGTTGCTTTCGTAACATAATCATACCCTATGCATAATTGTTGATTGTTTATAAAGCTGTGCAGCTGAAATTAGTCATGGCTAGAGAAAGAACTTTGCTTCTTCCTCTGTGATTATGTTCTATGTCATAAAGTATCAGTTCTTACCACGTTTTCTTACTTCTACTACCTTCTGAAATTGTGAGACAGTCCTGAGCTCATGTTTTTCCAGCAGCTGATGGGTAAAATATAACCCATATAGCTTTAAGGGTTTTTCAAAATCTGCAGAGAAATGAGAGCCCAAGACAATTATAAAAGCCATTAATTAGCTTGTATACTCTGCTAGAAAAAATTCAGTCAGTTTAATTGTGTATTTTCATATGGAAGCATTATCTAAAATACTGTTTCCTTAACTTCATATGCACTTCTCTTCTCTTCTGGCTTCTGCTTGTAATTGCAGGGGAAGCTGGATGACTATCGCCTTAATATGTGTCGACAAGTGTTTGAGATCGTCAATGAAGTGAGAAAAGAAGGGGTTGACAGCATGATTGAACTGAAGAAAAAATTTGGTTCAACCACAGATGATAAAGGATTGAAAGAACATTTGTCCACAGTAAGGGTTGTAATGTGCTTATTCTTAAGGGTAAAAATTATGGACCTAAACCAAGTGCCTGGATTCAAGACCCCATCTGAACTTTGGGGACAAGCAGTCCATTGGGCTTCCAGTTCAGGCAGTGACAGGCTGTCAGCCTGTCTTTGTTAAAAATTGATTGAAGTAGCATAAGATGGAAGAGGGTAGTCATTGTGGCAAACAGGACAGACAGGGATGCAGAACCTTGTGATATGTGCCAGCATGGCAAGAGTCATATTCAAATTGTCATTTAGATGTAACAGTGTTCTTGGATCTGCCCAGTACCAGGTAAATCAAGCTGTGTCCTGGTCACTTGTAATCTACAGTTTAGGAAAAGCAGCAATCTTAAAAACACTCTTGTCCAAAAGTAGAGATGCATAGGCCTTTCTTCCTAAAGTACTTTAATGCCTGCAAGGGGAAGCAGTGAGTCTGATGGGTAGAGCACTGGACTAGAACTTGTGAGGCCATTGTTCATTCCTGGCCTGTTGAATGAAGGTGGGTGACTTTATTTTGTCTATCTGTGCTTTATTTTCCCCATCTCTAAAATGGGTATAATGACACTGACCTCTTTTTGAAAAACTCTTATAAAAGCTCTGACTAGCTTAGCACATGTGAATTTTCTTGTAAATCAATTAAATTACTCATAGGAGTAGCAGTTATGGTAGCAGTCAAGTACTTGGCTGAACAGTGACAGAGATTACCCATGTGCTGTTCTGCTTGCAGGACTCCATCAGCACTTCAAGTAGTAACATGACCTCTTGCAGAAGGACCAGAATCTGAGAATGAGGTACTTCAGAAGGGGGAGAAAAAATTATAAAACAATTACACAACTCAAAACCAAAGAAATATACCATAGAATATATTAAAGCCTGGACATTTGGGATCTACTGTAACAAACAGACAAAATAACAATACAGTCTATTGAATTATTAGTTGCTCAATTAAGAAAATAAGGCTGTTAAGAAGAAATAAACATTCAGCTACATAGTTTTTTAATACATTAATAATTAGTTCCAGTGGAACTTGGTAGGGTAAAGCTGTTGAAGAGTTCATTCATGAAATCAGATGAGGCCAACTGGATCTTTACTCAGCCCAGAATATTATGACTTAATGCCTGAATATCAAATAAATGCACTTTGCAGATGCTCCAGACAAATACCTGTGAGGGGGAAATGCAATTGTTTTATAGCCATCTGCCTTGAGTGTGCACTTTTCACAAATAAGCCTTGTAGTATGGGCAGTGCCTGTGGGGAAAAGACTGCTCTCATAAATCCTATGATTTTACCATACTGTTATTATGTAGGTCTTATCAAGGACATCCACATTTAGGATAAATTAGGTGATTCAGTATGTCGTCAGCCAAAACCATTATTAGGGTAAATTAGGATAGTCACAGAGGAATTGGAGTGTTTTATATCAGTTAAGCATGTGTTTTCTTCACAATTTACCTGTTTTTTTTCCTCCTAGTCTCTTGACAGTGTCTGCTTTTCCTGTTTCTTCAGGGTTGTAGTAACTGACATTTCTTTCTAAAATTGCACTGTTTTAAACTGCAGAGTTTGAGGATTTAAAAATTCAAGTTTCAGTTGAGGAGAAAGACAACCTCCAACCTATTGTAAGGGAATGTTGTGTTATAAGAAGTCTTTTTTTTACTCACTAGTGTACTGTGGTCTCATGTCTTCATTAGCAGGAGCAGCTGCAAGTCTTGCAAGATGAAAACAACAGGCTAGGGGAGCTGGTGTGTAAACTGAAAATCTTGAACTGCTGGAAGCACATTGCGCAGAAAGCACAACTCTCTTTAAAGCTGAGAACTGCAGAGAAGGTGATAAATCCTGGTCACTTCGTTTTAGTGTTGTCTTTCATGTTCTGCAAAGCTAAAGGCCACATTGGGTTGGGTGGTAGCATCTCAGCAAGCCAGTATATTTTCATGTAACTGTTTTTCTGCTCCAAATTCTATGCTTTATTTTAAAAGAAGGTAATTTGTGGCTAACAATATACATTCACACTCTGGTCACAATATGAAGGTTAAGCACTGATTTCTGCCTGAGTTTGCAGACAGCCTGAAACAAGAGCTGTGAAAAGTGTGAACAGCCATGATATTCATTCCAGTATTGACACTGAAGTTGAATTGTGACAATGGCAAATGTCAAAATGAACTATTTCCTTATTGACCAAAGCACATAAAAGGGAACTGTTGTGTTAAGAAAAACCATATAAGCCAGTGGGAATGCTCAGAAATTTGTGGCTGTAAGTTGGAAAAATACTGTTTTTTCAGTTTGACTTCTACAGAAAATGCCATGCACACTGAAGCAGTAGTGATCTAAAGGTTATTTTACTTAAGGAAAGCAGAATGGACCACAGAGGCTATTAATTTAAATCTTTACAAAGCAGGATGAAGGATGAAGATCATTACACTTAAATAAAAGATAGGATAAGTAGAATAATGCTTTGAATGAGGTGGGAGAGAATGGAATATAAGGCATACGAGTGGTGGTTATGTGACTTAATAGTCTGTACTGTCAGGTGCAGAAGGGCAGAATGAATCACATTTTGTTAATTTCAAACTAGTAAAAGCAGAATGGTTTGTGTGAGCTAGTTAAAGTTGTACTTGAGTTTACAATTATGTGCATGGGCTTTGTCCAGAAGATCCTAAATCATTTCAGTATTTAATTAATGTATACCAAGCAGAGACTGTAATAGATATCTAACTTGTAGATTTGGTTGAGGGATGATGATTCTCCATCTGATTAGAAAAAAAATCTAAAATTGAAAAAAAGCGATGGAAAAATTTGGTTTGTTATTTTAAACCAAGACTATGAACCAGGTGGCATGGGTTATCTTAAAATCTGTGACAGATGGAACAGATTCTTCATGAGGCTAAGCCATATCAAAGAGAACCAGAAAAAAATCTGGTGAGCATTATCTCAGGGACAGTAAGGAAAGATTAAAGCATCACCTGAGTCTTGTTGTACATAAAGTCTTTTTACAAGTATGACCATACATTTAAATAGACAAAGCAATGCATGCATCTGTCTTGCTGTTCACTCATCTATTGATTTTTGACAGTGCTTAAACTGGAGTGGGCATGTTTTCATTTTCCATGTTCTTGGAAGCAGGTCCAGATTTCTTTACAGAAGAAAGAGCAATAGTGTGCGTGGTATTTTGATGTGTTGTTTGAAGATCAGTTTCTAGTCAGTAGCAATGGAGAGCTCCTGGAGACCACTAAATCAAGCTCCCTCAGAGTGACATCCACCAGTAAAGCGCTCTGCCACACCTGGTTGGTCAGGAGTCTCTGAACTCTGCAGCTGAAAGGTCAGCCTCTTCCCTGTCTGCCAGCTGCGTGGAGTGGAAGGAACCATCTGCTGACCAGAAGGAAGAGAAATAAGTAATTTGGGTGCCCATCCATCCCATTTTAAATCTGCCCTGAATGCCCCATGCATTTGGTCAAATAAACACTTCTGCTGTGTTTTCAGCAGGAATGCAGTGGTGGATGCAATCTTCAGCTAGTGGGGAGGACCCACATTGCTGGTGTCCTTGGCATGCTGCAATGCTCCAGCATGAGACCAGAGCTCAGAGACAACTGAGTGTGCCACAGAGCAGGGGGGAGTTCTGTAGGATGCCAAAGGACCTTTGAAAAGGAAGTGTTTAGGTAACCTCCCTTTCTTCTCAACACTTTTCAGGCTGGCTTTCTTTGACACTTGGAGAAACAGAATCACCCTGTAACCTGTGTCCTGATTTCCATTGTTGTCAGTTTGGGCATGATTCCTGAGAGAGTCCTGTCCTGTATGCATGACTAATCATCATACAGTGCAGAGTACAAAATGGGAGCACTCTCACATGTCCCAGACAAAGTCAATTCCAGAAACAAATACCAGAAGCTGGAAGTCCTGCTTTTCAGCATATCTCTTTGCATCACTTTTCCAGTGAACTGGAGGATGAGTCTGCTTGGATGCAGCTGAACTCTGGGTTCTGAATGAGCTTTTATTCAGCAGAGCAGAAGTCTGATTTCCTTTTATTTGACTCGGACTTCGTTTGCTAGTGGCGACAGCCCAGTGGTTAGTGATAGTGTCTCCTAGGGAACCAGATGAGATTTCAGCTTTAATTCCAGCATGCATGAATTCAAATTCCTAGGTACTACTTGAGAACACAGGAGTCTGGGACAGACATTGCATAAACCATTTGAGCCAAATCAGTCAAGTCTGATTCAACCAGGTTTATCTCAAACTGGTTTCAGTCATTCTCAGACTGGTTTGTGTGTACTGAACATCTGTTCTGTTATAGATTTAAGTCAGTTTCTGATCACTTAAACTGGTTTATGTGTAATGTCTGTCCCTAGCCTGTGAGATCCAGTCCTTATTCCATGGTCATGTGAGTGATACATTGTTATGTAGACAGGGACTGCAGAAGCAGTTTAAATATGATCTGGAAAATTAAAAATGCTCACAGCTTTTTTGCTCCTCTTATGATATAGGGAGAAAGCCTTTTTTTTTTACATTGGCATTACAGGTCAGATGTTACTCATAAGACTCTGGATAAGCAGGAGTCTGTGGTGAAATTGCAGGAAGCAAGAGGGTGTGTCTGCACTGCAAAGTTAAATTTGGGTGATCTGTACTAGGATGTGAGCTGCCACATTGTAAAACCATACCAGAGTGACTGTGACCTTTGGAGTTGTGCTCATTTATGTTTATTGCTAGGATGATCCCTTTTGCAGCAGTAAGCTGAATGCTGTATGACTCTCTTACAGTGAAATATGGGGGAATGTGCCAGGAGAAATTGCAGGAAGGTATTGGAGAGCTATCAGCACTTGCGTGATTTAGCTTGAAAATCCCCCCAAAATGGGTTTTCATTTGGATTACTGTCAGAAGTAAAAACTGCGTCCATGCTCAAGCCCATACTAGCATCTGGGTCAGCTAGCCTGCCTTTATTTAAAGCACTGTCAAACTTGAATGAGAAGGTTTATATGCAGATGGGAGAAGGGTTAGGGTCAGCAACTAAGTAAAAGCCCAAGCCACTTTTGCACTGAAGATTAGCCCAAGAGTAAATCTTAAAATGTAAAGAGCGCAACAGATTTTTAATCTGAGTGTTTAACACTACGTGTGTGTGTGTGTGTGTGTGTG
>NW_017728918.1:87723909-87741894 GCF_001723895.1 Crocodylus porosus
GTGGGTGTGGGTGTGGGTGGTATTAGCACCTATTTAATTTCAATGACTAACATTTACAATGCACAATTCAACACTCTTAAATCCTTTATAACCTGTTAAGAGCTAACAGTAAATCGATCCTATCTCTGACTGGTCCTCCTACAAAACTTGGGGAAACCAGGTTTTATGTTTCTGAGGGTTTCTAAGGATTTATTTAAACACATATGTTGTGCCACTGGCACAGTTAAAATACCATCACCCGCTAGTGTGGACAAAACAATTCCAGTATAGTGGTGTTATAGCTTATTCCCAAAAGAGAAAGGTATAAATTAGGTTTATGAGGGATCTTGCAGATTTTACTATTTTGGTAAAAGATCACACTCCTAACAAATATCTGTACAAAATGCTTGTATCTGTGCAAAATCTGTGTTTATATGAGGTATAAGTAAAAATGAGTGAAAAATACTGACACAAAATCCCAAACAAACCCCTCCCTGACCACCTTTCAGCCATCTTTCCTGCATCAGCAAAATATTAAGAAGCTAGATTCCAAAGATTTATTAAAAACATTTTATAGGTTGTGTTTTCAGTAGTGAGAAACAACAAAGAGAGGGCCATTGCTTTGTTTCATTATTGCATTATGTCATTTGTGATAACAGGAGGCCCTTCAAAACAAAAAAGAGTGTCTGACTGCCAAGATGATGGCAGAACAAGAAGTCACTTTATTCCACGAGCAGCTGGTGGCTGTGAGGAAGGCTCTGGCAAGATCTGAAGCAGAGAATGAAAAGCTGCAGAAACAGCTAGATCAGCAGGTACCTAAAATAACTTGGTCCTGGCTCATTCTACATAGTGAATCAAATGCTTCTCTCCTCTCATTCCCAGTGATTTTAATGGAGAGCTTTCTTCATTGGCTTTCCAGAAGCAAAGTCATTTCAGAACCAAGTGACAACTGAAAACAAAAACGTATTTTACTGTACGAAGCTAGGAGGAGTGTTGGTTGAGCTTTTCCTACAGGTACCACTGTAGTGAAGGACAGGCTAGGAGCAAGAGTTAGTGTCTTTCAGATATCAAATACCTGTAGTATTGGGGATATTGTTTTATGTACAACTTCAGTGTTCAGTATTCAATATTACATTTTAATGAATGGGGTAAAAGAAAGTCAAATGAGTATTGCAATACACACAAAATGGTAACCTTGATTTAAGAAAATGCAAGTATATTTCCCTTTCACGAAATCACTAAAATTCAAGAAAATCCCTAGTAAAGGTAGTATGAACATTCAGGCCATTTCATTTCACATCTTTTGTCACTGGAATGCACCCACAGATGCCTCCACTCCACAGCAAAGTTCTTTTCACTTCAGCTTCTCGCACTACACACAGTACAGTGCACATGTTGGGGTAACAATATTCATCTAAAGTAGTGGTGCTAAACCTTTTGGCCTCATGGGCCAAATCAGTGGTGCAGGGCTGGGCTGTGGACTGGATAGGACCCTACACCCCAGGATCAGGCCTACATACCAGAATCTGGATCATGCTGCCCTTGCCTGACGCCATGTGCCTGGGATCAGGGCCCCACACCAGGATCAGGCCCTGTGTGCCAGATCTAGTACTCAGGCCGATGGCCCATGGAGCTCCACATGGACGTGTAGGGAGCCCCACAGGCTGGACAACAAAGTGCCAGGAACTGCATCTGGCCTGCAGGCTGGGGGTTGAGCACCACAGATCTAAAGGAATGGACCATTTGAGCTGATTTGTCCTGCATCTTACTGTGCCAGTGGTGCAGCTGCTGTCCAAGGTTTTACATCTCTCTGGGATTTCTTCTGCAAGTTCCTGGCTGAAAAAGACTGTGGCAGAGAAGAGATATGGATTCTACGCATCTTGCCATTTCCAGAGATTTCAGTAATGAAGTCATGGGGTGTGCGCTGATAAGCACTTGGGCACGCTCCACCAATCATTATTTTTGCATTTCATTAAGAGCAATTTTAATAGTGACTTTAACCACTGTTGAACAGGTTGTTTTCCAAGGTACACACAGCTGAGTCTGCCCCACATACCTGTTATGTTTGGCATAGTGTAAATAATGCCTTTGTCATACAAGGGTACAGGCATATTGAAAGTGGCCTCCTGCACTAGCTGTGAGTGTTCTACCTGGTGGGGATTGTACTAAAGTGCTTTTCAGTCCATCAGAGAAAGGCACGGTGAGAACTAGTGATTAAAGCCAAAGAAGCTCAAATAAGAAATTATTTTGTTATAGTGAGATTCATTCTTTGAATGATCACTCTAACAAGGTGGAGTCTCACTATCTTCTAATAAGGATCAGCTTCTTTTCTGGAACATATGCTGTCATTAAGCACAGGTTATTGGCTCAATCTAGGAGTAAATGGCTGAAATTCACTGGCTTGTTACATTCAGACTAGATGCCCTGGCCTTAAAGTCTATGAAATTCCAGTGTTAGTGATGGTCAGACAACTTCCTCCTCATCATTTTTTGCTCTCAAAGTCTGTTGTTTCTTAAAAAAAAAAAAAAAAAAAAAAAAGCAGAGGTCATTGTTTAGGGTGTGCATGTGTGTGTACATGTACACATGGCTATTTTCAATCAACTGCCTGCCTGCCATTTTGTTTTTAAATGACTGAATTCCTCAGCCTGCCCTTCCTAGAACCCATTTTTTCCCCAGTGTCTGCCATTAGCATTCAATTCCTCCTTTTCCTCCTGCATCTTAAGCTCCCCTTAGCATAGATGACCCTGTGCATGTCTGACAAACAGCATTCTCAGTTCCACAGTCTTGAGTTTCAGTGGGAGCTGTGCCTAATGTACATTGTGTATAGCATTGGGCCTAATATTGCTTTCAAGTATTTTGCTGATCCTTAGAGTCAGAATAACATATGGGGTCTCGGTTGTATCCACCAGTAAAACAGAAATGTCTAGAAGAAACATGGTTCTGCCCCAAATCTTCACTTTTACTCTCTGTCCCTTTAAAAACAAAGGGAGTTTCTCACAGTTCAGGGGCTGTCACAGAAAACAGAGAATGCTGTAGTTTTGTGGAGTGGAAGATACTGTTGCAAACAATCAAACATGCCCTTTCTTTTTTGTTTGTATGTGTTTTGAACAGCATTTTACACACAGGTGCTCTTGGAGTCACTGATCTAAAAGATTGTTATAAATAAATGGTGCAGACACCCTTTTTAGGGAATGCACTGCCCTTTCTAAGAATAGAATTTGGATTTGGGATTCTATGTTTATGCCCTAAAGTTTAGTAGCATAACTCGGGGCGGGGGGGACACAACTCGGTCAGCACCTTTGTGGGGGTTTCCAAAAGTAGCCGCCACTGCAGTGGCGGCTGAACACACCACTGTGATTGACATGGTGGCAGCAGATGCTGCCCCATGTGTAACAGCTGCCCTCGGTGTGAAGCTGCCTTGCTATGCCTCTGTCAGTGTCCCATTATCTCCAGTAGGAGCTATCTGCTTACAGTTCAGCGTAGCCCTTTTCTCATTCGGGAGTTAGTTGGTGACACCTCCAACTGTACGGGAGAGAAGGGGCTAATTTCTAGACACAGTTTAAAGGTGAGGTACAGAGGGAGGAAAAAACTAAGCTTATGCCTTTTTCAGTTATGCTAGGAAGTCTGAGTTTTAACTGTCTGTTTTCAATTTTGTTTGGGTTTGTTTTTTTTACATTAGAAAGAAAGGCCTTTTAAGGTGTGTTTCCTAACCTATTGGTATTCGATGTTACAGAAACAGCTGCTGCAAGAAGCAAAACATAGGACGACTCATGAAACCAGAAGTAGGCAACAGCTGGATGTGATAAAGGCAGAAAACATGCAAAAGGTGCTGGAAGACATGCAGGAGAAAGAGCAGAGACTCCAGTGCTTGACTGAAGAAGCTGAGAAATCAGCTAAAATAGAGCAACTCCAACAAAAAAGGATCAGAAAAGAAATGAGGCAGGTAAAGTCAGAACTGAACCTTTGAATCCTTCAGAATGCACCTGGGTTACCCAGGAGCTACCATTCCTTGAGATATATATTAAGGCCTTAGTACTTGCTACTTACTATTAGCTGCATGTCTTTCTTTGATCAATGCTGAATACTTCCTTCATGGGTGTCCTGAACTTCACAGTACAGCTGCATTTCCAAGAGCAGGGGTTGGCCATCTGTGGACCATAGGCTAGCAGAGCCATTGGATCCTGTCTGCAGACATTGGGCTTCAGTGCTAGGGGCTTTGGCTACGAGTTCTCTGCCCCCACCACTGTGGAGAGAGGCAGCAATGGGTAGGTCCTAGCATCTACCGATCCACTTGCCTTGGACCTGAGGTGGTCATTCCAACCCACAGCCAGAAAAACTTACCTTCCACTGTTCTAGAAAATGGATAGACATTCATTTGAAGCACTTCCAATTTGGAGTGCTTCAGCTCCATGTTAACATTTAGTTCCCTTCTCCACTCCTACCTCCAGGGTGCTCAGAATGGCTGTGAAAGCATACAGCAGATGTGCACTCCAGAGCAGTCTGCATGTGTCCTGGCCTCTGATTCCAGAGTTTCCTAAGGACAGCCATGCACACAGGAGAGCGCTCATTGATGGTCTGACCAGCTCTCCTTCCTTCCCCACCTGAGGGGTTGGAGGAGGGCAGAGCACTGTGGAGTGCCGGGGGATAAAGCAACATCCTAACATGCTCTGCTGGAGGGTGTTAGTTTTTCAGGACATGTTTCAGAAAGAGGTGCTTCAAAGATGTTCCTCTTTTTTAACAAGGCCTGTTTCAGGGGTCTGCAACCAGGGTGCCTTTCATGGACTCCTTCCTTCCCTTCAGCTACTGCCATGTCTTGTGGCTGTAACAACAACAGAAATCCAACCCAGACATGATCAATTGCAGCTGGGGTGTCTTTTTCCAGGCCTCTATTCCATATTCCTACTCGGTCATGCTGTCTTTTCTCAGCTGGGGTCTTCCTAGGCATACTCGCACTTTCCTCAGTTTCCACTACCCCTTCTCCACTTAGCGTATGGAGCTCCTTCAGTGAGCATTGCCTGGTCCAGTCTCCAGTTTTCAGTGCTGCTTACATCAGCTTCCAAAAAAGAGCTCCTACCTCCACCTCTGCCCAGGTCAAACCAGGTCCCTCTGCTCCTGGTACAGGGCTTGTATCTCCAAGGCCTGCCTTTTCTGGCCTCTCAGCTGCTTGCCTTAAAGGTACAGCTCCCATAGGCGTTATCAACTTTATTTGTTCAAAAACTTGGAAGTTGCCAACCTTTGTATACTGTCATTGGAGTGAAAGCAAACATATAGTACTGTATTTATTATACATTAGAAAATGGAAAATCATTGCCAGCAGTGCTATGGCAGGCTTGAACTTACAAAGGCAAATTCTCCTTGGTCAAGTTGTTTTGGATTTTGTGTGTATTTTACTGATCTTATCTGATTATACCCTTTATGTTTAAACTATCAGGATAAACCAGAGCCTCTACAGTGATTTATTTAAGAAGAAAGTAGATTCAAGAGTGCTTTAACAGCCAACACATACACAGAACAGCTGCTGTTTAGTGTAAAATAAAACCATGAGATTTTTCATGTGCAATGTTTCTTAATGCTGTAACTATGGTAAAATAACAAGGACATGGCTTGTTGTTATTAGTCTGGGAAATACAGGGCAAGTATCACTGAATTGGGGATAGAGACGAGCCACGATAAAGCACTCATTGGCCATAGGTATGAAGTCACGTCATGTTGTTTTGACAGAGAAGTGTCAGAGATCCAAGTAAGGAATTAAGCACTTGGGCAGACTTTAGGCATATGCATCCAAATATGTGATCTAAATGCCCCTGCTTATCAGTTACCCAATCTGACTGGTGCCTAAATTTGCCAGGCTCCTCCCTGTTTGGCCTGAAAGTTCTCCACGTGCCCGCATGTCTGCTTCAGTACATGCTCAGTACATGCTTGGGCTGAACAGCTTGGTGCTTGTTCCCACCCGTGCCTGATCCTGATGTAGGAACTAGGTTTCCCTCTCAGTCTCATGAGGGACCCAGGATGACATTAGAACTCCTCCTGCTCAGCTGAGTGCCCTAACCAATAGGCTGCAGCACTTCCTTCTCCAGTGATTGAGCTTTAAAAGAAAAGTGAACTTTATTCCGTTCTTTCAAAGAACAATTATAAGTGCCTGCACTCAGGGGATCGAGGTGATATCTTTTATTAGACCAACAAGATTTTTGCAAAAGAATGTCTTTAATTGCAAGCTTTCAGGCACAAACCTGACACATGGAAGATATTGAATTTTAGCTGATTTTTAAAATAAAATCTTCATATTTTCCCAAGCAGGAAACAACTTTGACCACCTGAAACCTGAAATCCTGCTCCTGCCTTTGTCTAAGGTAATTTGCATCATCACAGCTTCACAGGAGAGCTGAGATTCCTTACCAGCTAAGAACGGCTGCCCAGAAGTTTTTTCCATCTATTGACCCCTCTGTGAAATCCTATGAAATATGAACTTTCATTTCTACCCAGGAAAACTTTTACAATCTTTTCTCTGATGCCTGATGAAGGGTGTTTGTGCCCGAAAGCTTGCATTAAAGAACTTGTTTTGCAAAAATCTTGTTGATCTAATACAAGATATCACCTCTGTCCATGAGCCCCTGATTGCTTGTACACTCAAGGGAGGATTTTGGGCTCTGGAACTTGAGTGGGCAACAGCATCTGGGGGAGGTGTCTGGAGAGGGGTTAGATTTCAGTCACACACCTATGCTTAGCATTTCCTATTGCCCAGCAGCGCCACCCTCCTTTTGTGGGTTTTTTGAAGCTCATTTTGAGATACCTCACTCCATGAATGCCCTGTTGATGGATTCAGGGCATCTGCTGCAGGATTCTGGAGTCCATTCCAGGCACCAGGCACTTAGAAATTCGGTGTTGCAGTACCTCATGTTGCCCAAGTCCTTTTATTAGATCTAGCCCAGAGTGCTCCTGGCATTTATGCTCACAGTCAGGACTTGGATACTTGAACAGTTTGCATGGACAGTATGCATAGCTGATGTGTAGAATTTTTGCCATGCTTTTACTTTCTGTTTCTTGTCTGACAGATGAGAGTCAAGACCCCTCATTTGCTTGTTTAAGAATCATTGGTAAGGGATGTAAAACTGTGCTTCTGGAACCCCCCTTTGGTAGTCAAGCAGATTAAATATTTGGGAAATTAACAGTATTTAGGCTGACCTACCCAAGGAGCTCACATTTGGTGAAGTAAACTGGTGCCCTCATAGTGCATAGGCACCTTAAGTTGGTATAGAGGTGCTGCTGATGTAGATGGTAGTGTTAATCCTGCATTGAACTTTCCTTAAGTTTGGACTATCTTCAGAAGGGGCTGGCATAGATCTACCTATGGTTTCTAAATGCAGTAAGTTAAGTAGGTGCCGTTTTGGTGTACGGAGCCCCCAGTGGGGTGAAGGAGGGGAGGTGGGTCAGTGAATAGATCTTTTTGATCTTTTACAAAGTGGCTTGCAGTTTGAAAACATTGGAAAACCTCTTGATTAGACTTTGATTAGGTAAGTCCCCATGACTACATGTCATTCTTTCCCTCTCACAGGAATGTGGCTTTATAGCTCTTATTTGCAATTGTACCATTGGCTCTGACTCGTCCTCCTGGCAAAACCTAGTTCTGTCTTCAACTCTGAAAGCAGCACATGGAGAGCAATGACTGACTGTTGTTTGTCCCAAAGTCCTGATGACAGATGGCATTTCATTGGGGACAGTTCGGCAGTCTGCCGGCACTTTCTATAAGCACCATTATCAAGAGTACATGACAATGAGAAACTTTTGTGAGGGAAGGGCATTCAGTGCTGGAACACAGGCCAATGAGTTCATTGTTCTCTCTCTCTGTGATGCAGCCCTGTACCATTATGCTGTGCTTACAAAATATTTGTAACACTTTGAGAAACCAGTAGTATCGGTAGCTGGTTGTTGCCTTTGAGGGAACAAACCAGTAACATAGTTTTGGGGATATGCCAATTACAGCCTGGGGACCTTAGTCTGTCTGCTGCAGCCACCACCTGAAGAAGAGCCAATGTGGGCATGAAAATGTTGGTGCGTTGACTTAGTTCCACAATGGGTATTGCCTCAAGGGCACTTGATTCAGTTGTTGGACCCCTTCTCTGTGGCTATACAGACATTAGGGGAGATGTAGCAAAAGGGAACTTGCTGCTGCCCATTACTTGACATAGAACAACACTGTGACTGTCAGGGTGGGAGGTATGCTGATGGGACTTGCTTTACCAGGGTCAGCAATGAGGGAGGTAGCCTGGAGTTGGGCAGGACAGGGTGGTTGGTGCCTTAGAAACTAACTTGTGTGGAAAGGCATAAGCTGTCACGCATGGTGGCCTACTTAGTTGCTCTAACTGATGAAACCTCATGCCTTTCTGAATGAGCTAGTTTCCAAGGGCTCAATAGAAGGCTTAGGAGATTAATGAGGGAAAGAGCCCCACAACATCTGTTTGCTCTTTTTCTTGCAATGCTGGACAGTACAGATGTTATCAACCAAAAATGAAAATGACACTGTGCACTGTGTAGGTCATGCTCTACACCCAGAGAGATCGCACAAGTGCTTTACAAACCAATCTCTAGAGATTACTTCGCCAGTCACTGAAATGGAGCCAGCTCTGATGTGGAAGGCACCAGCCTCTCCTCCCCTTAGCTTGTGACCTTTGCTTTAAACCAGAGTTAGTAGAAGATGATTTTTTTGAGCATGAATCCTCTTAGTGTGATATTATCTCCTCTTTAGATAAGGAGCCAGTTGATCCAAGAGCGCAGTCTGAAACTGGATGCTTTCCAGCGTGTGGACGAATTGCAGGGTCAGGTTTATGATTTGGAAGCTGGAGCTTACCAGAAAAGCTCATCTGGAGGTAAGGAACGTGTAATTGCATTTTAAAAAAAAAGAAAAATGGGATGGGCAATCTAAACAAAGCCAATAGATTAATAGTGTGGTTTATCACCACCAGCTTGCCAAAACAATCTGCCTGCAAATGATTTTTGGAGAGTTTAGATGTGAGATGTGAGTTATTTATAGCTTGTGTGCTTGTTTTTAACTATAGACCCATCAGGAATATCTGTTTTGTTCTTTTGGCTGGAAGTCTCTCTGGAGAACAAGAGAACTGGACTGGGAGCTTTCTTAGCCCTAAATTAAAGGAGCAAGGACCTCCAAACTTTAATAAAGAGCCCTGTCTCCCCACCTCTGTTAGGTGTTTTGTAACACCTGTTTAAGTTCTGTATCCTTTGGCCCTCCCCTCCTGCCCTCCTCAGCCCCACTGCTGTCTGTCCATTCCTTTCTTCTTGTGACAAAGATAGTTCTTCAGTCAGCTACGGAAGACACCAAACAAGCAGGAGAAACAACATGCAAGGCCACTTTTATGTCATAAAAGGGCTACAAATCCAATTTTCCTTTGCTGGGTGCCTTTAAATATTTCTGTCAAAAGAAAGAAATGTCAGTTATGGCACTAATGAAGATGAAGCATGAATCAAAGGAGAAATAAAACACAGAGTGTCAATGAGTTCAGATTCAGCATAAACGTACAGCATATGGAAATTCAGAGGATAAATTGGTGCAGTCTCATGATTCTGATTGATACGACTCAGCACAGCCCCTATGTGTTTAGTAACCACACCCCACACTATTACTATCAGGCTTTACATACAATAGTCTCCTCAGTCTTACGATACAATCGGTTCCTGAAAACCACATCTTAAGTTGAAATGTTGTAACTCGGTACCAATTTTCCCAATAGGAAACAATGTTATAAATGGGGGATTGGTTCCTGAGCCAAGGCCCGATACCCTGTTTTCACCAAAGTGACCCATAATTTTGTACTCAATCAATTATAGACGAATAATATAGCTACATTAGTGTATTTATATTGTAAATAGCAATCATATTGATTTGGAAGGACTTCTTTGAGGAGACTTTGCTGGATGTTTTGAAGGGTTCTCTTCTCAGGATCTTGGCTCTAGTTTTTCTGGAGTCTAGTCTGCTTTCTTAAAGAAAGTGTCCAAGGAAGTTTGGACAGATGATGGCCATGGAAATGGGTGAAACTTGTTTGCTGGTGTGGCTTGGCATCAGATCAAGCATTGTGAAGTTGAAACTGATGTCAGAAAGTTAAAAGAGGGCGTCAATTTATAAACGTTGTAAGTGTGAAATGTTGTAACTGAAAACATTGTAAGTCGAGGACTGCCTGTATGTACAAAGGAAGATCATGCTATTAGAAAAGGGTCTGAACTGGAGAGCTGGAGTCTGCATTCAGATCATTTTAAATTTGGGGTGTGAATCAAGCTTTGACTTCCCAGTGAAAGGATTTGTTGGCAGCACTTTGGCATTGCCAGTGCATTCCTACTTCAGCAGTGGGACCCTTAACCTGAAAGAGAGCTTTTTACATGCATTTAAATACACTGGGGTATATGTCACACAATAGGATTTGGTCAGTATCTAGGCCTCTCCTAGAGAAAAGTGCCAGATTATATATATTGGGTCAGGCTGACTAGAGATGGTCTGTGACCGCATCTAATACAGTGGTGCCAACCAACACAGGAGGCTGTCTTTGGAATCCCTGGTAGAGTTTAAACTACTGGAAACCCCCAGGAAGGGAAGGAGGGCAGGGTCACCATCTATCCACCTGAATAGGAGGATAGATAGGAGGGGAAGCTGGCACCTTTGTGGTACTCCTCTGTGAGCTAAAGATCTTGTAAATGCCAGTTTACTGCTGATAAGAAACATGCTTGCAATGTCAGTGTATATTGGAGAAGGCTTTCATTTGCATGTCCTCTATTCACGCTGGCCTCAGTGGTGAAATGCTATACATTGGCAAGTTGCAGGATTAAGCTGCATCTTGTGGTTTTGCCCTTTCTTTCATATTTCTGCTATTGCATCGAAGCTGAGAGAAATGCCATTGAGCGTTACAAGGTTAAGAAGATTCCTAGTGGCAGTGAAAATATCTTTTGTGTAAGACTTTAAAAAGGAAAAAATATTTACCACTGCATGGACAGCAGAGGATTCTGAGCTGGTAGGAAATTGGTCCCTGTCAATTAACTGCAGGGATCAATTCCCCTCACATTTTTCCATTAGTTGCCCACTTTTGAATCTCCACAGACTTTGTGGGATGGTGTTTTAATCACTGAGGGAACTGAGGATGTGCCTTTTGCCTAGAGGTTGATGGTAGTGACTAAAAACTGTCCAACTCAGTAGTCACAGGATATTATGTGAAGCTTGTTTTACTGGCCTCTCTGAAAGTAGGTGTCTGTGGTTTCATCCTTGGATTGGACAGAAGTTCACACCACAATAAATTCTTCATTAGGCATCTTCTGTGATCATCAAAAAACTGAATGGGCCACCATGCAGCCTTAGCTTTGTGACAGTCACTCTGTATTGGGACTGAAACAAATTGGTGGGGCTATCCTATATTACATCTGTTATGTGGATGAATTAAGGTTAGTCTCCAGCACTGTCAGACACCTGTTGACATCCAGTTTGCAGCTTGCTAGAGCCTAAATTCTGAAAAGCCACATTGTTGTCTGTCTTCTTGATGACTGTGTTCATTCTTTAACTGCATTAAGTATGTTGTAAATGTTTTTCTTTTAAAAAGGTATGAGAAGGAAAGCCACAAATCTTCTCTCTCTCAGTGCTGGCAGCACAAAAAGGTCTTTTTCAGGTAATAAAGTAATCATCGTTTCCTATCAATAATCACTAATTCATATTGTCAGGAAATCCAGACTCTCAGCATGCAAAGGTTTATAATTAGTGCTAATTTGAATAAGGCACAGTTGTTCTCTTTAACTGTCATTATCCACCCTACAGTAATTCCCTGCATTCCCCATTCATTGCCGTGTTCATATGCAAAAAGGGATGACGGTTTTGTGTGGCCACTGTACATAGTTATCACACTGGTTTGTAAGCAGCTTGCTTTCTTAATACCATCTTAGATGTTCACATCTACATAGTTACACATCAGGAAGAAGCAGCATGTGTACTCAAGTTAAACTGTAACTCCGCTATGCCTGTTGTAGGTTCTGCAGCCTGGACTCAGCGTATGGTGTTTTCTGCATCTACTCATCCCAGGGATTACCAGCAGCATCTTTTGATGCCTGATCCTAAAGGTAGCAATGTAACAGCAGGAACCACTCCAAGGCCAAAGACTGTGAGTAATGGTGGGTTTATTAACAGGAGAATGGAGTACGGCTTAGTTAGGGATGCTGTTAGACATCATTAATAGGTTCCTTCAGAAGGGTGCCTTTAAGTCATGGAATGGGGAAGATGATTACCTGCAGACTTCTTATACCTGACTGCTGTCACAGCAACACTCCCAATTCACTGCTAAGTAGATTACAGGGATTTGACGGGCTTCTAGCAGGCAGTGTGCCAGGGAGGACTTCCTAGAAGATACTGGGCCCATGCAGACCTAGGGATCACTTTGTAGAGCAGGCTTGGTTGCTGAATGTGGCAAATTCTGTCATGAGCCAACCTGTTCCACAAGCCATCCGTACTGCTACAACCCACTTTTGCTTAGCTTTGCTTTAGCTTTGGGAGCACCAGGAGAAAAATGTGGGCCCACAAATGAAGTCTGGACAGGGAGCAGAGCGAGAGGCATCTGCCTGTACTTAGGTCTAATACAGGTGTGTCTATTCAGAGTTCAGTACTGGAGCATTACAACCAAATCACTTACACTTACAGGTGCCCAGCAGATGGAGGGAGAGAGGGGTGGATACTCTCTTCCCAGATCTGCCTGAAAACTCTCACCGTGCCATCCTCCTACAGTTACATGAACAACAGCTGGCCCCAAAGTGAAGCAAAATGGATTTTTAGTTAGATGAGAGGGCTCTGGGTTTACAGAGCCAAAGGGCTGTACAAATACCTAGCAATGTGTGCTCTGATACACAGCCCTTTGCTAGCATGAACTGGCAGTTGATGGAGTCATTTTGTGTTATAAACAACGTACATATCTGGCAATAAAATGGAGATCTATTGGAACACTATCCACGCTCACTGATCTTCTTTTAGTTACGTGGTGGAGCAAATCATTCTAACAGTCAGTTGTGTGGAGGTGGTGAACTTCATTTCCTTTTGTGGCTTAGTGGGTAGTGGTGTGAATGGACAGGGTACCAGCAAGTATGTTTTGTATCAGATTAGATGGGAAAGTTTGCTTTGTTTCACAATAGTAAGCTTGCAGTATAGCAGCACTAACTGAATTCTAAATATAAACACTACTGTTTTTTTGGTGAGGATACTTTGAACCCTGTCATAACTGCAGAGAATGAAATCCATCAGCACATTAGCGCTGTTTGCTATTAGAAGTTGCTGGGCTACAGACTAGTATACAGGGAACTTTTTCATAAGGCAAATTGACTTGTTGTTCACCCTGGCTTTATTATAACACTAGGTCAATTTTCTGAGGTTTAAATTAAGAAATTTGGTTTGTCATCACCAGGGATCCAGGTTTTCCATTACTGTGGAAAAAATGTGGATTATCCTATTTAAAGGACAAGACCATGGGAAATAGAGGGTTCCCCTTGCAGGCTGGCAACCTTCCAGCCTGCAAGTTGCTGCCTGGGACTGGGAGGAGTCGGGGGGATTGGAGGCAGGGGGTGCCTTGTGCATGTGCACACACACATGACCAGCATACAACCAGGTGGCATGGTGGGAACAGCCTGAGCACCTGGATGCAGATAAGTCAATGGGAGTGGGGGTTGGAGGGCCAGGGTTTGGGGACTGTCCAGGTGTGCGTGGAGTGCTGGGGGAAGGTGTCCAGGCACTGGGGCTGTGGTGGGGTAAGGGGGGCTGGGGCAGCGCTCGGCATCACCAGCAAGCCCAGCTGTGTACTGTTGCCAGCTGTGTCCACCCAGAGGCACCTGTCCCTCCAGTGGGAGAAGGGGATCCCTTTTGGGAATGGTAGAGAGCCGCGTGGCTGGGTTGGTGGCACTAAGGACCCATGCCTGTGCTCTCAGGTGCAGGGTGGGACAGCAAGGAGATGTTGCCCAGTGTGTGTGGGGTGGCATAGCCAGGTTGCCTGGCACCATAGGGGAGCCCCAGCCTGGGGCAGGGGGTGCCACAAGCCTCTGCTGCTTCTCCCTCCAGCCCATGCTGGGGTTGGACTTACTCTGCCCCTCAGACTGGGCGGGATGGGGCCTGGAGCCCTACCCTTGCTGCCTGCTATGTGGCCAGGCCACAGCCATGCTCCACTTCATGCTGCTGCTGTGGAGTGTGGCACTGGTCCTCCCTGCTATGCTGCAGCTCCAACCCCAGCCTGCAGTGCAGGGCAGTGTGTGGTTCCCCAGCCACTGCTTGTGGTTACATATGAAGTGCGCTGCATACGCCTCATGGTAGGGGCTGTCCCTGCCATGTCCCCACAGACCACTGTCCTGAGTCCATGCAGGCCTGGGTGGGGTGGGGGCAGCTGGAGGCCCCCTCCTGCAGGCCTGGAGGCTGCTGGTCAGGAGTGAGGGGCACCAGCAAGGATGGGGAGCTGCAAGTTGGAAGTGAAGGGTGCCAGCATGGGTGGGGGTGGGCTGGGAACTGTGGGTTGGGAGTGAGGGGCTCTGGCATGGCCAGGGGGAACTGGGTCAGCAATGAGAGGCACTGGCAGGGCTGGGGTGGGGGTGGGGGTGGCAGTGGCTTGGGAATGAGGGGCTACAGCATGGGTAAGGCACCAGCACATCAGGGCTGCTCACAGTGCCACAAAACAGCAGGAGGAACAGCTGCAGCTGGACCTGCATCCTGGCGAGCAAAGGGGGCAGGGAGAGCTCTGACAAAAAACCAAAATCAAATGCCAAAATATATAGGTATTTAGAATTTATTTTATTATAATGATTGAGGCACTGGTAGATTTACAATTTTAAAGTGATTTGGAAGCCTATCTGTAAAGCATTGTGTTAAACTGATACAGGGTTTGGATACTGATATGTATGGGTGTTTCATTATAATTGCAGAAAAATGTGGATTTGGGGGTTTTTAGTCAGAGAATTGGGAATTTTTATCAGAGAATTTGCCATTTTTAAAATGGAGAAGACCAGGACTACTTCTTGCAGTCCAATGCCACCCCTACCAAGATGAGTGGAGATGGAAAACCAACTCAGGGACGTCATGCCTGTTTCTATGCCTGGTGTGGGGGAAAGAAGAGAAAAATAAAGATACCAGCTATCTTTCAGAGCTGTTTAATGAATAAATGTCTCTGTGGCTTTAGAGGATAGGACTAGAAGCAATGTCCTCAAGTTTCAGTAGGGGACATTTAGGATGGAGATTAGGAGGAACTCAAGCACTGGAACAGGCTACCTAAAGAAACTGTAGAAATCACATTCTTGGAAGTTGCTGGACTAAAATGACATTGTAAGGTCTCTTCCAGCCCTACTTTCCTATGAACTTGTCTCCAAAGCCATAATGACATTTTTCTCCAAAGAGGGATGGATTAGGTACCAGCTCTTCCCTTCAATTAGGCAGTTTTTAATTGAAATATTATTTCACTCACCCTTCATTTAGCAGCAGCTGCTTAGTTCCTTTTGCAAGAATGCTTTTCTTGATCCTGTTGGAAGGGAACAGCTGGGTTCTGCTACAGGAGGATCATACAAGGATGTCCAGTATCCTAAACTTAATTAAAGCAATCAGACCATGCAAAACTGAGTTCAATTGCACAGTTCTTCCATTTAACAATAACTTGAACAGCTACAACAAGGTATGTCATACTTCAGCAAAAGTGTCACTAATTATTCACTAATGGATTGCCAAGCAAACCTGACTGCAGTTTAGTGGTTGACTATATTGACTTGGGACTGTCCAAACTTCCAATTAAAACAAGCTACACTTTCATTAAGTGAGAGTCATTCTTTTGCAGTTCTACAGGGTTTGGATTAAGCCTGGTGCTGATAAATATTTATATGAGTGACTTGGAAACTAAACATAAAAAATTTAAGATAACATGAGTAGAAGAGTAAAATATAGAGCAGGCATGCAGTGCTATCAAGGCTGTTTGGTTAGGGTGGTGCCCAAGCCATACATGTAGGATCGGGGGTAGAAGGAGAACATTGAATGCAGGAGTGTAGTACTTCTCCAGTGGACAAGCAACTCATGATTTGCTGTCAGTGCAATGCTGTGACAATTCTTGGTTATGTAAATAGGAGAGCAGTATACATAGTTTAAGAGGATGGTAAAAATACCTGGAAATAGTGAGGAGTCAGAAAAATAACTTAAGCACTGGGGGGAAGAAATGCCTTCCATTGATAGTATGATTAATCAGGTTAGTTTATCAAGCAATCATTAAGGTGACTTCATTAGGGTGTAACTTTTTAAAACCAGCATTTTCTGTTATCAAACAGGCTCTTTAATAACTACAGGTAAAGGTAAAACTGGATGAAAGTGGAAGCCAAATTATTTTAAAAAAACCCCCAAACAACCCTTGCCCCCAGCCACTGGAGCAAGCTGTTGAAGGGAAGTGCTGAATTCTCTATTCTTTGCTGCCTTCAAAACAGACTTGGATGCTTTTCTGGAAGATGTTTCCAGTCAAATACAGAAGGAATGAGTGAGTGAAGTTTCTGTAACTACTTCTAGATCAGTTCAAAACCACCATACTTAATGACAGTGTTACTTACAGAATCTAAAGAGCAAAACATGGCTGGAAGTAAATGTTTGACAAGCCTACACCAATTAGTTTTTAAAAAACCAAACAAACCAACTTTAAAAACTAATACGGGAAATCCCAGACAAAACATAGTACCCATTAGTATTTTTCCATCATCATAACTGAAAAAAAAAAATCAAAAAAAAAAATCAAGGGAACTACAGAATGAGATGAGGATAAATTAGGTCAATGTCTGTTCTTAAGTAGTACATGCTCCACCATAACTTCAGCACCCCCCCACTCATCCACACAAAGCTAATGCGCTAAGGCAGCATTCCAGCAGCTTACTTTAAGCTGCTACGTGTGAATAAGAGCCGTGATCATTAGTGGCAATATTAATGTTGATATAGTCACAATGGCAAACTTCTGACCATGTATCCCAAATCGGTGTTGTAGAAACAGTTCAACCTATGGAGCTGTTAGAACCCCCCCTCCTCAATTTTGTGCACCAGCAAACAAGTTATACCCTTACAAATTAAAGGTAAGGATTCCAAGTCTAAGGAAGTACTCTACTGTTTTTATCAGGGGTTGTAAAACACATTGTTAGGTGCACAGTTAACATCAGGCAGCTTTTAACGGCTAGTGCCAGTCAATATACTTGAAATCACCATGCTTTGAATTATTTTTTGCTTTCAAAATTTGTTCTGTAGTCATACTGTTAAGCTGATACAGACAAGCCTGTTGTTGATCAGAGAACATTTCTCCTATATTAAATATAGTTGGAACATGTGCTGTTCTCCAGTCATCTTGGTCCACTCCAAACTAGATCTGTGAATATTCTTACTTCCAAACCTTTGATGCCACACTCCAGTTCTTTGAAAACTGTGGTATGGGAGTTATCTGGTTTCCCCCAAAAGAGACTGCTCCGTTTCCATCCAAACTGCACTGATTCCCATGTCCACCACCTCAGTCTTGTTACTACAGTTTGCAAATGCAAGTTGACTTTTTCCTTTACCTTTAGTGTTTCTGGATACCCCTAAAATAAATCCATTTTTCAACAATAGATTTCATCATGTGAGAAGCTTGCCGAAAGTAATCTTATTCATCTTCCTCACATCCTTGTGCTTTGTGTGGCTGTTTTTCCCCCCAGTTTGATCAAGCAGGCAAGTTGTGTAGAGATATCAGTGATGAAATTGGCTCCATGGTTGGACCCAGAGGGTAGTAATTGATAGAAGTCAATCATCATGGTGCCCTGTGACCAGTGAGGTCCCCCAAGGCTCTGTCCTTGGACCCATATTGTTCAACATCTTCATCAGTGATGTGGAGATTGGAGTCAGAAGCAGACTGGCCAAGTTAGATGACACCAAACTTTGAGGCAAAGAATCCACGCCAGAAGACAGGCGGGTGATCCAGACTGACCTGGACAGGCTCAAATGGGCGGATGAGAACCTGATGG
>NW_017728918.1:87741994-87766608 GCF_001723895.1 Crocodylus porosus
AGCAAATCCTGGGACGTCATTCTCCCCTTGTACTCGGCCTTGGTGAGGCCGCAGCTGGAGTACTGTGTCCAGTTTTGGGCTCCACAAAACAAGAGGGATGGGAGAAGCTTGAGAGAGTCCAGAGAAGAGCCACGTGCATGATCAGAGGTCAGGAAAACAAACAGTCAGGATGCTTATATTGCTGAAATCCTATGACCCCAGCTGACTTCCTGCCCTTTGGGTGGGGGTGGGGCTGGACTTGATCTTCTAGGTCCCTTCCAGCCCTACTGTCTATGAAATCTATGAAATACATGGCTGGCTCTTGAATACCTAACAACCAAATGCTTAACTATAGAAGAGCAATTCTCAACTGAAGCCATGCCACCCTGCAATGATGAGTGAAGTACTGCAAGGTACAAGGAATTGAGTATATAGGCTTATCTCTGCCTCAGTGCTCCTTTCCTTCCTCCCTACCTCCCCAGCCCCTGAGAGAAGGCAAATACGTTTGTTCCTGCCCTGCTGCTCTATTCCTCCCCAACACCTTGTGAGGAGACAACACTATAAGCATTTCTGAAATTAGGTGCCACCCAGTTCACAAGTTATGGAAGCAGTCCCTGGAGTCTAAAAAAATTGAGAGCCACTCCTGTAGAATAAGTAACAGACTCCAGGTTCCTCAGGAGAATTTAGCTGCGAGATCCCTCTGCAATTTTTAACTTCCATAATAGAACAGCATTTAGTCTAAACTAGAGTTATCAAACCCACGTTGTGCCCGGGGCCAGATCCAGGCTGCAAGGCTCCTTGCAGGCCGATGCAGTCGAGGGCACACAGCAGTGACAGCTCTGGTTCTAGCACAGGGCACCTGATACAACTCCAGCTCCTGCTATGTGCCCCTTTGCCACTACCACAGCCCAGTGGCAAATCAGGGCTGCATCGGAAGCAAGCTTTTCTTAGGAGAGTTAAACGTTCAGAACCTGAAACAGAAGAGTCAATTCTTGTCTTCATTAGGAAAAAAAAGTTAAAGATGCTGCTCCCAGTAGATAGGGAAAGGTGAATGAGTCCACCCCTGGCATTTACCTCACAAGTCTAAAGCTACAACAGGCTTTTGACATGGACATAAGTAGAAACAGCCTGTAACTAATTACAAAAGGCATCTAAACGTGCTGTATGTTACAATTTATGTTGTTGGTAGAATTCAGCATTAGGTATCTAGCCTGCAAGAACATACACTTAAAGTCATGTCAGTGGTTAGAGCCACAACCTGAGACTTCTACTGTCATGTGTGCTCAGGATAATGCTGTCAGGTATCTAGAAAGTTAGTTACTCTGCCCCCCCCCACTTTTTTTTTTTTTTTTTTAAAAAGAGAGTTAAAAAGAACAAGGAGTTCTTCTTGGAGTGCATGTGGCACCAATAGGGTATGCAAATATACTTTAATGTACTTTCTGTAACTACCCCCAGAAGGAATTCTCATCACTTACCCAAGTCACCTGAAGTCAAATGCTTGCTTCTGAACACTGCCAAAGCCTCTCTAGCGCTGTAGGCCGTGCATGGCCAAACATCGTTCTAGACAGTTACATAAAGTGGTGCATTGGATTTCAGCGTACAGTGCTCAGTTATCCAGATTAAAGATTGCAGTGCTCTGACCTTTCCTTATGTGGAAGCTGAATGATTTAGGACTTGTAAGCTACCTACCAGTTACTTCCCCTTGCACCATTGCAGTTTAGAAACTCTGGATGAACAGCAGCTGATTTTTATTCCAAGATTGCTAGGACAGGTTTTAAAAACCAAGACATTTGTGCAAGCAGGGAAAAAATTAGGACAGTGTTACAACTGAGTATAGCAAGAAAGAAAAATCCATTCAATAAGTGAATTTATTTATCAATTTGGTTTTGTGATTACAGATTGTTTTACATTCTCTTTCACTGAAAACAAAATACAAACTCAATATAGCAACATTGTGAGGAACATTCATAAGATACCAGGCTTGATATATCATTTGCACAAGATGACTTCAGGAACAAGTCAGATGACATAGCTTGAAAAGTTGCTACAGTTCAGTACCGAGGATTGCCAAGGGGCAGCCTGATAGCAAATAAAACTACTCTGCGGAGACAGATCGAAAGAAAGCTACCTTCTGCTTCAAACATATGAGACTGAGAAGAATTGTATGTTCATTACTTCACATCCTTTGCTAGTAGCCAGGATAGATTAGTTTGACACTTCTGTTTGGCAAGAAGCTTATTACTCACTGCTTTGTGGGGCAGTGACCATGGACATAGTAAAGACAGCAATCTGAAATGAGCAGATGGTAGGCAACTCAGTCCTAGCCATCAATCTAAGTCGATAAAGCCTCATTTGGCAAGGCAACCATGCAGGCCACAACAACTTTCAAAGGACAAGCCTATAGTTTACAACACAAAAATTTGAGTTTCCTGAAGACTGGCATCTGTGACACCAAGATCCTGGGTTCCTAAAGTCTTGGAAACTAACAACTGCTGGCACCACGAGAGGTTTTTAGCAGGTAAGGCAAATAACCCCTCCTATCCTTTTCAAACAAATTTGAGGCAAAAAGATTTTAAACAATTTTAAGGCACTTGAAAAAATGACTGAGTTTGCTTCATCAGTATATTTATGAACTAAATTAGGATCAGCACAGCAGGAGTAAAAAAGGCATTTAGCAGGATTTTATACACATTTCTCCATTTGCTTCAAGTTCAACCATGGTATTTTTTCCTTATTGTGAAGTGTCTGGTAGCCTTTGCTGCAAGTTTCCAAGATTAAGTGTTGAAGCCCTTAGAGAGCAAGGAAGAACATTATAAGATAAAATAATTAGGAGCACTACTGGGAATAATCTAATCTACTACTTCACTGCAATCAGATGGAGGTATTATTCAATTGCTCTTAGACACATTTATACTCCATTCCAAAACATGGGACAAGTTCATGTAATTTTATAGAAATAAGTGCACAGAGCATGTTCATTTGCCCAATTAAAGTTATGAAACAATGTAAGGAGATTTAGCAGGAAGGGAAGGGGAATGACAGACAATAGTTTTACAATAAGGCCAAGGATACACCATCCAATCCAGGCACATTACTTGCTAGAAAGTTGGCTGTTTAGTCTGTATCTCTTAAACCTGAGCCGATTGTCTTTTAGGAATGCATTAGCCTGCAATTCCCTAAAGTTACAGTACTACTTGTTAAACTCTAGTTTAATACAGCCAATTTTTTTTAGGCAACATAATAGAAGTAAAGCTATTCAAGCTACAAGAATGAAGGAAAGCAAAACTTATTACAACTAAAAATGCACTTAAGTCTGCTTCATATAAAAGTTACAGCCCATACATTTTGGATTAGATAACCAATTTAAAAGCCATGCAGGTAATGTGTTAAAACTTAATGCAGAATTTCCTTAGATGATAAAAAGGGACATCATTTAAAGCCTTGCAAGTTGCACTGTTTTCAGCACTACACCTACCAATTAGTAATCATTTCCAAGTCTCTTCCCTACCCTCCTTTTTTGTTTATGCAGAACAGAGGGAAGCACATAGGGAGAGTAAACAGTGCAAGTTACATTTTCAGTTATAAGTAGTCTTGAATTTGTCACAAGCATTCTTCACACAAATGTTGTTTAAGATGGTGTTCTTCTGAAGCAAGGAAAAACTTATCCTTCCTATGGTTGCCTTATTATGGGCCAGAAATAGTAAGAATTTATTAAAAATAAACAAGTTAAAACTTCTATTAGTTTCTTATAGCCCAGTCTTCCTTCCTCAAAATTAGTTATTACCTTTTAATAAAGGGACCAGTAAATAACATTTCAGCTTTCTGGTGAATCTTGGAATTGGAATGGTAACACCTTCCCTGTACTCTGCTTTAACTTTAAGGTTAGTACCATGAGACTGATTAAAAAAAAAAAAAGGGGTTGTATACACTTGTTTGATATTTACCTTTTACTCATAAGGCACTGGTCTTCATTTCCCCTTAAGGGAATATCATCCATCCCCACCCCATCTCCAACAATAACTTAGCTGAAAATGGGCAGAGTCCAAATTTGAGCTTGGAATGCAATTTCCTGTTAGGTATCTTTTACTATAATGTAGAAAAATATGGATTTGTCATTGCTTCATTCCATTTTAGAGGATATTTTATTAAGACACAGTATTACTTCTAGAAGCCCTTTGTTGTTCACCTTCCTAGCAGCACACAAGAGCCACAAGCTAGCACATGTGGCATTTCATTCCTGGAAGTCAGTCACTGGTAATTCACATCTTGATAAGAAGTGTAGGGATACTGAATCTAAGGCAGACTGAATTAGCCTTCACAATCATGAGACTTTACTCAAGATAGCGTTGCCACTTAATACAACAAGTCATTGCAAGTCTACATTTGGCATGTCAAGTTAAAAAAAAAAAAACAAACAAAAAAACTCCCACAGCAGCAGCCACTAAAGAACAAAAAAAGAAAGAAAGAAAAAAGACAGCCATAAGTATTCATGCAGCATATCGCAAGTATTCCTGTTGACAGAGATATAATTCACACCACCTCTTGCCAAGTATACTGTTGCAAAAGAAAAAAATAAAAGAAAAAAAAAAATCTGTCAGTCTTCTTTTGGAGATTTAAATGATATTATGAATTGCTGTCTTCCATGAAGGACAGAAAATAATTTGGTTCAGTGAACTACAGATATTGGGCTATTAGTCCATCATGAAGTGGCAGGTCCTAAAGAGTATGATAGTTTCGGTCTTTGGACTTGCAGAATTTGTATAGGAAGAAGATTACAGCCTGCAGACCCAGCACAAGGACAACACCACCAATGAAACTGGCTGCATCAAATGTGGATTTGCGTGGAGATGGTTTCGGGGGAATCACTGTAGTGTTTGCACCTGTTAAAGAAAAGATTTCACAGCTTTTAGTGAGTAGATAGTCATAATTATAGAATTTAGCACAGGGGCAGGCAATTATTTTAGGCAGAGGGCCACTTCCTAAGTTTTGGCAAGTCATTGAGGGCTGCATGGGTAGCCCCACTCATGGTCACTATCTTGGGAGCAGAAGTCCCACCCCCTGACCTTTGCCACCAGAAGTCCCTCCCCTTGTCCCATGAAAGTACTCCTTTCAGCAAGGGGGTTTGCCATCTTGGAACCAGAAAAATACTACATTATATTCAAAAGAAAATATACGTACTACAACATTAATTTAATTTAAAAAAATATTTGTTCTGATTTACAAGTGTTTGTGTAGTGTACATAGAGGTGATAGCATAAAATCTTAAAATTAAAATGTCTCTCTTGTATATTGTGGGAAGGTAGGTATAGGTTTGTGGGTATGTGAGATGTGGGGAGGGTGTGGGTGTGTGGATTATGTAAGGGGCTGTGTGGAGTGGGACGGTTTGCCCACAGCCCACCTTCCTGCAGCAGGCTGAGCCCCTGCCATCTGCCACTGCTGTGCTTCTCATGCCACTTCCGCATCACCTGTCCCCCCTGCTTGTTGCTCTGCCAGGGAACCTCAGCTGCTCCTGCAGTCCCAGCATTGCACCCAGGAACCAGGTGGTGCCAGAGCTGCTGGCAGGCAAGCAGAGGTGGGGGTGGAGCAGTGAGCAGAAGCAAAGAGTGTAGCAAAAGCTGGGCAGGAATACGGGGTCTGGCATGGCACGGGTCTGTGGAGCCAGGCTGGCTCCTCCTCTGCCTGCTTGAGCAGCACAGCCAGCCCAGACCCCATGCTCCTGGGCAGAAACTGCTGTTAAGCGCAGAGGAAAGTGGCCCGCACCTTGCCGTTACCAGGCAGTTTTAGCTGCATCCACCCAGAATCCATGCCATGCTGGGCTGAATGGCAGCTTCACCATCACCTCTGTGCTGCCCAGCATAACAACAGTGACCATTTGGAGCAGCTGCAGGGCAGCGCACAAGCAGCAGTGAAAGAGCTGCACCATGTCACTGCTGCAGCGGCTCAGCAGTGATGGAACCAAGTGAGACTAACACCCTAAATATTTCTGTCTACACAGATCTTCACCACAGGAGACCATTAGTGAAAGAAGGGAAGAAATAGCCATCTGAAATTTTATTTTATTTTTTTTTTTTAGAAATATCAGCAACAGACCTTTCACAGTAAAATGTTTACTGTAGACCAGACGATGCAAAACATTCAAGGCATAACTGAAACTGCTATGGACTTTCTAACCAGTTTCATGAATAATGAATTTATTCCCAGTTAAATTAAATTCACACTTATTAGTAGACTTTTTTTTTTTTTTTTAAAAAGAATACCAGGTAGTTTGTTCTTGTGTGGGAGACCCAAGGTGTCTAACTCCCATTCTTCTTGCACTAAGCTATTTTTCTGCCTACTAACGAATGAACAGATTTAATTGAAGCCATCAGCAGTAACTTACTGGTCTCCCCATCCATTAAAACATGCTTGTAATAGCACTGTTTAAATAGAACTCTAACAAGCTATCACACACAGGGCTTTAACAACGTAGGGCATTTTACATATGCTCCCGATGTGGTGCCAGGTGCTTTTAATTAGCAAGCTGCACTAAGAGGGCCCAGCACCACATGCATCAGCAGCAGAGTGTGCCTCCATGCTCAGAAAGTGGCAGTGGTGTGCTTTGAACTAAAGCACATTGACTAAAGTTTTAGTTCAAAGCACACCACCACTGTTTTTTCAGTACAGAGGCAGGCTGCGCTGCTGATGCACATGATGCGCGAGGGTGCCAGAGAACATCAATTTACATGCTCCAACAAACTCGAGTCAACTCTGTTAGAGTCCGCTGATGCAGCAGGCTGCCTGCATGTGTATAAGTGCTTGTAGTGATCACCACAAGGGTAGTTCAATTAAAAAATGCCTCCTTATTAATGCTCTACATGAGGTTCTGGTATACTTAGACGTTGAGTTTGTTTTTAAAATATAGCCTCTTGGACTAGTTCCTATCACTGCATCCCAACATAGATATTTTGTTAAGCTTCTTTTCATGGTTATGTCATAAGTCAAACAACTGAAACAACCAAGTTAAGTACAACTGCATTAGAGAATTTATGAACATGGCCATAAGGAAGCCCAATTGCTTCATGTGGCAAATTTATCTGAAATTTTGCTAAGCAGGTATGTTACTGTCAAGGTGACATCTTGCAACAAGCGAGCCAAATCTGCATGCTATAACACCTTTCAGATCATCTGCTGCTATTAATCTTTAGCACTTCTTGTCCCAGGCTTATAAATATTTATTTTCTTGTAAAGTTTTCATCTTTGGATAGCATAAGATTTGTTTTACTGTCACTTAAAAGTATAAAGCAAAGTTACCTGGTGTACTGGTGATTGTGGTGACTGAAGTACTGCTAGCAGTGTGGGGTGCAGTAGATGGAGAAGCAGGTAAAGTTGAATTAGTGATGTTAGCTGTTTCACAAAAAGACAGTTTAAATTTAAAGTATACAGATTTGCCAGTAAATTATAAAAAAAAAAGTTAAAAAACAGAACAGCAAAAGCGCCTTACAGAAGAACTTGTAGAAGTAATCTCAGGTCTAGTTTGTTCAAGCAAGAACCACCCTTAATATTTCACACTGTTCACATTTAAGATACAGATACTTAGCTGCATGGCAATACAAGTCTTTGCAAGTTAAAAAGCCAACATGTGGTGATGACAGCTTAAATGGTCCTGCTGCAGTATAGTTACCTGAATCCTGAAACCCTCTATAAATAAATAAAATAAAATTGGACAATCTAGAATTATTTTTTGTCTAAAGGAAAAATACAGCTGTGTTTTGTTTTGGACACCAGCAAAAGTGCTAATACCTGAAATGTAAAACATTGAGGCAACTGGAAGTTTATAGTTTTGATTCCCATAATGAGCTCATAGGCCCTGAAGAGTGAGGCTTACTGAATCAATTTAGTAACTTCTCAAAGTTTACTAAATTCAAAGTCTAATTCAGTAAGGCTTTCAAGTTAGGCAACAAAAGATATAAAACTCAATTTTACAAACTAAGTTTGGTCCTGAGGAATTAGAAGATGTATTGGTAGTGTGGGAAATAGGTATTATACCAAATTTTAAGTTGTCATGACTCCAGAGGACATGCATTACCAAGGAGCAATCCAAGTAGTTCTTGAATCAAAGGTATCTTCCATTAGAAACCCCCCCCCCTTATTTATTGATAGCACCACTCCATTACGTATTGGAAAAAATGCAGTGATGCAAAAATACATTCCATTTGCTAGTGAACTTATTTGAGAAAGCCAATAGCTAGATTGGCTTTTTTAAATCCTGACTGTGGTGTAACAAGTAGGACAGTGTTAGTCTGTTATTTTTCATTAGATCTGTATACTTGTAACAAAGGGAGCTGACAGACATGACAGAGGAAAAGCGCTTTACTGAAAGAGGTAGTGTGTTAGTTTGACTTGGCTCTGCAGCATCTGTATAGATCATGCATTACTGCAGTGCTTTTTTGCGCTTTTACCTAATAGCTGATTCAATCAGCTTTAGATAAGAGTGCCAAAGAACCCTGCTGAAACACCGAATCAATACAGACATTGGGCGAGCCAGGTCCAACCAATGCGATACCTTTCAGACATGTGCCGAGCTTGGTGCAGGGGTGTGCCAAGCTTAAAGTAAAGCAAAGCACCCTTTTTTCCATCCCCTGATATCTGTAAGCAGCCAAAATTATGAATGCATTTTCCCTCCCATCTAACTTTAGTGCTAAAATAATTTTTCTATTGGAAAAAAAAAATTTATTCTTTAGGACCTGGGCAAAGCACAAGAGTCAGATTTGCTATTTTCATATGCCCACATGCAGTCTTGCCCAATTCAGTAAGCTTTTCCACTGGACTACTTTGGAGGGAAGACTACCGCAGATGTATTCAAATAGGAGTCAGAATTTTCATTAAAAAAGTGTATTTCCCAAACTGAACTTGTATTTAGCTCCTCTTCTTAAAAAAAAAAACAAAACAAAACAAAAATCTTGCAAGCCTGCAATCTAATCACATTCTGTATTTGGTTCCAGGTACTTACAAAAAGCAAATGGTCTCATGCTAAGAGGATAACCCAAAACTTTCATCTTCTGTTTACCCACCACAGTTACTCTTTTGCTACAGCAGTTACTCATTACTAACATGAAGATGGGAAAAAAAAAAAAAAAAAATCATCCCTTATCATGTGTTCTATCTTTAGATTACAACGTTTTCAGTTATTCAGTTTCCAGTTTCAGAATTCTGTTAAATGTATCCTATTTAGCCAAGATAATAGTTCAGCACAGCAAGTACTTCCTTAGGTTACCTACCTGCAGTAGTGGTAGTAACAGTAGTTGTGTGCACGGTGGTACTGGGGGGAGGAACTGAAGTAACAGCTATTAAAAAAAAAAAAAAAAAAGAAAGAAAGAAAAGATTAGTCATTAAGGGATTGTAATAATAAACCCTGAAGCCTCGTTAAACATCACTACACAATCTAGAGATCCCCATTCTGAGATGCTAAATACTCCAAAGCCTCTTACAGAGGTTTTCTGGAAGAGAGGTCTCCACAAAGGCTTCTAACAAAAAGGACTGGAAGGGAGTTTAGAATGCCACATAATTGTGGGAACAGATTTTTTCAAGCAAAGAGAACATGCACTTTATAATAAATTAATTTATTAAAAATTGTGTACAAATTAATTAACACATTAGAAATCAAAAATGTGAGAAAACCAAGTACAGAAGCATATTTTAAATATAGTTCAAGCCTAAATTCTCTGTAAAAAGTTGAGCACAATTACAAATGCAATACTCTAGCTGATTAAGCCAGATACTGAAGAGATCCATGGAACATCCACATTTCTTATATGGAGATTAGAAGAGATCTATAGAGATAAATTTAGGTACCAAACCCCCTTTGCACTTCTTAGTCTGCTTTGATTGTTCACATTGTTTTTAACAGGAAGTCCGAGGGCAGAGACCTGTTCTGATTCATTGCGATTTAAAGTGAATAAGGAAATCTACCACGTAAACAGTCAAAAATTAGAGTTTCTCTCAAGGAGAGCTTAGTTACCAGAAATTTTAGGTGCTACAAACTAACTGAGGAGTTATAAGTTGCTGGAGTTTTTTTTAAAAAGAACTGGGTCAAGAAGTACTCTGCTATATAGACAAGCTGTACATATCAACTAAAGTGAAATGGAGAGTGAGAGGACAAAAGGGGAAGCAAATTTCATTAATGTACCTCTAAAGGGAACCAAATAAACTTCTTTGATATAGCTTTCTTGGAAATGCAAGAGCCCAACATTACTCAGTAAAGCCAAGTTAACAGGTCTCTCAGAAAGCTTGTAACAGGAATACACACAAGTTCCACAACTTCTAACATACCAGACAGATTGCTTTAACCTGACAATAGGGTGCTGTTTTCCTGGGATATGGGTTACTAAAATAAATATGGAACCTTAGAATGTATTTATCTCAATGACTCCAAGGGAAATGCAGTCAAGAGTTTCTCTCTAATTATCAGTCCTTTAAAATATGAAACCAGCAAGTCAAATACTGTGTTCTTTTTGGCTCAAGTCATCATATATAAACTTTGGTTTTCAATTCTGTTGGTGTTTAAATTACAGTAAAACTAGCTCTCATACAGCATTTTGAAGCCAGAGGTAGGCAGAGTCAAACAATGAAAATCTTAGTCCCACTCAGTAACTTAATACTTACTAAGAAAAAATTTTGGTTATGAAAGGGCCAGTTTTAGTCAGCCTTAAAACAAAGCCTGAAATTGCAGGGCTTTCAGAGAAGCAATCCAACAGTGATTTACATTTGCTTCTGCAAACATGATATGCAAATTAAGCAGGGGGTTGCGAGTAAACGGATGTTCAATTGAGAATTCAAGTCCCTAGTTCAGGAAGCCAGCTCCTGTACTTCAGCACTACATGAATAACCACACTAACACCAAGTAAAAGTGAAAGCTAAAGGTTTAGGAAATATCCACTTATACTCCAGATGGAAACAGAAACAGATGGACGTTTTAGCATTTTGAGACACTGGGATCCGAGGAGGCTCATCCTCCTAAAGAACAGACTAGTAACCCACTTTTTTCAGATATAACATATTCCAATGAAAAGCAGCCAGACATAAAACTGTCTACATTCAACAAGGTCATAAAAAAAAAAACAAACCACTAAGATAACCAGATGGACTTGAACTTTTTTTTTTTTTTAAATGAAGTAGACTTCTTAATAAGAAACCACAACAATATGTACATAATAGATGTGTTGCAAACTGTAATGCAGGTTTTGAGTACACATTTCACTGTAAGCTTGCATACAACTTGCTTGCCTGTGCAATTTGTGTGTTGTATTAGCAGACTGATGAACTACTGGAATAGGGTTCTAAACAGCAGGAAGACTGTTTAGGACAGATAAAGTAAGTAATACTGGAATAATTACCATCACAATGAAGAATATCAGTACAGTTGGCAAACTCTGTTGAATTGAATTCAGTTGCATTTACGCAGGAATAATTTAGTCCTGTCAAAAAACAAAAAACACCACACATTAAAAAAGGAAGTAAAACATGCTGCTATGCTTTTAAAATAAATTTAACTTAAGATTGTGCTTTAAAAAAAACAAACAAAAAAACCCAAACCACCAACCCCTCCCCCGCCCCCCCCCGAAAGTAGAATGTCATCCTTCCCAGTCTTCCCCTAGAAAAGTACTGGAAATCACCGCTCATTAATATACATCTTTTCAGGAAGAACCCCCAAGTTTAAAAAAAAAAAAAAAAAGCTTTTGTAGACATCTTTACTATGTTCAAAGTTATATCAATGGACAGGATTACTATTTAAATATGAGGTGTATTCTTAATGACCCTAAGGTTTGAGTTTGCTTTCTACATGAGTGCTTATACAAATGCTAAGCTTAGAATCAGATAAAATAAACACAAATTAAAAAAAAAAAGAGAGAGAGATACCTGGATCTGCTCAATCAAGACAACTGCCCAACATAAGTAAAATATAGCCCACTGGTGCCAATATAACCTAAGTTTCAAAAGATTTAAAACACTAGATCTTCATAAACATCTCTAACAACCTGTTCAAAACACCTCAAATTTGTGACAGTCCTGCTAGTCATAGTGCACACATGCAGAATTTAAAGCAGAACTTATTGAGAGGAACCTGAATATTAACAGGGAGATCTGCTTTTCATTAACTGTGGAGTCTCTCTCTCTCCACAAAGAGTAGTCTATATAAATAAGTGTTAACATGTCACTGTTACCCCTGTGCTTTCTTCTTGTTTCCTCCATCCTGCATCTCATCCTAAGATCCACACCCAGGACAGGACAAGAAGCACTTCAGTACACATTCGTACAGTGGCTAATATAATGAGGTCCTAAGTTCCAACTGGAGTCTTAAGGCTAACTCACGTGAAGGATTGATTGTCATGCTGCCCAACTTTCTTCTTTTGTTGCAACCAAGTTCAGCAGGAATGGATTTGATTAGTTCATAAAATAATCCCAAGGGGAGAACTGCAGTTATAGAATGCTTGTCTGCTTTAACAAATGCTAAAGTCCATCAACAGCATAACTACTAGCAAGGTCAAATTATTCGTTTTGTCTGAAGAGTCTGCTAGGCAACTAGGAAACTGCTGCCATGTTGCCTCAGGTATTGTTAGGTCAGCAAGCCTTGAAAAGAAATCTGGTTGTGGTTAGGTTTTGTAGGCATATACAACTGTCTCTGGGTAAGAATTTAAAACTAAATGTTTTGTCAAGCTCATTAAAGCATTTGTAGTTATGTCATCAATCTGGCAACACTATGTTATCCATCATAATTTATCCTTTACCACTATTAAATCCCCACGGTGATTTCAGAGACAGAGAAATATGTATTCTGTATATAGAAGTACATTCTAAAAAAAAAATACAACCAAACATACTCCTCCCTTCAAAAGATCCCTAGTTTTTACTGCTGTTTACCTTTGCTGCAATTAATCCACTTGCAATGTAGTGGACTTGAGACTGCATTATCAATGCAAGAACTGCAGTTCTGAAAGTCTGCACAATGATCTGAAAAACAAAAATAAATCATAGGCCATTTTACACCTTTCACAGAAAACAGGTTTGTACCAGTTTTGAACCAGAAGCCTTAACTTTAGATTATGTAAGAATTAGCAGTAGATCCTCTGAACGACCCTGCAGCAAGTCTCAGGAATACCATGCATTTTCCAAGTCTTAACTCGCAGAGGAAAAAGCATCCTCTAGCAATGGTGACACATAAGGGGTGTACCCCCTGACAGGCAGCACTTCCCAAAGTGGCGCAATCCACTGCAAGGGCGGATGCCAGGGCCCCTTCCTCTGGTCTGCGAGATCGACTCCTTGAGGGTGGGGGGGACGTGCCCCCCTGACTCAGGTGGCACCAGTCACCCACGTCCTCCTGAACCTGCAACTTAAGTCACAACGCAAATACTTTCCTCCTAACACTACTGTTATCCCAATGATAAAATCCCACACATGCCAGTTATAGTTCGTGGTGATCTTTGAATCTACTAAAAGTAGACAATAGATACAGAACAGGTTTATATAAAGTAAAAGGAACAAGACAGCCCATATGACTGTGTAGGAGTGTGCTGAAACTTTGAAGGGAGAGGATAACCACCAAACACAGTTAAGCTATTAGAGGAAAAGGAGCAAAATAAGCTAAACCTACCCTAAAGTTCTCTCCTAACTTACATTTTCCTAATGCACAATTACAGAAACTTCATCTGTCCCACAACACTAGCAGCTCTTCTGGTTCTCTACAAGTTTCAGTTAAGCCTCTCAACTGGCTTTCAAAAGAGTCTGAACTAGCAAAACCATCTCTTGCACATTCATGGGGAATGCATAACACTGCATTTTGCCAGCTAGTGTAAGAGAAAAGAAAATGACTTTTAGCCATATTCTGAAACTAAGAGCATGACAACTCTTCCACTTCAGAAGCCAAGACAATCAAGGATTCAAGTATTAAAAACACAAATAACTGACTAGAGCCGACTATAGAAAGGTAGGAGACAATAGCTTTTCAGAAATGATTATAGGGCTTCCCTTAAATTTTAAAAAAGTTTAAAGGTTCCTACACTATAGGACAAGAGATCTACAATATTACAAGAAGAACCACTTATGTGACACTTCTACATAATCAGAGACTAGGAACAGCTAAGGGGGGGTGGGGGAGAAGAATCACTCATCATCAGAAATTTCTACACAAAGTTGGATCAGTATAAAAGCAGAGATACCAAGAAGGGATCAGCTTGCCCAGCTCAAGTCTGCCTACATTTTGGGACATTAGATCCCTTTAATTAGTAGTCTACAAGGCTTTTATTTCCCTTTGGGCTGTGTGCACCTTCACAGCATTTTTAAATTAGAAATCTGATGAGTGTGCACAGGGGTTTTAAGAAACTTTTGGACCAACAGTCCTAAATTATATAAAAGCAGAGATTCCTCAGAAAATATTTAGATACCTACCTCAATAAAAAGTCAAAAGGAGTTAGGTGCCCAAATACTTGAAGAATCTTGCTTTCCATACTGGTTTCGACTGTAAAACAAATCATGCCCAGTCTGCCCCCCCCCAAAAAAAACCAAACAAACAAAAACCAACCAACAATTTCCTCATCTGGAAACAGGCAACTCTGTCTATATAGTTCATGCTTCTAAACAATAGGAGATTACCCTCAGACTGTAGCTGGAACCCTATGGGCTTTTTCTGACATGAAAACTTGGATCATATGGTGTCATGTGACAGACACCACTATGACCAACCAATTCAACATCTAGAATAAACAACCAGAGCCAACACTTAGTCGTCCCCATCTTGATGTCCAGCCACTCACCTAGCCCAAGTGACCTTTCACATCTCTTAGTGCTCTGTCAGGGAAGAAAGTTAATAATCTGACTAGTCTGCCACAACTAGTCCACATCAAAGTAGCATCCCAAGACTAGTAAGACCTAGTTCAATTGATTTGTCCTCTAATTAAAGCTGCTTCACACTTGCATAACACAAGCACACACCAGCTCACAAGGAGGTACCTAAATCCAAAGTCAGAGTTTCAGACACCAATTCAAAATCAGCTAGTTCTGTAGGTCAGGTGGTGTTTCTCATCTGCAGACCCTTGTTTGGCTAATGGCCACGCAACATCCAGAATCAAAAGCATTCCCATTAATTTCATGCAAGCAGTGGTGCTTCAAGGCAGATGGCTGAACAGAAAATACTGCCAAAACAAGGCACCTGACACCAGCTACAGCTACCATATTGACTCAAATCTAACATGGGGTTTTCTTCAGCTTTCCATGCTGATTGAGGAAGTCCCTTATCTTAGCCTTGTGTACAAGGGGGAGGGGGGGGCCAGTGGCTGACTTTGCTGCATGGCCCACCTAGGGCTGCACTTCCAAAGGCTGTGCTTCACTGTCTGGAGGGAACCAAGCCCAAGCAAAAACTGATAGCAGGCAGAAGGGGGCAGAGACTGAGGAGCAAAGGGGTTCAGGTGGCAGGGGGTGAAGCAGGAAGGCTGCAAGGGGTAGCAGAGGGTGAGGGGACAACTTAGCCACTGCTTCCCCTGCTGTAGCAGTAAGGGAAGGGGAATGAATGCCTGGAAAATTATAAAGTTTTCCACATATAGAACCTAATTATTGGGAGAAGGGGCACCTTACATTTAGGGTAGTCTTACTGTATTTACTCAAATCTAAGTCTTCAGTGCAAACTGCATTTGTAGTGTGGGGAAAGTCATGACCTTTAGTATCAGGGGTTCCCCGTGTCAGTCCCACTGCATCTTCTCAGAAACAGAAGCAGGCAACTTTGTCCATGTAAGCCAGTCCAAAGAAATCAGGTATCTCCAGTTGCAACCCTCTTAGGATAACCCTACCCCTCTCTTCTTAAGACTTCAACACAAAGCTACATTAAGTAAGGCAGGGTCAAGATGCATTTTTCACCTAACAAACTGCTTTCCCTCTCTTCAATACCTTAGTAGAGATAACGCATCCTCTGCCATCCCAACACCAATGATGCCTCAAGGCAAGGAGAGTAGGGCAGGGGGTGGACTGCATTAGACATGCCCTGTATGTACAGTCTCTCTAAAGCACCTGTGTGTCTCTGGTCAAGACAGACTACTGGACCAGCTCAATGCTTCTCAACCCATGGGTTATGACCCAGAAGTGGATTGCGAGAATATACCAAAGGATCATGAGCAAACTTTAAAAACAGATCAACCAACTTCAAAATGGATTCTCCTTTAAAGGAGGTGTAGGCCTGGAAAAGCCAGGGTCTCACACAAGGGGCTGCTTCACCCCCCTGCCCCACACACTGGGGGGGGGGGGGGGGCAGGTTGAGAGCAAGAGGCACTGGGTTGGGACTGGCTATAGGTGCAGGTACAAAAAGTGGTTGAGAACCCCTGGGCCAGATGGACACTGGTCTGTCCATGACACTCCTTATGCTCCAATTCTAAAGCTTAGAAATTTTAGTTGCCAAAAACCCAACAAGCCAAATGCAGCCCGCAAGAGGGTGCCGAGCCACAGTCACTGTCGCAGTCCTGGTGGAGCAGCAACTAGAAGCCGCCTGTTTGGCAGGACGGGGCGCTAGTGCAGCTCCTCCACCCACTTCAGCTCTAGGATTGGGGGCGGGGATAGTCACCAGCAGCGCGCCCGTGGCACGAGCAGCCCCTGCGGGGACACGCGGCGGCAGGGCGGGGCCGGAAGGAAGGCTCCGAGCGCAGCGTCACCACAGGCGCCGCATGGGGGGGGGGAAGGGAGGCCCTGTAGGTAATGGCCCCTGCACCGCGAAGAGGAGGTGACCGTTGAGCACGCCAACACCCTAAGCCAATAACCGCCTCTCCCGAGAACGAGGCTGACGCCGGGGGTGCCGCGGCAACCCGAGGGCCCAGCCCCAGATACCGTCGCGCCGCTGCCAACCGCCGGCCCCGCGCACTCACCTGCAGCCCCGGCCTCAGCCCCCGTCAGCAGCCCACCCAGCAGGGCTAGGCAGCAGGCGACGAGTGGCAGCGCCCGACTCATAGCAGCTGTCCGGGGCGGCGGGAACCCAGCTGAGTCTGGAGCACTAGGAGCGGAGCGCGGCCCAACCAACTCACGTGACCGGACAGGACCACTGCAGCTGGGCCGCAGCGCTTGCGTAAGAGCGAACGGCACCGCCCACGCCCCTAACTCCGCCCCTTCCCTCCTTCAGGGCTGAGGACTTGGTTCCGTCCCCCTTTCCTCTCCCCCTCTCCATCAGGGCGCGGTGGAACAGTCCTCCCGCGCTGGCCCCTCGCTGCAGAGTCTGCTTCGTCACGTGACCACAACGGGTGTGTGCGGCGTAGGGGTAGTGAGGGTAGGGGCGGGGTCACCACCGTTGGGGGCCGCCAATACTACTCGGTAGAGAACCTCAGACATTGCCCATAGGAAGCCTAGCGTTAAACGCCGCAGTCAGTGTGGTAAAGGCAATATCTTTTGCTGGAGCAACTAGACAGTTGCGAAGCAATTTTTTTTTCTTTATTTGCATGTTTTCGGGCAGACGCGGCCTCCTCGGGCATAGGAGAATGCAAAGATTGTAAAATTTCTCCCAGGCAGAAATGACAATGCATATTTCACAGGAGAGCTGGAGGGGGCTGTAAAGCTCCTAGGTGGAAAAGTCCATTTTATGCAAATGAAGCTGGGATAAAAGTTGGAGCAGTCTCTTTACCTCCATGGTGTCTGATGGCAAGCGGGATGTTGAATTATGCTGCTTTCTTGTTACGATGTTTCATATTTCACAGGTGGATTGCTGATGGAAGGTCCTCCTGGGCAAGGAATTTCTTTTGTGTTGAGGTTGGAACAGAGCTCTTGGCCCTGGAAGAAGGGCTCTGTGTCCTCAAAAACTTTTCTGTCTTCAAAAACCCAAGCCCAAGCAAAGATGCTGCGAAAGTGGAACTGGGAGGGACTTGTGCTCTGTAGAGACTCTTAAAAGAGCATCCTTTCCAGATAGGATGGTGTAAAGCAGTGGTTTTCAAACTTTTCTGTCCCAGGACCCATTTATAAACATTGAGGGCCAGCCTGTGCCACTCACTCCCCAGGCCTCCCACTGTGTGGGGGACTAGGGGGAGGGGCGCCCAAGCAGCCCCTTGCAGGCTGGAGCTCTGCCAGCCTGCAAGGGAAAAGCCATGGTTTCTCATGCTTTTCTCCTTTAAACAAATCCATTTTTAAGGTTTGTTCATGACCCTTTCATATATATTCCTGTGACCAACTTTTGGGTCACGACCCACAAGTGAGAGGCTGGTCTAAAAAAAGGGTGAGAGCCACTCCCAGGACTCTAAGCTTCTCACTCAGCTCTGTCAGAATTTCCCAGGATGAGGGGATGATTAGAAACCACCAGAACGGGCCTCTGGATTTTTCCTGAGACTCTGGGCTCTGATTCCCTGCCTTTAGAGGATGAGTGACTTCCACTGAACTCTGTATGAGTTACTTGTGTCTTGTTGAGAAAGGAGAGTGAATAAGCACCCCTCTGCACCCTCCAGCCAGGGTCAAGCTCTGCCTCAAAAAGAAGGCTGAGTGCAAATACACCTTTCCTTGCTCAGGCTGGTGGGTCACAGCTGGCTTGCTAAATTATCCCCTGTTCTCAGTGCTGTATTTTTAGGATGCCTGCGGTGGAAGGGAGACTGTTAAATTGGCAGTGTTCCTAAAGCTTAGTAGGGGGAGATGGTGGAGCTGCTTATTAAAAATGAGAATCCTTTTCAGATGGGATAATTTGAAAATGTAGAGCCCCTCATTCAGGAATATGAAAACTTAAAATAGTGAGGTGTGACATGAAGTCATCAATTAATAACGGCAGGTAGAAGAATTGCAGGGCATTTGCACCTGAACCTGTTAAAGAGAGACATTTGTTGTTAAAATGCTTTGAGAAGTGTGGTCATGTGGGAGGGAAAAGAGGTAGATTGTTTCAGAAGATTTTGAAGCAGATTGCAACACAAATGCTCCAAAAATCAAATGTGTTTTGAAACCCATTTATCTTTATAGATAACACAGCAGGCATAGGTGACTGGTCCCTCCTGAGTCAGGAGGGGTCCTTGCCTCCCCCACTCCCCCACAGTGGACAGTTAGCAACCAGGGTGGGTCGCTCTGTGGCTGATCCTGCAGATCTGGGGGGAAGGGTCCCCCTGTGGCTCATCCTGCTGATCCACAACTGGCAGCAGTGCACTGCTGGTACTTCCGGGTCAGTGGGATCTGCCATGGTGGGGAACTGCTTCTCCTGGCGCACATCCTGGCTGGCGCTTTTGGGGACACCAGCACTCTTGCCTGTCCCCCTTCCTGGGAACACTGCTGTCAGGGGGTGCACCAGCGCTCTCAGGAAATCCACGTGCACCCCCTATCCGTTGCCACTGACAGCAGGGATTTATTTACACGGAAATAATCCAGTTCCAGCTATATACTGGTTGCAGTCCAGATTTAAGGGCTTCATTCAGCTCCAGTGAATTCACTGGAGTTGGTTCCTTTGCAGAACCACTGTTCTGTGGCAGAACCCTCCTTTCTGAAAGCAGTCACACCACACCAGAGTAAGGATTCCGCCACCATCTAAGAGCTAGCAGAAGACATGTGGACACCTTCATATGTTCTGCTGGTTGTCCTGATTCCTTCTGCACTGGCGAAGCGTAGGGGATGTACGTGGGTGCATGTGCTCCCCCTGAGATTGGCTGTGTACCCCTTGGAAGCACCAGCCGTGAAACCAAAAGTACACTTCTGGTTTCACCGCTGGCTCGGCAGTTGGCCGCTGGGAACCACGGTCCCCCTCCTATTGGTAGTCTGGTACCCCCCCCCAGACTTGGGAGGCACCAGTCAGGAGGCCTTTAGTGCTCCTGTACCAAAGCTGTTATAGTGGAGTTTTGCTGAGGTGGCAAAACCCCATGGATGTGTACTACTCTGGCAGCTTTTGCAAGAGTGGTTGCTGTCTGCTGCTAGATCTTCTGCGAGCAGAAGGAAGTAAGTGTTTACCAGCCCTTAAGGTGCCACCCTGTCTTACCTTCTACCAGGCTTTAGGTACTTTGGAAAAGGTCATCAATTTCAAATTAGCTCTAGCTGTACCTGGAAAGGCTCACCCAGGCTGCCTGCCATTTTTCATGATGTCTGATTTCAGTGGCTTATAACTTTGTTGAGCTTTTAATGGATTGAGCTAAAATTTTCAAGGCTACCTCTGGCTGATTAAAAAAAAAGGTAAAAATCAGCCAAAATTGTTCAGTCATTTCCAAGAAGAGGAAAATATATTGTTCTGTATACAGTAAAATACTGGGTAATTGGAGCTTCTCTTCCTGGTAAGCTGCTGAGGAAAATACTTTGTTCAAACTGGTTTGTGTTTATCTTTTGTCACTAATAAATTATGCTTTATTGGATTCTGATGTGAAAAGCAATCCTTCTCATTTTACAACCATTGTGAAATAGGACTTTGATGTGGAATTCCCAGCACCTCCTGATATATTTATATATTATTCTATGGCTTGCAAACTTTATTGTTAAATCAGTTATATCTTTATTGAAAGGCATTACTACGTATTGGAATCAGATGTTTACAGTAATCTATCAAACAGCCAGGGTAGCTGATTAACACAGGTATTTGTAGGAATAGAAATTGTTTGAATTTTAATCTTAACATTGGAAAGAGAAGTGTCGCAGAGGACCAGCAAAACTTTGAGAAAAATATGAAGAGCAATGAGGACTTAAAGTCCAGCTTCATCTGGTCTAAAAATATAGCATCAGAACTTAGTGTACATTTGGAGAGTAGGCCTGTGTGAATAGGGAAGTATTTGATTTGGATTCAGCCAATTCAGAGGGCAGTGATTCAATTTGAAGATTTAGATCACTATCCCATATCGGTTTGGCCGAATCGGCTTCAGAAGATTCCGCGCCAATTCGGACATTTGGCCATAGACTAATGGGGAATCACTGAAATACCTATAACTTTGTCATTTTTTGGCTGATTTGGATGAAACTTGCAGGGATGGTAGTGCAGGTACTTCCTCAGCCTGACAAAGGGTTTTTCAACCTGAAAGCTGGTGTCCCAGGCAGCTAAGCTGAGCTCACCTGGAGCCTCACAACTCCACAGCAACCAGCAAGCCTCAGGCCTGTGAAAGGTGTGACGGACTCTGTGCATGCATGTGGTTGCTGGAGGTTACCGTGCTTCCTATCTGTCTTTTACCATGGGGATCCTTGGTCCTGGCATTTCCTGGGGCTGCCACACTGCCAGCAGTCCCACCCAGCCTCTCCGACCCTGGCGGAGTGCAGTTTTAGTGGTTGTGACCAGGACCTGATGTCTCCTCCTTCTCCATAGCCCTAGTCCATACCTCGAAGTTAATCCTGGCATGGGAGCTCAGCAGTGATATGTTCTTCTCCTGCTGGCTGGTGATGATGCAGTGAGTAAATAGGTGCAGGTGGAGTGAGGAGGGTGGCACTCACTCCATTTGCAAGTAGAGCTTGGGGAACCCCAGCCGTGGGAGGTTCACCTTCAGGATGACCAACTGCTCCACCAAACCAGGATCCAGGCAGGTGCAGTGGGGTGTCACTACATCCCCAGTAATGATGAACACCCTCTCACTCAGAACACTTTGGTGGACAGAACAGGTGTTCCTGGGCAACCATGGCCAAATCCTGCCACATCTGGCTGCAGCTTGCCCTGTAGCCCAGTGGGTCGCAGTCCAGCAGATCCATGTCCTTGTTGAGATAGGTAGCCACCAAAGCCCAGTGCTACCTGCCTGAGGCTAGGCTCTGGTATGTTTGTACCCCAACACTGAAGCCATGCCCTTGGCCTACATTGGCAGCGCCTGGCATGGAGAAGACTGGCTGGTGCTGGTGCTGGGAGTCCTGGCTCAGGAAAGTGGATCCCTCTCTTCCACATCCCCTCTCCTCTGCCCTTCTGCCTCCCTGACTGTTGACTAGCACCTGCATCCAGTGATTGAGGGTTTTGGTGCTGCCGGTGCACATGCTCCCCTTCACCCTTGGGTCACACATGGCAGCCAGCATGTGGACCGTACTGGACTGCAAGGGATCCAGCTGTCTGCCCCAGCCAGGAACATTGATCCCCTGGAACTTTTCCATTTGGTTCTCAAGTTCCCTCACTATGAGGATCACTTGGCTAAGGAGGGTATCACCAGTGCTGAGGGTTGTAGTGGCCTCGAATAAAGGCTTGAGGACCACCAAGATCTGAGAGATGGTATCCCACTCAGCTCTGTTAAGGGGACCACCGATCTCAATCTCCCCAAGCAAGGCCATCTCATGGATGGTCTTCTGTTGCTCTACCAGGTTTTCCAGCCTCAGGTATGTGGAGTTCCGCCAAGTCTCTATATCCTGCATGATTTTGTGCTGTGGGATACTCAGCTCTGCCTGTTTTTCCCACAGCATCTTGCCACACTTGATGCTGTGGTGGAAGTAGCCCGCCACCTTCCTGCACTTTGAAATCAGCTGGGTGGTAGTGATGGCATCATTACCGGCAGCCCTGTCCCCCTCCAAGGCATCCCTGACTATGAGGTACAGTTTGTGTCACACAGCAGATGCCAATAAAGTTGGCATCACGGACAGCGTTGACCATAATGGCCCTGTTGTCGGTGAACATGAACTCACGGGTGAGCTCGCCCTACCCAATGAGCCACTTGTGTACCATGAAGTTCATGGCCACCATGATCTCTCTTGCCATGTGGAACTCATCCATCACCTTGGCTTGAAGGAGAGCACACCAACGGCCTAACTGATTGCACCAGTGCCCTGTGAGGGTGAGGTAGGTGTGATCACCCTGGCTGCTCCAGATGTTGGAGGTGAAGTGTAAGGCTACTTCATAGAATCATAGAATAATAGAATCAATGAGTCGGAAGGAACCTAGACAGATCATCTAGTCCGACCGCCTGCCATGGGCAGGAAGGAGCACTGGGGGTGGCAAGACCCCAGCCAGGTGCCTATCCAGTCTCCTCTTGAAGATTTCCAGGGAAAGTAAGAGCACCACCTCTCTGGGAAGTCTGTCCCTCCCAAAGTGCAGCGCCCAGAACTGGACGCAGTACTCCAGCTGCGGCCTGACCAGTGCCGCATAGAGGGGGAGCAAGACCTCTCTGGACCTGTTAGTGATGCCCCTATTGATGCATGACAGGGTGTGATTGGCTCTGCCTATTGGTTCATCGCATTGGCGACTCATATTCATCCTGGAGTCAATCCTGACTCCAGGATCCCTCTCTGCCTCTGTGCTGCTGAAAGGGTCAGTCCCTAACCTATAACCATAATGCTGGTTCCCTCTCCCCAGGTGCAGTACACTGCACTTGTCCTTGTTGAACCACATCCTGTTCAGGTCCGCCCACTTCTCTAACCTATCCAGGTCTGCCTGGATGCAGTCCCTGCCTGCCAGTGTATTCACTTTACCCCACAGCTTGGTGTGGGGTACTTGTGGCCCTGCCTTGCGCAGCTTCTCCCTCAACTACTCCCTGCATGCCTCATACAGGGAGGTCACAACCGTCCTGCTAAAGGTGATGCATGCGGGCACTTGATAGGATGGGGCCATGAGCCATGAGCTGTCTGAACCCTGGCCACTCAACTAAGGAGAAGGGCTGGCCATCCAGAGCAAGCATCTCCCCAGTGCTCTTGGTGATCTCGCTTGCCTTTGCAATGTGCCCCCTTTGTCTGCAGTTTTCCTCCACTGCTCCAGGGTGACCTGCCTCTGCTTTAGGGGGATAGGGGCTTTGGAGCAAGTGAGGGGATTTCCCATTGGGCATGCTCCCTCTGATGCCAGGCTGAGGAGGAAGAAGGGCAAGGGGGTGCTGCCTCCTGAGATGCGGAAGCATTGCCATGGTGGTGAAGTGTTTTAGCTCCTTGCCTCGGTTGATCTGCCTTCAGCAGTGCTGTCAGATAGCATACTTGGGACCATCTGCCACCTCAAAATGAACCCACACTACACTACTCCCCCACTTCTGGGTTGGGGGTGGGGATCCTGCCTTATCCCCCTGCTCAGCAGGCAGAGGCACAACAGGAGGAGGAGCTGACTCAGCTGAGTCACTTGCCTCCCCAACATCCTCTGAGGTGCCTTCCTGAGAAGGAGACTTGGGTTTAGGGGAACTTTGAGGGGTTTGGAGCACAAACTCCACTCGGAATTTCTTTAGCTAGGGCACTCAGGTCCACTGGTTCCAGATCCAGCTCCTCCTCTAGCAGTGGGAGGCTAACGCTAGGAGATGAAATTGGGGTGAAGGAGACTGTCATTCTGCTGCTGGTGCCTATTTCTGGAGTTAGGGGATGTGGTGCAGGGATAGGTACTGCTCCCACCTCCTTGCTTCCACTGGCAGCAGGAGACTCGTGGCTGCCAGGAGAGAGGATGTGTCTATGTTTGGGAGTGGGGGGGAAACTTGCAACTCTAGCTCTCCCTCTACCCCCTCTAGGCCCTCTGCCTCCCCTGCCAGAAGACCTGGCACCTGCCTTTCCAGCACACTTCATATTAATCTTTCCTGTGCTTTAAAATGTGTCTGTGTGTGTAACTAATAAGATATTTCATCTTCTTCTCTGATGTATGACTGTGTCTGACTTCTTCTGTGTTGTGTTTACTGTTGTGTGTGTACCAAAATAATATCTCTTCTTCCCCTTCTTCTTCTTTCATAGATTTCATAGACACCAGGGCTGAAAGGGACCTCGGGAGATCATTGAGTCCAGCCCCCTGCCCAAAGGGCAGGAAGTCAGCTGGGGTCATAGGATCCCAGCAAGATAAG
>NW_017728918.1:87769359-87786684 GCF_001723895.1 Crocodylus porosus
TCTAAAGAGGGGGTCAGGGGTGGGGGGACGCTGGTCCCTGCCTTGCCATGGGGCTGGGGCAGGGGGCTGTAAGCAGGGGGGCACGCAGGAGCCAGTGCCGGTGGGGCCCAGAGTGGAGTGGCTTCTCTCTGTCCCTGCTGGCGAAGCCCAGCCCAGCTCCATAAAGCCCAGCCAGCTGCATCCCGGGCTGCTGCCACTGGCCCCAGGGCACTGCCTGACTGTCACTGGCTCCCAACCCCCCTGTACAGCCTTGGGGGCAGCACAGGGGCCACTGGGGGCAACATGAGCTGGTGGGGACGTGGCCTAGGATGTGGCACAGAACTTGTATCCCATGCCTGAGACTTGGGGTGGTAACAGCCTGGCTGCTCCCCCCACTGGGAGGGTCCGGTGGGTGCTGCCACTTTGGGGAGAAGGCCCAGCCCCCCCCCCTCACAGGGGCCCAGCCGCAGCTCACTTCCCGGCCCCAGGACAGGTGGGGAGGCTGTGCCAGGAGCAGGAGCAGATCCACTGCCGCTTTTTAGCTCCAGAAGTTCCTTCAGCTATGCGGAGCCCAGGGGCCCTGGGGGCAGAGTGGCTGGCCTCTTGAGGCTTCTGGGGGTGGCACGACATGGCAGGGTCCTGGCCTGGGGCACGAGAAGCTTGGGGAGGCTGCAGGAGCTTGGGCTTCCCATGTCCTAGGCCATGTCCCTGGCAGCTCATGCCACCCCCACCGGCTTGTGCCACCCCCAGCAGCTCCGGGAGCGCCTTGCACTGCCCCCCGAGCCTGACAGATCCTTCCCTGACAGCCTCCGGCTTCCTGGCAGCAGCAGGAACTGCTGGAGTGCAAATGTGGCCATGAGGCTTTGGGCAGCAAGGGCCTGGGTGGCTCCCCACTTGCAGCCCTTCCTGCAAACCCCATAGCCACACCCTCCACCAGACACAATCACACATCCCACAAATACTACACAGACACACATCCACAACCCCCAACACTATGCAAGAATAAGACTCCTTTTTGGGTTGTTATGCAATTCTTCTACACAAACACACACATATCAGAACAAAAATATATATATTTAATTGAATTAAAATATAATATGATGGGTATTTGATTTTTAGTATGTAATTTGTTTTTTCTGGTTCTAAGATAGCAAACCCTCTTCAAAGGAGTACTTCCAGGGGCAAGGGGAGGGACTTCTGTGTGGCAAGGGTCAGAGGTCAGGGGCAGGACTTCTGGTCCCAAGATGGTGACCAGGGGTTGGGGCACCTGTCAAAGGGCGGGGTTACCCATGTGGCCCTCAACAGCTTGCTAAAACTTGCTAAGTGGCCCTCCGCCCAAAATAATTGCCCCCAAATCAGGTAGGAGTCTCCCATCTGGTCCCCTTTGTGCTCAGCAGCATGTCCCCTCTCCTCTTCTCCCATTTCCCCTGCCCCCAACCAATGCTGCTGCTGTCTCCAGCTGCGTTGGGGATGGGGGAAGCTCCAGAGCAGCTCTTGCTCCAAATGGGTAGCACAGGGAGTCAGGCTCAGTTGCGGACAGCAGCAGAGATAGTGAAGAGACTGGGCAGGGGAGGGGAAGTGGGCTGCTGCTGCTGCTCGCTGTATAGCCTGGCTAGAGAAACATGAGCAGCTCTGGAACTCCCCCTATCCCGAAGGCAGCCAGAGACAGCACAGGGCAGTGGGTAGATGGGGTGGGGGGAGGGGAATGAAATCATGCTTCAGACATTCAGAGAAGTCTCCATTTTGCAACCCTTATGTTGAACCATGACTTACTTCACAAGCACCCGCCATGATTCTCATAAAACTACTAAGCATAGAGCTCCATGCTACTGCACCTAGACCGTTTCAGTATCTGACCTAAGTTAAGATTAGCTTAAAGTTTCCATGGGTATCACTACAGTGCACTGCAGCTTCGGCATGTCTTAAGCCCAGGTCCACAAAGAGCAAACTAACTAGGCTTGGTAGCTGTGCTGCTCTGTGTGGGTTGTTTCCTAACCAGGAAGGTGGGTAGCCATGTCGACACTGTGCTTTGGCAGGCTAATTTAGCACTGCTGAATGACTGTGTCCATAATGCCACATGGTTATGGCTACAATACTTTGGGAGCTGCTGTCAAACATGGCAAGTTTACTGAGTAAACAGAGCATTAGGACTGGCAAAACTGGGCCAACAATACAAATTTGTCTTTTCATTACTATAGCCATATACCTGCCATTGGGGAGTCACCGTAGTTGTCTATATACTGGCAGCTAAGTAAGTTCCCAAAACCTTTAGTACCACTCACATGAGTGTTTTCGAACAAGGCACAAAAACATTCTTAGAATGGAAGGAAACATGCCAACATTTTTTATTTGTACACGTTGGGGAAGGGGGTGTTTGTAAAACAAGTGCCTTCAAAATCTACAAAATTTGTTAGAAAAACATGTATACACTGTACTGTTATAAGCTACAGTAAATCGGAAAATTAGCTTGCAGTCAAGGCTCAAAAACTCCACAGCTAATAATTTTACATTCTACCACAGGCCTTTCATTGCACGTAGGTATATCTTCCAGTTTCTGAAGAACTTCCGTACCCTCAATCAGCTGTCTACAACAGGAAAATATATATTCACAGTCAGTTAATTACATACTTTTTACAGTCTGATCCCTACCAGAAAGCAGTAGTTTCAACAATCCAGTCACTAGCTTGAGTTCCACAATATTCTACAATTTCCTAATTTGTTAAATATGCATGCTTTAACAAAGGGCTCTGGCAGATATAATTAACCAGTTAATCACATCTTAAGTAATAACTTAGCCACATATTCATGCAATTAACTGTGCGATAAAACAGGGAACAACCCACAAAGTAATTACACAGAATATGCGTAATAACGTTGTGGCTGGTTCCCATCATACCTTAAAGTGAACGTGTGGCCAGTGCCAATCCACCGATTAGAGCTCCCAGGCTTGGAAGCACACCAGAACCTTGAAGGGCTCCAGTGCGTTCCCGTGGCTGGGAGTGCCAGTCAGCTGATTGGCATTCCCAGCCTCAGGACTGCACTGAAGCGGTGGGTTCTGATGCTCTCCTACAGCCGGGAGTGCTGATAAGCTGAAACGATCTTGCATTTCCCTTGCACTAGGAATAGGGTGCGATTGGAATCTGATCTCCCCCCATCCCACAACTGTGCCTCCTGCCATGCATGTATGGCATGGCAGGTGGCACAATTGTTGAAATTGCAGATCAGATCCCATCATACTTTAACTGAATGTCTGTCAGCAGCCAAAAATCTAGACTTTATAGTGCAGGTGTGTGTGTGGTGGAGCAGAAAAAAAATCAAGGAAAATTATCCAAAGGTCAGGAAATTCCTTTCTGATTCAGAAGATGGTACAGCTATATCACCTGTCAGAATAACACTTTTTCAAAACCTTTATTTTTTATATTGGGTTATATAATAACTAAATAGTAGTTTTCCCAGTAAAAATTTCTCTTAAAATAGTCGGTTCATACACTATATATGTTTTATAGGATTGTTTTTCCCAATAGATTAGCAGTCTGCTCTGAAAATACCTCATTAATAAACATTTAGGAGACAGAAAAATGGTACAGTTTTATACATCTGCAGCTGTTACAGCATGTAGCTAACACCCCAGGATATTGGGGCTACAAGTGTTCAGAACATCTAAGAAAATAAATCAAGTGGTAAATTGTTAAAAACAGTCCTTCATTTAATAAAAGCAGTCCATTGAGAAAAAGAAAGACTGTAATTAAAGTCCTTCTGTCAATTAGTCTGTAACACAAACATAATGGAACAAGTCACAGTCTTCTTAATGTTTAAACTGTTTGTTCCTCACCCATGCTGTTGTGAGCATGAGTGTACAGGATTCAGACTGTATTGTGATATGCACTGTACACACACCTGAAGCAGAATGGCTAGCAGAACTCTGCACCATACTGTTTGGCCAAGTTAGCATAGGACCACAAAGTGGAAAGGAACATAGAAGAAGATGGAAGAAGAAAGTAACAGGCACAAATGGATCAGTGATGTGAAATTCGTGTTTAGGATGTCTGTCCTGGATGTCTCTTGCTTTAATGTAAGAATTGGTATTGCTACTTCAAGATGCCATTGCCTAAGCTTTGGAAGGCTGGGGAGCCAGCATGGGCCAGCCAGTTTACAGCACGGCAATTCCATGTAGTGCTGAACTGCCACTCAGCATGCTGTGGCCCTGCTTTGCTTTGGCAGAGTTCCTAGTAAGCTTTATATAGGCCTGTGTAATAAGAACAGTACTTGAAACTTCCTATTAGGGGTGTGTGAAGCTTCAATCCCTGATTCGATTTGGTGGAGATTCGGCCCAATTTGGTGGCCAAATCTCCAAATCTGAATCGAATCAGAGCACCCTTTAATCTCCCCAAATTGAATTGGAACCCTCCAAATCAATTCAGAAAGATTTGGCGATTCGGATGTAGACACAGCTTTAAAATGTTTTTTCTACCTACCTTTAGGTAGCAGGCAGTTCATGAATGCTGCAATGGCGGGGTGCATGGAGTGTCCCGCAGAAGCACAGGGGGCTCCCCAGCACACTCAGCAGCAGACCTGGAAGTAGACTAGAAGCACTTCCGATCCACTTCCATGCCTGCCAGGGAGCGCACTGGAGAGTCCTCCACCCCCCTGGCTTGGTGACTGGTGCTTCCTGAGTCTCGGGAGGCACCCGGGGTCCCCCTGTGGCTGATGGCCGAACTGAGGGGACGTAGCCTGTGCACTCCCCAGCAGGCTGGGGAGTGGACCAGAAGTACTTCTGGTCCACTTCTGGGTTTGCTGCTCAGCACGTCACGTGGCCCCCCCCCACTGCCCCGTGTTCCTGAGAGGCGTTCCATTGCAGCAATCATGAGCCACGCCTGGTACCTCGAGGTGTGTAGAAAAAACATTTAATGCTGTGTCTGTGTCCGAATCTCTGATTCACCTAATCAGCATTGAATCTTTAGATTTGAATTTGGCCGAATTGAATCAAGGACAATGATCCGAATCAATGAATCAAATCACTGTCCCCAATTTGGGCTGAATCCAAATTGAATAGGGCCCGCTTTGCACACCTCTACTTCCTATGCTTTTATGGGCAGTTTATGGGTAGGAAAGAACCTCCTATGTAAAATACAGAAATAAGGTCAAATGCCACACGTATAAAGGTATCCATTAAGATCACATTTTAATTTGCCTTCTGCATTTTGAAACACTCTGCTACTCCATCACCGTGACAACATAAATACCCTTACCCTCATCTTCACCCATCAGCCTTTTTGGTGCTGTGTAAAAGACCTGCATAGATTAAAGCAGCTCTAAACATCCCAGAGTAGAATCCTGTGTCCATTGAAGTCAATAGAACTTGGGCTGTTGTCTTCAGTAGGGCATGGTTTGACCCTTGGTTCTCATTAGGGCAGGTGCATGGTGGCAGAGCAGTTAGGACAGTGATTCTCAACCTCGTTAGAATCAAGATACCCCTTGGGAAATACCAGTGAGTGGCAGAAAAGACCACTAAGAATGTTTTTAACACTATGAGATCCTATTTGAAATTTCTGGCTTTACCTTGTGAACCATGTTGGTGCACCTAACAGTGCTAACATTGCGTGGTATGCTTGAAACCATCTCAAGGGATCTTGGAGTGCCCTGGCACCCTGGTGGAGAATCACTGAGTTAAGGCAGCATGCACTCTGGAGACGTAAGTTCAAGCCCTGCTCTGGAGTCATGCCAAAAGCTAACTATGCTTGTAAATATGTACTGGATCATTTAGGCTGGGGAATCAAAGATGGCTAGACATGACAGTGGCCACATCACTTCCTTGCATGCTGTTGCTTAGGAAACTGATGTGCTTAAATGACCCTAAGCCTTTGGGTCATCATTCTGACCTTCCTTCTGGATAGGGAAGCATCCTATAGTGCTAGTGTTGTGGAGATAGCTTTAAGCTGCCTGGCAAACTCAGGCATAGGGAAGGCAGGGCTGGAGCCTACTGACTTCGGAGGCATGGCAGGCAGCACCTTATAGATTAATTTGGTCAGAGGCATGAGCTTTTGTAAGCTACAGCCTACTTTGATCTTGCAGGCTACTGTATCCAGGTCAGGTGGAAGCAAACTTGGTGATATGTCTATATTGGAATACAAGTTAGGTAGAGCATTTAGTATGACTCAGCAAAGCTGCACTTTTGTTGTTATATTTTATTCTAACCATTAGAGCAAAACAAGCCATCTGAAAAAAGCAGTTCTGCTAATCTAACCAAGCAGCTATATTGATCAGACATTGTACCTTCTCACTTGACTGATGTATATTTTACCTTGAACAGGCATCTGGAACTGTTCAAGATTTCCCAGGAGCCTCTTCTGCTCCTGGAGCAGCCTCAGTACTGAAAAGGCACAAAGGTAACTTAAAGTCATCTTACCCCTCCCCCTGAGCTGATATTTCCCGCTTGCACCTGTTAGTGGAGCAGCACAGAGAAATTACTCTGAGGTAGTAATATCTTAGATAAGTAGAAGCATTTTTAAATGGTTAGAAATGACACATGAGTACATACATACCCAAAAGCCACATATTTTCTATCCAGGTAGGGAGCTGGCTGTAGTGTGATGTAAAACTGTGACCCATTGCTGTGACGCCCCTTATTGGCCATCCCAAGGACCCCTCTTTTATTGTGAGGGATTGAGAAGTTCTCATCTAGAAACAGTGAACAGTAACACACAATAGAAGTTTTTATTCATTGACATGACTACTCCATCCCCTTTTTCAGCTCTGGATTCCTTTCCTACATTCTGTAATCAAAGGGTGTGGTTGGGATAACAGGAAAAAGAGACAGGAGCTGGATTACAGGGTGGATCCAAGGGGGTACACTGGTGCACTTGAATCCCCCACACCTTTGATTCCTGGTCCAGCCAAAGTTTCAAACTAACTGCAGCAGCAACAGCATTTCTATTCAGGCAGCAGTGAGACTCAATTGACTTTATGGCTGATTATAATCTACTTGTTTCTTCTAAACACGTATGTTAACAACCCTCCCTTGTTTCAATGATCTTGATATTCCACTAGCTAGGCTATCTTTTTTTTTTGGCAATTCTTCTATCTGTTAGTTGCTCCTGGTAATGTAGCTCCTATTTAACAGTGTTGGAGACTGTTTATAACTCTAGATAACATTAACTCGGGTGTGGAAATAAATGTCAGTGTAGCACTGGATGCACTGCCAAGATGTTCAAGAAGGCTAGACTTTGTTTTATGAATCTGAAAGAGAGATGCATGTTCAACTCTAATGACTACAGGACTAATGAAACAACATTTTGGAGGTTCTTTTGCCTAGTTTGTTGCATTTCTAATACATAATAGCAAATCAATGCACATTCCAATAAAGCTATATTTGTTTTTGCTTCAATTTTAAATGAAATAATATACCCATAAGCCCCTAGCAAATTAGTAAAGCATCTTAATTCTTTTTATCTGGAGAAATATATTGGATGATGGACCATATCATCAGCATCTTCCTTTTCAAAATCCTAGATTTGCTCATTTTGGGTTAATACTGGATTTATCATGGTTGATACCCATGGTTACGGACAGAAGTCAGAATAGAGAGAGAGCGCCCAGAGGTACAGTCTTTTTTCTGCCTCGTCACATCACTTGCAATGAGCAGAGAAAACTCAGTGCCACCACTTCTCCAGGAACAGATTTCCTTCTTTGCCATACACACATTACACAATTCTAAACTCACTAAAGACCACTCCTGAAAACATGAAACAAAAACAACTTCGTATGTGAACAGCTTACAGGAACTGGCATGCTTATTTATAAGAGTTCCATTCAGTGCTGTTTGCAGCATACATGTGGCAGAGGGATAATTAGAGGACAGAGAAGGCAAACTGAAGTCAATGGACTCATGAAACGAATGGGGAGAGGGAAGCTAACAGAATAAGATGATAGGCAGGAATTACCATAGGACCTTGAAGACCAAGATGAGGAATGCAGAAACAGGTGGAGGAGGTAAGAATTGTATAGAAGGGCAGAATGTAGCTGGAACGAGAGGCAGGGCAGATGATTTTTGTAGTATTTGGCACAGCTCCTTTGTGCTACACTTACATAAAAGACCGTCTTGGAGGAGGGTGGAGCGAGGGGAGTTGCTGAGCAAATAAAATGATAGCGTTGAGTAAAGAGAGAATGGACTTTTAGTTCAGAAAGCTCAAGTGTACCTGTACTCCCAGAAGCATCCAGTGGTACAAGAAACAGGAAGTGGGTGCAAGGTGCAAGACAAGTTTTGGGAGTGGAAATGAGAATGGAAATGAGAAGTAAAGTTGAGTACAGAGAGGAAAAGTTGAACGTGAACACTGCTGAGCCAACTGAGGAAAGGCAGGCTGGTTAGAAAGAGCCTGGTTGGAGTGCATCAAAGGATGGATGCTGGTGGATGGGAAGAGATGGAAGGGATGGGAAGGGATGGGTGGGCTGGGGATGATGAGGAATGATGAAAGGGAGGGAGTACAGTGAGAGGCAGCAAACACAGGTGATGACTAAACTGAAAGGGTCGAAGGTAGTGAGCAGGAGTGGAAATGATGCAGTGCTGCAAGCTGAAACCATATCTAAGCCCTTTCTCTGCTGTTTAGCAGCTGATATGACACACTGTGCAATCAAGAACCCAAGAGGCTTTCCACAAACTTGAAAATAATGATGGAAATCTGAGGGCTTTAGGGAGTTGATTATTCTCCCAATTTTAGCCATTCTCACTTGGAGGACTCTTATCTCAAAGTAATTAATAAAAATAGCAATTAAATTCTCACTGAAGTAGTTGCTCCTCCGTTACTGACTTGTGAATTGCTATGACAAATTCAGGAGCTTAATTTTAGATTAGATGTCTTTGCAGTATAAAATGGCACTTCAGTCCAAATGGTATTCTGCAATTACCTCAGTACTTTGAACTCATTACAGTGAAATGTAGAAACAACCCATTAATTTTACAGACTACAGCAGTAAATGGCTATGTGCCAAATGTGGAGATTTAGAGAACATTCGCATTTGACAGCAGCGTCTGTCACCTCTTCTCAGACAGCAACAATATTTGTCACCTGTCATCTCTGTAAATAGAGTGGTGGAAAGTGCTGGGAAAGCAAAATAATCACCTCCATAAAATTTCATATCTCAATGAGCACCTTTAAAATGGATTAAAACCAATATTTAATCTTTTCTTTTGAAAGGGGGTTCAGTTCCGACAGTCATGTCTCTAAATAACCAGTGTTTGTGGTGTGTGAAGTATGGTAATAAAACTCCTTACAGGGACACTTTCAAGGTTGATGGAATCCCAAATATGCCTATCTTAAAAGTATGGAGCTTTTCTGACCCTATATCTGTTGTCCCCTCCAACTACAGTTACAAAAGTAATTAAAAAACAGTGAAGCTTCTCTCTTGGGGAGCAGAACAGCACAAGCTTTGTCAGGAAAACAAATGCTGAACTGGGAGTTAGTAAATCTGCCGGTATCAATCTAGACTCTGCTACTGTTTTTTGATGTGGCTATGGGCAGGTCACTTCACTTCTGTCTCATTTTACCCCATCAGGAAGATGGACAGCATACTGCTTACATGTGTACTAATGTATAAGGATACATTCATGTTGGTATGAAGCACTGCACATATAAAGTGCTATTAAATATTGAGAATGAGACTGTGTATTCATACAATAACCCTGCACAGAATTCAAGGAGCAGCACCAGAAGAAATTGTGTCTGGCTTGCCCCCTGAAATTGTCCACACATGGATATGCTGCTTTTCCTCTTAGCATTGTTTTGGTCGGCATGAGAGAGCAGTTCCCAGGACAGCACTTTGGAGCAGATATATTGAAAGGGTTCACAGTAAAGAGTTGTAGATACACACTTGGGGGGAATTCTAGCATAGTCCATGTAAATGTGTGCGTGGCTGGAGGGAAGAAATCAGTAAAGATTTTTAGCTCATGTGTATTCATGTTGTCAAAAACCAGCCCAATTACTGGAATACACTTTTAAGTAATGGCGATCATGGGAAAAGTTTATGAAAAATGTTAAAGTTAAAAGTTAGCAGTCTTTAAAATTAACTTGAGTTAAGTTAAAAGTTAAATATCTCCACTTTCAACTAGTTAGAAGGAAAGTTAAAAAAAGAGTAACGAGTTAAAAGTTAAGTTGATTCATGAGAAATGCGTGAAACAGGGTGAATTGCCTCTTAGCATTATTTTTCATTTTCAAATGCAATGAGTGGGTTTCTTTTCCATAAGCCCACAGAAGCACACTAATTTATTTTAAACTCACCTTGCTTTACCTTAGAACAATGTTATACTTGTCATACAGTTTTCAGAATAACAATTTACCAATACCTATGCACTGTTAGATCCTTCTCACCCTCTCCATGTGAAGTACTTTGTAAAAGTCAATGCATCATATAGGTATACCAGAATAACAGAAAAGAGATATTCATAGCCAGGTGACACATGAAAGCTGTTTCCACAGATAGCCTCTGTTGTTACATTTTTTATTGCTCAAAAGGTAACAAAACGGTATTAAATACATCTGAATTAGAAATAATGAAAATGTGTGAAAATCAAAATTAGACTGAAATGAGAAAATCACTTTAAATGAGAAAAAGACTGTTCAGTTGCATAGCAGAAACTGTTTAAACATGCTTACTGAACTTTAGCAAAAGGTGCATTTCAAAATTTGCAATTCAAAATCTGATAATTTTCCTCTCCTGTCTTGCAAAACTAAGCCCCCACTACTGAACAATTGCTTTACATGGGCAGATGAGGGAATGCTTGTGTTATAACAGATGAATAATTTTTTTCATAGTAGGTGACATCTCAGGTAAGTTTCTCACAGATGAGAAGTAATGTTCAACTTCTTGGGCCCTGAGCTGCTGGTTCTGATTTTCATTAAAATGTAAAAAGTCATTATCTGCTTCACCCTCACTACTTGCTCCCACTCTTACTGGGATCAATGTCTCTGCTTGCTTGTGCTTGTTCCCTCTCCTGCAGCCAACTGGCTGCCCTGTCGACTTCTGCAAATGCACAGAAAATGCCAGCATGAACTAAGGAACTTTGGGATTTGTAGTTCTCACGAGACCATCTCTCATAGGAAGGGACACTACTCTCTGTCTCTCGAACAAGAAGTCCTAGAGCAGGCTTGACCAACATGCGGCCCGCCAAGCCATTTTATCTGGCCTGAGGCGCTGCCGCCACTGCCGCCGCAGAGCACAGAGCCACGGCAGCGGCGAGGCGAGGCAGGCAGGGCCCCCGCGGACCCCAGCCAGCAGCAAGGGGAAGGGAGCTGCTTACCCCCGCAGGGCCGGGCTCATCAGTGAGCCGGGTCCTGCCGCCGCTGCCCCGAGGGCTGTGTGGCAGGGGGCTGCTCCAGCCGTGCCTGATTAGACGAGCTGGGGACAGTGATGCAGCTTGTTCTCCCGCTCCGCCCCTTGCCCCCGGCGTGTGGGCGGGGGAGCTGCAGCATGGCGTATGCATGGTGGACGGAGGCACATGTGAGAGAGAGAAAGAGTTACAGGGCTGAAAAGCACAAGGGCTAAACAAAGAGTCAGTAGCCCCAGACACGCAGCCCCAACGAACCCAGCAGAAACCCTCCTTACCCAGGCGTTTCTGGAGGGGAGGGGCTGTGAGCGCCAACGCTGGTATAAAGAAGAGCCTGGATAGACAAAGGGGAGAGCGTAGAACCGGAAGGAGGAGGAGTGAGCCGATGCAAGCTGCAGGGAACAGTCAGAGCAACATGGAGAGCCGGTAGGAGACTCCTGCAAGAGAGCGAGGTCCGTAGAGGGAACTTAGAGTGAGGACTGCTGACCCCGCCGTGCTTAGAACTGTTTGTTACCACGCTGGTGGGACCCAGCAGAGTTTTTGTACCATAAAGTCCATAATAGAGGGGCACTATGGAATTGTGGTATTGTAAAGTCCCTAAAAGTGGCGCAAGCCAAAATGATGTCACAAATGCACCCAATGGGAAGAGGGGAATTGTGACAACCTCAATGAGAGGTTTGGGAAGAGCCACCCAAGCGTGGGTAGGGGATGAAAAGAAGGACTGACCTCAAAAAGTCAATTTTGTTTTTCGCTCGGTTACAAGGAATGGGAACCCTAACCCCAGGATGGGAGTGCCTGGTTTTGTTTCTTTCTGTTGTTTTTTTCTTCTACTTGGAATGGAAGTCACGCTGCAGGACCAAGCGGCTGATCAGAACCTGGTGGAACGGGTGAGGGTGTAGGGGTGGTGGAGCCCTCAGGACCATAGGACCTTCGCGGGACAAATATGGGACTACACATCCAGATACTGAACCAACTCCTTTAACAACAAGTCATGGCAGGCGAAATGTGGGTGTGTAGATCTCCAATTAGAAACGGTCTCACAACGGTTGGCCAGCAGGCAGTGTCCTACAGGTCTACAAGTGAAGGAGATATTTGACAGCATGAGGTAAGTTCCCACACAGAGCTGGGGGCGCCTCAGGGCCAGGCCAGGCCGGGGTGGACAGAGGCACAGGGTAAGTTCCCATGCGGAGCTGGGGACACCTCGGGGCCAGGGTGGATGGAGGCATGGGGTAAGTGTCCATGCGGAGCTGGGGGCACCTCGAGGCTGGGCCAGAGCTGCAGGGTGTCCAGTTGCCAGAGCCAGGCTGGGCGGGAAGCAGGAGGAGCCCGGCCCAGACCGGGACATCCAGGATGGAGAGATACAAGGGAGGGCAGACATGCACACACACACGTGCACATGCACACATGCATGCTGAAGTGTGTGGCAATGAACAGAGCTCACATTTTAGTCAAGTGTTTGGTATTATTTCATTCTTGCTTTTATATTGTTTTTATTTTGGATTTTAAACCACATTTCCAGACCCATTTCATTGTCACTTCCTGCAACTTCATTGGTGTCAAAGGTCATGTGACATCACTTCCTGATGTGATACCACTTCCTGTGAGGTATTTGAATATGGCTCACCGGCCCATTGAGTGATAAAAAGTTCATGATCTGGCCCCACATTCAAAAAGTTTGGACACCCCTGTCCTAGAGTTTCAATAAAGAAATACCATTCCATGTAAGTCCTAGAGAGTGCCTATGTCAGGAAAAACTCTGGGAAAGCCGGATTTTTTTAACTTTTAACTTATAAGTTAAAGTTAACTTTTTTTTTAAGTAGTTATAGTTAAAAGTTGACAGCTGAAAAATTTAACTAGTTAAAGTTAAAAGTTAGCCATTTCTTTAACTTTTTAACTAGTTAATTAACTAGTTCATTCCCATGACTGAGTAATGGTGTAGCCATTTTGCTCAGTCCTACAGCCTCAAGGCAAGAGCTTTTTCTTACTGTTAGTGAACTTCTAGTTGTCTTTGAAAATAAAGTTTGCAGTTACGCTTGGCATTTCTGAATCGTCTGCTGGCTGATGTTCAGGCTGCTGAAACGTAACACTAGTTGTGACACTGGCAGTAAGAAAACTTTATCTGAGAGACTGTAAATGAGTTTCCAACCTGCTTTAATCATCATAAATGTCATTACACTTAATGTTTCATTTAAACAGAATCCCTGTAATTTAGTGCTTTGATGGTATCTTTGAGTTGTTTTTCTTAAACATAGGTCTGTTATGACAGGTTTTTTAATTACTTTCTAGTAATATAGAATATAAACTTTGTTTTAATATTATGGTATGTAGCTCCTGCTTGGTAATTCTCCACTGTTATGGTCTCTCACTGTGAGACTAAGTGTCATATTCTGATATTTCACTGGTGAAGATCAAGAGTAATTGCATTGACATCAAGAGAGTGAGGATTGGAGTTGGGACTTGCTGGTGTAAGTGGGGTGGGAATCTAGCTCTAAGGCTTAAAATTTGCCTGATACTAATTTTCTCAGAAAGAAAATGAAGTAGCATCTATTAGTTTCAATAGATTTAAACTTCCTCACTGTAATGAATGCATGGATTCAATGTGTATGGCCATCCATAATTAACACACATCCGTTTTATAATGCTGTAACTTTTCAAAGCCTTTTACCAATTGTAATGCTCATAACTCCATGAGGAAGAGAGGTAAGTGGATGTTATTCCTAATTTACAATTAAGAATGGGAGGAAATGGATAACTGGAGAAAATAAAAAGGGGAAGCAAAGAGCTACACTGTGTTGGTGGCAGAACCGTGACTGCAGGAAAAACAACCCATCGATGCAGTAACCCAATCTGTCCTAATAACTGTTAATACAAAATGACAGTGGTTCAGATGGACATCAGAAAGGCTTAACCCACCAGTCAGATATATATAGTGACATTTTTCTCTCCATTTTCAAATTAGCCTGAGAACTTTTTAGTGAAAATCAACCTATTTATCCGAAATGTTGGCTTGTACATGATAAGATAGTTAAGAAAAATGTAAATATACCTTCAAAAGTGGGTCCAAAAATTGACTCACCATCATCTCCTCTTCCACCTGCAATGTCTGTACATTACACAAATACAAGGATTAGAATTCAGATTAATACAATTATTAGCATTAATTAAAATGATCTTTTGGTAGTGTCAGCAGATGTCAAAAACATGGATTATGGCCAGGCGGACAGTGACATTTTTACAGAGCAGTATTTGAAGCCTACATGGGTGCACTGGTCTGCTTGCACACTATTAGTTTCAGGAATAACTGAATGCTTTGGCACCCTTGATAGTAGTGTTGTATGGGGCAGCATCAATAGATGTGCTGCTGGTGGTAGTGGGAGGAAGGAATGCAGCTTCTGCTATTTTTGTGCTGCCTTCTCCCTCAGGGTCAGCACTTGGGGCTGGTGCCTCAGTCATTCTCTCTTTGTTAAGCTACTAGGCAGGATCAGGGCCTTAATGGGCATGCATCATTAATTCTCCTTCCATCCCAAGAAGTGGGTCTTTCAACCAAGAATGACTTACTCTACATAGGTGGTAAGAAGCAAATATCTGAATACCATTTTAGTATTATATTCATAATAGTACCCATGTACTTGAACAAATACTGGCTGGAGTAGGAACAGCCGAAAGGGAAAAAAAGGAAGAAATTAAGCTAGAAGAGAAGTTGAGAGGAAGAAGCAAAGGAAAACATTCAAAACAGACTGTAGAGAAAAGAGTCATTTATTACGCCTTTCTCCTAGATTCAGAATGCCACTATTTATGTACAACTGCTCTTCACCTGTGCTCCAGTTTATCAAAACTTTGGATTCCTATATTTGCCTAAATGATTTACTAAATTAATGTCTCAATAAACTTCCTACAGTATATTTTATAATGATTTGTATTGATGTTTTAATGTTTCCAATTTCCAGGCAATTCCCCAATTTCTTGCTAAAGGATCTGTGAAAAAATGTTGGACGATAAAAATCTAGCCTTTTTATCCATACTTGACTGTCATTAGGAAATGAGATGACCGGGAGAAAAGATAGCATTACTGGATATATGATATCTTAGTTAAAATCTTGTTCTTCACATATTCATTACATCGCTAAGATCAGGTTCATTTTGTTGGAAGAATACGATGTCACCTATGCAGATTATTCCGTCCAAATTCTGGTATTACTCACATTGACTAAGGGCATTTTTAAACATACCTCCTCCTTGTATCCAGCCATTTTTTACTATTCGATGAAAAATGGATTCTTTGTAAGTAAGTTGCAGACCACTGCGAGAGATCCCTGCTTCTCCCGTACACAGAGCACGGAAATTCTCACAAGTCTTGGGGCATGCATCAGAATAGAGCTGCAAAATGAAGGGGAAGGGGGGGAAAAAAGAGATGATGTGACAGGCACAATTAAGGTCAAAATGTCAGATCTGTGCAGGCCTTTCTCTTGAGAGCAATGACTGCAATTTGTTTTTCCTGTGTAGCTTACCTCAAACAACAGTGTCCCTACGGGCTGTTCCTGAATAGCTGCATCCAAATACACAAACACATGCTGTTAAATCAGAAAGACAAATCCAGTTACAAAATTTGAAATAATTCATATAAATGTTCACTAGCTTGGCTGTTCATGTGAACATTCTCTTGAAAATCTCAGGGTTTAAACTTTTTCACATTGAATATCTGAAATATTCACCCAGACTCAGGTACCAAAACAGGTTGTAAAATGGTGAAGTATTAGCAGCCTAATCTAGGATTTTGTTGAAACAAATTCAGCACATTTTATTAGGCTTGGAAACAAACTATCTGAAGCACTGTGAGATATGAGTCAGGGCTCATTTCATCTATGTAGGAAGTAGAGGCAAGTTCACATAAACCAATGCACAACAAACTAATCTTTAGTAATGCTAATTTATCCACCAAAGCAAATACTTTTTTCTAGATGATTGACAATAGCAATATTTAAAGGGGTAAAAAAATAAAATTCTAGTCAGCAAGTAGAAAACTAATTCAACAGCTGCAATGGATAAACTGATCTCCATGGGGGAAAGGATTTTTAAAGTTGTAACAAATGAATAAAGTTTTCCAGAACATAAACAAAAATTAACCAGTTCATTAAACAGTGTGAGGAGCTCTAACTAGGGCTATCTGAAAGTCTTCAGAATGTGGATTCAGAAAAGCATTCAACAGATCAACTGCTTATCAGAAGCGTGTGCAGATAAGCTTCTTATGGAACCATTGCTCTACTAAATTCAAGGGAAGTTTTGCCATTGACTTCAATGCATCCAGAATTTCACATCCTGAGTCCATAAACTAGGTAGGAAATATCAAAAGAATAGGTTAGAAGCAAGTTTTTCTGTCATATCCTTTACTGGTCCAATTGTATAGCTGGGAGAGATGTTAGACAAGCTTTTGAGCACAAAGTGCCCTTCTTCAGTTCCTGAAGAAGACCACTTCATGCTCATAAGATATCACCAATAAAAGATATTCCCTACTGACTAAGGAGAAGACACTAATTTTCTTCCCTTTGGATATTTAGAAGGAAAGCACTATCCTTTTTGCACTCCTTTATCCAAATGCACTCTGAAAAACACTCTCATCCTTCTGCTGTCTACCTTCCTTCTTCCTCTAATTACAGATGTTAGGGGACAATCAGGTTGGATGTCTTGATTGTTTGGCCCAGGTCTGGTTTTCCTGGGATACCGTGATCTTAAATTTCTATTTTGGCTCAGTGATGTAAGAGTCAATTCCCCAACCCAAGGTAGCCAGACCTCTCTAACACTGTCTCCCAGACAGATGACTCTTCCCTACTCTCTTGAAAACTGTGAAAAAAAAAGACTCTTTCTCCCATCTTGTCTGTTCCCTGGCTGTGATAAATAATGCTTTCCCATCCTTGTGTGACTTTTCATTTCATAGATTTTTCATTTCATTTCATAGACATTAGGGCTGGAAGGGACCTCGGGAGATCATCGAGTCCAGCCCCCTGCCCAAAGGGCAGGAAGTCAGCTGGGGT
>NW_017728918.1:87786784-87840547 GCF_001723895.1 Crocodylus porosus
GCAAAGTACCTATTTAAGAGGTTGGCTTTTTCCTCCGGCTCCCCACATATCTGAAAAAGGACTTTTTGTTGTCCTTGATGCCTGAAGCTAGTTGGAGTTCAGTTGCAGCCTTGGCAGTGGGTTTCAAGCATATGTTGCTTTTTGCTATAGCCATGGGTGGATCTAGGATTCTGAAAAAGGGGATGGAGCTGGTGTGGCACATCATCACATTTAATACAACACATATTTGTCTCGTGTTACAGAGAAACCAAAATCTTCCTTAATACATAGGGGGCTAGCCCTATGTTCTGTTTAAGATCAAAGCAAAAACAAATATAACTATTGGGACATGCACTAATTTGCTAGATTATATATACATTTTGAAAAATACACAGGTAACTGTGCAAAAAATAGTCAAAATGGTCAAATAAAATTGTCTCAGTCCTGTAGGTATTATAGTTAAATGTACATCACTTATTCAGATTCATAAAACAAAGTCTGACTTTCCTGAGCATCTTGACAATGCTTCCAATGCTTCATTGCCAGTCTTTCTATACCTGAGTTAATGTTAATGCACCTGAATTAAGGTTTTTACCTACAGCTAAAATCAGTCTTCAGACCTGTGAAATAGAAGAGACATGACCAGGAATGGCTAACAGATAGAAAAACTGCAGAATAAAGGGTAGTCTGAATAGTGGAACATCAAGACCACTTGAAAGGAGAGAGGGTCATTAATACCTGTGCAATGGAGAGAGACTAGCAGAAATCAAGGAGATAATGAGCCATGAAGCCAACTGACTCTGTTAGCACTTCAAGAGCAGAAATGTTGTCGCTCCTTCCAAGCAGTTGGTTTTAAAGTTTGGGTGGAACAGGAATCAAAGGAGGGTGCAACTGCACCTTCCCTGAATTCCCCCCTGGCCATAGCTCTCATGTGGTGCTTGCAGTGGCGGAGGGAGGAACTAGGAACTACAATGCTTCTGTGTCCTTTCATTCCTTGTTGGGTTTGAAATTTTGCCCAAAGCACATGAGGCAAGGCAGGGAGCCTTAGCTGGGCTTTTACTTATGATCAATAATTTGTGTATTTCACTAGAAATACTGTAGCATGAACCTTCCTGTCTTGGAAATTTAGAGTCCAGCCCAAGACATTGAAATCTGGGTGGCAGCTATAGGCACAAGGTCCTAAGACCTAAAGACCTAAAAAGTGATATCTAGAAGGTAACAACCTCGCCCTGCCCCAACAAACAACCCCATTGATAAGCCCACATAAAATGCCTGTCAGTACAATTAGATAGTTTATGAGTCACAGACCCCACATTTTCCTTTTAGGAAACAAGGACACCTGCCTGGGTATTTTTTGTATATTTTGTGCAGAAGTCCTCAGTAATAGCTTGGTAAAGTGCCTCAGGTTTAAAATCCTGATAGTTCCACTTTTCAAAAGCCCACTTGAGCAGTTTCTTCTCGTTTCCCAGCAGCTGCCCATCAACAAAACACATCACCCTGGAGGAGTACTCCCATATTTCGCCTCGCAGTTCCTGGAGTAAAATTAAAAATGAAAAGTGACAGGAATTACACTTTGGATTCTGTACAAAGGCATTCATTAAAATATGCTTAGGTTGGTCAGTGTGGCATAACTGGAGGGTTTTTTTAGATTACTTGTGGTTTTGTGCTTTCCCTTCACTCATACAATGAAAAACAACAGCTCAAAAATGAAACATTAAATGTCTTTCCAAAATCCTGTTATGTTACAGGACATTATCCTGAAGAGAAATATCCTGGCTCCATATCTGGAACAGCTGAGAGGATTGTACCATAAAACCTATTCACAAAACTGGGTGTAGTCTCCATTATCTATAACTGAGTGAGGAAGTGTCAGGAATAGCAAGACTTTTGAGCTACGTTTCAGCAGTCATGAATAATTATGAGCCTTGATAGCTATATTTTTACCAAGGGCTTTTGGTGAACTTCTCCCACCATTTCTTCAGCACTTGTGCAAGTTCATCAAGTAATGGTGAGAACGCTAGCAAAAAGCAACTTCTGGTATTTTAAACAGAGCAGGCCAAGGCAACATGGCAGTAAGAACAATGCTGGCTGGTCTAGAGTGTCCTTCTCCCTTGATCCACTCTGGTGCCACCGCAAGAAGGGAAGCTTAAAAAAACACAAAACAAGCCACCTGTGTAAAACAGGTTTAGTTTGTTTCATCTGAACAATGCTGTTACAATCGAACAGAGGTAACTCAAGAAACATGCGCAGAACTGGGATTTTGAAAAAGGGGGGTGCCGATGGAGAGGTGCATCATGACATATAAAACAACACACATTTTTCTCCAGCTAAAAATAACCTAGATGCTTTATGAATATGTTAGGGGCTTAGAGCTATATCTTTTAGTTTAAGATTGAAGAAAAACAAATATAACTTCACTGGAATGAGCTAAAACAATCTGTAGGGCTGTGAAATAGGAGCTTCATTACCAGGAACAGCTAACAGCAGAATTGCAGAACAAAGGATAGCCATTAGAAAGACCCCATTAAAAAGACAAAAGGGTCATTAAGATTTGCAGAATGAAGAGTTTAGAAGGGATGAGGTAGATTATAACGAGCCATGAAGTCAATTGATTCCCTCAGCAGCTGCCTGACTAGAAATGCTATTGCCACTACCAGGCAGTTGGTTTTAACCATTAGGTGGACCAGGAAACAAGGGGAGGTGCAAGTGCACCAGTACACCCCTTCCCTGGATCCTCCTCCTGTCAAGAAATCATAAAAACCATCGTTTATAGATAAGTTCTATTCTTGGACATATAAATGCAACTTTTACTGAGTTAAAAATGGATCCACTGTACATACCCATTACTATGGCATCTAAATGCATGTTAGACTAGAATAGGAAAGTGCATTTTTACAATCTGAGAATATAATCTTGGAGGAATTGCTAGCACTTTTAGAGGATAAGACTATATTTTAAAATGGTTTTGGAAAATTGGAGAAATGATCTGAAACCAATAATAACATTCAATTAAGGCAAATGCAAAATGCTGCACTTAGGAAGGAGAAATCAAGTGCACAAATACAAAATCAGGACTAGCTGGCTTGGCAAGAGTACAGCAGAAATATATATGGAATTTAGAGTGAATCACAAATAGAATGGATCAATAATGCGATACAGTTGCAAAAAGGCAACATTCATTCTGAGATGTAATGAGAGTGTCGCAGGTAAGACATGGAAGGTAATTATTCTTCTCTGTTCTGTTCTGGAAGCCTCAGCTGGAGACCCATGTCCTGTTTTAGGCACCACACATTATGAAACAGGTAACAAGCTGGAGCAAGTCTAGAGGAGACTAACAAGACTAACAGAGATTTATAAAACATGATTAATAAAAAAAGTTTGAATTAATTGGATTTTGGTCCAGACAGGAGAAGGGGAAGGGCATGTTAACTGTCTTCATATATGTAAAAGGTTGTTATAGCATAGACTGGGATAAGTTGTTCTCTGTGTCCACCAATCTGCTTAATTTGCAGCAAGATTTAGGTTAGAAATTAGGAAAATCTTTCAAACAATAAAGTAGTTAAACAGTGCAACATGTTAGTTAAGGAGACTGTAGAATCCCCTTCTATTGGCTTTTTTCCAGAACAGGTTACACAGCCATCAAGCACAGGTCGTCTAAGTATATTTGATCCTACCTCAGAGCAGGGGGATAAATTAAATGACATCTTCAGATGCCTTCTAGTTCTGCATTCCTGTAAAGTTGTTTCTACTGTTGTGAAGAGTTCAGTGGTCTTTAAGGGTAATTCCAGCTCCAATGCTGATGACATGAATGTTGTTTTCCAGTGAAACAAACATTTTTGTCAGTGTAACAACCCTACTGAGCAACTCAATAGTTTAAATTAACTCATCAGAGACTTTAACACAGACACTATCCATATAATCTTTAGTAATTTGTCTTTTGGTTCTCTAGCATTCTTGCAGCCAGGAATTAAGCCAGAGTCCCATGATATATCAGTACAGAGAGAGAATTGCCTAAATACCTAAAGGCGCATGTACAGGTGATGGGGGTTTGGTCCCCTAAATTGAAATGGTGGGCTTTTAATTGTGACTATTAAAAAACCCACTGTTTCAATTTAGGGGCTTCCATCGCTGTTAGGGCAAAGGGCCTGATCTTTTTTCTTTTTGCAAAGCCTGCCCGCCTCTCCCATGGCCAGGGGACAAGCTGCTGGCTGGCCTAGTGGCCCCTGGTTCTTCCCTTCACAAAAGCAGCACCCCCTGGGGCTGCCCAGGCAGGCAGCTAGTGGACAGGTGGTTCCCAGCTCAGAGGCAGCACCTGCCGGATCCAACTTTTCCCTGAGCCCTCTGGGCTTCCAGCACCATGTGCACTGTTCCCGCCACCTGGGACTGCCTGGGAATGTGCTGGCTTGGGGCAGCGTGAGGGAGTGGCAGGAGGGCAGCTGGGTGTGCTGGTGGCCGGAGAAGGTGGCGGGAACAGTGAATGCTATGTTGGAAGCCAATCTTTCGCTCTGTGCTGGTGGCACCCCTGGGGTCGCCTGGGTGGGCAGCTAGCAGGCAAGTGCTGCCTCAGCTTGGAGGCAGCACCTGCTAGATACAACTCTTCTCCACGACCGCAATACACTGCCTCTGCTGTCTTCTCCAGCTACCCTCCTGCCGCCCTAGGGACAAGCCAGCCTGTTCCTGGGCAGTCCCAGGTGGTGGGAAGGTGGTGGGGACAGTGCATGTAGCTCAGAAAGCCCCAGTGGGCTCAGGAAAGAGTTGGATCTGGCAGGTGCTGCCTCTGAGCTAGGGCAGTATCCAGCTGCTGGCTTCCCACCCAGGCGGCCCCAGGGGGTACTGCTGCCATGGAGGGAAGGACTGGGGCATCCCGCAACTCAGGTAATGCTCAGCCTAGCGGCAGCTTGTAGACACAAGCTTCGCCAGAAAAAAAAGAAGTGGCAAGGGGCCCAATCCTTTTTTTTTTCCTTCTGAGCCTGCCTGTGGCCTGGTGGTCCCCCCCACCTCCCTCCAGCCATGGGACACATGGGCAGGCTTTGCAAGGAAAAAAAAGGATTGGGCCCCTCACCGCTTCTGCCTTCAGCTCACCTCTCCCTTGGTTAGGGCAGGGGGGTAAGTGTCAGATTAAATGCTGCAAAGTTACAGGTAACTACATTGCAGACTAAACTACATGGGGATGTGGGTTTTTTTGCAATGTAACAAAGTAATTTCAATCGCAAAAGAACCCATACATGTCAACTGTGTCACAATTAAATTGCAAAAATGGATAATTTTCATCACATGTACAAGCACCCTAAGTGTTCACTTTTTAATGATTTGTTTTGTTTTAACAGTGACATTCATCAGAGGGCAAAAACAAATCTAGCTGGTAAGACAGTAATGCCAAATGCAATTTTGGTAAAAGCAGGCATAGCTCATTTGTCTTAATTGTATTTCAGTTAATGGATGCCAAAGGGAAAATTAACCCAAAGCTTTCCAAATTAGCATCACCATAGCACAGAAAGTGGTCTATAAGCCCAATGAAGTCTATTTTAGTGAAAAGTTTTCAAAATGCTACCTGCCTTTTGTAAAACCTCCAATTCCAAGAGTGGCTACGTAAGTATATGAAAAGCAGAATTATTTGTCACATATGGAAACTCTACCCAGTAACTCTAGATATCTGGAAAACATTTTCGGCTGATGCCAAGGTGCGGAATGAGATCTATTCAGACCTAATCATGGTCTGCTTGAATTTAGGAGCTAGGCACATTGACAGGAATATCTACAACTGCAATAAATTCCTCAAGGCCAACTTGAAAAAAAATGCAACATCAACATCAACTCATGGAAGACTATCACCCAGGACCACCCCAAATGGAGGAAGAGTCTGATGCAAGGATCTTAGAACTTTGAAACTTGATGATGACAACAGGAGATGGAAAAGCAGGAGTGGCAGAAACAGCATGCACCAGACCAAATCAAGAATCCAGAGCTACCCACCCTACATGGAAACACATGCCTGAGCTGCCGCAGAGATTGTTGATCCCATAACGGCTTCGTCTGCAAGCTTTGGACCCACAGATAAGACACTCATGAAGACAATCATCCTTGACTGAGAGGGGTTACTGAAGGAAGGGAAATTCAGGACTTGTTTTCTAGTGTTGCTAATATTCTCCCTTCTGCACTACAGTGATGCTAATTTGGAAAGCTTTGGGCTAATTTTCCCTTTGGCATACATTGGTTGAAGTATAGTGCATTGGAAAGACCAATACCTGCTTTAGAACTGAGATCTACCTTAGATCCCTTCCCAAGCAAAACAAAATACCTGCTTATTTTATTTGTTTTGGCACCAGATCCTTTACAATTCTATAGAAATTAGCGTTCACTCAAAGCAGATAAAAAAAGACATTCTCACCTTTTTCTTCTCCTGTAAATATTCATGCCATGCAAATTCTTGTAAGGGAAGCAATACAGGCTCTGCGATCTTAGTTGGAAAATTCAGCCTCAGAGCCTAGGGTTTTTAAGATAAATATTTGTTCAGCGTTAATAGGATAATTGTAGATAATAATCCTATTGCATTTTTGTATGTAAACACTGTGAGGTGTGGTTTACTCTGATCACTTCATAATGCAGTCTTCCTACTTCCATAGTAAATATGCAGCTAGTTATAGAAGTCTATGCAGACTGCTTTAAAATCAATATAAATGTGTTAAAACCGGAAAACACAAGGTTTTTTAACACTGTAAAATAGCTCGGTTACAAATACAAAGTAGTTACACTCCCTACGCACTGTTCAGAGAGAGGTAAAAAGAGCCCCACAGATTACCAGCTCTCTGAGCATCAGCTTCTCCTAACTTCATAGAGAGGTGTAGGTTTCTCAGCATCTTGCAAGAACAGGTCCAAGGCCACAGAATAACCAGTGTTGCAGCTAGAACTGGGGAGCTCCTGAATTACACTCTGTTGTGTTGCCTCTGTCCGTTTATCAAGAAAAGTAGATAAGGGTCATTTCCATGAGATCATCTGGCCTCATCTTCTGGGTCAGAGCAGAACTGTTCCCGTAAGCACCTTTTCTATATTCAATCTGCTGTACAACATTTTAACAATTTATATACCCCTAGCATGAGAATGACAAGATATGAGACAAACGTGAATTAACAGGTTCAATTGCCCTTTGGCAATATGCAGTTTTACATAGATTTTGGCCCAATAGCCAGGGCAGATCACCCCAGTATAGGAAGGCTTTCTAGAGCACAGGCTGTCAATCTTTTCGGACTTGAAGCATCCCTCATCAGACATGAAGTGCTCCTGCATAACTTTTGTGAATTAAATAGCACCTTATTTCAAAAACTAACGTATTACAATGTTTATTTTTTTGCAGAGGGGCTGGGCTGTAGGGCAGGGAAATAGCTAAGAAGGGGCAAGCAGGAAGCCATCCGTATCTGCTCATCCCCTCACACCTTGCAGCGATCTTCAAAGGATCGTGTGGCACCCACAGTTCCATGGCTCCTTGCTTGAGAATCGCTGCTCCAGAGGCACAGAGTAAGTATAGTCACTTCTATGCAGCCTCTGTTCTCTACTACTAGAGTAGGATCAGTGGTCATGGGCAAAGAGCTAGACAAGGATGTACCTGAACCCTGCAGCTGTTGACAAAGGGTATAAATTTAAGCTGTTTGTAGTAGTACAAGGGGACCAACTCAGCAGACTGCCTCTTCAAGGACTGGGATAGCAACAAGGTCAATTTGTACATCCCATCCTGAGCTGCGATGTGCACATGATGGGGTGCAAGACTCACAGCATCTTAGTGAAGTAGTGTGCTGTTTTTTGTCTTTCATCATGTGGGGGAAACTGAGGCAATGAAAAAGGTTAAGTACCTTGCCCAGGGCTGCAGAGCGAGACAGATGAGGCTTCATTATTTATAACGTCATGTTTGGCATTCAGTAAACACAAGCTGCCCTTAGAGTGCTCTAGAAGTGGCTGACGTAGGGTTTTTTTGACGAGTCCTTGATGAATATCTAGATAACAGTGAGATGGAAACCCCCTCGCTTTCTAATCTGTACGTGTTTATCTACTGTAAAAGGATAACAAAATTCTCCATCTCCATTCCCTAAAAATATTCAGCACCTGGCACATCTACCTACTTTACTTTTATTTATTTTATATGCAAGTGACACACTCCTCACTGTTGATACAATCTTCTGTTCCTAAAGCTTCTGGGAGGTCTCCCTCCACCCAGGCACGGAAAGTCACAAGTGTTACTCTGCAGCCCTAGTAGCACCAGCAGCCTGGGAGTTACCTCTGCCGCACATTTTGCCACCTGGAATGCAGGTTCTTTGAGATGTCCCACCACCTCCAGCTGCTGCAGCTGCTCAGAGCCCATGGCACCTTCGTCCTACCATGAGATGACAGCTTTGTCCTTTAAGATCTTAAGTCACTGCTGCTGCGGCTGCCACCTCCTCGGTCTTGCTCTCCGGGACAGCTGACAAAGCAAACGTAAACAGAGATCTGCTCGCCATGGCAACTCCAATCCCAGCCCTGTGCTCTGCTGTGCTAAGTTCCATAAGCCCCACACACGATATAGGCATCTGGCAACCTTGAAGGGACCTGCTGTTTATTTGGCACTGGATAGCAAGCATATCTGGTTTCCATTTTATTCGGTGAGCAACCTGACCTAGATCTTTGCTTAGCTGCATCCCAGTGAACTGTTTTACTGCATCCCACTGTAATATCCAGAGGTGGAATTTGCAAGTGTACCTGGAAGTGACTGAGGTGCACAGTTCACAGACAGCAGAGACAGTTAAGCAGCAAATCAAAAAGTAGCAGAGAAAGAAGGAGATAAGTTGTTTTTTTTAAATCAATAGAAATGGAAAGAGTGATTAGTTTTTCTTCTCATCAAAGCTGCCTCCTGCTAAAACACTAACTCATAATTAAACTGGGGATTCATAATTAAATCTGTTTTTTACTGCTTGGACAATTCTATTAAGTTTTTAGAAATTGCAAGACAAAGTTACATCTCTTGTCACTTCTCGGGTTCCTTTAAAGGTTTCTCAGTATTTTAACATTTATCTCGATGCAATCCCTAGAAGGTAGGAATGTCCTATTATTCCCATTTTGCAGATAAACAGTGAGGCATAGAAATACTGAAGATACAGTGCAGAGCCATGTAAAAATGGCTCTGAACAGACTAGCTCAGGTACAGGAAGCATTATCAGTGTCAGGATGCGCGCCTCTGTACCTTCCTGACTGACATGACTATACCTTCTGAAGTCTATTGTAGACATAGCCGCAGGCACTTTTAAAAAACCACCAATTCATAGTATATCTGAGCATAATAAGGCACCACTGGAAGTGTAGAAAATTGTTTAGTTTCAGCTATAGCACCTAGTTTAAGTCAGTGCTCTTATTTTGAGAAGAGCTAAATGTACTTGTTCCTAAAAAAAGAAAAATAGGCCAACAAAACTTAAGATCTTAGAAGTGCTTTCCTGAATTAAGGCCAGGCAAGATGAATCCAGTACAGGTAAAAATCTCACAAAAAGGATACTGTTCAGGACTTGAACAGCTGTAATTTAAAAATGAATGCAAGATGAAACAGGCAAATGTGGTTATAAATGAAGATGTTATTCAGTTTGAAACAGCAAGTACCATTCTTAACAATTCAAGGGACAATTGAACAGTGAAATTGGCCTTTTTTTCTCTGACAACATTATGCATATACAACGTATACAGTTTGGTCATATGGTTTAACGATTTTTTTTTAAGAAAAGGCAATTGCTTGAGGCCCTTATGAATGTTACTGTACCCATGCTTTTACTTATTCTGTTTAATAGACAGTGCTTATTCAACAGGAACATTAGAGGTTTCATTAATACTGTTATCTGTGCAGCACACTAAAACTGCAAAGTTCAGTTTCAGTGGTAAAGTCTTTTTATTTGCTTGGAAAAAAAAGAGGCAGCAGGTTCCAAAGACGTTATTTTAAATTCCAAAGTGTTATAAAACAAAGCTCTGTTTACATTATGTAAAATGCCATTATGTTGTATTTTAAAGTTACTATAGATGTAGTATAAATTTAAGAGGTACAGACCCAAGCCCTGAGTGAACATGTGAACAAACATACACAACTTTGCCTCTGACTCAGGTTTTTTAAACCTACATTTATATATTTCCCTTAGTAGTGATGCAAGGTCATTTTTAAATGTATAGCCAAATAGCATTGTGAAATGCTCAGAAAGAGAAAGAAAACATTGAACCGTTCAGGCCAATAGCTATAATCTGTACACGCTAGCAGAAGATTAAAAAAATTAGAAAGAAGAAAAAGAAACCACTAACTATACAAAGGCTGTTAAATACAATCCTCAAATTTCCATGATCCTTGTCAGCAGCAACTTGTGGTTTCTCTTGAGGATGTGAAAAGGATTGCTCAGGTTGCTTCACTCTCATCTTCAAGAGACTCTAGTATTTACACTGCTGTTTGTTCACCTCTATTTTTTTCCATTTCATCATCCCTCCTGTAGAAGTAGTGAGAGGTGACTGAGAAATACATGCAAAGCAGTTTGATTTGTGACATCTTTGGTGCTTTGAGGACAGTTCTAGGTCTATTTCACCCCACCTTGCCAGTGCGTCCTTTGCTTTTTTGCTGCCTGCACAAAGAGGAACATGGAACAAGATATGCTGGTCGTAGCTCAGTGTAGGCAAAACAGAAGTGATACTGGTGATTAGAAGACAATATGCTAGAGCTAATACCTGCTATTGAAAGCAGTGCCCCTCATTTATGAAACTGTGTAAATATAACACCAAAAGTATGCTGTTAAATCAAGTTAGCTACGCTTCAGCAAGCTGTGAGCAGATGCTCGTATTGGTTTAAATTTAGCTTACAGTAGTTAAATTTACACTTATAATTTATGGAGTGTTCTATTTTCATTTCATGACAAATTAGTATGGAGGAATTAGTATTTCTCTTTACTATATGGAAGACAGGGCTTATACTCACCAGAAGAAAAAAAAGACGTACCTATAGCCTAAGTACAGCCAGTCAAAAAGCCTGAGGTTAAATCAGTTCAGGTTTCACAGGTTAGTCTAAGCTGTGTAGATTGGACCGGTAAGAGTGAACAGACATTCTCTTTTGATTCTGGAAACGCGGCCACATGCCTGCAGTGGTACAAGTCAGAAGTCAGGGGGTACTAGAGCACACCTCCTTGCTCTGCTGAAGCAAACAGCTTAGGCCAAGGCTAGCCCACGCATCGTGCAAGGGCAGGCTTCCAGGATAGGTGCAAAGCATCTTCGGGTGCTGTGAATTAACTTAAATCTGAAGGGGATCAGTCAGTGGCCATTTACAAACTAGTCAGAAATAGCAAAACAGCATCTACGAGAACTGGCTGTGAATGAAATGGATATGACCTTGATTCCTGGTGGAATATTTGAATACTTGTCCACAGGTAAGGACATATACTCAATCTTTGTCCCTCTGAAGAGTCAGTTGGAGAAAAAAAAAAAGTGAAGTGGCAAAACAAATGCATACGCATGAACAGAAACCAGAATCTCAAGACAGAATTCTAACTCTGTATGCATCAATCATGTTACAATACTGCATTTATCTTTAATTAATTAATTATAGGAGCATTTTCTTATATTGATTACATCCAAAACCCAAATCTTAATAATGTCACTGTTTATCAAGATGTGACTTTGTGACATGATAGTTGAGGTAGTTAGCTGGCAGGAGTCTGAAGTCAGGCAAAAGGCAGGGTAGATTTGTAACTTATAGACTAACTATGTACACCAGAGACGTACCTCTGATTTAGACTATTAGATGCAAATCCACCCTACCTTTTGTATGATAGTTAAGTCATTAAGAACTTTTAATTGGACAGGGGAAATACTTGGAGCATGTTGTTTGTATGACAATGATGGATGAAAGGCATTTGTTTAAAATGTGTTAATCAGGCTCACTTTGGAAGTCCTCTTAAACAGAAGCTGAAGATGTCTTTTTACAACTCCAAAGCAATCAAAACAACTAGTTATTCTCAAAAAAAAAAAAAAAAAAAGAACATTACACATGTGAACACAGAATACTACGTCTTATAATTTTCATTTTAATAGAAATTTACATGGAGAGAAAATGAGTGGTGCAAACTTTCCAGAGAAAGACAACATTTATAGGCATGTTGAGAAAAGCGCATGGTTTCTCACTCTTGAGAACAACTGAAATAAAAGAAGTTGCTTTTTTTAAACAAAACAGTACAAGAGTCATTCTCTTGTTCACACGTTGGCTTTTTTAGAGACTGTTCTATTCTTAGTCTTACAAATGATTGAAGCATCTGTAGTAAATAAGAAATCTTTCCATTTCAGGCACAGCTAGTATCTACTACATAACTGCAATACAGGGGTCAGCAGTGAGGGCCACTTTAGAGAAATACAGTTCCAAACGTACCACCTCAACCCTAACCCACACTGCCAGAGCTGGAGCCAGAGTCACCACTCCAGCCACCCGGGAGTCACCCTGCAGCACCACCACTTCTTCCCACCACACAAGGCCCCCTGGCTTTGCAGGCCGGATACACTAGCTCCAAGGGCCAGATGTGGCTTGCAGACTGCAGGTTGCAAAACACTAGTATGATCAGTTATACCAATACATTAGTGACAGCTTGGGTATTAATCTGAAGATTAATAACTCAAAAACAACATTTTTCTTAAACTTTAATAATTAGTTTGCTTTCATTACATAGTCTCTTAGGGTTTAACCAAAGAAAGCTGTGACTTGTTTTAAAGCATTTTAGAATTCACATGATTGTGAAATGGAGATTGAAGTCTTGCACAAGGTTTTATAAGCCTGTGGCACAAGGCAGGATATGCTGTATATACAGCAGTATTGTCAACAAAAGTTACCTTGCTATGGTTTAACAACCAGGAGAACAATGTAAATATTATACCGTTATTTTGTAAGAACAAACAAGATTTTCCCAGATGAGGTAAATATAAACTTATTTGTACTTTTCTTTAGTTTTTTCAGCATCAAAAATCTTCAGTTATAAAATATTCTAGCTCTCTTTTGGAGGCTTTCCAGGTTACACAAACAAGATAGCATTTTTCCATTTTTGGAGGGAAGTTAGATAACAAATAAGCTTAAAAGTAACAACAGCAATCTTGGAGTTGGAGGATAATTCATTTTTAAAAATAAAAATTTACCCCCACTGCCTCACCTCCCCATATCAATTTTTAGATAAACTGACATGCCAATAGCTTTTGAAGGAAGCTGAGTTACAGCAGCACATTCCCAGTAGCCAGCTCAGCGCTTTGAATCTGCAAATGGACAAACACCCAGAATTGCCAATTCAGAGCAGTGGCTTTCTGTTTGGTCAATTAGATATTCAGCCATACAGGAATTTTTTTTTTAAACAGTCAAACAAAAAATAAGTAAGATGCTGCAATAGACTGTAACTGAAAATTAAAAGCAGTGCAACAGATAGACATCTGATGGTTCATCTGGATTTTAACACCCACATTAAGAAATATTTTTAGTAACCGAACCCTTAGCTGCAGCACATGCCCTACCCCAGCTTCCTTTTATAGGGTGTCTTTTCAGTAAGATTTCAGCTTATCTTCCCTACCAGGCAACTGCATTAGTGACAAATTGCACACATCTACTCTAATTAACAAAAAGCCACGCTACTTTTAAAAAGCTTAAGAGATGTGCCATATGTGACTTTATTCTTTGTTTCACTTACAGTGAAGACCAGATATAGCCTTTTCCATATATTAAGTCACGTTACATTCTATTCTCAAAAATACATAAAAATTGTTTGAAAATATAAGCTTGCTCCTAAGCTAAGACAGCATCCTGGAAGAAATATTATTTTGCACTTATGCAGCACCATATAGCAGAGAGTCTTAAAAGTGCATTGCAGAGGCGGTTAAGCAGTAGCCACATTTAATATGTGAGGCAACTAAGGCACAGGGAGGCTGTGACTTGCCTGAGGTCATACAAGCCAATGGCAGATACAGGAGTAAAACTCAAGACTTTTTTGTACTCCACTTTAGCTACCACATCCTGTTGCCTCTACATTAACTGCACTGGTTTAACATCTGTCTGAGGAACAAGACTTGTATAACACAAAGAAGTGGTGTACCAGAGCCAGTCAGTTTCAACCAAAAGCAAGAGAAAATGTAGTATTCCATAAATCAAAATGCACTTAAGGCAGGAGTGTCAAGCTTACTTCCTGCCCTGAGCCAGATTAGGACCACAGGGCTCCTTGCGGGCTGCATCCAGCCCAGGGCAAAGGGTGGTTCTGGTGGGGGCAGCTCTGGTTCCTGCCTGGTACATGCAGTGGCAAGCAGCAGCCCTGGTCCTGATGCATGCTGCATGCCCCATGCTGGATCTGGAGCTGCTGCTGCTACTATGGGCCAAGGCAGCAGCACGTGGGGTATACAGCAGTGACAGCTCTGACATGGGGCATGCAGCATACAGTAGTGGTAGGGCCACTAGCCAAGGAAGTAGGGCTGCTTCAGTGGTGATGGGCAAAACAGCTGGAGGGTGTGACCGTATCAGTCCTTGGTTGCCCTCTTGCTGCTGACTGCTATGTCCACCAGGGCCCAGGAACGCTGGATTCTGTGGCAAGCCACTCCCTTGGTCACACAGCCCAACTTCTGGTGGCCTGTCAGTAGCCCGGTGGGCCAGACAGAGCAGCTGCACTGACTTAAAGAAATGATCACACTGGAAGTTATATGTGAACTTGGAGAAAGATAAGCTCATTGAATAAGACAAATGGTGATAATTTTGTGAAAAAAAGCTTTGCCTGTGTTGAAAGGTAGAGTAGTTTAGATACTGTTAAGTTTGACTTCTGCAGAGGCCATGCAGACATCTAGAATAATTAACCCTAAAAATAAATAAGCCAAAATAAACTGAAAGCTGTCCATCTAGATCACCAATGCAACTTTGGATAGCTATTGTGCTGCAGAAATGAAATGCGATACCTGTAATCAAGGTTATCCAACTTTTGAGCACCTGGGGACCATACACCACATGATGCACATGCAGTCTCCTCTGGCCCTCCCAGGCACACACCCCAATGCCCCCCACCATTCAAGGCCCCCCAGATGTCAGGCTCAGTGGGCCATACTGCTCCATCCCCAGAGGTGGAGGGAGGAAGGAGACTGGAACACCAGTGGTGGCAGCAGCTGGAGTGATGAGTGGTGCTCAGATAGGAGCCCACAGACCACAAATCAATCCCTTGCAGGCTGGCCAGCAAGCCATGAATTAGATAGCACTGATGTAGTTCAGTATTGAACAGCTGGCTGTGTCTCCTGCACAGATGCCACTCTCCATATTGCTCTGGTTGCAGCAGTCTCCAGGCTCTCCCTCCTTCCTCTGGTGTCCTTCTGTGCCCTCTCCTGAGGGCAATGCAAAGGGGCTGAAGGTAAGATTATGGCCATGTGGGTATATGGTGCAGTGGTGGTAGTGGTATCTGTACAGTGCAGCAGGGGGCATCTATGCAGCCCACAGCCCGATTTTAGTGAAGCCTGGTGGGTATGTCTGGTCCCTTGCTGCTTATATGTTAGACAGCCCTAATGTAGACCACTGGCTACAGAGAAGTACCCTACAGCTCAGTTTACTGGTGGCAAACAACAATTTAAGAAAGGAACGAGGAAAAACACAGGCCTGCATTTCAAAAAGCCTGACCTTGAATTGGATGCTCATGAGATGGCTGATTTACTGACAAAGATTGTCGACCCGATTCATTCATGTGTATGTTTTGATTCTGTTCTTCACTAATTTGATGGGGCTGGACTGTATCTGGGCTAATATGAGACTGACGACTAGGTTCTTGGCTCAGCTGCATGTGCTGAGTTGGATGTGAAGATCCTGCTGTCAAATGAATTTCTTCAGTTGGTCCCTGATGTGCATGGAGATGTTCCAGTGCCTCCTTTGAAAGAGTGATGACATGCATTTGCTCAGGCTGTGCAGTTTCCATTTGGTTCTCTATCATATTTATACTTTGGATTTGTTCTGCTTGTTCTTGTTGAGCTGAAAGCAGCAAGTTCTGCAGCTGCTGTGATGGCTGAGCAAGTAATGTGAGATTACCACCTTGATCTGCCGTCATATTTTGGGAATTCTCAGCAGCAACAATACTAATACCTTGGCTGTGGCCAGGCATGAAGTTTATGTTATGTACTGAATCAGTGACCAGTAACTGAATCTCTTGCCCTCCTGATGTGGACAGCTGATACTGCTGTAGCTGAAGAACATTTCTGACCTCTTCTGAGTTACTGCTACTGCTTGGGGCAGCACTGACTTCTTGCAATTGCTTTTCTTTTATGTGAATTTTCAAATGAGATTTCAAATTGTCCAAACGTGCAAACTGCAAATTACACTCTGGGCAGGAGAAAGGCTTTTTTCCTGTGTGCAAGATACAGTGTCTTCTCTTGGCACTTGAATCAGAGAAGGATTTTCCACATATACCACAAGAATATGGCTTTTCTCCTCTGCAAAAGAATGCAATTTACTTCATCAGCAACATCCATTTTAAAGCAACTGCTTTCTGTCAAGTATTACAGGAAAAGTATTTAAACAGAGGCTCTGCTATGCTGCAGAACACTTGCATGCAGCCATGTAAAAAAAAATTCAGTGTCAGATTTTCTAGATTTTTCTTTTAAGAACTGCACAACCGTGGGACCAAAACTGCAATAATTTTTCTATATCCAAAAGCTAGTAAGATAAACACAACCACTGTCATACAGTAATAACTGAGGTTATAAAACTCTGCAGTTGGAATTTGACAAAGAACAAATGGCACCATAGACACCAAAATGATCAGAAAAATGCAGCCACCTATTTCAGACCTTTAGAAGCAGTAGTCATTTTAAAGATAAATTTTTATTTCCAGCTTTTTTAGGGCTGGTTGACAAATACCTAAAGGCTAATTTCCTGCCTACAAGCAACTTGGAAAGACCAGAATGTAATTTACTGTACTCTAATTTATTTTACTTCATGCCTCAGTTAAAAGATCTAACTCTGACATTTTATCACTGTGGTCAGTCTACATACATCTCCCTACACCTCCCTTTGTTTCCCCATTATTTAGGAGGGGCAAGATTTACTGTGATATCTTTTATTGGATCAAATGTACAGCTGAGGGAAGATGCTGGACAAACTTTCTGACATACATTTTCATCAGGCCCATGCCCCTCACAGCTATACATTTTGTCTAATGAAAGATCTCACAAAAACTCTTGCCTTTCATACATTTCCTTGACCATCACAGCTACAACGTTTCAACCCTACTACCCAATAGTTATTGCACTTTTCCTTTAAAATATCAAGCAGAATTCCATGAGAAAACTATTTTCAAACATGTTAAAATATGCACTGCATTTCACACTTCCTTCCCAGGAATAAATTGGCCAGATTGCCCACAATAATTGCCAGAGATGTTTCTATTTGGAATCTACGCCACAACTGTCACTCATCTTTGAATGCCCAAGGCCACATCAGCATTAGGGCTTGGAAATGTTTGACACCAATTTCAGGCACACATGATTAAATGCAACTGTAAGAGTTTAGATTTGTATATGCCTGGGTTTTAAACTGTTAAGCAAGTGAGGCATCTTTTTTACACCATGACTGTAGGGACTTAATACCTTTCTGGAGAAGTTGACAATGTCATTTTCACATTGTTAAGTGTTACTTGTTTAGTTACAGACACAATACTTAATACTGTACAATACACAGATGTAAAGACAGACTTTGTTTCAGAGGGGAGTCTTGTCTTGGTTCAAGGGGCACAGGGCAGGGAACAGAAAGCAGAGCACCAGATGGGGCAGGGGAAGGGGACTGGAATGGCACTTGTGAGGTGTGAGGCTTACTTTGTGTCATACCTAGCAAAAAGGTTGGCTCCCCCACTGCTTTAGAACAATGTGTAAAAACCCAAGAATATAGAATACGGGGCTCATCATTTTGACTGATTTCTCCATCAAAATTTCTAGAAATTTTCAAATGCAGTGAATATAAGTTGGTTAAGTAAACAGCAAACATACATGCTAATTGAAGCTTTTACTAAATTGACCACATACCAGTTTATGGAATTATAGCTACTCAGGGTAGTTGGAAACCAGCACATGATACACACACTGTACTAGATTTTGTCTTCTTAAGAGCTATGGTATAATACAAAAAATTCAAACCAGCAAAGCCATACCTGTGGATTCTGATATGAGTTTGAAGAGAACTTTTTGCTGTGAACGACTTGCCACAGATTTCACAAGTAAATGGCTTCTCACCTGCCAAAAAGAGTTTGACATACATTCAAAAGTTATAGTTAGTGTAGAAGTATTATTATTAATAAAAATGCCATTTGGTTCCTACATACCACTCCTCCTTAGTGGGTCTCAAAGCACTTTACAAAGTAGTTTACAGTCATTATACCCATTTTGCAGATGGGGGAAGTGAGGAAGAGAGAAATTAATGATTTGTCAAGGTCATCCAGCAGCCCAGTAGCAAAGCCTGGAACAATAGCAGATCTCTAGAATCCCAGGCCAGTACTGTCCAGCAGATCACCCCAACTCCCTAGGATAGTCTTAAAAAAAAACTACTGTCCATACAGTCAAGTGTAAATGCAAATTACTCCTGTTTTTTCTTAACTCAGAATGAAGTAGTTACATTCTTATATTTATAGTGCAATGGAGTACAGACAGCTGAAACTCATGGGTCAGAGTTGCTGGTTAATTAGGGGTATAACAGGTTTTGTAAGATACATTTTTGTCTTACTCCTCCTTGAGAATCTGTGTTTAGGTTTCTTAAGTCCAAGGGCAATAGTGATATCAGCTGACCTAGGCTTTTCACAAAACTGAGAAGAAAAATACTGAATCTACTTAAAAATGGTACATCTTGCTTTGGCAACATTTTTGAAAACTTGTACAAAGTGGGCACATGTACATGAGACACTAACTGCGCAGTAGCCTAATAGCACTGCCCAGCAGTCTGCCGGGCAAAAGTCATGCTGATATACTACTGTACAGTAGTATTAGGCTACTGCACAGTAAGCATCACAAAAAACCTGTGCACCAGTGGTACTGCACACAAGTTACTATGCATCGATTTAGTACTTAGATATCCAAATACTAAACTTAATGTGCAGTAACTATAGCGCATTAATGAACGTGTAGACACACCGAGTATGTCCTAATGACTCCTTTTATCAAAGGTCATGTAAAAGCTGACAAGCATAGACATTTAATACTAGCTTTGAAGCTCCACTGAAAACGTGATGTTCCTCCATTTTCAGCTTGCTTCCTTGTGCCTAGAAAGAGCTGGTGACTCACAATCAGTGATGTTTGCCACCTGAAGGACTTGAGGAACCTGAACACAGATTTTCAAAGAGGAGAGAGGCAAAGATTGCAGATTTTTAAATGTTTATAGCCCTGTTATAAATGTTAGCCATTTCTGATGCCTCTGCCTGAAGGCAGTGCTTCTTGCCTTGATTAAAAGGCAGGGAAACTAACAAGTGTTACTGTGTAAACAAACTACAGATTTTTATTTGTACTACATTTTCTTTATATTTTAATGGATTCGTAAAACAGAACAAAATCCCCGATCATCTAAGCCCCAGGACAAAGATTTGAAACTGAATGTAAAATGTTTTACTCCATTTAAATGCTTGTAATATTTCAGAACAGGAAAAACTGGAATCATCCTGTTTTTACTACTATGTACTTCTGTAATTAATTCATTCCTAGCATCTGATGAAGTAGGCTGTTGGCCACAAAAGCTCATGCCTCTCTGAACCAGTTAAGGTGTCACCCTGTCCTACCTTCTGCTTGTCTTCAGAATCATACAGCTAACCACCTCTGTTTGTACTTAGTATTGTACTACTTAAAAGAGATTTTTTAATATTCTGAGGAGAAGAGACAGTGTCAAGAGTTACAAGTACTATAAAAGTTCAACATTCATTCTATTCTAACTCTTTCATTCTTATGGTTCATGGTATTCCTTCTGTGTCACTAGCAGAGAAAGCAAGAAGGGTGAAGCTAAGATTTCTAAGGATTCTGATGTCATCCATAAAAAGATGCTGTTAAACAAAACACAAAATACTTATTTTATAATAACAGCTCTCCCCGAGTGTGTCAAGCTCCTCCTTGAACTTGACAAGGTTTTCAACTCAGATTAAACAAGAAAGCATCTCAAATTTTCTGCAACTTTTTAACTTAAAACCCCCCAAAAGAACAAAAACAGAGTAGCCCTCCTAATACAGCATTGCTTTGGAGTTGTGTTCACATGAGTCATCTTCTGTGCTTTTTATGAACAGCAGAAGCCACACCTAAGGGACATACTTCCCCGCTAAGAACCTGGCGACTATTATTGAGAGGAAACGGCTGAAGCTCATGTCTCTGCCAAGAAGAAAGGGCAGTCTGTGAACCTTACTATAGCTAACAATTGTGTTTTATCTGCTTTTTCTGCAAAAATAATAATGTACAGTATTACCTGTATGTGTTCTTAGATGTTTCTTTAACTGAGCTGCATCCATGAATTTGCGACGACACAGGGTACATTCCGGCAATGAATGGCCTTGTCGCAATAATAAAAAAAGTGTCAGTGCATAAATGATCCCCTGTACTTCTTCAGTGATCTTTGTTAAAGCATTTCCCTGCAAAATAACCACTTTAATATAATATATAAAGAAGACAACAATGATTCACTGGTAATTTCTAATGCTGCAAGTTAATAGAAATTGTAGCATATCTTCCTCTCTCTCTCTCTCTCTAAATAATTATATTGTTGAAGAAAGGAGACTGTTTTAGCTCTCACTGTCCCAAGAAATCCCATGCCTTTCTTTTTGAATTTTGAAAGTCCTTAATTTCTTCCCACTCTACATGCTTATGATACAGTCACTGACCTGTCCACCAGAACAGGACAGGTCAGGACTTATTTTAAAGCTCATCAATACTATTCAGCAAGAGGAGAGGAATGCCACAAGGTATAACAAATAGTGAAGAAAGCACTAGTTTTATAAAATCCCAGCTTACCTTGGGCAGAAATGACCAGGATTAAAATAATAAGACACCAGTCTTTCAAACAGCAGTGCAAATCAGTGCTTCTTGACCATCTGGCAAGCCTGCTTGGTTAACTATATTTCCAACATATCCCATTCCTTTGTCAGCTGTTCAGTTCTTAATTCCTCATATGTTCACTAGCTTCTGTACCAACAGTTTGTTTCAGAAACCTTATCAAGATCTTTGGCAACCCATCACAGAATATTGACAGCCCAAGCCACCTCTCCAACCCAAATGTGTTATACCTGTATGCACTCGGTAGTGACTCTTTAGTTGTCTCTTTTGGCTGAAAAACTTTCCACATTGATCACAGGTAAAAGACTTCTGTCCTGTAACAAAAAAAAAACCAAACTATCTATAGAAACACAGTACCCTTGTATAAATTTAGACTCCTTACACTGAATGGTAGCCAGCACTCAAAACAAGCCTAATATAAGGTACGGTTAAGTTAGAGTTGTCATAGGATATTTACCTGTATGAAGGCTCATGTGCTCCAAGAGGGAATGCTTTGTCGTCAGAGCCTTGTTGCAGACAGTACATGTATATGGACGTTCTCCTGTGTGCATCCGCTCGTGAACCTGGAGAGAGTGCTTCTGGGAAAAGCCTTTGCCACATTCATTGCATTTAAAAGGGCGTTCGCCTAAAGGTAAAGTATCAACTTTGTAAATATTCTAAGCTGGCAGTATGTTACATTTATTATACAGTTTTCAGTAGAGCAGGAGATTTCAGAAAGAAATTAAATAAAAGACCTTAGCTTCTTGTAGCAAACATATGAAAGTATAATCATTTTCTGTTACTATATGCACTGACGATATCCTGTTTTCTACTGGGCAACTAGAACGCAATCTACCCACAAACTTAAAGAAGATTATGTTCTCGGGTGAAGATGGAACTAAACTTTAGAAAAAACAAACCAAGAAAACCCCACCAAAACCTAAAAGATGCAACATATCTAGTTTGTTACTGGCAGGAAGAACTGGCTAAGAAATTCTATGTTACTGTAGCACCATGCAACATTTAAATAATCTCAGTCAAACCAACTGTAATAAGTTACAGTACCCCAACCCAAAATGAGCAGTCTTTTCATGCCTACCTGTATGACTTCTCTGATGAATAGCTAAAAAGTGATTATATTTAAACACTTTGCCACAGTCTTTACAGCGAGCTTCAGAACCCGTGCGCTTTTTTTTCCCATCCGTCCTTTTCATCAGTCCTTTCTCTTCTTCATCACCCAAAAGTTTGTAATCTTTTAGCTTGACAGACCTCCGTAACCGACGTTTGCTATACCGACTCTGAGTGCTCTGTATTCCTTGAGATTTGGGATCGTAGTTCTCATCCTTTTCAGCTGACAGATCGACAGCAGCATCTGACCCACAAGCATGTTCGGTTTCTTCAACTTCTTTCCTTATTGGACCTTGTTCATCAACAACTGCTTCTTCTAACGCAACTTCTTTTTTCATAAAATTTTGTTTATTCTGCACAGAATTATTCTCTCTTAGCTGTACATCTTCAACAGAAGCTGTCCCTAGTTTTTCGTCTTGGGTATTCTTGACTTTTCTTGGTCTTCCTCGCTTTCGCTTTGGTGGATCTTCATTTTTCTTGTCATTTGGCAAGACAACTACAGAAGCCCCATTATTAGAAATGACAGGTAATGCATCATTTGGGCGACGGTTTGTCTGATAATCTGTGAAGGCCCATACCAAGTCATTCACTTTTAAGAGCTGTGCAGTAGCCAAGATTTGTTCTGTACTTTTTTCACTGGCCTGGAGATAACCTGTGTACATGAATTCTAGTAGCGCACCAAAAGTATCTGCAACCATGCCTTCCAGCATATAAATTGACTGGCCTATCTCTCCTTCATCCACAAACATCATTGAAAAGTACTCACTGCTAGCAGCCAGTAGAGCTTTGTGGGCTCTGAAGTGCACGTTTTCCACTATTAAAGTAATATCACAAAGAAAATCTTTTTTCCTTTGTTCCTCAAAATTAGCCAGAATGGTATCTCTGTGAGCTTTGGAGTGGATAACAACAAGTTTCTCTGAAGTGTCTGGAGTTTCTTCTGCCATTTTTACTGCAAACAGGAAAAGATTTTCCTAGGAGAATAAACAGTTTTATAGCAAAAATAAATCACTTTACAGTTTGCACTGCAACCTCCCCACACTAATAACAGCCTGCTCTGCAAGAGGATTAACAGTACAGAAATTTCTGAAGCAATATGAAAACTTGTGGTTTTGCTTTAAAAAGTAACATTAATACTGACTTTTCCCCTTCCAACAGAATAAGATTTCTAAAACTTAAGAAATGAGTAAAGAAACCCCCTTTTGGGAAGAAAATTACTATTGCTGTTTGTTTAGTATCCATTTGCTTCTCAGCACCCTAATTGCTGCCCCTCCTGAAAATAAGATATATTTTTTGCAATTAAAAGCAAACTAAGCAGTACCACTCCTCTCAGCAGAAACAGAACAATGAAGCTGTACCATTTTTCTACAAAAGTCATGTCTAAGTTTTCCCTGGGACTATGCCATGGAATCCAGACCAACTGAAGTCGATGGCAAAGTCTCCACCAAGTTCTGGATTTCACCCACAGGCCTGTTCTCCAAAGCTCTGCTGATATAACACCAGTCTGCTGGCAAAATATTGTGCACATTCAAGTCCAAACTTCTCTGAGGCAGCAGAGTTACGCTGTCTTAGCTGAAATAGACTTCTTCTGTTGTCTGAGGTGTGTCCACACCAGAGGTTTTGCCAGAAGAGATAGATTGGCTAGGGAAGTGATCTTTTCATATCCTAAATTGACAATACCTACCTCAGCAGAGGTTGGTAGTATAGATTGGCCTGTAGTCCTTGTTGATGCTATATGCTAGTAAGCACTAGACAGTTTAGGCAGTTTGTGCTTGTTGATCCTTTTGGTTACTGTAGGTGTCATCTAACAGCTTTCACAAAAGAACTGCTCCCTCTCTGACCTTGCTGTCTTTGTGATCAAGGAAAATCTATCAAGCACCTTTAAAGAACACATTTGGGAACAACAGATCATAAGCAGGCTGGATGCTAGGAACCAAAGACTGAATACTAATACCAATTTTATAGCACACTAATCTACCTGATTCCTGAAGCTCTTCCTATGCTCAAAAGGGTTGCTATTGTCTGTTGTGCAGTCTCAGTCCCCCCCATAATCAATTTTCTTTTCTTAACTGTTTGGGTGATGTCTGCTAACCTAGGATTTTCCTCCCCTGGCTTCCCTCCAAACTTACAGCTCCATTCTCTGTTGTTAACTGCGATCAGTGGCCGGGCCACTTTGCTCCTCAAAACGGATGAGGAATATCTGGCATTCGAGAGCTTGTCTAACATCATTTCAACCACTGAGTTGGTCTAACAAAAGGCACTGTCCACAACATCCCTGCCTCCTGCCTAAAAGAATGAAATTAAAAAAAAAAAAGCAAGCCACATCCTTGCGCCCTGCAGAGACGGGACTCACAAAGCACGTGCAGAACATGCCCAAACTTCCCTGCATGGGCCTTTTGCAGTGCTCCTCCCCCTCCCAACTGCTTTCCCACAAGTGCATGCAGCTGTAAGGCCTCTGCACTGCAGCTGGGCAACTGGGTCAGCAACACTGCACCCTGCAGTGGTGCATCCACCAGAGGACTGGTTCTCGGGCGGCTTCTCAAGTGCTCTTGCAGCACCTGGCCCTGCTGCACAACGAACTGGCTTCAGTCTGCAGGTAGCTGTGGCCTGTGTGATGTCCCTGGTGCCCATTCCTGCCCGGGTGCCCAGACGCTGAGCTTCAGAGCCCAGGGCTGACTTTGGCTCACTTTCTGACAGCTGCTTCTGGTAACCCCCTGGCTTGATCTTGTCTTGCCCCTTACTTATGGATGCTCTGTGGTCCTACCAAGCCCCCAACCTCCTGGCCCCGGGCAAGCCACCTGTCTATTTGACCGGTCTTGTCCCCTGTCCGTTCCTGTCTCAAGGCAGAGGTTGCCTGGCCAGCACCTGGGGGCTCCCTGGATTCCTGCCCCGCGCTCCCCTACCCGCGTTGCCCTTTATTTGTCCCACGAGTTGAGCTGACACATCCCCTCGCTCCTCTGCTGCCGCAAGGGCCCGTCCACGCGTGTCCAACAGGCCTCAGTCCGGACGCCCCCGGCTCTACCCACTAGGCCTCCCCACTCGCCGCAGCGCGGGCCCCGGAGCGGGCGGGACCTGCCCCGTGGCCGCCTCGCCCTGGTCACGTGACGCCCGGCCCCTCTCCCCGGGGCGGCCTGGCAGGACTCACCGGCGCCCTTGGTCCTCACACCGCTCGCAGCCGGGCCGGGCGGGCGCGCCACGTCCTGCGTCATCGCGCTGCGCGCGCCGGCCCCGCCCTCGCGCCCAGCTGCGGCCTGCGGGCACCTCCGGCTTTGGTGGCCGCCTCCCCACATCCCCGCGCGGCGGCGGGAGGCGGCCGGAGCCCGGGGTGCTAAACGCTCGTCCGCTAGGTTGTGATTTAGTATCGTTTATTTCGAAACTGAAAACACCCCGGGCGCGTGAAGAGATCTTGTGTCGGCGCGGGCCGCGCTGCTCTTCCGGGGCGGCGGCCTGGGCGCGACGGCTGCAGGGACGAGACCGCGCGGTTAGTTGAAGTAGGTCTCGCACAGTGTTCACACACACACACGCGCGCGCGCGGCCTCTCTGGGTTCAGCAGGAGCGCGGGGCTATTTTAGTCCCTGGCAAACTAAATACAAGCAGGGTCCGCTGTTTTAAGAGCCAGGAAAGTCTCCAATTTGTAATCAAAACCAAACGGTCTGTGCTGAGGCTCCTTGTATTTGCGAGTCATTTTGTTTCCCAAATAGGGGAGGAGTTTGCAGTAATCGATGAACTGCTCTAGTTTGGTCTTGTACTTCTTTCGGATGTATTCAGAGCTCCTGGGGTTATAGGCTGCAAAAAAGTAAGCAACATAGTACATTAAATCATAGCATGTTTCTGTTGTTTAAACTCACTGCCATCATGATATATAGGTATATCCTACATAATTAGTGAGCTATTTCTGCCTAATTCTGACTTTCTAATGAGATGAGAATGGTGGACTGGTCTTAAAAGGAAATTATCACAAAACAACTTGAGACCTAGCATCTCCTACTACCTGTGAACTAGTGAGGCTAAAGAACAAAGAAGAAAAGCATGCATGTTGGTTTTGGGAGCAACAAATTTTGGGAAAACTTTACAAGGGACCACCGCACAAAGCACCTACCTACCAGAAGGATACATGGTCAGAAGAGAGGTGGCTCAGCTTACATTCCTGAAAGCATGTTAAAAAACTACATGGCTTTTTATTTCTCTTCTGTAGCAGCTGAGGCTTTTCTGTCCAGAAAGCTGCTACAGTTTATGTAGAGTAAAGGCATCAAACTCATCTGGCCCCAGCCCAGATGAATGGTACAGAGCTGGCTCTGTGGGTCAGATCAGGCCTACAGATAACCCTCCCCCACCGTGTGCTAGATATGGTGGCCATTTGTGCCTGCTTCAGCTGATCCAGGACCTGAACATGCAAACCAGGAGGTTTGCCTTTTGTGTATTGTTGGAGAGAGAAGGGGCTTCATGATGACTTCCCTTCCCGCCAATCAGCAGTGAGGGGTGGAGCTGCATGAAAGGCAGCCCTCAGCCAATCAATGATGGGGCTTGCCATGATATGCCCACAAAAATGGCCTGCGCTGCGATCAGCCCAAAAAGTCACCCATCTGCCACATCGATTTTGGTAAATCCCGATTTATGAGCAAAGGCTGCAAGGACTAGGGTTATTTAGTCTGGAAAAGATTGAGAGGGGACTTGATAACAATCTTTAAATGCCTGAAGAAGGGTGATTATAGAGAAGGTGGCGATCGGCTTTTCTCTGTGACTGTAGGGGTCATGACTAGGAGCAATGGTCTCAGGACTCAGCAGGGGAAATTTAGGTTGGAGATTAGAAGGAACTTTCTGACTATGAGGGCTGTCAAGCATTGGAACTAGTTACCTAGGAAAACTAAGGAATCTCCATCCTTGGAAGTTTTCAAAAGCAGGTTAGCCAGACACTTGGCTGAGATAGTTTAGTCAGGGATGATCCTGTCTTGAGCAGAGGTCTGGACTAGGTGACCTTGTGAGGTCCCTTCCAGCCCTACTTCCCTATGCTTCTATAAACTGAATATGAGTCAACAGTGTGCTTTTATTACAAAAAACCTAACAGCATACTGAGTTGTAACAACAGGAAACTTGCTTGCAAATCTAGAGAAGTGATTATTCTAATCTGTTCAGCACTAGAGAGGCCTCACCTGGAGTACTGTGTCCAGCTTTGGGCCCCATACTTCAAGAAAGATGTGGACAGACTGGGAAGAATCTACCCAAGAGTGACAAAAACTATTAGAGGCCAGGGAAGCAAGATTTAGGTTGAAAGACTGAAAGAAGTAAAATTATTTAGTCAGGAGAAGAAAAGACTGAAGTGGAGATTTGATAAGTCTTCAAATACCTGAAGGGCATTTTTAAAGAGAATGGCAATAAACTTTTCTCTGTGGCTGTAGGCGGTAAGGCTATGTATGAGCAGTGGCTTTAAGCTGTAGCAGAGGAAATTTACATTGGAGATTAGGAAGAACTTTCTCACTGGTAGGGTCGTAAAGCATTAACACCAGTTACTAGTGAAACTGAAATCTCCATCCCTGGAAATTTTCACAAGCAGGCCAGACAGGCACTTAGCTGGGATGGTTTAGTCAGGAATGATCCTGCTTTGAACAAGAGGCTGGACTAGATGACCTCATGAGGTCCCTTCTAGTCCTACTTTCCTATGAGTCAATGATCCTAGATAGTAAATAATGCAGTAATACAAGATGATATTGTATAGTATTGACCTATACACTTAAAAATATCTGTATAACTGTTGAATGACTTTTGGTTTTAATAAAAAATAATATTAATCTGAACTGCTGGTGCAATCTATAGAATTCCAATGCAGAGTCAAGCTGTTTGTCCTTGCATCGGGAAGCTAAGGCCATGTCTACACAAAGAGCACTTTAATGGTATAGGTATGTTAGTACACTAACCTACAAAGCACTCCTAGTATGACACAACAATGCTGACAAGGCAGGGCATTGCACTGGTATGGTACTGAACTGCTTTCAAAATCTCTATTGAAGCCACAACTTGATTAGAAAAAAATCCCCCTAACCCTGCACTCTCTGGGTTGCCCGTAGATAATTAAAATTTCTTTAAGGTACTGTTGTCCTCTGACTATCTAGAAGCAATGAAGAAACCAATAATAACCCGTTATAATGAACATTTGAGACAAAGTTTAGTCATACCCCCTCTAGGAAGGTAAGAAGTCTTCACAGGAAGTTTTACTCTACTCACCTGTATCTCTTCAGTTTCTTAAAGGTCAAGCTTAAGTGTGCTACCTTTTATTAATGATGTTACATAACTATCTACTAGAAAAGCAAGGTGATCTGAGAATGTAGATTAAATAAGAACAATGTAGAACCAGAAAATCAGTAGCATACTGATTCTACAGTAACCCTTTTTAGTTGAAATCTTCATCAGTAACATCACAAACAAGCAGTCTGGTGAACAAAGCTTTGCTAAGCTAAAGATTGCTAAAGATCTACGTAAATCAGGATAGATATTTTACCTCTGTCCGTTCCCAGAAAGTTATCAGTGCAGCTTTTGCCTCGCATTCATAGATAAATTAAGTGCATCAGTACCTGAGACCGTAGTATAGAGCTGGCCTAAATAGCTACTAGTGCTGTATGTTAATCTACAGTCTGTTTCATTTATATGCTTTTTCAAAGTATTTGGACCTTGTTGTTATATTTGGCATGAGCATTGCTTAAGGTAACCAGGCTGAGATTTTATTAGATCTTTCAGCAGACTTCATTATACTGATTTTGACCAATTTTAAAAATAGTTCTAGTTCCCAAGCTAGCTTAAAGTCAATTTCACTTTTTTACTTTAAAATATGTTAGTACTGTAAGGGTATTTTCCCTAGTGTAGAGAGGACTTAAGTGACAGTTGATTCTCATGATATTTTTGTAGATTGCCTATTATTACATTTACCTATGTAATTCCTCTTCTGTCTTGGTGCATTGTGCATTTGCCAAAGATTTGTTATATAAGTCATTGTATATCATATTTTTAAAAACATGTTTTGGACTTCATAAGACAGAGATTTGATCTACATTGAAAATTTTTGCTGAAAGCTATATTGGTCTGGGGGCACAAAAACCCAAGTTGAAATAACTACACTGGCAAAAACCCTGTGCTGACAGAAGAGGGCTTCTGCTGGCATAGGTAATGCCACTCAGGGAGGTGATGTAGCCATACCGGCATAAAAACTCCTGGTGCCACACACCATTCTGCCAACATAGCAAAACTGACATAGATCTAGTGCAGTGTTTCTGAGATATCTGGGGCACATTTGTTTCTGGATTAAATTGGTGGCCCACTTTACTCTTGCCTCCTAGGCCTGAAGAGAGGGGTGTGTGTGTAATATATATACATATACAAACACACCATATTTACCTGATTCCAAGATGACTTCAAACTTAAGATGATACTCCAATAATTAGATTCTATACATGGAACATAGTAAATTTCATATAATTTTCCATATATAGAATTCAATTATTGGAGGGTAGTCTTATATTCATTCCCCTTCCTTCTCTCCAGTTGCTGTGGCAGGGAAAGTAGCAGTTGGGAAGGTAGGTACCAGGCCCCCATCCCCTGCCCCCTCATGCCTGTGCCTGCCTTCTGCCCCAAGCTATTTGCCTCCCCCCACTGACTGCCACTGCTGGCAATTTGTGCCCCTGCTGCTGGTCCCTCTCAACCCCTGCTTCCCCTGCTGTAGGCAAGGGGCTGGGGCAGACTGCAGGGTCTCCCCCATGCCTCCCTGTAGCCACACACAGTGGGTCTCCCTTATGCTTGGGGTCAAAGAAGGGTGGGCAAAGGCTGTAGTGTAGCAGCAGTCCCCACAGGAGCAGCTGGGGCAGGTGCAGGGTGCTGGACAGGAGAGGAAACCATTTACCTCTTCACATAGGGGCTCTTGCTAAACACCTCCATCACGCTTGTGGCATGCTGTTGTTCCATGGTACACCCTTTGGGAATCATTGCTCTAGTGGCATCAGCACCATACTTTAAGAAATCCAGGAAATTCAGATGGTCAAGGATGGCACTTCTACCTAAAACTGTTCTCTAAATCTATTGAATACATTTCTTCAATACTTATTATAATAGTACATATTTTCACATACCTTTTAAATGGTAAGCCACAAACAGCAGGGCAGTTTTTTTTACACTTAAGAATGGAAACTTTGGCTTGAAGCAGCCGACTTCATTCAGAGCTTTTATCAGAGCAGTTGCTACCCCCTAAAGATATAAAACAAACTTTGGAGAGGACCATTAACCAGCTTGGATACAGTAAAACATAAAACATTAATCCTGCCGTCACTAAAGTATATCTAGTTAAATTTTGATATAATGTGGTATCTGAGCATCTACATCAATGGGAATTTTGTTACTGAGTTGAATGGGAGTACAGTAGTAACTGACTCAACCATAACAAATGTGGACACATTAATAAGAAAAATAGTGCATGGTTAGTATTTCTTTCAATAATACTTTTCAGTGTCAAACTGCAGTACTATTAGAAAGATCATATAAGTTTTATATGAATGCATATGCATACATGTGTGTATAAACACACACAGCCAGATCTAGTGTGCAGTGGCTGCTTCATTTCCATTATCATCATCTGGTCATAACCTTAACTAGCACTGACAGGAATGTATTTGTGTAAGGAATGTAGTTTCTAGTGGCTCAGGGAAAATGTGATTTGTAGTATCACTTAGCTTCCTTGTAGTATTGCTTAACTTATCACTGTATCTTGGAAAAGGAGGCAAGCTCTTGGAGGCTTTTTATTATGTGCTTGTACAATGCCTACAGCAATGGGGTGTTGGTCTATTACTGTGACCTGAGGTGCTGTAATAATACAACGAATACATACCAACAATATCTAGAAAGTCTCTTTATTACATCTATCTATGGTACAGGGGTGTAGGTTGTACACCCCTGTACCACCCCACCCCTCTTTCCATCCAGGAAGAGCACACACCAACTGCTGAAACTTCCTCAGCCTGATGAAGGGTTCTTGAACCCAAAAGCTTGCTTAAAAATTGTTTTCCAACTATTTAAATTGGTCTAATAAAAGATATCAGATTCACCCAAAGAACTTTGTCTGCCATCTATCGATGGTGGTATTTTGTCCTTTGGTGACCGTTAATGGCTGGCATAAAGCATTAGAAGCACATTAGTAAAAGGACAAATTTTAAATCAGTTTCTTGCTGCCCCAAGATAAACTAGTAGATAGGAAGATGGATTAGCAGATAGATATTATGGTCATAAGCCTATAATTAGGCAAGATCCCGTTTAATTCACTAAATATCTAAATGGCATCTAGGAATATAAATGTCATAAGTTGGTCCTATTCCATCTTGCACAAATTCCTGAAAAACTATTACTTTTGTAACATACCTTTGTTTTTTCCTTACTGTTTCTTGTAACCTAGACATAAGGCTGGGGAGGACCCACCCACTTTTTGTGCTGATGGTTTCTCAGGGTTTCAAGCACAGTGCAATAGGATCTCTGACATTTAAATGCCTAAACACCAGTTATATGCCAAATAGGTAGACTAGGATCTTGCTCATTTGTTCTGTTCATTTATAAAGCAAATATCCCTAAATACTACATGTGGTAATAACAGTTCTGGAATAAGTTGCACAGTCATAAAATAAACTGAGGAGCCTTGGGACAGGATACATTTTATCATATAGCCCTGCAGTTCACTTGTACACCTTTGGCTGCCCTACATTCTGCCTATTAATTTCTCTCACAATTAAGATCACAAATTCTTGAGTAGCTTCAAATAGCTACCATTTTTAAGCCACCTTTGTTTCCTCCCATAACTATTTCCATGATGTTTACTTAATTAATCTTACCTTTATTAATGAGAATTTAATATAATTAAAATGTATAAAAACTGCAGACTCTGGTATGTTATGAACTATATTATCTTATTTTTTAATTTTATTATAAACGAAAGAAGCAGAAACTAGCCTGTTCAAGGTATCCAGTCAAGGGAAGAGCAGTAAGTAGAACCGGCTCCTTTATGGGAGGGAGTTTGTGTGGAAGCTTCAGATTCCAGTATTTTTCTGGTAGCCTAGAAAGACAGAAACTAAGTGCTTTCAAGACACAAAGTATATTAAATAATTCAAAGTTAAAATAAAATTAATAACTTTACCTCATAAACTTCTCAAGTTTTTCTTCACTTTCAAAAATATACAGTTTATCTCTATATGCCACAGCATACCCAGTATTGCCAGGTACCAAGGCTTCATATCTAAAAAGACAGAAAAGAACTCAAAAGATGATTCATAGGCAATTTTTGTCACAATAGACAATAAGCCTATATAGATCCCCTCCTCAAAAAGCTATCAAACCATGGGTGCAAGCACTCCCCCACCACTCATCCACTGCCAGACATGCTGGCCTGGGTACTCACTACCAGCCCTGGTGTGAGGCACAACACTTAAATGCCTAGAAGGTGACCATTCTACCTGGAAAGTTAAGGAAGTGTATTTTTGGATAGTTCTGAACCGTGACAATTGTGGAATGGTTAGGTTATTATGTGCATTCACCCTTTTTGTGTCCCACCTGTTTGGCTTCAAGAATGGGACCTAATGGAGCATCAACTACAGCTCACAGTGGTGACCTTCAGTGATGATCCACTGGTTCCCTTACTTCATCCTGGCCAGCAGAAATACTGAATACCACACCCATGGTAACAGGGAATGGACACTCAGGTCATGGAAAGGGACTATATTTGTAGCACTAAATATGCCCTTGTAGTGCTACAAAAAAGGAGTGTACAGCCATTCAATTTGTGTACAGCTGTACAGCTGTTGTAGCACTATACAGCTGCTGAACATGCTACAAAATAGTAATGCTTTCAAAGAGGACCCTCTCTGTTTTGTGTCTACTGCCTGTACAGTTACAAGTAGTGCTCCCTCACAAGGAAGAGGGAGGAAGAGTGACTGGCTCCTTGATAGCACACCCAGTGGACAGCTGCCAGGGAGCCCTGGGGCACTTGTATACGTGACATCATTAACGTGTACATGTGACAAAAATTTCACTTTGTGTGACTGAATGGCATCACAGTGTACACGTGCAAGAGTTTTGGGGGGTTTAAATGATTTTGCATCATTGCAAACTAAACTACATACAACTTTGCCAATTGCAACAATGCAGCTGTCAGCTCGCCTTCCAGCCATGGGAGAAGGGGGCAGGCTCCACTGAAAAAAAGGATTGGCCCCTTGCCACTTCTGCCTTTAGCAGGCAGAAGCAGTGAGGGGCCTGATCCTTTTCTTTTTTTTCCAGCGGAACCTGTCCATGGCTAGGGGACGAACTGCCAGTGGGCTAAGTGGCCCCTGAGCTTTGGGGGGCCCCTTTCCTTCCCTCTGCAGTGGCAGCACCCCCCCCAAGGCCACTGGGGCAGGTTGCTAGTGGGCTGGATGCTGCACCAGCTTGGAGGCCCAGCTGGATCCAACTCTTCCCTAACCCTACTGGGGCTTCCAGCACCACTGCTGCCTTCCTACTGCCTGGGACCACCCAGGAATTGGCTGGCTTGTTCCTGGGGGAGTGTGGGGAGGTGGCAGGAAGGGGTCTGGATGTACTGGTGGCCGGAGAATACAGCAGGGATGGTGCCTGGGGCACTAGAAGTCTGGGTGGGCTTGGGGATGCTCAGGCTCAGTGGGCTTCCAGTGCCCTGTGTACCATCCCCACCACCTTCTCCAGCTGCCAGCACACCCAGCCATCCTACTGCTGCCTCCCCATACTGCCCCAGGGCAAGCCAGGCCATTCCCAGGTGGTCTCAGGTGGCGGGAAGGTGGCAGGGACAGTTTACCAGGCGCTGGAAGCTCTGGCAGGCTCAGGGAAGAGCTGGATCTGTCTGGGTGCTGCCTCCGGTCTGGGTCAGCACCAGGACCACTAGCAGCCTCCCTGGGTAGCCCTGCAGGATCCTGCCACCATGATGGGAAGGACGGAGGCCCCCTGCAGCTCTGCTCGGCCCTCTGGCAGCTCACCCCCCAGCCGTGGACTGGCTCCACTCCTACAGAAAATACAAAAGAATTGGGTCCCTCACCGTAACTTGATGTGTGCTGTTCACTGACAACCTTCTCTGTCCAGCAGGGGGGAGGGCAGGTTGTCAGTCATGGTGTTCCCCTTAGTTGGCTATTGTTCAGCTTCAAGAATGGGAGCTAATGGAGCATTAACTATAGCTAATGCAAGAGTGTTTTAAATTCTACTCCAGAAGAAAAAGGGAACAGTCAGAACCCACTGCTCAGCCGCCCACATACTGTACGAGAAAAGGAGTGGAGTAGACACATCAGTTGCTCCTTGAAGATGTCAGAAAGAACAAGGGGCAGAAATGGCCTGGAACCCTAAAAATAGGAACAGGAGCTTTGACTTTTTTAGGGAATGAAAACCTGGCTGGATTTAGACCACTTCTTGCTTTCTGCAACTTGTTTAAATTCCAGGTTCATAACAAACCCCACAGCAGTACTGGATTCAAAAGATAATTTCACAAATTTTTGCAAAAATATAAGCCCAATATACACCGTTGCAGTTTTTATTCTCGTTTCAAACAGAATAGTGTTTCTTTTTTTTTTAAATACAAGGTACATAGGCTTTTCGTAGAAATTCTAAGAAACGTTAAGATTTACCTCTGTTTTCCATCTAAGTAAGTGACTGGACAGTATCCTTGCATTTCTGCACTCTTAGGGAATAAGGCTTTTACGTCTGCCATAGTCAGTTTCTTTGGGAGCATATTTGGTGGCGGAAGAGGATTAGGTGCTAATGGTGGCACATACACCTCTGGTGTATTCAAGAATTTCTGTAATGTGAGAAATTAAACCTTTGTAAGATGAGAGAAATATACAGTAATAATTTTATACATGCTACATAGGAAGTGGCTTGTTTTATACACATTTGCTACTTGTTCCTTTATTTCCCTGCATCACAAAGTGCTGGGACAGTGAGGAAAGCCATTATTCCTTCAACGCACCTTCATCTAGGCTATCTTTCCCATTGTTTAAATTAAAAAGGAGTGGGGGAAGAAGATACATGCTTTGAAATGGAAGACATGAAATATTTCAGTTTATAAGTGTATGTTTGTTCAGAAGAATTTTGTTTTGACAAGATTCTCTTCCACTACATTTTAACTCAAGAACTGATAGAAGTACACAGAACAATGATTAGAATACCATAAGAAAACAATCAGCCTAATTCAAATAAAGAGTTAATTTCTGTACAGAAAATACATAGACTCATAGCAAACCATGCGATTTTCCAGGCTAACAGTGTATTTTCTTTATTCAGAGCCACTTACGTCCAGTTCCTTCTGGGAAGCCATTTTGTAGTAGTGTCCTCGAAATTCTGCAGCAAACTGTAATGAGGAGGTTACAGAGCAGTCAACCAGTTCACCCTTTTCTGCAAGGCTAACAGGGCAGTACTGCCCAAACTCTCCCAGCCGAGACTGCAGCTCTTGTGTTGTAATACATAAATCAGCGATATTTGCTGCTTTTCCTTTGAATAATAATAATAATGATAATTATTTTGTAGTATTTAAACATTTTCCACTTATAATTTTATAATCTTTATATTCACTATAAAAAAAATAACAATTATATTCAATGTTTAGAATGAGAAACAAGCAGTCTTTATGAATATTAGATTATTAAAATTACATTGTAAAACATTTTGCTGATTTATTTTGGTAATCATTTCTCTGACAAACACTTAAAAACAATAAATGCTAATGATATGGGATACTCGCCATGCTTAATTAATCTGCTTCACTGGGATAGTTTTGCACTGGTGGTGTATTGTTTCATTTCTTTGTGTTACAAAAGAAACAGTTCAGTTGTAATTTGAATGTTTTTCAGGGATACATTTGAGTTTAGGATGGGATTCAAATTTTCATTTATTCATCCTAGTCTTATAAATACAAGGTTTAACTAAATTGATTGTTACATAAAATATCATATAATACTCTACCTTAAGTTATATTTTAAAAGGCCTGATGCTCAAACTATATTTGAAAAAAATCCTAAATACCATTTGGGATTTGATCTACGTTTACAAGAAGGGCACTGACCTGGAAGCTTTAATAGGGACAGAAAAAGAGACATTATCATCTGTTTTCCCTCCAGACAGGGCCGGCCCACCTTATACTGCGAAACTTGCAGCTGCAAGGGGGCCCACAGTTTAGGGGCCGCCTGCATCTGGCCATTCACCACCCTCCACCCCCGGCTGCCGCCAACTTCTTTGGGGCAAAGGGCCCCACAACTATTTCTTGCAGGGGGCCCCCAAAAATTGTGGGCTGGCTCTTTCTCCAGAAATAACCTGACTCAGACTGGACCACCCTCAAACATGCTGATAAATTCAATGATGGTGTTGTCTGACATAAAAACTTAAATGGGGATTATTCCAGGTTATGTCAAGACTGAATTTGATCCCCTAAGAAAATTTCAACTAACTAATACTTGCAAGTTTAACCTTAATTCTGAATTTTCTGCATTTATAAATATATATTAATTTTTTTAAAACTAGTCTACAAAACTGAGCTTCTATTGAAGGCTCTAAGTGCCTTTTGTGCCTGACAGAGGTCTGCTTCATTATCTGATCAGCATCCTGTAACAGGAGCCTCTGGAAGGCAGGATAACTAGGGTCAATAGGCTCTTACAGGAGTTTCTTAAAGGTACAGCTCTCTGAATCTCCCTTCCCCAGCCAAACATAACAACAATTACATATCAATATTAACATAACACAGAGTTTCAAAATACATATAAATAATAGGGCTGTGTGAAGCTTCGATCCCTGATTCGATTCGGTGGAGATTGGGTGGCTGAATCTTCGAATCTGAATTGAATCAGGAGACCCTTTACTCTCTTTGAATCGAAGTGAAACCCTGCAAATCAATTCAGAGATATTCAGACATAGACACAGCTTTAAATGTTTTTTCTTCATACCTCTAGGTAGCAGGCAGCTTGTGAATGCTGTGATGCTGGGGTAGATGGAGTATCCCACAGAAGTGCAGGGGGCTCCCCAGTGTGCTTGGCAGCAGACCTGGAAGTGGACTAGAAGCACTTCCAGTCCACTTCCAAGTCTGCTGGACAGCATGCAGGAGGGCCCCTCTGTGCTCCCCCAGATCACCAACTGGTGCCTCCTGGATCTGGGGGGGGAGGGCACCCGGGGTCCCCCTGTGGCCAATTGCTGAGCTGGGGAGGCGCAGGGGGGGCCTCCCACACACTCCCCGACAGACTTGGAAGTGGACTTCAGGTCCATTTCCGGGTTCATCACCGAGTATTTGGGGGCCCACCCCGCACACTCCATTCACCCCAGCATCGCAGTATTCACGAGCCTCACTGGTACATCAAGGTATGTAGAAAAAACATTTAAAGCTGTGTCTGTGTCCGAATTGCTGATTCTCCGAATCAATATCAAATCTTCAGATTTGGATTTGGCCAAATCAAATCGAGAACAGTGATCCAAATCAATTAATCAAATCACTGTCCCGAATTCAGGCTGAATCCGAATCCAAATCGAATAGGGCACATTTTGCACACCCCTAATAAATAACTCATTAACTAACAATGTATCTTGAACAATTCATTTTTAACATGATCTGTGGTGTTGCATAGGACCTGTATGTGGTTCTTTCCTCAAGGACACCAATGTCTCAGGGCAACTGTAATTCCATTTATTCTAATTGTATTGTGTCTTGGGGCTCAGCTCTCTCAGATTGCCCTAGTTATTGCCTGCCTGTGACTTATCTCTAGCAAAATGAATGACGTAGTGCTACTTTCCTTTCTCTCTTTAGGGTTGAAGAAGGTGTTAGTTATTTCTATGAAGTGCATGCACAACTGAGGTGACAACTCCATATAATCATGGGACTACCTCTTGTGATATTCCTGTTATCTGTGAACATTATTTCCCATCAGCTTCATTATAATTAAGCAGTGGAAGTTCCTGCTACCCCAAGCTATGTCAAAGTTTTTTTTAGCTTTAAGTTTTATTTTGATTTACTCAACAGGTAAGAGCTGTAACCCATTTTGCAGTAGCATCACTAGGCTGGGGATGACCAGGGCACCAGTCCTGGCAGCCAAATTGGCAGAGGGAGGGATACAAAAATAGCAGCCACTACACTGCTTCCTTGGCTGCCTGTACCAGTAGCCCAGGTGCAGCTCCTGTCCTATGTACTACCATCACCCAGGGTGCAAAACTTCCCAGTTATACCTCTGCCACTTTCTGATATAACACATTTGTAGTGTAGGCAAGCTCATTCACAGACCATGCAGAACTGACTGCTTTTTGTTTCTTTTTACAGGTACCATTTTCTTATAAGAATTGTATTATTGCTAAGTGACTGAAATGTCCTCAATTTAGATTATTTTTTGGCTGAGAATTAATTTAGTGATCCATTTGGAGCAAGGTAATCTGATTCCTTAAATTACAATTTCTTAGGATCATAGGAAAGTAGGGCTGGAAGGGACCTCACAAGGTCACCTAGTCCAGACCTCTGCTCAAGACAGGATCATCCCTGACTAAACTATCTCAGCCAAGTGTCTGGCTAACCTGCTTTTGAAAACTTCCAAGGATGGAGATTCCTTAGTTTCCCTAGGTAACTGGTTCCAATGCTTGACAGCCCTCATAGTCAGAAAGTTCCTTCTAATCTCCAACCTAAATTTCCCCTGCTGAATCCTGAGACCATTGCTCCTAGTCATGACCCCTACAGTCACAAAGAAAAGCCCATTGCCATCTTGTCTATAATCACCCTTCTTCAGGCATTTAAAGATTGTTATCAAGTCCCCTCTCAATCTTTTCCAGACTAAATAACCCTAGTCCTTGCAGCCTTTGCTCATAAATAAGGATCTACCAAAATCGATGTGGCAGGTGGGTGACTTTGTGGGCTGATAGCAGCGCTGGCCATTTTTGTGGGCATCTTAGACAGACAAGTACAATTTTTAAATATAAAATATTCTCTTTTACCTTCTCTTATTCTTTCCAGATATATCTGGATCTGCCTAATAATAATTTGAACTTCCTTGACTATTTTGTTCCAGATCCACCATTTACTTTGTGATGCATCAACCACAGACCAGTTCTGATGTTCCTTCTCATAATAAGTCTTAACCGCATCTATCTGCTGTCTGTAGCAAGAGTTCCGAATAGCTAGAATCTGTGCGCTGTCATGGGCAGGATATGGCAGTCTAAAGACAATAAAAATAATATTTATATCAGATGATTGGAGAGTATACATATATATATAGATAGATGTATGTAAGTATGTATTTGCTGATTCTGATCTATATATTTTAGAGGTTATTTTAATAGTATTTTTAAAAATTCTGCTTATGAAATACAACTTTGTTATTAAGAATGACACTGCCAAAAGGACAGGAAAAAATCCACTATTCTTATTAATTTTGAGGAGCCAAATGGGTATCCAGGAACAAAGCAAATTATGATATTTATTTTCTGACTGTAGTACTCGTATTTTGAAAATAACTTAGAATGTGTTAGTACATTTATTGACATATTGTAACAATATACCTTTAAATTCTAGTGCATATACCAAAGCTTGAGACACTTAGAAGACAGAAGGATCAATTGTTTATTTGAAGGTTAAACTGGTAGAATTAATGTAATACTACCACAGATTTTTGCTTGGAGATAAGTAGCCATCATCTTTGAATATGTTTTAGTAGAATGCAAGCTCTAAACTCAGGAAATAGGTATCTATCTACAGTTTATTACACACATATATAAAGCTAGTGCAAATAATGTAAATTATCTCAAACTGGAATGTTATATAAAACTCTCAGAACAACTTTAACTAGAACCTAACTAGAGGCATTGCAGTGGCGATCCCTCATGGTCATGGATAATTATGGCTCTCCAGTTGGGTAAGATAAGGTGGGACAGCCTATGTTTAGGGCACCTTTTCTAGCTCCCTCCCCATGTGGGGTGAGCAGAGGGGATCCCAAAAAGGACTGTTCAGTCGCGATCACAGCTATCAAATCACCCTCCTGTCCTATTCCAAGGGTGACGCAACCAACATATGACTGCTACCTGTGTTTGGATCTGTGACTAGGGACTCCCGGCATCACTTCATCTGTCCCCATTGCCATTCATCCACTACCACAGGGCATTGTATAGGTCAGGATATTAGTGATTAGTTATTGTGGTAGATGTTGGGTCTGGGGGGGGAAGCCTACATGTGACTTTTTTATGTGAGAAAGCTGTTGTGTATCGGCAACCACATGGATCTTGGTGGAGAAGAAACCTGTGTCCAGTGGCAAGAAGATCCAGGATGATTTGGGTTACTCGTCCATTGCTACCTTCATCTGCCTTTGCAGCCATTGAGAAGTATGCCTTCTGCATCTGCTGCTCTACCATTGAAGTCTTTATATTCTGTTGGACTGCTCTTTGTCTGATACCTCATCTTTAACCACACTGCCATGGGTGACCCTACCAGTACTACAAGACCTTTGACAGTGTTGCTGTTAGGGTCACTGATACACGCAAGCCTCTCCACCCCATCAAGGTGGCAGTCCATGGAGAGGGAAAAGTATGAATACTTACTCTAAACTGTAGCATTATAAAGGCTCTTAATTCAAACAGTGCAAAAAAGCTTATATTAGCTTTTTTTTTAACCATAAGATATATCCCAAGGCAGTACTACCTTTTATTATTTACTGGGGTTGTACATTTGAATTGTATAAATAAGCCTAGAAAATATAATTACTTTGAAATGAAAGATGTAATTTCTAAAGTAAAGTCTTGAAAAAGATAGTGCTGCATGATTTTCTTGTGATGCAAATGGAGTTTCACTTTACAAGCAGTGTAGTGATTGCTTGATGAGTAAATGAAAATTCAGCAATGTTATAAGCAATTTGGAAATTCTTATAAACATTTCACCTAATGTGGGCATGGTTTTTATACAATTTAATTTTAGGTTGAGTGTTCTGTTTTTTTGGTGCCCTGTCCAGGTATTAACTACTTTCTGCTGTTAATCAAAAAGCAGACTGACAGGCTTTAAGTCTGAATATTTATCTCATCAAAAAAGAAAAGAAGTGAAGGAGAAGTTTTCATTGAAAGGCTTAGATAAGTAATTTATGAATTGAACTTTGGAAAAATAAAATATATGTTAATCCTGTCCTTTAAAAAGTCTTACATTCATTTCATTTGCTGCAGTGTATGTGTAAATGCTGACCCAGCTGGCTTCAGTAAGGGCCTGTCTGCTGGCTAGCCCCTCATTGAAGTTCCTTTGTGCCCCAGCCAGCTCCTTTGCAGAACGTGGAGCCAGGGGGAGCAGCTACAAGCTGGCAGGCTCACCCCCAGGGCCCTCTGCCAGCCAGGGCTGCTCCAACTGGGTTTCATATGCTGCTCATGAATAATCAGCTCCAGAGTTAATTGCTCCCATATGCACATGCAAAAGGTGTGCCCAGGAGCAAAAAACCTATGGAGCAATAAGCTCCAGAGTTTATTCACATGCACTAATTGCATGTGTAGACACATCCACTGAAACATAGATAGATACTTTGAGAGAAAGGACAAGATTTACATGGATAAAAACATTGCTTGCAATGAGCATCACTACCCAGGAGTTCTTTCCTTATCCTGTAATGCTCTTCTAAACACCTCTTTTGCATCCATTTGTAGCTCAAAGATTTTCACTGGAATTATTCTCATTGATTCCAATAGGTTCACTTGCTTTCTTGTTACAGGATACCCATCAATAACAACTCTGTATAGAACCAAAACATAAAAAACCCTGTTAGTTTCTAATTAACCATTATAAATTAACAGTTCATATACACCACATAATTTTAACAAGAACAAAAATGAACTGAAAGACCTCATCCTGCTTTCCATGATGTACAAACTTCTAAAAAACAATCCCCAACTCACAGAGTTTATTTAAAAATACAAGTAGGTGTAAGGCAGGAGTGGAGGGATTAAGCCAAGAAGAAAGGTGATAGGAGCATGTAGTAACACAGACTGGTAGTGTGTACAACTCAGTGGTGGAATGTCCTAAAAATGGTGTAGTCTTAAGTTATAAGACATCTGTCACATAACTATTTTTGCTATCTGCAGTCTCCACTGGCCACCTACATTACTGATTCACAACCACAATGCTGTGACATCCTGGGGTGCCTTCCTCTTTGACGTGTGAAGAGATGCACTTGAGCAGCTATGTGCAGGCTCAGGTCTGTCCCTGTCCCTGTTCCTATCAACCCGCCACCTCCACTGCCCCCTTTGCAGTCACAGTTTCCTCTGCCTCTGCAAGGAAGTGTAAGCACTCTAATATGTACATTAGTTTTTGAAAGTGAGTGCCACTTATTTCACAAAAGTTATGAAAGAGTGCTTCAAATCTAATGAGGAATGCCTCAAGCACAAAAAGGCTGTGAACTACTGATATATGTACTTACTGACATGAATACAGACTGGCTAGTAAGAGAGAATATTTAAGGTACTTCCTAATATCTTACTTAATGGTTTGCCTAATCTATACTGAAGAAGAAATACAGTTGTCACATGTTAGAGAATATTGGTGTAAGACCTACCAAAACAACATTCCAACAGCTACATTAAAAAGGACCAGTTGACAGACACCTGTTCTCAAAGATTAAAACTGAATTTCAAAGATTAGTTTGGAATGTCATTTCCTGGGAGAATTTCCCTTCTACAGGAAAGAAAGTAGCAGAAGCTAATGAGAAATGATGAAGTAACAGGGTGCTGTTACAGGTTACGTTTCAACTATTCTAGATCTGTGCAATGTTAGGCAGTGTTACAGTTAGAATAGTTTCAGAGCAATTGCAGGTTAAGGTTTAATGCCATTTGTCCTGTACAACTGTGACTTGCTCTTCCTCACTTCCAGGTGCCTCTGGGATTTGTAGTCCACAATTGCAGCCAGCAGTAAATTTCAGTAAGTTTAGTAGCAGGGCAGTTCTGTACTTGGGGAAGGTTGTTTTAACCCCCCACCCTGTCCCCAGCCCCCAGCTGGGCTTTGCCTGGGGGGGAGGTAGTCCCTGTCTCCCCCCACAACCCTTCTCTGTTGGAACAGACAGTACAGCCCAGCTCAGGGCTGGAAAGCATGCTAGGATGCTGAGGGACTGTGATTTAACTTGAGCCAGGAAGGGCTCTGGGACAGAAGTTTCATAAGTCAGTTTGACCCAAATCAGTTAAGTCTGATACAACATTCAACCAGGTTTATTTTAAACCAGTTTAAGCCATTTTGAAACTGGTTTATGTGTACTGAGCTTCTGTTCTGGTACAGGTTTAAACCTGTTTCTGATTACTTAATCCAATTTATGTGCAACTTCTGTCCCTAGCCCTGGAGTCCCTGGAGCACGTCGGCTAGGGCCATTCCCACTGGGGTCGTATGTTGGCTTGAGGTCAGCACCACCCTCCTAAGCAGTAGAGCTTGGGAGGGTGGCAAGTTTTTTTAGAGCTAGAGAGGCTGAAATCTGTGCATCCTGGAGTACTGGATGACTGCAAATTACTCACTTTATTTCCATAGAGAAGACTAACAAAAGCTTAAGCTAGGTAGTACTGTTCAGATATAACCCTCACCCAAAGCAGCATAACTTTAAGATGCTTTGGGGGTACTTAGAATGGTTTAACACCCTTTAATCAATGAACACTCCTGTTTTAAGTGCCTTTAGAATGGTTTAAAGGCCACTCCAAGATGCTTTTTAGTTCTGACCAGCTTGGTGGGTGGTTCCATGCTGGAACGACCCCCAAAAAAGCCCCAGAAAATGAAGCCCCAGGAAATGAAAGTTCCATAAGAAATAAGGGATGAAAGAAAAGCAGTTTCCTGCTGTTTCTAAATAAACTTTAAGCACTAAAATGTTAAGAGCAACACCTACAACAGCAAAATTAATAACAACAGCAACAATATAGTAGAGTGCTATGAATTTCTTAATTGGTGGTCTGTACTGCCAAAGAGAAAAGGACAAGTCTTAACTGCTTCAGGTATTTGCTATAAGAGAGCACATTCAGTTTACATTGGAAAATACTGTCCTTTTGGTTGAATGAATTATTTTAAGAAAATGTGAAATATTAAGAGGAGAAAAACTGAATATTAGGCCTGTACGCGAGTAGGCAGCTATTGGATCTGGCCACTTCGGATGCCAGCAATCCGATCCAGAGTTCTGGACCAGGTTCCCACTGCTGACAGGCAAAACTTGTGAGATGGGTGCTTGTGCAACTGTCTGTCTTGGGGCAGTTGATTGTATTGATTATTTCCTCTGCTTAGTTTGCGGTTTTGTTAACACCTACAAAACCACAGACTAAGGAGAGGAAATAATACAGACAATCAACTGCCCCAAGACAGAGACAGTCAGTTGCATGAGCACCCATGTCATGAGTTTTGCCTGTCAGCAGCTAGAGGTGCAGGGCCCAAAACCCAGAAGCCCTGCACCGATCTCCTTGACATCTGGCAGGCTTCCTGGCAGCAGCAGGGGCCACCATCCCTGCAGCTTTCACACTGCTGCACTTTAACACATGAAGTGTCACCCATGATACGAGTTTTGCTTGTCCGCAGCTTGAGGTGCAGTTCCCCCCAAACCCGTGCACCGATCTTCTTGAAATTTGGCAGGCTTTGTGGCCTGAACAGAGGTCACCACCCCTGCAGTTTTCACCCTGCTGCGCCTTAACATGCACCGGGTCATCCATGTCATGAGTTTTGCCTGTCAGCAGCTTGAGGTGCAGTTCCCCCCAAACCCCTGCACCTATTGCCTTGAAACTCAGCAGGCTTCATGGCCTCAGCAGGGATGACTACCCCTGCAGTTTTCATCCCCCCGTGATGTGACACATACATGTGACATGAGTTTTGCTTTCAGGAATTTGGGGTGCAGTTCCCCCAAACCCCTGCACCTGTCTTCTTGAAACTTGGCAGGCTTTGTGGCCTCAGCAGAGGCTACCATTCCTGCCAGTTTTATCCAAATCAGACAAAAACCAACAAAGTTATAGATATTTAATTGATTCTCCATTATACCCTATGGCCAGATCTCCAAGGTGGCTCTGAAGCTTTTCCAAAGCAGTTCAGAAGCTCTGAACTGCTTTGGAAAGCCTAAAGAAGCCAGCACGTCAATCCAGACATGCTGCATCAGACACCGACGTGTCCAAAGCTTCTCTGGATCCGAAGCATGGTTCAAAGCCTTGCACAGCCCTACTGAATATGTTTGCTTGAAAACTGGAAAATCCTAATTGAGAACTGTTCTTGAATGCGCATGTGAAGAGCCTGACTTGTGCCTCAAAATGGGGAGGGCCAAAGTATAACTTTGTCATGAAATCCTTCAGTCCTGTTGAAGAGGTTTAGAGAAACAGCTTGTTTCATTGTGGCCATGTGCACATCTCTGATTACCCGAGAAATATTATATCTAACTGAAAAAAGAAAGAAACCTCTTACCCAGCAGTTGTACACACATGATCCATCAGAGCCACTTCTAGAGCATGGACAGCCAGTTCATCAGGTGCAGTCAGTCCTTTATGGAGATGCCATTTTAACATAAGTGCCAACTCACTTTCTGGCTGATTGGTTAACACTAGACGTATAGCATCTCCTATAGATAGTCTCATTAACCCATAGATACTTGCAAATTTCTTCGCAACTGCAAAACATTTTGATATTAGACTTAACTTTCACCTGGGCTATAATGCAACTTAATAGTTCTGTTCACAGGACGTTCAGATGGCATAAAATTATGATTTTCATAATTTTGGATAAACACAGTATATTACTGGTAGAGAGCCAGGACAGGTTTTCCTGGGCTGCAGCATGGTGTTTCAGAAATACTACATTAGGAAGGAAATAAAAAAATGAGGAAGGGCTCACTAGGACAGCAGTAGACACATATAATCTTACTCTTGGGAAAAGATTAAAAATTAAAATGGAAAGTTATGTAAATAAGTATTTGATTTTTTCTTTTAATTGTACTAGTAATGCAAAGCAAGTATAAACCCAGTTTTGACTAGTAAAGCTGCTAGAGTGGACAGGTGAATCTGTCCCTATACCTTTAAAAGAGCAATAAAAAATTTATATAAAGAGGAAGATTAAAATCATTACACTTAAACAGGACTTTCTAACAGACAGCTCCTTGGAAAGGTTTTCTCTAGCAGTTTCTATTTAGACTTATGCCCATGTATGTAATGGGGGCATTTATTTAGTATCTAATTAGTAGGGACCTATCTAATTTGCGGGGACTGCCCCCAATTTTGTGGGCAGAATGTGGGCCCTGGTAGCCTTTTCATGGGTAGAGTGTGGTGGGCCTCCCCATGCCTCTGGCCGAGGGGCCCCATTGGCTCATCCCTCACTGCTGATTCACTGCAGAGATGGCCTGTTGTATGGTCTCACCTCTCACCACTGATTAGCGGAGAGGGGCGGGGCCACATGATAGGCAGTCCTAGATGTGAATCAGTGGCGAGGGATGGGGATGGTAACCATTTTGCTGGCAGCCCTTTGAGCAGGCAGTCCCCCTCCACCCTTCTTCCCCACTCTAGTGAGCTGCCACAGTGCTCAGTAAGTTTTTTTTTCCTGCGGATTTTGTGGATTCTGCGGATTTCAAGGGCATTGCTTGGATTTTGCGGGCAATGCCTGATTTCCTGGAATCCACAAAATCATGAATTCGGTAGGGCCCTACTAATTAGACATGACAGATTAGGTTGTTGCTAGATAGACAAGGGATAGAACATATATATGTAAATCAGAAAACTGGAACTGAGGCACAGAGAGATTAAGGAACCTTCAAAGTCATTTAACACACAATGTCTAGGTGTCACGATGTAGGGTTGGTAAATAGGACACTGGGAAAATGAAATGCAGCATCCTAGGCACAGTACTAATGAGAGCCAGACTAGCAATGTGAATAATTAATTTATGACTTCTAACTAAAGTAGTTATGGTGATGCAACCTCAATAATCAGAAAAACTTTTAGAAAGTGCTGGAACCTACCTGTGGTCTTTCCAGATTTTGGAGGGCCTACAATTGCAATCTTAACTGGCACAGATGGTTTAGGTTTTGGCTGACGGATATACTTGATGGGATTTTTCATAAATTTGTCTTTATTTTCTCTATTTGTAAAGAAATAAATATATTGCCGATGGATGACCGGAAAGATTGGAGTTTCTTGGTTTTGGAAAGGCTTGATTACATCTCCTTCACTTAGCTGCAATATATACAAACAAAAAGTTAATTACCAATAATTTTGTTTAGCATAGGTTTCTCTTCTATCATACAACAGTGGTTTCATGGCCAGATGGTGGTATGGTGCTGCTTACTGATAGTAAAGAGACAAACACCTCTGAAAAATGGACCTTGATTGTATAAGCCTCAAACAGAACCCCTTCTGTGAACCAAAGTAACTTTCAAGCCCATAGAAAGCAATGGAAATAATTGACATGAAGCAACTTCCTACTCAAAGGGAAGTAAAGCAGGGCACAGGATGGAAAAAGGGGACTATGCCAAATTATTGGTAAGTAATTTTTCTTTTTAAGATGTCTCTCTCTCCTATCAATCATCCTATGCAAATGGAGTTAGGAACAGATAGTGAATGGAGCAAGCAGTAAGTACCTCCTTGAGGTCATGGTACAAACAGTGAACTAAAGACAAAAAAGCAGCCTGTGAAACAGCCAGCCTCAGCCAATAAGGACAAGGCCACCTAGCCATTTTACATATCCTGAAAATGAATGCTGCTTTGCATTATCTATCTGTGAAGCAGCAACTTTTCCAGTTACCAGGCACTGAACAGACTCAGGGGAAAACTACCAACTCAAGTTATCTGCTATGAGAATGCAACCAAAACCTACCTAGCAATAGTAGTTTTAGTATCAGCAATACCCTTGTTGTAACATTCAAAATAGGAAGAGGTACTCTGAGACTTTCTACATCTTGAAATGAGAACTACAAACCTAATATAAAACCTATAAAACATAATTCACAGCATGCCTGATATCTACTCAGTACAGTCTCTGTGCCTAGGAAGAACACAATGTACTGACATAGAGGAAAAATAGTAGGCTGGTTTGGATAGACTCTGATAATTACCTTGGGAACAAGTCCAAAAAGAAACTGAAAAAAATCTTTCCAGAAGAAAATAAGGAGAATTAGATAGTCAAAAAGAGTTACCAAGAAAGTGTGATGGGATAATCTGTTCTCTCTGAAGCTGATGGTATAGGCAGTTAGCCAGAAATAAAAAGCACTACGGGCACTGGTTAATGAGCCTAAAGATATAACGGAGTAATAGTGGTGTTACAAGTTACCTTTGTACCATTTTAAAGGCACTTAAAACAGGAGGATCTATGTATTAAAGGGTATTAAACTGTGCTAAGCACACTCTAAGCATCTTAAAGTTATGCTACTTTGGGCAAAAGTTTTCTTTGAGCTGTTCTACCCAGCCTGAACCAGTCTGCTCTATGGAGATAAAGCAACCGATCTGCAGTCATCCAGCATCCCAGGATGCACAGCTCCCAGCCCTTCTACCACTGACAACCTTTCCACCCTCCCAAGCTCTACTGCCTAGTGGGTGGTACTGGCCTCAAGCCAACCAGTGGGTATGACCTCAGCCCATGCTGGCTCCAAGACCCCAGAAGACCATACCCAGGCACCTGGGCCAGAAGCCAGGCATGCAGCCCTCCCCTCAGAGGCCTAAGCTTTTGTCCCACATCTGGGCAGTATCTTAAGCCAGGAGAATTAAGGGGGCATGGCTTCCCTTCCCAGCCTCCTGCATTCTGGTCAGGGTGGGGGAGGGGAGGAAAGGGCTACGTAACACGGCATGGCAGGGGCATGGAGCCCTGGGAGGCAGGCTTCTCTGGGCTCCATACTTTCACTGTGCTTAACCCCCGGTCAAGTAGAAAAGTTGCTGTACAGCTGAATAACCAGTGAAGCAAAACTAAAAGTTGGGGCAGGACACAGATAGCAGCCCAGGTCTATGAGCATTTCTACCAGTGAAGTTCACTAATTATACAGATCTGAAGGGAAAAGCAGACAACTTCAAAGATAAGAATGAAAAAAAGAATAAAGAAAAGTGTGTTACAGTTTAAGAGGGGGAGGGAGGAATGCAGAAGGCAGAGCTCCCAGTGTCAGCTGGAACACTGCCCTGAATCAGGGGACTCAGCTGAAAGTACCAGTAATCAGTTGGTCCAATGTTATGAATATCACATCTCATAGAGATGCCTGTGTGTCCAGTCTTGTCCAAGCATCAAAATGAGGCATGGTACCAAGGTGAGGTGGCAGGAAGGTTATGGTGTCAAGGTGAGGATAGGCCCAAGGTGGTTGTGGTACCAATGTGAGGATAGGCCCAAGGTGAGGTGGCAAGAAGGTTATATTTCTATTACTTTCTACTACTCCTGAGACGTTTGAGCCCTGTTTTGAAGTTATGCTGAAAGTTGCCATGAATTTACCCAGTTGTAAATAGGTTCCTGGTTATTCAAACTGTGAAGTCAAAGACAGTTAGACATAATGTTAGCCACATCTCTCCACTAGCTACATAAACTACCATCCCTTAACTGTGGTTGTTCGATGTTCTGTTAAGTTCAGGTATACTTTTGACTAAACAATATGAGAGCCTGAACAATGTGACCCTTCTCCAATGACAGTTGTCTGCTTTTCCCTTCAGATCTGTATAATTAGTGAACTTCACTGGTAGAAACACTCATAGACCTGGAAACCTCCCTGGTTGTCTTGAAGTCAGGGACTTAAATGGTGATGGCTCAGAATTATGATAACGGTGCAAAAAACTGCCTAGAATTTGCATCCCAAACAAAGTTTAAAAAGTTGTAGGTAAGGGCTCTTGAACTAAATGGACGAATAACCACCCCAAAAAGGTATTAGGAGTAAGTAGAGAACCTGCAAGGCACAGGAAAAGGGATTGATCAACAAGGAAAACTTTATTTTGGAAGTAAGAAAGTGTAGGAATAAAGTGACAGTTGAGTTACACCTTGGAAAGGAAGGTAAAGCAAATAGTAAATGGTTCATTTAGCTCTGTAAAGGAGTAGAATTAAGAAAAGAGCACTTTATGTATCTTACGAGCATATCAAAATAAAAATACTACATCCAAAGCAGGAGCAAAACTCACGCAGCTTAAGGCACTACATTCAAGGGTGGGAGAGTGGATAATCCCCAGTTCAGAATACTGAAAGAATTGTCAATGGAGCTGCAAGTCTATAAAAGACTGTTTAATAAATCTTCAAATTGGGGGTGGGACTATATGAGTGGGAAACAGGAAACACTGTATTTGTATGGGGGAAGGGGTAGGGAAGTGATCTGCTTAATTATCATGCTATTCAAGGCTTTAGGACTAATTTTGAAGAAAAGAATAATAATAGAAATGAAGGTAAAATGAAAAATAGATATATTTACAAAAGGTAAATTCTGCCAGAATAACCTTGATGTCTTTCGTTGACATGTAATTCATTTTCTAGATTGGCAAATCATTTGATAGGATGCCACATGGGAAATTATTAGTCATGCTGGAGAAGATGGGGACAAGAATTGTATGAAACTGGCTAAAGGGGAGATTAAAAAGTGTTAGGCTGAAAGAGAAAGTATCTTGTTAGGGGAGAGTAACTAATGGAGTACTAATCTGATTTAATATTTTTATTAATGACCTCAGCCAGAAAAAAAAAGGACTGTATTAGTGAAATATGCTGATGACACAAAGTTGGGAGACATTAATATTGGGAAGAACTGGAATATCGTGGATAAACTGAATAATGTTAAAGACTAGAGTAATAGAAGTAGGATGCAATTTAATAATACAGAACACAGATAATTGACAGGGAAAACATTCTGCTACAGAAGGAAAAGATAGAGGGGGAGAAAGAGCTGGGTGCATTAGCGCATCATAGGAAAACTATTAACCTTAATAGTCTATTTTGATGTAGCCATGAAAGGCAAATGTGATGCTATAACGTATCAGCTGAGGCATTTTCATTACAGATATGAAATATGAATGCCATCATGCAAGGCATGGGTAAGATCTCATTTAAAATTCTTGTGTGCAGTTCTGGTCACTGGTGTTCAAGAAAGACTAACTCAGAATGGAAGTCAAACTAAGCTGATCATGGGAACAGACAGGGCTTATTAGGTAAGACACTAAAAGAACTTGGCCTGTTTAGCCTAGGAAGAGCAAAGCAGAAGGGCAATGTAGTTGCGGTCTATAAATACATCAGCTGTGTCAACATTATAGACAGACACGAGCTATGTAAGCTGAGGAGTAATATTGTCTTAAAAATCCATGGATATAAACTGGCCATGAATAAATTTAAACCAGAAGTTAGAAGATTTTTCATCATGAAAAGTGAACTTCTAAATTGGCCTTTCAAAAGAAGTAGTGGTGAAAACCTAATTAAGTTTAAGATGAAGCCTGATAAATTTTAAAACATGATTGCATAATGAGGAGATGATACCTGGTGGCCCCTTCCTTTCCTATGTCCCTAAAAGCTGAAGTTATATTTTCTCTTTGTTACTTGCTCTCTGTTATAGCTTTGACAACACTTTCAGGTAGTCAACAGTCTCTGCTCAATTGCAAAATTCTTCCTTCAGCAATATACGGTTCCTCTTCTTCCTCCTTCAGGAGTTTCCTTTTTGTTGTTTCCTCTTCAATGGACTTTTTTTGGCTCAGCTCTGCTCCTGACATTTACTCAGTCACAAATCAAGGAATATTTCTCAGATTCCAAATATACACCTGCTAATACACTACTTCAGCCACCCACTACTTCAAAACCAAAAAGTTTTCTACCTGTCCTAGGTGTTTCAATAAGACTAGTTTTAGGAATGTTTTGTTTATTATTTCATATTTCCTAAGTTCAGAATATTTTGTATCTCCCTTTGGCTCAGATCCGCCTTTATTTGTACTCACTCATAAACCTCCTCCCACATTATCAGTTCTCTAATAAACTCACCAAAGAGCATTAATCATATCTTAAAATATAAAACTATGAAGATAAATTCTTGCTATTAATAGTATTGGCTATTTGGTAAAAAATAGTTCATGATCTGTTTTTCATAACACTTATTCTTAGTTTTATTAAATAAAGAACAGCATATTTTGATTGCTGAAAGTGTAACTTAGCCAGTTAGGTACATTACCTTGACTGGGTCCCACTGACCAAAACAACTTTGATGTTTATAGGAAAGAACCAGCATCTTGCGTGCAAGGGACAGACTGATTGGGTAACATTTCTCAAAAATGCTTTCACGATGTTCCACCAGATGCTTCACCTTATTATAAATTTGGTAACGTACGATGTGAGGTTTTCGTCCTCCACTGATGGTGATTTGGGGTATTAACAATCTTTCAAGTTCTTCCTGATTTACCGGTAATTGAAACAGAACATATGATAATGCTACCAGGAGTCACATGTTATGAGAATGGGTGATATGCACAATAACATCCAGGGCTGTTACATTCAGTGTTAGATTTATCCATTTACAATCAGTGATATTGAACTAAATTCCTTGGTTACTGCACCTCAACTTCACCTGATCAATGGCTGACCCCTAAGTAGTTAATATTTTATGTAGGTTAGCATCATTATATATATAAATTAAATAAGAAAACTGTATAGTTTACATTGACATTAAAGAATCCACTTCCATTCAGGTAAATTAAAAAAATGACTTATCAAAACCAACGAAATGACATTTTCTCTTTTACCTTTCCCCATTTATTGCTTAATTACTTATGTATAAAATATTGCTGCCTATTATCCATTGATCCATACTGAGGTTTTGAAGCAAGTTAGAGTCTGTTGCAAAGAAAACTGAGAGAGTCTGGTGTCGTGGTTTTAGAACATATGAACATAAGAGATGCCATCCTGTGTCAGACCACAGGTCTATTTAGCCCAGTATTTTATATCACACAGTGGCTAAGGGGGAGAGGATTTATGCAGGGCCTTTCTAAAGTGATCTGTCCCTTGCCCCTCTCCTTACAACTTAAGACATTTAGGACCTAGGAAAGAGTGACTTCAAAGCCACTCTCCCAAAACACTAATAGAAAATCTTTGGGCAAAAACAGTGATCTTTCCCTTGTAACAGGTTTCTTCCTGAAGTGGAAGGAGTATTAAAAAGTTATTCTTAACTCATCTGAATTTTAATCTTTCAGATGATAATAGACTGAAACTTGAATATGGCAGCAATGGTTATAATAATCGTTATAGTAATAGGTTGAATTTTGGTTATGTCTATACTGATAGGATTGACCCTCAGGTCATTTTTAAGTACATATGCTGACTATCTAAGCCAGGGGTGGATAAAATACAGGCCGAAGGCTGGGTCCAGTCTGTGGGCGCCCACCAATTAATTGTACACCACCCTGCCTGTGTACCTCACTCCCACTCTTTTGCACAGGAGAGCACGGGTTTGGCCAGCATGCACTGCTGCAGTGGCCGGGGGACCTGCTCAGCTTCCCCAGCCTCCAGCAGCTCCTTCTCCTGCCCCTGTTGCAGTGCTCACTCCAGGCACCAGGCAGGGAAGGGGCAGCAGCAACAGCAGGTGGGTGGGTGGTGGGAACTGCAGCTGGATGGGAGCACGGAGCATGGGGACTGGGGTTGGGGGGAGCACGGAGCCCAGGGCACGTACCCAGGGGGACTGGGAATGTGGAGCTCAGGTAGGCAGGATTTGGGTGTGTGGCATTTGTGGGGTGTGAGGGAGGATGGGGGTGTGTGAGGACCCC
>NW_017728918.1:87841492-87844746 GCF_001723895.1 Crocodylus porosus
GTGTGACCTACAGGGAGCACTCATAATAGAGTGGGCTGGTCTGGCTCCACTACATACCCCCACAAGCAGCTCCTGGAACTGGCTGGAGCGTCACACTACCATGCAGCAGTGGCTGCACGGACCATGAACTCTCCAAGGGCCCTTGCCTGCTGCTGCTGCTGGCTGTAGGGGCTGTGTGCTGGGCGGGGGTGGGGGGGAGCTCTCCCCCACCCCACGTCTCACAAGTGCCACACACCCACACCATGAACGTGTAACATTAGGACCAACCTAGTCACTGCTGCTGCTTCTCCCCTCTGCCCACCTGCAGCATGGCACAGCAGAAGCCCCCTCTGCTGGACCCCATGCCACCTGAGTGTCATGTGACATGGTGCAGACAGAGCTCCGCTTGGGCTGGATTCCAAAAACTTGGTGGGCTGGATCTGGCCCATGGGCCATAAATTGCCAACCCCTAACGTAGACACCAGTCGCACAGACTAAAATGTATTATATTAATGGTTCGTATGGCTCAGACTGGTTGAGTGCAATCTTAGGATCAACCCTGCTTATCAGTGTAGACATACCTTTAGTGGTAAAGCTGTATTTAGAATTAGAATATTGTGCTACAAAGTACCCGATCTTGTAATGTGCAAAAGAACTGATATGTCAGTAGAAATGTTTAAATATTTACCATGCAGTAAATAATGTTTTCTTTAAATTTCAGTGCATTCTGTTTCAATTACCTATGAAGACAGCCAGAAATCCAGTTGAAGCTACACTTCAGATTTTAACAACAGTATCTAAACTTTGTTCTTAACTTAGTCTTTACATAGATAAAGTTCCCAATTTATTGCAATTAGATTTGCCAGTGAAAAGAACATTAGGATTTTTCCCACCAGGAATTTTATCTGTATAAGAGTCTTAGGAATATCATATATTGATTTTGAAGCTAGAAGGTACTATTATGATCCTTAGGGATCCAGGTTTCTGTTTCCCATGGAACAATGTGGAAAAATGCAGATTTTCCCCTTTAAAGGAGAGAAACATGGGAAATTGCAGGTTTTCCCTTGCAGCACAGGAACCCCCACCTGGGACAGTGGGTGTGACAGGCATCCCCATCTCCTTCCTTCAGTCTGTGTCAGGGCCAGACGTATTCCACCACTCTCTGCACAACCTGCAGCCGCCACAGCTACAGCCACAGCGACAGCCACGGCTACAGTCACCGTGCTCCAGCCTGAGCAGGATGGGGACTGCCTGGAGCCCCTTGTACTTCTGCTGCCCACAGAATGGCCCAGGCCAGAGCTGCACTTGGCTTCAAGCTGCTGCTGTGGAGCACAGCACTGGTCGTCCCAGCCCCAGCCCCAGCCCCAGCCCCAGCCAGCAGTGTAGGGCAGCATGTGGTGCCTCAGCCACTGCCTGTGTTTTCACAGAAGGTGTGCTGCATGCATCTCAAGCTGTAGGCTGTTCCTGCCGTGCCCCTGCAGACCACCATCCTGTGAGTCTGCACTGGGCAAGAGGCAGCTGGGGGCCCCCTTCTGATTTTCCATGATAAAAGTTCTGATTTTCCATGATAAAAAAACCAAAATCAAATGCCAAAATATATAGGTATTTAGAATGTATTTTATTATGATTGAGGCACTGGTAGGCTTCCAAACTACTTTAACATTGTAAATCTATCAATAAAGTATTGTGTTCAACTGATACTCATATATATAGTGGCATTTCATTTAATCACCCAAATATGTGGATTTTGGGGGTTTTTAATCAGAGAATTTGGGATTTTTAAACAGAGAAAACCAGGATCTCTGATGATCATTTAGTCTGACCTCATGCATAAACTGGTTTATTAAGAGGAAATAAAGACATCAGGTACTATAAAACTGAAATATGACAACTAAATTAAGTCAGCTTTACTAAATTGAAATAATGTCTTGTCTCATGTCATACTATAATTTAATAAATTAGATCATGAGTAACGTACCTGCACGCCTTGTAAATTGTTACTATCTGCTTCATACCTCTCTGCAATTTCATTTTTCATACGTTCAACAGCATCATCTTCCTGCTCTTCTTCTTCTTCTTCTTCCCCTTCTTCTTTTGGGAACTCTTCCTCAAGAATAGCTTCAATATCTTTCTCCTCATCCTCATCATCACTGGCCTCTTCATCATCCTTATCTGTTAGATCCTAAAGTGCCAAATGTTCAACTATAGTGTAGAAGTAAAGACAAAAATTCTCTCCTCATCCCTCTCCCTTCCCTTTTTCTGACCATTGTTTAACTTCTAAACAGTTTGCTAAGATTGTTCCCAGAGTTGTTTAGATAGTGATAAACAAATATAATCAAGGAAAGGACAGGATGGCACATTAGATACTAACTTGTTCAGAGATAATAAAAAGATAATAGAGGAAAAGTATCCTAAGACAGACCTCTTCATGGTTATGAAAAACTAAGTTTGCTTCTGTGAGCAATTTATTGTCAGTGACAGCTCCCTGTTTTGGAGTGATTTGGATCTGAATCTTTTTCTTTGAGTCAAATTATAATGACAAGAATTTATAGTGGTAACCCTCAAAAAAGATGTCTGATTTAACTGGTTACATTTTAATCTGTAAAAGCTGCTGAAATCAATGTGCAATCTTACCAGTGAATATTTATTAAAGTTGAAACTGAAATATTTTTATACCTTGTTCATCCCCTCACTACCTGAGATCAATTTATGTTGTTATACCTAATTATTTTGGAAGTGGGAAGAAATGGTTGCACAGATGGTTCACTGTTGAAAAAACAGTGTTGGAAAATGCTATCAATATCTCAAATTATAAGCTTTATAAATAATTATATTAATTAAATAAAATAAACTCCAGTGTGTTTTTATGGTAACAGAATTCTTAAAGATATCTAAAGAAAAAGCTCAGCAAAATTCAGACTAATATTTATAGAGCTGAATGAGTCTGCTCATGCTTAAAAGTTAATATATGATTAAGTACTTCGGTGCATTTGGGCTCATCCTTAGAAGTGATTTAAAATATAGTCATGAACACTACAGAGCACAATCTCTAATGTGTAGCACTGTTTCCAATATATATTAAAATGCCTTAAGTAAAGATAAGGTAAGAGTGAAAAATAGATGTTTCTTATAGCTTGCTACATATTAGTCTAAATAAATAACTCTTAGATACTATGGTGACATACATTTAGATATTTCTAAAGCAGGTGAACATAAATACTTTTTGTAACATGCTGAGCAGTGTGTGTGTGTGTGTGTGTGTGTGTGTGTGTGTG
>NW_017728918.1:87845851-87862470 GCF_001723895.1 Crocodylus porosus
TGAAGATAATCCATCTTGTTCACTGAGATGGCTGTCCTACAGAAAAAATAACAGGTGACCAAATAATTAAAAACTGTATCATAATACAAAAGGACAAGGAAGCTGAATTAAAGTTACTCAGTTAGTCATTTTTCTGTGCTTTCCTAAATGAAGTGCCTGACAATCTTTTAATGCAGTTTTATGTTTATGTTTTCCTAGGTTTTAAGTACCAACAACCACATAATTCATCAGTGAATGTCCCAGCCCAGATACTCCAGAGCATGTCTTGTCCACCTGCTACTGCTTGCATGCCCTATACCCAGAAATGTGCCAATGTAACAGTTTCAGGTACATCCTCTAGCATTCGTCTTGAAGACCTCAGTACCCAACATGCTTAAGTGGTTGCCAGAGATACTCTCAGAGGAACGTCTTAACAATTATGGCTTTGGGAAAAATCAAGCAGGAAGGGGTAGATAAAGTATGTTCTAGAATGCCCTTCTATGATAGGTACATGACACAGACATACGCCACTTGAGCTACCAAAGTAACTTATAAAGGATAACAACCCACTACAACCATGTAATCCAGAAATTAGAGCAAGATGAGACACACATTTTGCCAGCAAACCTCCAAGCTATTTACTAATAGAAAAGACTAATGCATGAGACTAATGAATCTTGGGTTTTATTCCAAGTTTTCAAGAGAGTCTTTTCTAGTAGTTACACACAGTTCATTCCCCAAGCCACAGCCCTTTAAGTCCCAACCTGACTTCATCTGAGTCCCCTCTCTGACTCCACTTTGGCTCATCAAAAACCAATTCCCACTTTTACCCAATCTCTCCATGTTCCAAGTCTCCCCTTAGTTTCAGTTTCCTCCTTTACTCCTCTCCCCTCCACATTCTGATCAGATTTCTTCTTCCTGGCTCTTAGTATATTGGCAGCAGAAGACAGTACATTGAGAGTATGTCTATACCATTCCGTTATGATGCCAGTCAACGTACTGATATATGTTGTGCTTGTTGGCTTAGAAATGGTATTTAAAGGTCTGTTTTTTTGGGAATTGGCTTATAGGTATAGATATATACATTATAAGGGGTCAAGATGGGCAGCAGGGGTTAGCTGGATTTTTTTAAAGAGTTTGGGAGACACACACACAGCTTCTCATGACCCTGAAAACAGACAGGCTATCTAACACAACAAGGCCAATGGATGGATACAACCTGAAAATTATGGAGGGGGCATGCCATAACACAAGATCACAACCTTCAAGGCAGACAGGATGTCTAACAAAAGAAGGACATACAGCCTGGGAACCAAAGAAGTATGTACCATACTGTCCCATAACACAAGATAAGTGACACCAGCAACAAGGCCTCAGAGAGCAGGGGGGCCTAAGTCCCAAGTTTTGGGGGAACAGACTAAATTAGGAGAAGGCCCGGAAGGCTGTGTGGATGTGTGAACACAAAGAGACAACCAGCCAGAGATAGCCATGGATGAAGAGTCATCAGGAGTCATCACGGGGGAAGGAGAATACAAAAGCAGCAACTTGAGATTAACAAAGGGTCCCTCCTTTCATCTCATCCTTCCCCATTTTGCTCCCTGAGAGGTGTCCCCATCCCCATCCCTTGAGAAGGGTCCCCAAGACCATCATGAACCAAGGGTATACCAGTAGCCCGTCTCAGGCACCTCACTGGAGGGGGGCTGTGGGCCTCGGCATCCCACCTCCAGCTGCTGACACCTGTGAGAGAGAGCCTCAGAGTGGAGCCTGCATCCTGACCAGATGTACTTTGACTCCTATGACAGGCCTAGGATTGGTAGATATAGAATGGTTTGATTTTTTGTATTGTTGTTTTTTTGTTCTTACTCTGTATCAATAAATTCAGCTATTATCAACTGGCAGGTGTTGTGGTCGGTCTGAGGGCTGTGCCCACCTGGAACAAAGGTATAAGGACTAGGTTCCTAAAATCCAGTGTCAATAGTGCTTGCTTTGTGTGTGCTGCCTCCCAAACCAGAATTAGTATAGTGTAGATCAATGCCCATATAAGAGACAGTGATAGAACCTACAGTTACATGCTATTAGGCAACTCTTCTATATATTTCTGGTCCATGATATATCACTTAAAGTGAGTTATATCTCACTATGGTGCTACTTGGTGTCATAATTCAATAGTCTAGACAAGCCAGGAAAGTACGGGAGAGATAATGTCTCTATCTCTACTTCCTGTGCTTGGTGCCACAGCAGTAAATGTAGGAAAAGTCTGGTTCAGCTTCTGAACTGCCGGGTTGTTGCATGCAAAATGAAATCTTTGGAGAGGTCAGCTTTACATTTAATAAGAAACATCTAATCATATGCAAACTTCCCATAATTTAGCTAAATTTGTAAGTTGTAAACATGTAATTGAACAGAATCTGTCTAACCTAAGGATGTCAAACATGTGGCCAATGGGCTAAATTCAGCCCATGAAGTGGTGTTGTCTGACCTGCAGATCTCTAGAGGGGACAGGAATTCAAGTGTGGGGGATAAGCAATGGTTGCATTAACCTCTGCAACTGCCCTTGCAGGAGGGTGGGAGCAGAGGAGGGGGGAGAGGGAGTGAGCGATCTGGATACATTTGGTCTAACCGATTTATTACTATAGCTATTCCTAGCTAGGCTTCTCTGAATCTATCTCAGTTCAGACTGACAGTTAATTCCCGTCTGTCACTGCCTACTTTCAGATTTTCTATGATTCAAACAAACATTCAGCAACTGAGGGGTTAACACATCTGCTGTTATAAGTGGCGCATCAGTGACAGAAGCAGAGAACTATAAAGTCTTGAAAGTTCCCAGTCACTCAACTTGTCACCTTAGACAAACATTTAAGAATACATGAATGTCCTACAGTGTGACATATGGTCAACTTGGGTTCAATGTGATCAATATGGAAGAAGATGCTAGGGTCAAGTCACTGCAAATATGTTACTGCCAGCATCTTCCAATTTAAATTTATTGCAGGGTATACTCTAGGCTAAGATGTGCTTGTTGCTAAAATAATACTTCTCTTTCTCTTGCTCCCTAGCTATATAAACTCTAAGGCTGGATCCAGATATGCATATACGTGTGGTTTCTGGCACCACAAACTTCTTTGTGGTGCCACAAACTACATGCTCAGTATGTTAAAATGTGCCCTGCGCTACAAATTTGCAGTATGGGGGAAAAATTTCCTACCAGGAAACCCCAGCAGCAAAAAAATAACATTGCAAAAGAAAAGAAAAGAAAAGAGCAGTGTGGGGCATACCACAGAAGCATGCATGAGTAGATATGGAGGCTTGGTCCTCCTGGGAGATGCTATGGCTGCTGGTCAGAGCATCTCCCCTCCTCTAGTTTTGCCTCTGCTCCTCCAGCACACCAGGAGCCAGGAGGAGTGGGGAAATGGCAGTTTCCCCAAAGCAGGGCATGTTGCCTTGCACCAAAGCACACATGCAGGGGCGTGTGCAGTGGCAAAAAAGTAGCGGCACAAATCTGTGCCGCTACTTTTTTTGCTGCTGGAAGCACGTGCCCCTGTTGCATTTGGGGATGTGCCCTAAGTGTCTTTGGCACCTCTCACAATTTTTTTCCTACTTTTGTCTGTCAAGGATGTAGAGCCATTAAGTATTGATTAGTATAATAGCTCTCCATTTTCTCTGTGGTCAGATAGTAGACATAACATCATAGGCATGACTTACACGTCTGTTGTTGTAAACATATCACTGAAGTCACTGAAATCGTTCTGTTTATTATATTCCTGCATTCACTTCGTATAGCTTCTTCTACTTACAGTCTCCTTTATTAACTTCAAAATTTATCTCAATATTTTATTTTTTATGGTATTTAGTTGACTTACATTCTTCTTAGTAAATGTCCAAGTCTTATACTCATATAAAATAAAAGGCTTTATAGTGGTCAGAAATTCAGTTTTTCCCAGTAGTTGTTCAGAGTTAAAAATTCTTGCAAAGAGAATGAATGGGCATTCCTAACCTCTATCTGTGCCTTAATTTATCCCTCACCAAAATGGTATTATTGCGCTTAGATATTTAAACTGCCTAGCTTCTGCATATCTTGGGTTACTGACTGCTAAATAAACTTGTCAAAGATCTCTTATTCAGCTTGCAGTCAAGTTTTGGTTTTAACTACAATTATTTTAAATCCCTTTTTCTTGCCACTTTATTCAAGTCTCCAGTCATCCTTTGTAAATCACCAGCATATCCAAAAAGTTCTTGGAAGCTACTTAAATTCACTCCAGCCTGAGAATTTTGCTACTTTTTCTATAGCATAGATTCATAGATTCCAAGGTTGGAAGGGACCTCAGTGGGCCATTTAGTCTGACCCCCTGTCGCTGGCAGGCAAATAAAGGGTCACCAAACCTGGGATCATGTGATCCCAGCGAGGTGCCTGTCCAGTCTCCTCTTGAAGACCCCCAAGAAGGGGGTGAGCACCACCTCCCTTGGAAGCCTATTCCAGATCCTGGCAACCCTAACTGTGAAGCAATATTAAAGAGAACCAGCCACAGTGCATTTCCTTGCCTTCATCCCATATTGATGTCAAACAATGCAGTGATTTCACTCCCTATTTATTACTTCCTGAACTGCAAACACATAGTTATCCAAATAATTTTATTGAGCTTTACAAATTTTTTCATTAAGGTTTAAAAGCCACGTTGTGATGGGGCCCAACTTTTTTTGGCAGGCATACTACTGCTTTGCTTTCTACTTCCTGTCTTGTGTTAACTGCCCAATCTGCTGCTCTATATTCTGCTCTCTGCCCTTCCTGCTATTGTGCTGTCTCCTCCCAAGTCTGCCATGTGTCACACACAGGCTGCCCAAGCCAAATGTGGCATAAATGCCATAGTTGGCCACATTACTATTATTACATGCTTTTTTAAAAATATAAAAAACTTCAGATCATATTCTCATCTTTTCTTGAACAGTTGATTCATTTAAAAGTTTGCTTCAAAATAGACTTATTTTTTTTATGAAACCTAAACTGATACTTTCCTACTATCTATATAAACATTTCCTAGAAAAGGATTTAAAACCTACCCTTATTGTTGCCTTCCGTTCTTTGGTTTTCTTCTTAAACTCCATTTTTTTATTTTGCTTATCTTTCCATTTTGTCAAACAGGGAGGAAGAAGACGATCAATAATATCACTTTCTTCCACTTGTATAATAGCTGCAACATCAGGACAAAGTCCTCGATCTGATAAAAACTGGGCTTCATCTACTGTACGAGGGAAACCATCCAGTATAAATCCTGTGGATCTAATTTGAAATAAAGAAAATGTTTTTTTAAAAAGAAAAATTACTACAAAGGGTATTCAGTGAGTAAATTATAACAAATACTACTACTGTACTATTTATCAAAATGTGTTTTAATACTACTTATTAACAAAATATTATTTTACTCTTAATTTCTTGTAATTCCAACTTAAACATTTACCATTTTTTTTTGACTCTTCATTTTGTTTTATTCTGTTCTTTTTGAATGGGACAAAATGTTTTGGCCATTTTATATTCAAACATTTTCAACTAGTTTAGTACTGTAACCCATAATAACTTTGCTTGTATCTTCAGTTCTACTCATGTGTCTTCAAAAAAGGCATTTATTAGCCACTGCTTTAAAATTATGAGTGGCTATTATGAGTGGCTATCATTTTATTCTGGTAAAGTCTGTCATGTGAAGTTTGTTACCTGATAATTTCCTGATCTGGGAGAGTGGGAAGGACCTCTTTCCCAGATCATGGCATAGAGCACACCACTCTGCAAAAGGTGCCATCCTTTCCTACTAATAGTGGAGGCAGTTTTCATTTGCTTATAGGGCTTCAGGGCTCAGTCATACCCCTTCTATCCTCCTGCTGGACAAGTACATCCCAAGCTGGGTTTAATGTTTCTATATTTCTTTTTAATAGATTGGGCTGTGGTGGCAAACTAATTGAGATGTAGTTCTAGAGGCATGACTTTGTGTCTTACTCCAGACCTGCGCTAAAAATCACTCCCAGTCAACTCAGGTGTAAAACAGGCTTCTGGTCATTTGGCCTGGACAGTCAAAAGCAGTTGGATATGATGCTAGCCACATCACTTCCTTGTGTGTGGCTGTCTCCAGAAGCTAGCATGCCTTAACCATACTAATCTGATGGGCCATTTAAGCTTGGACAAACCCTTGACCTTTACTGGTAGATTAAATATAACTGCAATCTCTCACACTCATGAGCCTTACCAGCAAGACCCAGACCACTTTTCTCAGCTGAGGCAGAATGGGTAGAAGTGTCATGGAACAAAGAAATCAGATTGCAATTTTTTCCATCCTCCCCGCCAGTGAGAGTCAGGATCTTTTACATTTGCAGAAGGGTGAGGAAATGGTGAGAGTCTGAACCAATGATTTCTTTAATCCATTCTCCTACAGAACATTTCAATGGAGCTTCTGACAGCTAGCAGTTATCATGCTTCTGTTTTTTTGGTTAAATGCAAAATTAAAAGGATAATTTCTTCCCCAGAGGTGTACAACACCTGCCACAACAGGGGGGAGGGGGACAAATATATGATAATCCCCACAGTGTCTAGAATCTAATTATTGGGAGGTAGTCTTAAATTTGAAGACATCTTGGTTTTGTGCAACTACAGTCATTCAGCCTTTTGCCTGCCAGATTATATTAATAGAGAAAGTAGTTGACAGATGGTAGTGGGTGACTAAGAAACTGGATTATGTCTGTTTTATTCGAGGGCATTTTTTTTTCTTACTGAAGTTATTTTTATTCAGTGTTTTGTGAAATCTAAGAATGTTCTCTATCTCTATACTGTCTTCATACACTAAGAAAACTCTGATTTTATTTGTAAATCATAAGTTACAAATTTGATTTTAGTGTTCAGAACCCAGTTGTGCAACTTCTTGCATCCCTGTCTACTAAGATGCAACAGTCTATCTATAAATGGTTGTATTCTGGAAACTCACTATGACATGAATCTTTCCTTCTCAAGTTCAGAAGGAAGTCATCTAGTCATGTTTCTTCTTAATATGAATAATTATAAAGGTTACAACCAGAATATTGACAGCTCTGAACTTTTCCCCTGTCCTCGTTAGCCTTCCAAACAAATGGACTGGTATTCAGAATTGGTACTTATATTTTCTTATTGAATCCTACCCCTTGGGTTTTCCTCTGGAATATGGAGTTATTTTTGGATGGTTTGATAGTTTTTGCAATTATTAAAGTGAATGTATTGTATTCTTAAATGTATTGGCTTATATTGATATTGCAATGTACTAAAAATTCAAGAGACTCTATATTGCCATGTTATTCATTATGTAATGCCAATCTGTAGACCTATGGTTGAAAAATGGAACATATTAAAAGATTAAAGTTAAAGTTTAAAATTAAAATGAAACTAAGGGATAAATAATATGATTAAATTACAGTTACCGGAATGGCTCCTTTGTCCACCAGTCAGAAACAATATTATCAAGTACTTCTAGTGGCAATGCTTCATTATCTACTAGGTTTGCTTTGATTGCTTCTTCTTCATCAGATAATTCCACTTCATAAATCTAAAGACAAAAGATCATGAAAAAATTAATATCTATGTTGCTTGACCATTACACTGCTCTCTAACTGACTCAGGGAATGTATACAACTTGCTGTGTCAGGTGGTTGTGCCTTCAGATGCTCTGTGCTGTTCCATATGGAGTGCTTCACAAACCAGAAGCATGGTAAGTGTGTCACATGCACAAGGTGGTGTGTTGAGGAGGCTAATTAACACTGTTGAAGGACACAGCTAAAAAGCCTGCAGAGATATTAATTAGTCAACCCACTGTGCCACACTGCTTCTGGTTTAAAGTCAGTTTGCATGGAATAATGTGGTATTTTTGCAGGTTTCAATGATAGGCACAGTAAGATTACCACAACTACATGGCTTGAGAAGGTTAAATAAAGCATTTGGGGTATAGCTGGTTTTCTTTGATTTAGTTTAGCAGCAGCAAAGTAATTTGGTGTAGTAAAATGTAATAAACTCATTCACACAAAATTATTAAACAGAGAGGGTCAAAAGTTTCCAAAATTTAGTTTATCAACAAACAGGAATGAATTTAAAGCATAGGGATCCTATGGACAACAGCATTTTAATGTTGCTATAATTAAGTTACCTTCTGACCAGAGGATAATTGTATAAAGGACTGAAACAAGGATCCTGTTACCATAACACACATATATGCAAGAAGGACCCATCAAGTTATACAAGCAACTTTAATTCTATCATTTTCTAATTTTTGTGTTCTTTATTTTGTAACCTTAATGCTCTTATAACATAGCTCTATTTAAAAGTGGTTGATTTGTTTACAGTTACTAGGATTCTTTGAGATGTTCTGAACATATGGATTCCACCCAGCTGCTCACATACACTGTATGTCAAAGTTTGTCATTTACACAAACAATCCCCATTAGGTGCCACAAATGAGTGTTGCATGCTCTCATGTTTCACCCTTACAAGAACATAAAAGGGAAAACCTTGTCCCAATTCCTTTGCTGACCAAATTCAAGATGATAATACTCCCAGTTGTGTAATATGGGACCCAGGGCCAGACACAGGCATGAGCTAACCAGGCAACTGCCTGGGGCCTGGACAGAAAGGGTGCCTGAAAATGGTAATTTTTTGTCTGTTGTCTGATTATTATTATCATTATCTCCGGCTAAGGGGGGCCGATACTAAACATTTGCCTAGAAGAAAGCAATCCCAAATTGATCTCATGTCCTGTGTTAATTATAAATATACCCAATACTTATTATGCTAAATCAGTCTACATGACTGCATCTGACCTTCCTACCTCACACCTATTGTCCCCAGTGGTCCTTATTCCCTCACTGCCTCACATTTGCATTAATTAATTAAAGCATACATCTCAAAATAGGCAGTCAGTCTCTGAATATTTATTATGTTAAACCAATGCAGTCTCCTGAAACTCACATCTATTGTATCCAATAGCCTTTGATCTTTATTACCTCTATTTACATTTTGACAGACCTGCTTTGGTTTAATAAAAGGTATCCCATGTGCCCCAAAAAACCTTATAAAATATTTTCTTAATCAAGGTATATCTCTCAAAACAGGCATTTAATGTCTGTCAAATATCTTCATAAGCCATTTGATGCAGCTATTTAGGCTCCATTGTTAAAATAGCTACCAAAAGATAGTATTCTGCCTATAGGTATCTCAGGCAGACAAGGTTCTTTGGGTGAATCTGCTAGCTTTTATTAGACCAACTCAAATAGCTGGAAAAAATTTAGCAAGCTTTTGGGTTTAAAAATCCTTCATCAGGCTGAGGAAGACTCTGCAGTGGGTGTGCTCTTCTTGAATTGAATGAAAGTAAGGAAGCCAGAGGCTGGGCTGGTATGCATGCAAGACAGGCAGTCAGTAAAGGTGTAAATTGAGGAGTCAGTGGGTGAGAGACAGGCTGGGTGCGGGGGAGAGAAAAGGGGGATGAACGTAACACTTAAATAGTGGAGAGGTACCTCCCTAAAGGTACCTCATTCAATCAATACCCATTCCACGTGATTCCAAACTAATCAAAAGCTTGCAGAAGCAAAACAAACACAAACAGGATACAATTGTAACATGTTAATTCTGTCCTTGCCTACTTTGTTCAGACTTTGATTACCAACTATCAAGAAAGAATGCTTTGAAGCTATACAATTGAACAAGTATAAAGAAAGAGTTGCCAGCAAAAAGGGGGGATCTTCTTTAGAGGAAAAAGGGATGCTGAAACTTACCCTCAGATGGACTAAAGTGACAGATCCACGCTTTGAGAAAGCTGAAACTGAACTGGCTTCTGGCCTGAACTGGTAAAGAATCTCCTGCAGTGAATATGAGGCCTGTGTGGTAATATAACTCATTTATTGAATATTGGGACTGCTGTTTCTGTTTTCTGTCATTTAGTTTTACAGCTTGTTGGTAGTTATTAAAGCAAGCCATTCTGCTATTAATCAACTGAGTGTTGTGTCAATTCTTAAAGCACTAGGTTTAAACATCTGGTTTCTAAGTACAACAGTGGACATCTGAATCTCTCATGGCATTTAGCTGTCTGATCATCTAGACGAAATGAGAGAGACCTAGGATATTATCTAGGTATTTGCTCTTGAAGTTGTGACCAAAGAATAAAGTTTAATTGTATGAACAGAGCTATGTGTGGATGCCCTACATATTTCAAGTTCCTTGCCTAAACAGGTTGCTGAGTTAATCTGCTCTGGTCAACTAGGACCCAATGTATACATTAGAGGACTGTTCTGAAAGTCTTTGAGATGGAACTGTTTTCCTCTTATCTAGTACCAAAAGAGGCAAATGATTTAGTGGACATCTAAATATATTTTGTTCTGTTCAGGTAATGTAAGAATGCCCTTTTAATATCCAAGGTGTTTAATTTTATTTCTTCCACAGATGATGAGACTCCAAAGAAAAAAGCACAGATCAATAGATATATTAAATGACATGAAGGTATGATCTCACCTTTGGGATGAACTTAGGACAACCCTCACTGTCACTCCCTCCACATGAAATACAAGATACACAGAGGGTTTGACAGGATGAATTAATGACCACTCTACAGTGTTATTTATATTGAGAGTGGTGAAATGAGCAAGATGGCAAGGATTCAGGTTTTCGCTCCATTACATAAGGAAGTACCAGATTTAAGGCCCAGGATGAAATTGTCTGCCTTCTGGATGAGGAGGAAGAAAAAAACCCTTAGACAAGTCTTTTAGAAATCTATTGATTTGATTTCTGTCAAATGATGAGAAAACTGGAAGTATCCAGGACTGGTTGATGACAGACTGAAATTACTGCTTAATGAACCTTAATGACATTTAAATACAAGCCAAATCATTTTAAAAATAAGTACTTTAGGATCCAAGAAATAAAAGAGTAAACTGATCTACCTTTCACAGTAAGAAGTCTTTAATTTTGCTATATATGCTCATTGTGGCTAGGTATAGGCATTCAAAAAGCCCGAGGCAGAATCGATCTAAGTTATGCAGTTTTCTGTAAGTGGCATAGTCTAGATCAGTAGCAAACAGAACATGCATTCACCCTTGGTGGCGGGGGGGAGGCAGCAAATCTTAGACTGGGCTTTGCCATTTTTAAAGCAGTTTGTGCGTGCTGAACTTTTGTTCTGTTACAGGTATAGATTGGTTTTGCGTGCTAAACTTGTGTTCCATTACGGGTATAAACCAATTTCCAATCACTTATACTTGTAGAAGTATAATGTCTGTATTTTGCCATAGTGTTCTGCAGTAGAATATTCCCTACCTCCAAATTACCTGACTGCTAAAAGGCAATTTTTATCCACATATCATCAATGTAAGTGCTAGCAACTCTCTCTGAAGTGAAAGTTGTGGAGCAACAGGCAGCTGCATTTCAGCTGCCATTCTTTAAATTGTGGCAAGTGAATCATAAACTGAGCGGGAGGCAAAGGAGCCTTCTGTGTTAATGCCAAAGATTTAGTAGATGAAATCCTGATGCTTTGTACAGAGGTCTGTGACTTTAATCAGTGTAGCAGTGAAGAAGTTATCACCTCTGTCATCATCTTTACCGGTGCTACTTTAGTAAAAATTCTAATGTGACTTTCAGTCTGTCTCTTCCTCAGTACTGACTCAGTAGTAGACTTAAGTGTATTCCATTTACATGCTATGTATTAGTTTAAGTAATTTAAAAGAATATAGCTTTTGCTATAAAGCAAGTAGTGAACCAGCAAGCCTAGGGACTTGTATTGAAAGTAGCCTTATGATAAGTGGGTCAAAGTCCTAAGCATAGTTTGATATAAGTATAGAACAGGCAAGTGACATTAGTAACACATGTTAGATATATGTGGTAACTAAGTAAAATAAAAACTGACTAATATGAAGTAATAACTGCTAAACGTAAGTTATAGGTAATTTAGAGCAATGGAAACCAACCTTTTGGGCAGTTGTGCCACAAATTAGCCTCATACCCTCCCCCCCCAGTCCCACTCCAGTCCCCTTCCCTTGCCTGATCTGTTGATCTACTTTTTGCATCCTGTCCTGCACTCCCTATACAATCTGCTGCTCTGTTTTCCGAATCCTGTCCCATCTGTCACTGTACTGCCTGTCCCCTCTCTGATCTGCCACATGCTACACACACAAGGTGCCTGTGCCACTTGGAGCACAGGCGCTGCAGGTTGGCCACTCTGATTTAGGACATTTCAAGCACAGTAGTATTTAAGTACAGCATGAGCATTAACTGCAGTACAGTAAAAGCCATGTTATCCGGCACCTTACAAGGGACATGACCCCCTCCCTGTCCCCCAGCACACTGATGCGATGGGAGAGGCAGCAGTACTCTAGACATGGTGGAAGGGGCAGTGGCCTGAACAGGCAAAGATGCCTGTTCGGGCCTCTCAGGTAACCAGCATATTTGTTTATCCGGCACCCCCCATTCCTCATAGGTGCTGGATAACAAAGCTTTTGCTGTAATTCTATAGCAGCTCCATGATAACTGAGTCACATAAATTAGTGATTGCTAAGACAACTAAAAGAAATGACAATAAGGAAACTAGGGAAATAGAGATAAGGAATATAAGGTTAGTTAAGGAAATATAGATAAGTGTAATGGCAGGAAGGATGTATACATTAGGGTTACTATATTTCCAGTTTCAAAAAAGAGGACGCCTGTTGGGTGGGAGCAGGTAATATGATTGTGGGGGGCAGGCAGTGATATGTCCAGGCCCTGCCTCTGCCCTCACACCCAAGCCACAGTCCCCTGCCCTGCTGCTGCCCGTCACTTCCAAACCACAGTATTGCACCCTCCACACCATACTGGTGTCTCTCACTCCCAACCTGTAGCCCCGTCACTGCCTATGCCTCATGCTCCCAACCCAGTCACCGCTCCCCCCTCACAGTGCCCCTTACTCCTGACCCACAGCCCTTGCCCTCCCCAGCCCAGCTGGTGCCCCTCACCTCAAGCCACAGCCCCCTACTCCTTCCACCCCTGCAGTGTCTTCCAGCTGCCCTGCCCCTGCGAGCACATGCACCAGCCCCAGTGCCACCAGCCTGGTCACACAGCTCCCTGCTGCCCTCAAAGGACCCCCGCCCCCATTCACTTCCCCTGTTAAAGTAGCAGGTGCCTCTGCCACCTCCCCTGCCATGCTGCAGCCCCACCACCCAAAGAGCTTTTCCCAGTGGTGGCTGGCATCAAGCCCCCCTCACACACTTATGTCACCCACACACTCCTGCCATGCACACGCACACGCGCACACACACCCACACCCACGCACAGTCTTCAGGCCTTGACCCTCCAACCCCCACCCCTGATAGACTTATCTGCATGCAGCTACCGGGGCTGGTCCTACCACCCTGCCTGACTGCATGCCAGCCAGATGCACATGTTGCCCCTGCCTCCAATCGCCCTCCCCCTGCTCCCACCAGCCCCAAGCAGCTCCTTGCTGGGGCAAGCTGGGCAGTGCTGGGAAAAACGTCAATGCTGACCAGAGCAGGATCCTGGACATCTGTTGATATTTGAAAAAAAAATGCCTGGACAGAGATGAGGGGACCCAAAAAGAGGATATGTCCAGGAAAACCCAGACGTATGGTAGCCCTACATACTTGATCCCCAATAGAGACTACTGGTGAAAACTGCTGAACACCTTGGCAGCTGGTACATGAGCACTGAGTGGGATCCACGTATACAGATACTTGTACAGATATATCTTATATTGGCATTGTTATTGCTTTTGAACTTTATTTCTACCTCCTCCTTTTTTAAAATTTTGCTCTTTTCAACAATGTCATATATATGTGACCTTCAGCATAGCCATACATAATTTTAGGAAGCACGAACATTATAAACAAATAAATTATACTTTTATTGGAAAGAATTGCTATTACTTATTTTACTATGCTGACTTAGATAAGATCATGGAAAATAATTACTGTAGTCTGTGAACCATGGTTTTATAAAAGAAAATATAATTTTGCTAAAAGAAGACACACATTTTCTTTTATGTTTTATTTTTATTTTATGTATTTTTATTTATTATGTATTTTATGTATTGTATTGTTTTATTTATTTTATGTGTTTTATGTAATTATATGTTTTATTATTACCTGTTTGCTTTTGCCATGCTTTTTGTTTTCAGGTGCATTTTCAGTTTCAATAGTGGTCTGAGAGGAATCTGTCAATTCCTGAGAAAAAGCTGCTATTTCCTCTTCCTCAGGCTCTTCATCAAATTCTGGTCCAACTCTCTTTTCTGTTTTTTGAATAATCATTTCCTGTAGATATTCTTCAAACTGAATATGGAAAATACCTAATTTATCTGCTAGCCATCGGCCACAAACAGTTTTACCTGCTCCACGTGCACCCAGAATGCACAGTCTTATGGGAGGAGCCTGTCAGAAAAAATAATGAAATTGTTTTATTACAGTTTGGATGCTAACATGCACTTACAGTATCATCATACAAGCCTTATTGCGTGAATGCTAAATTCCAAAAACACAAACATAAAAATGCTCTCAAAAGCAGCATCAGCCCACGTATAATTTAATGTTATAAAGCTATAATGTAGTAGATTCACTTTTTTCTCTTTCGGTCGATTTCACTTTATTTTATTTTTCTAGTTCCCACCATATCTTCCTCTTTCCCCATTTCATTTATGAGAAATCTGTTCAAAATAATTTAACAAAACCATTATATTAACTGAGTGATCAAAATGTCTACATGCCTTATTAACTATGCAGTCTTACTATCACAAACACTTTTCCTGTCCCTCCCCTTCTGCTTTGTTCATAGTCTTTATTTATTTGTTACACCTACATTTTCAATAAAAACTCATTAGGTATGTCTTGCTTGGTTTTGTGATGTGCCTACTATGCTTATGGCAATATACAGCATCACTGTCTTTTGTAATCAAAGATTAAAAAGTAATATGTAATATCAATCTCCTATCAGCAAGCTGTTTTGAACAATTTTTAAATATCCTTACTTGTAATGGTTTATTTCGAGCCACATACTCCTCAGGGTTCTCCAAAAATTTTTCTTTGCACTCAGAACTTGCAAAATAATAAGTCTTCTCTCGATATTTAGCTGCATGTTCAGCTAGCCCTGGGTAAAGGACAAAGTTGTCTTTCAGGGTCACTGGACAAAAATGTTTAGTGTCTCCCATGTGCCTTTTCTTTTCTTTCACTTTTTCTTCATCCTGAGAATATATGAAATTTTAGTGAAAAAAATTTAGAAGACTTTTTCTAGTCTTTTTTTAAAAAATGACTTTGGATAAAATAGAAAATAGTATTTAAATTAGACTGGCAAAAGGCAAGGTAGAGTTATAGACTAACTAGCTTATAGACTAACTCAGGGATGTCCAACTTCAGAGCGGCTGGGGCCACATGCTGCACCAGTTATGGACCCTGGGCTGCAGGTCACAAGAACATCATGGACTCCCTGAGACCATGCCAGATGGAGTCCTTCTGATGAACAGGCAGCATAGCATGAATCTCCCCACTGCTGTATGGGCCCCTTGCTTCCCCATGAACAACACAAGTCCAGCCTGCCAAGCCCCTCCCCACCACTGTCCCCGCTGGATGGACAAGTCTCTTCTCTGCTGCATGAGTCTCGTTTTCCCCCACCCCACTGCTGTGTGAGCAGTGCAAGCCCCCTCCTGCTCCAAGAGTCCCATCTGCTTTCACTCTGTGGGCAAGACCCCTTCCTGACTCCCATGCTGTAGTGTACCCTGCAAGTACATTGTTACTAGAAATAGCGATGAACCAAAGTTTCAGACTGAAACACTTCCTAAAATCCAATCCAAACTTTATATCTTCCACTTAATTACAATGTGCCCATGTGCAATGTGTACAGTGTGGGATTATACCCATATACTATAGACCACAAGACAGACTATAACCTGTACTATCACATTTTGAAGCTTACCTTCATGGTCCCTAAAGATACATCTGCTGAACCTGTTGACTAGTGTATCTTTTTATACCTGGCAAGTTATCTGCTGATACAATGATCTGATTGTGTTTTTGCCAGTTTCAGTGCCATATTGCTTCCACAGATAGTTGCATTCAAACAAACACTCCTATTTGCTTGTTTATGTAGTATGCTGTTGTCATATTATCAAACATTATATGTATGGATTGAGTTAAATGAATAGCAGAAATTGCTAATGTGCTTTGTACACTACTTTGAACTCTAGGGTATTAATGTGAAACAGTAATATTAAGAGCCTTACATTGCATGACCATTTATATTGGTTCTTCAGCTTATTAAAGATATATTCTTACTATTGTTTCCATTGACATAAGCAGAAAAAAGAGGGGGTGTGACATAAGCTACTTGTAGTTTTCTGCCAGTTGATAGAAACTCCAGGGAACAGAGACCAAATCCTCTAGATTGCGCTGCTCTGGATATAAACTACCCTCAGCCACCAGCACACATTGAGTGCCATTTGACTCAGAGGACAAAGATCTCACTGATACCTGAAGAGTCCACTGATGTCAACAAGTCTATACAGGAGGGACAGGATAGGAAGGAAAGGTGGAGGAGTAGCACTCTACATCAAGGAGGAATATACTTCCTCGTTAATTAGCAAGGGGGTAGAGGGGGGGCACTCTGAGGTGCTCTGGGTTAGAGTAAA
>NW_017728918.1:87862481-87902649 GCF_001723895.1 Crocodylus porosus
TTCCTGCCAAGGCAGGGGGTCGGACTAGATGATCTACCTAGGTCCCTTCCGACTCTAGCTACTATGAAACTATGAAACTATGAAACTGATTAGCGTAGTCATGATTTGGAATAATTTGAAAGGTAAGTATACTTTTACTGAGACATCAATCTCATTCCATCAGATACTGTGTCTGTGCCGGTGGTGTCAAGATAGACTTTTCTTCAGTCACCAAGAGGCCAAAAGTATAGAAAAGATAAGGAATGTGTTTATCAATTCCTAAAGTTACCCAATAAGATTTCCTGTGTCCAATTGTCTACACAAACACACACACTGTTAATACCTTGTTATACTGTTAATGCAGATGGGTAGCAAGTACTGCTAAGACCTCTGTAAACATTTTTAGTACTGCTGACAGTACAAAGGTCAGCATTTTATATTAATAATGGTTCAGACAGATAAATCAAACAGGTGCACTCTGGGTCCAGTGCACGAGTTTGCACAGAAGGGCATGCAAAAGGGCTTCCTGGTGGGCACTCTCGGTCCTGAGTTGCCCCCCCCACATGGTGCAGCACACCCTGGGCAACCGAAGCCCCACCATGCTGAGGAAAGTCCTCTGGCACACCAATGCTGGACACCAGGTAAAGGGGACAAGGGCCCAATCCTCCCCCCTTCCAGGGAGTGACCCAGGGATCCTGGGAATCTCCCAGTCACTTGGGAAGCTGGGAAGCTAGGGAAACCCCCTACAGGCAGCTGCTCGACCCTGCCTGCCTAACTACAGCAGCAGCAGCTGGGGGAAACACGTGGGAGCAATAACACCCACCTGGTCTCCTACTCATACAAACACCCAGGCAGCCACACAACCAGGGTCATCCTCCAATATGGTGATGGGTACACGTTGCACCCCTGGGTTCCTGGACTGAATGGCCCACCATCTCCTGGTACCTCAGAGGCCTCCACCCAGACAGAGCTTATAGTCCTGGCCTCTACGCAGATGGAGCCTTTGACTCCGTCTTGACTCCAGGAGCTGCCTGGCACATCTGCTGGATGCTGGGATCAAGGGCACAAGTGGTCCTACTTGTGAGATGTGCTCCCTGGTGGAGTCTCTGGAGGGCCGGGTAAGGGAGCTACAAGGAGGAAGCGTACAGGCCACACACCATCAGGGAACACGAGGCAGAGATTGATGCTTAGTGCCAGGCTCTGTACCTGGAGAAGAACAATGCAGAGACTGGGCTGATGAGTGGGCCTGAACAAGATACCCCAACTGACGGTAGGTGGAAACTGGTCACGTCAGGACTGAGGCCACAACATGCAACAGTTGTCCCATCAATAACACTGCACAACAGTTATGAAGCCCTCCCACCATCAATGGACAATGCACACGTGCAGGATTAACCAACCCCAAAAAGGAAACAACGTAGAGTGATAGTCGTGGGAAACTCTCTGATGCAGGTGTACACAGAAAGTCATCTGTTAGCTAGAGCCCTTTGCTTGAGAGGTCTGCTGCCTTCCAGGAGCCAAGATTTGGGATGTAGCAGTAACTATCCCTCAACTGGTCCATCTACTGATTAGTACCCTATGCTCCTTGTCTGTGTGGGCGCAATGATACAGCAAGAAGTAGCCCTAGGAAGGTCATGAGAGACTACAAGACCATGGGGGCAAAGCTCAAGGACCTAGGAGCACAGTTGTCTTCTCTGCAATCCTCCCAGTCAGGGGCCATGGTTTTCGGCAGGAGAAGTATATCAAGGAGGTCAATCAAAGGCTTAGAAGATGGTGTCATCACATGGGCTTTGGATACCTCAACCTTGATACGCAGTTTAACTAGAGCGGCCTGCATGCAAGAGATGGTATTCATCTCACGAGCAGAGGGAAGAAGCTCTTCACTACAAGAATTGCCAACTTGCTCAGGAGGGCTTTAAACTAGGTACGTCCGGGGACTGGGGAGAAGGTTCTGCTGCTGAAACAGAATCCACTAGCCACAATGATACACAGCAGGGTGTTCAAACAATGAATGTCCAGATGGGTACTGACATCTTGAGACACAATGTGATAGAAAACCAGAGGTATCTAGGGGAGAGCTCAGATGCCTTTATGGGAACACCACAAGCATGGGAAATAAACAGAAGGAACTGGCGCTCCTTTTGGCTGATGAGGAATTCGATTTGATTGGGTTGATGGAGACCTGGTGGGACAATACACATGACTGGGCAGTCAATATTGAGGATTACAGGCTTTATAGGAAGAGTCAGATTGGGAAGAAGGGAGGGGGTATGGCCCTCTATGTGAAAGAGCAGTACCCCTCCCTACAGGTCACGTTTGACACCCTTGAGACCCTGCTGGTCAGGCTACAAGGAGGACCAGGAGAGGGAGATTTGATGGTGGGAGTCTACTACATGCCTCTCTACCAAGAGGAAGAGTGTGACTGAGCATTCTCAGGAGAATTGACAGAGGCAGCTAGTGCTAGAGACATGATCATCATGGGTGACTTTAACTACCCTGACATCTGTTGGGAAGACCATTCAGCCACCTCCAACAGCTCAGCCAACTTCCTGGCAACACTAGATGATCTGTTTCTGACACAGGTTGTGGAAGGGCCTACTAGGGGCAAGGCCACTCTGGATTTAGTGCTGACCAAAGGGGAGGACATCAAAGGTAAACTGAGGATTGGTGGTACTCTGGGCAACAGTAGTGGCCATGACCTGATAAAGTTCACCATCCACTGTAAGACTGGGAAATTAGTCACCAGAACAGAAGTCCTACATTTCAAGAAGGCAGATTTTGGAAAACTCAAGAGGCCCTCTGCAAACAGCAACTGGACAATACGGGAGTGCAAGAATGATGGTGCTTCCTTAAGGAGGCAATTCTCATGGCTCAAAAACAGGCCATCCCCACATGGGCCAAAGGCATGAAAGAAGCCAGGAGACCCACTTGGCTCACCAGGGATATTAGGGAGCTATTGAAAAAGAAAAGAATAAGTATATATACAATGGAGGAATGGCTCCACAACCAAGGAGGAATACACCTGTATCACCAGGGCCTGCAGATATGAGACACAGAAAGCTAAGGCAGGCATGGAGATCAAATTGGCAACCAGTATAAAAGACAACAAAAAAATCCTTCTACCGATACATAGGGAACAAGAAAAAAAAAATCAGGCTCCACTATGCGACTCCTACTGAATACCTAGGGGCAGCCCACACTCAATGTCCATGAAAAGACAGAACTCCTAAATACATAATCCAATGGGGGCTGCTCACCTGACCAAAGGCCCAGGGAACAGGGGAAAGGCAACAGCCTACATGAAATCAGGTGAGGGATTTTCTACAGTGCTTGGACATTTTCAAGTCTGCTGGGCCAGACAACCTGAACCTGAGAATCCTGAAAGAACTGGCCGAACTTACAGCAGCACCACTGGCCAAGCTGTTTGAAGAGTCGCGGAACTTGGGAGTGGTCCTGGACGACAGGCAGAGGGCCAATTTGGTGCCCATTTTTAAGGAAGGGAAGTGGGATGACCCTACAAACTACAGACTGGTCAGTCTGACCTCAGTCCTAGGTAAAATCTTAGAAAAGTTGGTTAAGGATGCCATCAACTACAAGCTGATAATGGATGGGGTGCTAAAAAGCAACCAGCATGGCTCTGTCAAGGGTAGATCATGCCTGTTGAACCTTGTGTCCTTCTATGACTAGGTCACTAACCATCTGGATGAGGGGCATGAGGTTGAGGTCATTTACTTAGACTTCAGTAAAGCCTCTGACTCAGTCTCCCATGGGATTCTCTCTAACAAACTGGAGAGTACTGGGCTGAACCAGTCTACACTGAATTGGGTGCACAAGTGGCTTCGAGGCCACTCCCAGAGAGTGGTGCTTGATGGGATGGCATCATCCTGGAGGGCTGTCTCCAGTGGTGTCCCCCAGGGTTCGGTGCTTGGACTCATGCTAGTCGATATATTCATTAATGACTTGAATGACGGGGTGGAAAGCTCAATGATTAGGTTTGCAGATGATACCATACTGTGGGGAAATGCGGGCACACCAGAGGACAGGGTAAAGATCCAGGACGACCTTGACAGACTGGATTTATGGGTGGAACGAAACCAGATGAGGTTTAATAGGGAGAAGTGCAGGGTCCTTCACCTGGATAGGAAGAACCGTAACCACAACCATACAACAGGTGGTGGTCCACTGGCTGGCACAGCATCTGAATGAAACATAGAGGTCATGATTGACTGGAAGATGAATATGAGCCAACAGTGTGATGAGGCTGCAGAAGGGCAAATAAAACTCTGGTGTACATCAGCTGATGTGTGGCCAGTAGATCCAGGGAGATACTCCTCCCTCTCTATTCAGTGTTGGTGAGGCCTCAGCTGGAATGCTGTGCCCAGTTCTGGGTGCCGCACTTCAGGAAGGATGTGAATAAACTCAAGAGGGTACAGAGAAGGGCCACCCATATAGTTAAGGGCATCGAGGGTAAGTCTTACAAGGAGAGACTCCACGAACTGGGCCTGTTCAGTCTGAGTAAGAGAAGGCTGAGAGGTGGTTTGATAGCTGCCTACAAGTACATCGGGGGGAGCATCAAGAACTAGGAGAGCAACTATTCAGGAGGGCACCTCAAGGGAGGATAAAGACTAATGGGTAGAAAAACTTCTTTTCTGTAAGGGTCACCAGAATCTGGAGCACACTCCCAACAGAGGTGGTGTAGTCACTCTCCTTGGAGGTGTTCAAGATGAGGCTGAACAGGCAACCTGTCAAGCTCATCTGAGCCCAATAACTTCCTGCCCATGGCAGGGGACTGGACTTGATGATCTTACAGGTCCCTTCCAGTTCTATGATTCTCTCTCAGTCTTTTGTGTGCTGGATGTATGTCTGTGAAAATAGATCTCTGCTGCTGGTGCCCCAGGAGGCCCCCAAGATCCCAGGTAAGGCTGCCGGGGCCAGCACAGGTGCTGGCCCCAGGCTCCCTTAACCCACCTGGGACAGTTTGCCCCACACCAACCCTACATGCAGAGGTTTGCACCGCAGCAAAAAGAAACAGCACAAATTTGTGCCACTGCTATTTTTGCCATGGCAACCGCACATCCTTCCATGCAGGGACATGCCCAAGGAAAGCAAGGGGCAATTATGTATTTCTTGAAACTTAACCATATATTCCACCAATATAGCTTCCAAATCAAATTTGTCTGCTGGTATCATATTCCTGTCTGTAAAACAATAGGATAAGTGTTCTCCATATGGGATGAAAATAAAAAGAAGGTAAACTGGACTAAGAGAATGTTTGCTAAATGGTGCTTGATGGTTCTGTCAAAATGGGTGTTTGGTAGATAGCAATGGTTGGGTGGAAAGAAAGGAAGGCACTGTAGGTTTTTACTCCTGCATCCCCTGACATTTATTAGTGGCTGATGACAACTTTAGTGGAAGAAAGAAAGCGAAATAGTCTTTGTGTTTTATTGAATTTTTCCTTTGCTAGAGGAATATAAATTCCCAATGAAAAATGTCTGGTGAGATTTATCTGTCTTTTCACAGAAAAGACAATTTACCTCAACAGTAAATGCTCCACAGTTGACTGCTTTTATGTTGAGTATCTCAAAATGGAAAGCACACGGAGTACTGCATAATTATAGTGGTTGCTATAAATCAAGTGATACATGTTGTTTTCAACTGTTTGCATCAGAGAATTTCCTAGTATTTTATTTTCATTTATGATCAGTAGAAATTGTTTTGCTTTCTTAAGCAGCTTGTCAGTAATTCAGTTAATAGATTTTATCACAAATATAAAAGTAATTTTAAATATGAAATTGTAAACGCATTGTTGAGTTTACTCTGAAGTGTTCAAAAAGTATAGTCTCTTCATCAAATAGTAATTCTAAGGGATGTTCTTTATTATTTTTGTTGGCTGCTTTTACAAGAAGGGACTTTGTGGCAGTGAAAATTTAATTCAACTTAAATATTCCATGTCTTTACCTGAAACAATATTTTTTCTTATTCATGGAACTGGAAGCAATATTGAAGGGAGTAGGGCATGAAAACACTGTAGATTTTAAAACCAATGTCTTAGTCTGAAGTGCAATAATGTGGGGAATTTTGTGCACCTTCTCAAACAGAATTTACAGTGAATCTGCTATTTTTTTTGTTAATTTCTATACAAATTCAAAGTCATGGGGCCCTAAAGAGAGCCTGGTACAATCATCATATGTGGCAAAGAGAACAATAGGGTCACAGCAACTCGAAGTCTCTCTTTTCTCAAGCTGGTTTTCATATTCAGCTGTTTCTCTTGATGGAACTGAGGCAGATTTTCTTTTGAGAAAGTGGACTTTCACCTTTGCATGACCCTCTCTTGCATACAGGTACTATGCTTCCTAGTATGGCCACTGCCTATTATATGAAAAGATCCCCATGAAGCAGGAACTGCGGCATGTGGAACTAGTAATTCCTATACCTGGAATGCCAGGATAACCTAGTTTTCGTATCTGGGCTAACTTAAAGGCAAACAAATATAATAGTAATATGTTCACACTTGTTAGAATCAGAGGAAAGCTAGGATGCTTCTCAATGTTTAAGAATGGAACTCTAGATATAGGGGTAGGCAGAGCCCCTGGGTTTTGGACTGAACAAAGAAGGATGTAGGATCAGTGAGGACATAGGTCTACATCTTGGTACACCAAAAGCAGTAGGGATCCTGGCTAAATAGAAACAAACCATCACATCTGTCAGTACCACATACTGGGTTGGACAAAGAGATGGGAAAAGAGAAGCACCCTATTCCTGATATCATACAAATGACAAGGTAGCTTGGGATTTCAGGTAGCATTTCAGGTACCATGAGAGTACTAGGTACTGAAAGCATCCAAACACCTTGTGCTGGGAAACTAGTATACAGGAGGGAACCTTGTACTAATATATCATGTAATTAGCAGCATATGGTTGTGTTGTATGCTACTGGAACAGAAGACTTACATTCAGCATTCATGCAGCACTTCAAGAGCCAAACAGAAATGGGCTATATTCCATAGCTTCTAGCACACACAAAGCATGCCTCCGTATTACAGAAGAATGTAGAAAGGGATTTTGTCCTAATGGTGGTCCTGTATGGACTTATGCTTTCATCTAGTAATAGCAGTGAAGCAAATTCTCTCTACCAGCACAGAGTATATATGTATCCTACTGGGATAAAGCCATTGTCAGTCAGAATTTGGAAATAGAATGAAAATATTTTTGCAGCCTATGTGCACAGCCCGTAACAGGAAGCCAAAGGCCCCTGTTACTAAAAAGGGAGACAACAGCCAGGTAGCTTGTGGTGTAGGCAGATAAGCAGGTGAGACCAAGGGCTGCATGTAGCAGATGTAAGCTGGAGTGGGGAAAATGGAGCTGTCTATTAGCCTTAAAGGTAAACATCTATGTGGGCTAGTGAGTCACCTGGCTTAGATAAGGCAGTGCCCCAGGTAGATAAGCCAAATGCCTTAGACAGAGGGAGCCAAGTTTTCTGGAGTGAGCGACTGCCTGAGAACCCCTTGCAGGCACCAAAACACTCTGAGGGCAGAGCAGTGAGAATGCAGGAGCTGAGGGCTACTCTAATGTGTTTACCTAGAGCAGGAATATTTTGTTAAAAAGTGTCAGCTTGCCCTTATGTTCTAGTTTATCCTGGTGAACTGGAAGTGGCTACAAGGAGTGAGGAGGAGGCCACAGTGGGTTTCCAAAGAGATATGCTGAACCTTGAGTCGTGACAGGGGCCTGGGCATCAAAAGCAAGTAGTTGAGGCCAAGAGGGCCAATAATTTGAACTCAAGAGGGGCCAGAGAGGTGGGCTGAGTCTGGGAGGGCCAGAATCCACAGTCCAAAAAGGGCAAGACAGGGGCCAGGGGCCCAGGAAGGATGAGCAGAGGCAGGTTGAAGCCAGAGAACCAGCTAGAGCCTGGGAAGGGTGAGACCACAGCTAGGGCCTAGAAGCCAAGGACCAGAACAGTGGGCCTTGTACTAAGGGGCCCAGCTAGAGAAAAGAGGCCAAGGCAAAGAAAGCTGAAGCCCCAACAAAGGCTGAGAGCCAAACATTGCATTGGAGCAAGCTGTTCCACTAAGGTGATAACTGGTAGTACCCATGAGGCATAAGCATCACCGAAGTGGTGGTCAGAAGCCATGAACACAGTTCTTAAGGCACTTGGTATCCAGAGATTCTCAGCCAGAAAGGCAATGGCAGATTGGACAGAGGGCAGCAGGGCAGTGGACCAGCTTCCCTCTGGGCCGTGGGAAGCTTCCCAACCTCTTTTTTTTTTTAAACACAACATCAAGGTATGGCAGGAAAGTAGGAGGGAAGGGCCCAAGGGTCCAGAGGAGGCAGAAGTCATGAATCCACAAGAGGGTGCTACAGTGCCACTCAATCCTAGCCCTGCCAGACAGCCATATTGTGGACATTTATATAGGCAGGCTGAATTTGGCTCATGCACATAGCCAAGAGATAATCCAAATAAAAAGATGAATTAACGAAGTCAGCATGCTTACATCTTCATCTTCATTTTCTTCATCCTCCTCTTCCTCTTCTTCTACAGCCTCTCCTGCCTGTATGTCTTCTGTTTCTTCATCTAGATCTTCTGCAGACATTCCCCAGGCATGATATCTAAAATACTCTGAAAGAGTTACATTTTTTTTATTTAAAACATTTTCCAGAATAAAGTGTTCAGGTAATACTTTTGTTCTTTCCTTTCCTCATGGAAAGTATACAAATATATGAAACCAATAAACAAAGCACACCAGACAGGTTTTCCATGATTGTTCATGTGTAAACTGTACAACTCACATCTACTCTGGGTACATTTTATTCTCTTGACAACATGATGAATGTTCCCTAATACTCTATATATGTAAATATATTGAATGTCCCAAAATATTTAGATTTATATGCTTCCCTTTCTGACAAAGGGTCAGTGCAGCTTTCAAAAGAGAGCAAAATTACTTATAAAACAAATGAACAAAACAGGAAAAACAAAACAACTTGTAAAAACCAAAAAAGTCCCAATTCCCACTGGGTCCTGTGAACTGCCCATCACCTCTCTTTTGTTTGGATTCAGCTTCAACTGTTCCCCTGCATCCAGTCCCCAACTGCAGCCAGGCACCAGCAAAAGGCAGAGACTGAGCAGCACAAGTCAGGTGAGAAAGATAGATCCGGGTGTCATCAGCACATCAAATCTCACTCCAAAGGCACCTCAACTCTCCCCCCAGTCTTGCACAACAGCCTCATATACATATTGAACAGGAGAGGGAACAGGATGGAACCCTAGAGGACTCCATAGGGAAGGTCCCAAGGGGATGATAAGGAATCACCCATCACCACCCTCTGAAAAGAACAAAATCAGTTTAGAACAATCTCATGAATATCACCAGATCATGTAAATACTTTATCAGCTCCTCCTAGGCAACTGCAGCAAAGGCCATTGGAAGATTTAGCAAGATAATAAGGGCACAATTAACCCTGTCCACCTCCAAGGGATGATCCCTGACCATGGCTATGAGTGCAGTCTCTGTGCTACACCCAGGGTAAAAGCCTGATGGACAGGGGTCCAGGAATTGTATCACATCTAGATGCACCTGGAGCTGTAGGACAACTGCCTAGTGAATACCATCCCCTAAAAGGGCGATAGCTGGCTGGAAATCAGCATCAACGGAAGTTGTCTTGAGTAGGGGCTGAACAATGGCTGACTTAGGAATGTCCAGCACTCTGTCCTCCTAAAGGGAGGCACTGCCAGCATCAGCCTTTGTCTCCTTAACTGGCTTTTAAAAACAAGATCTGCACAGGTCCAGCTCACAGTTCTTTAAGAAAGATCTATGCTGTAATTAGTCAGCTGCAGCATAGGTCAAGACCTACCTGCACTCTGTCTACTTTCCCACTTATGCTGCCTCAACTTCACAGCGTACTGGGGGAACTGTGATGCTGCAAGAGAAGTGGACATCTGGGTGCCACTGTGTCTATGTCCAAAGTTAACATGCTATTCCATGAATCTACCAGGCCATTGACAGAGTGGCCATCAAGGTCAGTGAGAATGTCTCCTTGAGAGTTCTGGAATCCTACTGGCTTTATCAGTCTTCAGTGGCATCAGAGGACTGGGATCTGTGTCTTCAGAAGGTAGAGATCCAAACATGACAGAGTTGTCTTAATGACTCCCCCAATAACTGGGGCTCTGCAGGTGCAAAAATATTAGAGCCAGTGTATGTCCTTGCCTCACTTGTGGCCCAGTAACCCAGTGTGTGACCTAAAATAGCCTACAGACAGGGACGTCAAACTCATCTGGTTCCATAGACCTTAAGTTTCTTAATGGCAATATGATATACCATTTCCTTGCATTTGCTTGATCCAAGTTTGGGGAAGAGAAGAAGAGGCAAATGAAATGATCAGGCCAGAGGACATCATAAGGTGTAAGCTATTTTAGAAAATTCCAGGAAGATGTATTGGGGAAAAAACTAGGCTAGAAGTTGTGTTATAAGTCATTTAGAGTACAGTTACTGATTTGATACTAGATAAGCTAATTTTAGACAATATATAGCTTAAATATGGAATAAAAATAGGCATATGAATATATAAATTAGAGTAACACCTGTTAAGAACACTTTTATAATTCTTTACTTTATTTAGCACACTTTTTGATATTTTAGCCAAGTAGCAGAGCACTGTAGTAGGGTACCCTAACCCCTGCTACTAAGAGATGGTAAGAGCAGCAGGGCAAAGCTGCAATCAGGCGGGCAGCAAGATCTGAGCTAGTTGCCAAGCAGTAAGCAACAGAGGCTTGGGACAGAAGTCACACATAAACCAGAAAAGCCCATGTCAGAGATTCCCCACTCCAGTGCAGGGGTGGGAGTGTGGCTCCAGTGCAGCCCCACTCCAGTGGCAGGGGTGGGAGCGTGGCCAGAGCTATCCAGCATGGCCCTGCCATCCACCTGCCATGCCTGGGGCTGGGGCTGGAGCTGTGGGGTTAAGGCAGGCTGGCCTGTGGGCACTGCTGAGGGTGGACACAAAAGGGCCAGCCCAGCCTAGGCTGGACCATGGGGGCTCGGCACTTCCCAGTGGGCTGCAGCTTGGGATGGGGCCGTGGGCTACATGGACAGATTTCTCTCAGCTCCCAGGTCAGGTGGGGTTGTCATGGAGCTGTAGCCAGCTGGGAAGGGCCTTGTGGGGCTGGCCCAGGCAAAGTTGTGGGGGAAGGGCCCTTCCCAGCTGGCTGGGGTTGCGTGTGGTGACTGGCTGGGCAGTGGGCTGTCTGGTCTGGCTCAGAGGTGCTGCAGGCTGCTGCCGCCCCCTGTCCTGTGCACCACCTGGCGGCTGCAGCTGCTCCACAAGCTGTGTGCTGGCCAGGGCTGGCAGAGATGTTTTGCCTCCATCTGCCACTGCTGCTGCTGCCCCTGCCCCTCCTCCTGCCGTGCCATTCTGGGTGGAATGCTTGAGGCAAGTGGCTTCTGCCCAGCACATGGAGTTCTGGCTCCAGCTCTTCCAACTTCCATCCACTCCACCCATCCAGTGCAATGAGCAGCCCCTGTGGGAAGAGTGGGTGGAAGGCATCTGGGAGCTGGAGCCGGAGGTCCGTGCACTGGGTAGAAGCCTCCAGGTTCAAGCTTCCCTCTCACCCAGAGTGGCTCTGTGTAGTGGCAGGAAGAGGAACTGCAGCTGGAGGTGAGGGGTCAGTCAAATTTTATTTCAATGTCAGGCTGGGTCACTTGCATTTGTGGGCTAATAAAACATGTACAACAGATTATTTATACTAAATTTATATTATTAATATTATTTAGTGTGCACTCAAAAGTGTTTTATATTCTTCTGAGCAAACAAGGAACACATGGCCTTTGTTGCAAAAGGTTACAATCTAAGAGGTTCCATCTGCAATATTATGCTTTCAGGGAAATGGACCCTTACACACTTACATTGTGATCAATGGGACTCTGGAAGTCTTATCTAAGTGGACTTTTATGCCTGTGCTTCTTTTGTTGCACTACTGTCACCTAAATGTACAAAGCTAAATTAGCATAAAAGCAACATGTTTAAGGAGGCTTCATAGATACATTTTGAAAGGCACCGGTTTCTTTCATTTGAATTACCTCGTTATGTCTCTTGATCCTTACCTTCTCCACATCTTCCCCTCATAACTCACTCAGAAAGCCCTTCTTCTGCTTATATCCTAGGTACAGGACTCATTTATAAACCTAGTCTTCACTGCATCACCTTTTCAAACATCCCTTTACACAGGTTAAAGGTCAAATATGAACAACTATTACTTACGTTCCATGACCAGGACAGCTTCATTAAGCAGACTTTCTGGAGTGTGCCTGGCAATTTCTAAGATGACAGTCTGAACTAAAGATGACTCACTGATTTCTGTCTCTAGCTTTTGCCAGTTACGCATGTAAACATTAATTTTCTCTTGAAGTGTTTCAATTTCTGGCATGTCTGGGAAAGCATCTTCTGAAAACTCGGGCATCACAATTTCTGAACAAAATAAAAAGGCTATTTAGAAGACAAATATTTTGCATTTTACATATTATCCTACTTAGATTCTATACAACTATTTTCACCTGTCTTAAATCTACAGTGCCATGTTTTGTTATGTTTTGCCTGTTTAAGTGAATTTCTCTTTTAACTAAAAATGTCTTAACATTATATTAAAAGGACATTTCACAAATGTCAAGTTCATTATGTTGATTTGTTATATATTCATACTGCAAGTGAAAAAGATATGGTCCAGTTACTTAATTAAATTTGTATGTAGTTATTTACATTTTTTAGCCCACAAATTTGAGTCCACAATTTTTTCACTACAATCTTGTATTTCTGTAAAACATAACAAATAATTTTAATGGCCTAAGCAGATGGTCATGAACCAAGTGGAACAGGCCAAAACTACAGGGGACATATACACAAGATAAGTAAGTGGATTATATTTACTGGAGAGAAAAAAACAGGAAAGATGCCATGTCTAACCTAGTTCAGGTTCAGGTTCAGGTTCAGATTCTACAATCCCTTTGGACTGATCAGGCTGTAGCTGAGATATGTCTTCTGCTTCAAGTGGAAGTTGGTTGTCTGATTCTGGAAACACAAATATAACTAACACTGTCACAACTAATTATTTCAACTTCTCTATCACTTTCCATTTTCAAAATACTTAACACATATTAATATATCACATTTCCTAACATTTTCCTTATGCAAGTTAATGGAGGGTTGAAGAAATAGGTGGCATCTCAAAAGACAGAATAAAGATATACAAAAGCAAAGACTTCAAAAAGCCAAAATGCAAAGGTACAGAGAAAACAAAGAGAAAAAAGAAGTACTTAATGTAAACACCAAGGGCACTTATACACAAATCCTAGATGTCAGGGAGCCCTGCTGGGACCCCATGTGGTAATTACCATGCTCCAGCAGACTCAATTAATTACACTGAATTGATGCACATGTATAGGTGCCCCAATGGGCCAAGATGCACACCAAAAAGCAAAAAGATTTATTTCTGAAGTACTGTAAACACAGGCTGCTTATACATGTTCAAATGATCTTAGAGAATTCCCCTAGGTTTGCTTTTCTGGTAGAAAAACTTATCCGGAGACACCTGAACAGATATATGAATCTGAGCCCTTCAAGAGCAGACAGCTTGCAGTGTTGATTGATGTGCCTACATCTCAGGGTGTTCTGAAGGCGCTCTTAGTCTGCCCAGAGACAGATGGCAATAGTCTACAGGCCAGCCCTGATTGGCTGACCTAGACTGCTCAGGGACAGTCTGTGTCTCTCTGCAGCACAATGTTTGGACTGAAGGGACCGTGTTCTGCTCATTGCTTGGCTGGAAGAGTGAAGTCCAGCAAAGTACCCAGGGATGCTGGAGGATTAAACTGTCTTAGAAGAGAATGTACATAGACATTTTCTATCCCAGGAGAAAACTTTCCTGGGAGTGATTTAACCCTGGTTATTTCTGGGTTATTTTTTCTCCCAGGGTGGCTATTTTTGCTTTGGGAGAAAAATCCTGAACATATGTACACTAGTGGATTACACTGAATGTCCTGCACATGGTCAATAACTGAGGCAAAGTACTGAAGTAAAAAAAACAAACTGATTCAGCAGTTCTTTAAACACATTTACAAGAGGGACACCTGAGGCAAACAGACACCATGTTTCATATTTTAAAATGTATCCTCTAATTGAGATGCCTCTCTTCCTGGGCACTAAAAACCTGGGTACACCAAACCTGTTAAGCCTTTAAAACATGTATCTTGCTGCAGACTTAAGCACCTCCATCAGGAGGCATGACAGAATGGACAGGCATTATATTGTAGCACTAACTATGCCCTTGTGTTACTAAAACTGAGTGTACAGATGCTAAAAGTTGTTTGTAGTCCTATAAAGATGCTGAAAGTGCTATAAAATAACAGTACTTTCAAAAAGATACTTCCAATATTTGCTAGCACAACATATAAACCTGTTGAATTATATATAGCACTAAAGTGGTGTCCAGAACCCCCGGCAACACACAGTAGGGCTGTGCGAAGCTTTGGTAGCTGATTCTATTTGGAGGAGATTCAACCTGATTCGGGGACCAAATCTCCAAATCTGAATCAAATTGAGAGACCAGTTAAAAGCTCCAAATCAATTTGAAGCATCCAAATCAATTCAGAAAAGCTTTGGAAAAGATTCAGTCGCTTCGGAGATTCGGCCATAGACCAAACAGGCAGCTGACACAGCTGCCTCCAGCTGGTAAGTCTGTTGGGGTTGGGGGAGGGAAGGAATGTAGGGGAGGGAGGGACTGGGGTTGGGACAAGCTGCCCAGCTGGGGTGGGGGGGGCGTGTTACTCAGGGAGGGAGCCAGGGGGTGCAGGATGTGGGTGCAGCAACACTGGGAGCAGGGGCTCTGTCCTGCTGCCGCTTGCCCAGATGGGGCGGCAGTAGTAGGATACGGGCGCGGCTTGCTCTGAGTGGAAGGGGGCAAGCGGCAGCACGGTATAGCCCCTGCTCCCAGTACCACCACGCCTGCATCCCATGCTGGCCATGCCAGCTGGCAAGTGGTGACAGAGCAGAGTCCCTGCTCCTAGTACTGATGCAGGCACGGCAGCGCTGGGAGCAGGGCTTCTGCCCAGAGTGAGCTACGCCTCTATCACTCATCCCCAGCCATGCAGGTGCAAAGTGGGGGGAGCGATCCCTGCTGCCCCCCACTGGCCTGTGCTGCATTGGGGGGTTCTACCACGAGAGCCCAGAGGCCCCAGTTGCCACTGCTGCAGCCAGTGAGTGTGGTGCTTAAAAAAAAAAAAAAAAAAGCATCACACTCACTAGCTGCAGTAGCAGCGATTGGGGCCTCTGGGTGCCAGTGGTCCAAGGTAATGGCAAGGGTTAACTGATTTCTAGAAGCCTGGTTGTCACAGTTTCACAGCCTTCAAGGCAGACAGGGATAGACACACAGACTGGAATATTGCAGGCATGTACCGAACTGTTCCAAAACATGAGATAAGGTGGCTCCAGGTCACAGTGCTCAACCACAGAGCCCTTGGGCTTTCCAGTTTTGGGGAGCAGACCAAATTAGGAGGGCATCAGTAAAGCCCAAATTAGGATTTATGCATGAGATGGGCTTGTGAAACAAAGGAATATGCTGACAGGACAGAATGTGGACAGTATGATGACCACAGAAAGACCAATAAGTCATGCACACAGATGAAGAGTCATCAGGAAGGGAAAAGAATACAAAAGAAAGTATTTCAGAACAACAAAGGGTCCCTGAGAGGGGAATCCAAGGCACCATGGACAGAGGGCATACCAATAGCCCATCTCATCCACCCCACTGGACCTCCAGGCTACTAACATCTGATATTCAAAAGAGAACCTCAGAGTGAAGTTCACGTTCTGGCCAGACACACCTTGACTCTGACAGCCCTAGGATTGGTAGATATAGAATTGGTTGTATTATTGTTATTTGCTATCACTATGTATCAATTAAATTGGCCTATTATTGAATAGAAAGGTCACGGTTAGTCTGAGGGCTTTGAGTCTTCCCAGAACAAGGTATTTTGTCAGTGCTAATAACCCCCAGGTCCTTTTCTGCAGAGTTGCTGCTTAGCCAGTTGGTTCCAAGCCACTAGAGATGCATGGGATTCTTCCCATCCTAAGTGCAGTATTTTGCACTTGTCCTTGTTGAACCTCATGAGATATCTTTTGGTCCAATCATCTAATTTGGTCACTCTGAATACTAGCTCTACCCTCCCAGTGCATCTACTACCCCCTTGGTGTCATCCATGAACTTGCTGAGGGTGTACTCCATCCCATCTTCCAGACATTGACAAAGATATTGAACAAAACCAGCTCCAGGACCGACCCCTGAAGCACTGCACTTGATAGCAGCTGTCAACTAGACTTCAAGCCATTGATCACTACCCATTGAACCTAATGATCCAGCCAGCTTTCTATTCACCTTACAGTCTATTCATCCAACCCAGACTTCCTCAGCTTGCTTGTAAGAATGCTCTGGGAGACAGTATCAAAAATCTTGCTAAAGGCAAGGTATATCAGTCCACTGCTTTCCCCACATCAACAGAGCCAGTTATCTCATCATAGAAGGCAATTGAGTTGGTCAGGCATGACTTGCCCTTGGTGAATCCATGTTGACTGATCCTAACCACCTTCTTCTCCTCCAAGTGCTTAGAAATAGATTCCTTGGGGACCTGCTCCATGGTTTTTTCTGGGGACTGAGGTAAGGCTGACTGGTCTGTAGTTCCCTGGATCCTCCTTCCCTTTCTTGAAGATGGGCACTGTATTTGCCCTTTTCCAATTATCTGAGACTTCCCTGATCCTCACAAGTTGTCAAAGATAATGGCTAGGTGGCATTTAGGGGCCTTTAAAACACAGTAAGATTAGAGCTCTAATCTTTTCAGAGATGCTGACCACTCACACTCCAACCAATGACAACTGTTAGGGATCAACAGCTTTGAAACCTCGTTCCACTTATCTAGAGAACTGGTTCCTAATTGACATGCTCAGTGTCACAGAGTAGCCTGTGGCAGAGTTGGGAAACAGAACACATCTATTCTGACTTTTGATCATGTGCTTTAACAACGAATCCATGTTTCCTGAGATCTAGGAACTAATCTTTTCAATACTGTAAATGGACTGGCGTTCATTTGGGGTGATCTTTTACATATTCAGGGATTTGGTCATAATTTGCAATGACAAATAAAAGTTTATCACAGATAGTTATATAAATAAAATATTTACTTAGTTATGCTATTTATAACAACTTAGAAACTGAAAATGAAGTTTTGTTTTCAAATTTGATTTGTAATTCTCCAATTTTACAACCTGTTTTTAAGTGCTAATTCCTATTGCAATCTATCATTAAATTAGTGAGCCTGTGTGTGAAGATGCTCTTCCTTCTCTTTCTTTCTCTTTGTCAGGTAGATCCCATCTCTTCCTAGCAATCTTTCTTGAAACAACATCCCAAAGTCAAGGAAGCTGAATCCCTGCTTTTGACACCATCTGTGCAGCCATACATTGATCTGCACAATGAGTCCACTCCTACCTGGGCCCTTCCCCTTGACTGGCAGGATCAAGGAGAACACCACCTGTGCCCTCGTCCCCTTCACCCCTGCATCCAGAGCCTTGTAGTCACTCTTGATCTGCTCAGGGTCACCCCTGGCTCTATCACTGGTGCCCACATAGATAAGCAGCATAGGGTTGTATTCAGAGCGTTGAATGAGTCTTGGTAATCCTTTCATGACATATGTTTTAATCTGTTGAAGTGCCAGTTAGAAGGACTACACAGCCTAGGAGAGAGGAACTGAAGAATGGGTGGAAGGGGAAATATTTTATAGCCTGAATGTTCGATTTCAGGGGCATAACCATACTCCAAATGGTGTTACTATTTGTAATGGTTCATTGGCTTGGATGGCAGTATATGAAAAAATGTTCAGGGTGCATCTACGTGTGCATTTTACTAATTTGACTAATTAGCTCCCTAGTAAAATGTCACCATCTACACTTGTGCTAGTATTAGAACACAGTACATTAACACTTCAGAGACCTCATGGCACAGCAAGCCCCTCTGCTGACTGACGCCAGCACCTGAAGCATAGGTCTGAACACACTTATCCCCTGCCAGCTTGGGGCTGCTTTTTAGGGTTGTCCCCGATTTAATTTGGCGGAGATTCGGCCACCAAGATTTGGCCCGATTTGGTGGCTAAATCTCCGAATCCAAATTGAATCAGGAGACCCTTTAATCTCTCCGAATCTAATTGGAACCCTCCGAATCGATTTGGAGAGATTGGGAAAGATTTGGACATAAATACAGCTTTAAATTTTTTTCTACAGACCTCAAGGTACCAGGCGGCTCATGAATGCTGTGATCCTGGAGTGGATGGAGTATCCCACAGGGGCATGGAGGACTCCCCAGTGCGCCTGGCAGCAGACCTGAAAGTGGATTAGAAGTACTTCCAGTCCACCTTCTAGTTTACTGCTGAGCATGTGGGGGCCCCCCTTGTGCTTCTGTGGGACTCTACATCTGCCCTACCAACACAGCATTCATAGGCTAAGACTGGTACCTCAAGATATGTAGAAAAAACATTTAAAACTGTGTCTATGGCTGAATTGCTGATTCTCCAAATCAGCATTGAATCTTCATATCTGGATTTTGCTGAATTGAATTGGGGACAGTGATCTGAATCACCGAATCGAATCACTGTCTCCGATTCGGGTCGAATCCAAATCTGAATTGAATTGAATACAGCCCATTTTGCCCATCCCTACTGCTTTGCCCTAGCTCAAACTGCTACGGTCCTGGGCACACATGTAAATGCTGCGCCCAGGATCACCTGACTCCTGTGCAGTTTCTCATGTTGCCTTAATGGCATGTGTACATGCATCCACAGAGAGAGGAATTTTTGTTAACAATGCCGTGAAAGAGCATTATCTTTGCAAGAGTGCTATATAAGTTAAAAGCATTATTATAATAAGAAAGAGTTAAAGGACACGACTATGTTATATATGAAAGGTAAGACTTATATAATTCTTATAGCTAAAGCAAAAGCTACCAGCAGATGGTGTACAGTAGTAGCTGGAGATATTAAAGAGAGAAGGGACAATAGAGGCAAAAAAGGCTATATTTTTGTGTGAGAAAATGTAAAAAAACTCCATAATGAACAACTCTAACTGGTTTCATGTTCTGCTCTTACTTCCTGAACTTCACTGAAAGCAAGAAACTGTCTCTTAGGTATTTGTTTTGTTTCAGGCTGGTTTGCTATATCCACTGACAGGAAAATATTTTTTTTAAATGTAATGTGCTATTGTATATGATCTGTATTCTGTAACTGTATATGATCTTAAATATGCTCTGTTATTTTACAGGGATCATTCCAGGTAAAATGGATTTGTAAAGAGATTATAATAAAATTAGCAAAAGTTTAAGGAAAAGGTGGGTAGTGGATCAAAAGGAAAAGAAACAAAAGCTAGTCAATTGACCCTTCCTTCTCAATGTGCATTTCCAAGTCTCACCTGTTAGTTCTCAAGTTTTCTTACCCTGAAACAGTTTTTTTTTTTTTTTTTTTTTTTTTTACACATTGGTGTGTAAGGATAGGACCTTTCCCCACTTCACCTAGATCTATAGCCTTACAGGGAATTAATCCTTTCCTTGGCTTTCTTCTCATGTTCATTTGCCTTCTACTTTCTCTCCTGCTACTGAGGATAGTTACCACAGAGACAGACAGCTGTAGAGGGAAACTAGCTCTGTCCTGGCCAGAAAGAATACAGGCAAAGGGGAAAAAATAGGAGGGCTTTGACTTATTGTCAGAGAAGTCTGAAAACATGCATTTCCCCCCTTGTCATTTTAACTTCTCTTCACATTATTCAGTATATTGTACATGTTTTATTTCCCTAGACTTCATGGACCACATGTTTTGTTGTACTATTCAAAATCTATTTATCTGAGTATGGGAAAATTAATTTAAAAATCACCAGTAGCACTTCAGCCTGCTAAAAGATCACACCTAGATAATTAAGAAGGATATAATTTGATCATATCTTGGTATTTTCTCTCAAGTTCCCTATTCCCCTTCTCATATTAGACTTTGGATTTCTCCTCACCATGCTGACAGTTCTATCCCATTCCACCTAATTTGATCATAAGTTCACAAAAGACTGTTGAAGACAAAAATGTTGTCCTAAATTTCAGAAACACTCATTTGATTAGGCACTCACTAAATAAATAATTGTGCACATTCATGGGTGGATCTAGGATTTTGAAAAAGGGGTTGCAGATGGTGTGGTATATCATTACATAAAACACAACACATTTTTTCTTCAATTAAAAAGAAACTAGATGCTTTACTAAGCACTATATTATTCAGTTTACGATTAAAGCAAAAAGAAATAACTATTGAACTGTGCACTCATTTTTTAGATTATATATAAATTTAAAAACTACAAGCAGCTAGGTAAAAAGTAGTCAAAAGTTACTGCATCATTAGTCCTGTCATCATAGTTCAATGTGCACCTCTTATTCAGATTCATAAAACAAAATCTAGCCTTCTTGAGTATCTTGGCAGTGCCTCGAATACTTCACTGTCAGTCATTTTTATACCTGAGTTAATATTACCATACCTGAGTTAAGTTTTCTAGCTAGAGCTAAAAACAGTCCACAAGGCTGTGACATAGAAGACAGATGTTACCAGGAAGGGCTAACAGACAGTAAAATTGAGAAGAAAGGATAGTTCAAATAGTGGAACTTCAAGACCCTTAAAAATGCAGGTCATTGCAACAGGGCAATTACTGGCAGAGAGCAAGGCTGTCTGGAGCCTGGGGTTAGCTGAGCTCAAGCAGCTGCATGGAGCAGCTGTGAGTAAAGCCTTCTCTTTTGTCTGCTTATTTGCTTGCACAAGCCCTGCGGGTCCTCAAAGCCTCAGAAAGATAAGATGCTATGGGCAAGTGAAGCCTGGGAAAAGCCTAACAAGCTGGAGGCATGAAACCAGCGAAAAGCTAAGTGACAGTTTATATGTTTAACCCTGTTTCTTTTGCATCTCTTACAAGCCCAGGGTGGTGGTGGTGCTACAAACTTAGCTGTAGGAGAGGGGAAAACCCTGAACAGTGGGTCCTTAGCTAAAGGCAGCAGCAAAAGTAAAAGTGGTCAGCATGGGGTGCCTGACCAAACAGGCCTAGCTCTGCACAAAACCTACCCATAACAGCATGGAGTGGAGAGAGATTAGCATGTGTGGAATGGAGAGAGATTAGTTTGGATCTGAGAGATAATGTGACAAAGTCAACTGACTCAACATTGCCTAAATAGAAATGTTGCTGCCTCTCCCAACAGCTGGTTTTAAAGTTTGAATGGAACAAGCATTAAAGGTACGGGGGAGTGACTGCACCACTGCACCCCTTGGATCCACCCCGTGCATGTTTACCAAATGGATGTTCTACCTGGGAATAAAGGATAATGGAAATGGGTTTCTTGGTTTTTTTCAAAATGGGAAGTCTGTGACAACAACATTCTTTTTATGTTAAAGAATGAAGCATTCACAATCTTCAGTTCTAAAATTTACCCTTAAAGGCTAAATACAGACATTCAAAAAGCCTGAGCCTGAATTGATTCAATCTTTGCAGGTTAGTCTAAAATGCGTAGACTAAACCAAGAAGCAAGTGAATAAACATTCACTTTTGATTCCGGAAATGTAGCCACATGCCTGCAGTGGCTCAGGTTAGAAGCTGGGGGGGTACAAGAGCAAGCTTTCCTTCTGGTAATGGCCGGACGGCTGAAGGGAACCTGAGTTGAGGGGTGGGGGAGGTGTGGCCAGGCCCTGGTAAGCCACCAAGTATGATTGGGGAGGGTTTAAACCCCCACCCTGGCCTGCATGGTAACAGTGAGGGTGTGCCTGGAGGGGGAAGAGGGAAGCAGCCCTTGCCTGGTTTGTCCCTGAGCGGTGGGGGACATGGCCAGACACCGGCCTGGGCAGTGCCTCAGGTGAAGGTGGGGTGGGGGAAGTGAAAGGGATTAAATTCCCCTGCATTCCTTCTCCCACTGGCATGGGATGCCAAAAGGGGTCTGCCGGGCTTTCCCTCCCTCCCCCTGCTGGCTATTCAAGCGGTGGAGGGCATGGCCTCAGGCAAAGGCGGGGGAGGGAGGGGGATTAAAGCCCACTGGCACAGGTCCCCAGCTGGGGTCTGCCCAGCTTTCCCCCCCACCGAACACTTAAGTGGCAGGGGGCGTAGCCAGAGCTAGCCTGGGCCTCCCTCCCCTCCCTTCACCTGAAGCACCACCTGGGACAGCTCACTGCCTGGCGCCACACCTCCCACCACTCGAGCAGCCAGCAGCCAGGTAGAAGTTCCTGGCTGGGGTCCTGTGCAAGTGGGAGAAGGGAAGCAGGGGAGGTTTAATCCCCCATCCCTATACCTCACCTTCACCTGATGCACTGCCCATGACAGGTCTGGAATGCATCCAGCCATTTGAGCAGCCAGAAGGGGAGAAAGCCAGGCAGACCCTAACTGGAGTCCAATGTTGGTGGGAGAGTGGGGATTAAACCCCCTTCTCTGCCTTATCCTGCCCTCCCTGGCATGGATGTGGCCACACCCCTGCTCTCTCCTGCAGCAGGAAGCAGGGTCGGGGTGGGTGTCAGAAGGGTGGCAGCCCCCACCCATGCAGACCTGGGCTGGGGTCTTGTGTGCCATGGAGGGGTTTTAAACCCCCCTCCCTCCCCTCCAACTGAGGCTGCTGGCCCATGGCCCTGTCCCCTCCACTCTAGTGGGGAAAAGTCTAGTTGCTCCACCCCTGCCAGGCAGACTGGGTTGTATTCCCAGTCAGGTTTCCCACCCCCACCCCCTTGTCAGCCAACCCTTAATGCTCTTGCTAGACAGCAGAGGGGCAGAGCCAACCCTGCTCTGCTCAAGCAGACGGCAGAGCACAGCCCAGCCCAGCCCAGGGCTGCAAAGCATCCTGGGATGCTGGAGGACTTGATTTAATTTGAACCAGGAAGGGGTCTGGGACAGAAGTTCCATAAACCGGTTTGACCTAAATCAGTTAAGTCTGACACTACATTCAACCAGGTTTATCTTAAACCAGTTTGGCCATTTTGAAACTGGTTATGTGCACTGAACTTCTGTTCCATTACTGGTTTAAAACAGTTTCTCATCACTTAAACTTGTTTATGTGTAACTTCTGCCCCTAGCCTAAGAGATTAATAATATACTATAAATTATATCTGTGTGTGTCTGGGCACATACTTGACTGTGACTATTTATGTTGAATCTTGAACTGAAAAGAAAAAACAAGCAAGGAAATAAATGTTACACAAATCTAACCTTTAGGTTTAGGTTCTAGGAATTCCTCAGAAGCAGTCAGTTGTACCTCACTTATTTGTTCTGTTTCATGCAGGAGCTGCTCCTCCTGTTCCTCAATATCTGAGGACACAAATATAACAATTAATAACTTACACATACCCTACCTGTGTATGAAATAAGAGTGTCTATAGCACTATCACATTTTTGTGACCTGGTGCTAAGGCTGTACTTGACCAACAGCAAGCAGGGACTTAAGTTCCTGCTTAGATATTATATAACTTTACAGATAGAAGCAACAAAAGCAGATCTGAGAACTAACGAAGCAGTCATGCACTCTGACCAAGAGGCTATCAGGCTAAAGTAGAGAGAGAGAAAGAAGCACTAGAGGTACTTAAGGGTCCTAGGGTACAGTCTCCCTAACTTTATAACAAAATTACATCAAGAGGTAGCAGATGAGGTTAGGCAGCAGCTTGGGGAAGACTGGGTAATGTAGAGGTAGTTCAGACAGCAAGGAGCACCACAGACGCCCCTGGAGGCACAGGCGATGTGTAGAGGGGACACCGGGGGCACATGTCACGCCCTGAGATTGGCTGTTGCTGCTGCTGCCCACAGGCAGTCACCACTCACCCCTCCATGATGTATTTTGGGGGTGCTGGTTACAGCTGTGTTGGTCTAAGGACATAGACAGACAAGGTGCTTTGGGTAAATTATACCACATTTACCCAAAGCACTTTGTCTAACCATGACATAAGATTTCTGCATCATGAATGGGGAGTCCCCATTACCAGCTCCGGGGAACTGCTCCGTTCTCCAGCCCCCAGTCTTGTGCTTGGAGGATTATTGCAAAATCCATTGCATGAGGATCTATCACATGAGGATTCTAGTCTATTAGGCTTAGCGTAGTCCAGATCCAGGCTTAGTAAAAGGGGGTGGTGGGACCAAAGTGGTGTGCTCACGGACCGAAGCAGCGTGCTCACAGATTGCTACACCTTAGAGGGAACATTGCTTGAGGGTATTTTACTTCAAAACTACACCACCGCCATTTTCTGTGTGCTGATGTGCATTTCACCACTTATACAACTGCACGCAATGCAACACAGCGTGTGCCAGCTTATGGCACCAACCGGCCAGATCTCTGGCACATTGCGGGACAAAAAGTATGTGTATAGATGCCCTAGATGACTAGGTACAGTATGGGTGAGGTTATATATTTTATTCCATGTTTTTATAAAAAACCCGCCATGTTTCATTTTACTGTATTTACTTGAATCTAAGATGACCCTGAATTTAAGATGATTCCCCAATAATTAGATTCTATACATGGAAAATTTATAAATTTGTTATTATTTTCCGTGTAAAACATCTAATTATTGGAGGGTTGTCTTTAATTAATCACCTCCACTACTTCAGGGAGATAGACAATGTCGGGGGGTTGAAAGCTTGCCCCCTGCTTGTGCCTGCCCCCTTGCTACCTCTGCCTCCCCACTACCATGGGCTCCCCACTTCCTCCTGCACCCCTGTTGCCCCTTCTTCCCCTCCCCATAGCCTTTGTTCCCCCCTTTCCCTTCCCTCAGCCTCTGCTTCTACCTTCCCTCCAGCCTTTCCCCCCCACCCTTCCCTACTCAGCCTCTGCTTACTCTTAGCTTTGCTCCATACTGGCAGGCTTCATCCATGTTCTAGTCTTGGGCACTGAGAACAGCCCCAGCTCAGCCCATATGGCAGCTGTATGGCCTGCATGCCACTGATTTGGGACTGGGCTGGGGCTGTGCTTAGTGCCCCAGGCTGCTGCATGAACACAGTGAAACAAAGGTAAGTGCGGGAGAAAGAGGGGATGGTGGGGGAGCAGAGACTATGTGAGGAAGGAGGGGCAGCAGCTGTAGGGGAGAGGGGGGAGATGTTGGGGTCCAGAGGTGGCAGGGTGGGGAGGGAGCAGCAGTTGTGGTAGGGACTGAAGTCTGGGCAACAGTAGCTACCTGTTCCACCCACTGCCCCATATTTGATTCTAAGACAAGGGTTTTTTTCCCCATTTAACATGGGGGGAAAACCCCTCATCTTAGAATCAAGTACAGGGACAGTGGGTGGAACAGGTGCATTTCAGCACACTAAATGATTCCACCATAGGATAGTACTTGTCCTAGGCAGTACTGTCCTATGATGGATTCAATTAATTTACTGTGCCCTAATACAGGCACAAATGTAGATGGTGACACTTTACTGCAGAGCTAATTAGTCAACTCCGCAGTAAAGCACACGTGTAGATGCATCAAGAATATATCAAATTCTTTTAGAGATGCTGATGGCCACAGTAATTAAAAGATGTCATAATCTACTAAGAGAGACAACTGATTAGCTTGGAAAAGGCTAGTGGTCAGTGTAGCAGCTCCCTCCACATTTAATTCACTGATTGAGAGAAAACCTAGTATAAGTCCATTGACTTCAGTGGACATACAACTGGAATTCATGTGCCCTGCTAGCTGCAGGAACTGGCCTAGTGTGTGGTGACCACACGGAGCTAAGTGGGGGCCTGCTGGCCCTGGGGCTGCTTGTGCCACCTGGCAGCCAGGCGGCACTAGCAGCCCCAAGGCCAGCAGGACCCGGGTCGGCTCTGCGCAGTCTCTATGCTCTGCGCCAGGGAACACGAGCCGCCTGGGGCCAGCAGGATGCAGATCAGCTGCGCACAGTCTCCACATGTCAGGCTGGACCGGGGAGCATGAGCTGCCCGGGGACCATACAGCTCATGCTGCCTGGCCCAGCTTGGCGTGGTGCGGTGGACGGGGACCATGTGGAGCTGAGCTGTGTCCTGCTGGCCCCAGGTGGCTCGTGTTCCCTGGCCTGGCCCGGTGCATGGAGACCACGTGGAGCTAAGCTGGGTCCTGCTGGCCCTGGGGCTGCTTGTACTGCCCGGCTGCCAGGTGGCACAAGCAGCCCCAGGGCCAGCAGGAACCAGAGTGGCTCTACATGGTCACTGCACACCGGGCCAGGTCCTGCAGCTATAGGAAGGGCCCAGCCACAGCAGGACCCAGCGCAGCATAAGGGAACCGCATGCCACGCCGGCTCCTGTCAGCATGGGTCAGACCCCAGGGCTCCTGCCTCTGCCCCCTGTGCCTGTGGGGATGTGAGGACCTGGCCCAGCCCCATGTGGCTCGCTAGTCCGGCCTTGCACCAGAGCGGGTCACAGGGCTCTGGGAGGTGCAGCTCCTGTGCATGCCTCCCAGAGCCACGCGACCCACTCCAGTGCAAAGCCAGACTAGCAAGCCTCAGGGATCTGGGCCCAGCCTGGCTGGGCTGCAGAGAGGCCCCAGGATCCAGCTGGACCTGGCACGCGGTCCCTGCATGCCACACTAGGTCCTGTTACCATGGGCCCAGCCTGGTTGGGCTGCAGAGGGGGTCCCAGGACCCGGCTGGGCCTGGCATGCAGTCCCCATGTGCCACACCGGGTCCTGCTGCCACAAGCCCAGCCCAGCTGGACAGCAAGAGCAGCCACAGGGCTGGCAGAACCAAACTGAGCTCGGCGCATGGTCCTACCATGGCTGCTGTTAAAGGTTAGTTATGGGCCCTGGGCAGGGGGACTGGGGCCCTGTGAGGGGCAGGGGGTGTGGCCCTCCAGGGGGAGCTGGGACCCTGGGCAGGGGAGCATGCCATGTGCTGCGTGTGTGGGGGGGCTGCACCCTGTGGGGGCCAGGGGACCCACCCCACCTGAGCAGCCCCCACACAAGGTTCCCCACACTCGCAGTGCCCTCAGCAACTGTCCCACTCCTACCCACAGACCAACCCACATCCCTTATCACCCCCTTTCTATAAACACTACATCCCCCCATCACACACCCATCATGAAGAAAACCAGAAGCACAGATCAATATATATAGGTATTTAGAATTTATTTTTGCATGATGATAGAGACACTGGTAGGCTTCCAAACTGCTTTAACATTGTAAATATTCCAATAAAGCATTACCCAACTTATCACTGTCTCCCTCTCTCGTGTGTGTGTGTGTGTGTGTGTGTGTGTGTGTGTGTGTGTGTGTGTGTGTGTGTGTGTGTGTGTGTTTTAAATGTGGAAGAACATGGATTTGGGGTTATTTTAAAAAATGGATTTGGGATGCTGTTGCAGCAGTCCAGCTGGCACAAGGGGTAGTGTCCCCAGGTATCAATTGGCTGGACCCCAGAAGCTCCAGAGAGCAAATAGCCCCAAGCTGCTTGCCAGGGCAGCTTTTTGTATGGATGGGGCCAGGACAGGGCAGCCTTTTATACTGCTGGGGACAGCACAGGTGCTGGCCCCAGGCTCTAGCTCCCCATGGCTGCAGATCCAGGAGGAGCCAGGCACAGTTATTTTGCCCTAAGTGGCACAATTTGCTCCACACCGAAGTGCATGTCTGAGCACGTGCGCTGAGGCAAAAAGCCCCGACTCAAATTTGTAGCACTTCTATTTGAGCTGCTGTAAGTGCATGTGCTTGCATGTGTGGATGCGCCCAGAGGGATCACTTTTCCCTCTTTGTGATACCATAGCCACTGGATCATTTCTAGCAATAATCTTAACTCTTTTTATGACTGATCCACTCTGAGTTTCAAGAAGAGTAGGAAACTTCAAGCTGGTTTTAAACTCTGCAACTTAATCCTGGTGCCCTCTCGCTGCCTTTCCCCAGCCTGCAGCCCCATGATTTTCAAGCAAGAAAGGCTTACAAACAAGTTTGATTTAAATTTATCTTTCAATTCATACACAATTTCCCCCACTTTTCTCTCAGCTCTACCCAGAACAAATGCTGTGGGTACTCTGATGTGAGTTGCTCCCCTAATGTATCACCAATGCATCATGGGGTGGGGCATGTGCCTCTCCAGTTTTCTGCACCGGCAGCAGGACATGGGCCACGGGGCTGCAGCCTGCAGGAGCGGGGGTGGTGGCGACAATGTGATTTCTGCACTAACAACAGGGCATGGGACTACAGCCCAGCCAGACCCAATGCTTGACAGCATCAGGGGCAGTGGTAGCAGTGGTGTGGAGTTGTGTCCTGCCACTGTGGTGGTGCAGAGCTGTACCCCATACACTGTTAGTGCTTACATGCCAGCTATGAGCTGATGTAGGGTACTGTGCTATGGCTGACTGGAAATTCTGTGGAGAGTTAGTTCAGATAAAAAAATTCAACTTTTTTACTGAATAAAATAGGAAAATGAATAAGGATACAGGATCCCCTGTTATTTACTTTGGCAAATTAATATTTTGTGCTGTTCCCATATTTCCAGTTTTCACTGTATTGATGACTGTAGCTGAAAAATGGAGGCTATTGTAGGGAAGCTGTTGTTCAAAACAAAAGACGACAATTCGAGTTTGTAAAAACTGAAAAGATACAGGAGCGGGCTTTGGTTTGTAGGGTACACCCACAAACTGAATGTTGCTGCTAATGGTCCCAATTCATGAGAAGAAACTAAACACCCATTTAATAATGTGTTAATCTTGTACTACAAGTTAAGCGCATATTTAAGTATTTTGCTGCATAAATATACTTCCCCAAGTCAAAGCCAGATGATCAAGTATGAAATAGTTAGTAGCTAACATTAAAGCTATTGTCCTAAAATGTTGAAATCCATACTCAGCAGAGGTGACTGGAAGCAATTCACACTTCCTAAAAGCTACCATTAAGTGAGGCATTGATTACATTAGTTTACCTTATTTCAACCAGGGTAGTATACATCCTTTTGAAGATTTAATATTAGATATGTGGAAATATCTGATTAAAGCCTTCTAAATACCTAGGCACTGTAAGGTGAAAAAAATCAAATGACCTTCAACAGGCAGATGGTATATTGATATAGTTTCCTGATAGAGTCTGATGAAGCTAAGAGTTTCAAGTCATTCCAAGATAGTAAGTAACCAGTATAGCTAAAACAGAAGAGTCTAAAAGTTGAGTATAACTCTGGATGGATCATAACAAAGACTTATGAGGCTAGAAACAGAAAACAGACTGTCACAGAAAAAAATATTCCTGAGACAGTCAATGGTTTCAACGAAAATAATGTGAAATACTTAATTACTCAGATGTTGTATGACTAAAAATGTAAGCTAAAGCACAAGATCCGCATCTGTAAAATTAGTTTAAAACATGTGTTACTAAATTGAAATTTATTTGAAATTATACTTGCCTCCATACTTTTCTCCAACAGACTCCATAGCTTGCTGTTCTTCTCGCAATTTCAGCATCTGTTGCAGTTCTTTTCTGAAATCAGAAGAATTTCTACATGTTAATATTTGCATAAATTTGATTGAACCAAGTTACTAATGCATTAAATGTAAATAGATATATGGAAAAATATAATGAAGTTTAAGATACAGTTTAGTAAGCTTGCTTTTTCAAAGTGATTTATAATAAAAAAATTAAAGATTCTTTGGTCTTGTACAGACACTCCTAGAAGAGTTGCTGTTCTCCTAGGAGAAACCAAAGTTTACAAATATTCAGGCTTTTTCTCTCACAGTAAGACTGGCCACTCCAGGAGAAGGGCCAGAGTACACATATCAGAATCAGAGATAGTTTTAACCCTTTCACAGTCACTGCCAAAATGGCAGTAGCTTTTGGCTGCTTGGCCACTGACAATTTTTCAGTGGCTATGAGAAAGTTAAACCGAAGCTTCTGGCTGAGGAGCCAGGTTGAGCAGCGACACTGAAGAGTATACTTTGGCTCTGTGGTCAGCATTTATCCATAATGCTGGAAAAATCTTTTTTTTAATCCTGCCACCCATGGGCTATGTGTTGGGGGCATAGGGAGGCACATGCCTTCCCCAGATTTCTGTGCGGATAGCGGGGCATGGGGCTGCAATTTGGCTGGAGCCAGGGCCCAGCAGCAATAGGGATGGCAGTAGTGGCACAGTATTTGCAGTGGTGGTGATGGCAATGGTGATGCAGAATTGTGCCCCCCCACACTTACATGTTGTCTGTGCTGCTACTAAAACAAAGTGTATGCCTTATCTGGGGGAGGGAGGAGGAGAAAGAAGAGCCTGCAAGAAAGATGGTATATTATATCAAATATGAATTTTATTTTTAAGTGCTTGGACATGTTATATTTTACCTTGCTTCATCTTCCTGTTGTTTCTTTTTTAATGCTTCCTCTTTTAGTCTGTTAAATATCTTAGAATTAATTTCATCCTTATTTGCTAAATAGAGTCTATGCAGTAAACATATTCCTGCAAAACAAATATACAAAAGTAATTTATTTGTTATAACAGTCATATCTTAGAACCAACATGCTTTTAAGATATAAAAACTATTTCATAAATGGTTGACAACTTAGACCCCACTTCTTTAAATTCTAGAAAAGGAAGATATACCAATGAAAATGTCAATTACAATCTTAATTTTGAAAATGTTAAAACTTTATTGTCTATTACAAGAACCTCATAAGGTTAGTTTAGCACAGTAGAAGCTCTGAAGGGGATAGGTGGAGCGAGGTGTTGAATTTTTTTGTATATCACACACACATTTATGAAAAATGGAATAGCTATATATCGTGAAGTTGTGCCCTTGGATTTAAAGAATTAAAACAAAGCTAAATAAAAATATAGAAACAAATGAGTTTATTGTACTGTTTTAAGATATAAACAAATATATTCTCAATTCTGCAAAATATTTTGTCCCATATGAGCGAAGATCTGCTGGTTTAGAACAGCTTTGAGTAATTATCTAGTGAACAGACTCTAAGTGCTATGAAAATTTAAACTCTAGAAGTGGATATTTTTCATTTTATTCCTTAAAACAAGTAGGTAGACCAGAATTAGTAAAATTTCCACAAGCAAAAAGATTTTTAAAAAACCAAATTCTCACAAACACAGACTTAAGAGACAGGAAATCCTTAGTTAAGCCTTAGTTCATAGCATCTGCTTGAATTAGGCTACTGCCTGTACCTCCAACACCAGAATACAGAGGATAGAACTTCAAAGAGAAGGGAAGGAGAAATGGGTTGTGGAATCGGTATGTTCAGTTCAAGCATGTTGGAAGGTCATACTTATAGTAAGCTAACTAGCCATTCTTTCTTCAAATGTGGTATCTACCCACATACAACACAAACCTTTTTTCTCTAAAATCAGCCCTGCAAAATTGGGGTGCAGGTCTTAAGTGGGGAACATGATTTTTTTCCTTCACTGCAGTGGTGCTTGAACGACTGACAGAATGGCTACCACATCACCGGGGATACACAGGCAGAAGGTCAGAAGGTTAACACTTAACTCTAGCAACCACTAAGGAATTTGCTATAGCATGAAAGCTTGTTTCTGAAGCAGCCATTCCACTGGTTCAGGGCAAGTGAGCTTTAGCATACAGTCTGTAACATCTTGATAAGGCTTGTGTATGAACAACACTTTATTTATTATCTCCCTCCTGGAAAGAAATATTTATTTACAGTAGGAACTAGCAATCTTCCTACTGCCCTGCAAGGATCTGGGGCCTAGCCTTATTGCTGTTCTGCCACATCAGAAAGTTCCTGCCGCTTCACCCACACTGTATCCTGAGATGCCACACTACCTGGAGGACTTATTCTATATTATACAGTGTGCCATGACTCTGGAAAAATCTCTTTTTGTACATTCTGCCTTCCAAAATAAAAGTGCGTCTTACCTGGTGGGGTTTGTGGTATGTATGAAAATAGGCTACATGCACACATTTATCTTGTTCACTGGTGATTGGCAAGCCATTTGCCCCTGAAAGTGGTGCAATCCCAGAATGCATATAAATAAGGATTTAAGAACTGCTCCACCAAACTGAACATCTGATTTAGAAGCTGTGACCAAAGATTAATTGCTAATAAAACATTGATTTGGCTCCAAATGACTGCCCTGCAAATATCTAATACTGATGTTTTATTAAAACAGGATGCTGATGTAGCTTGTCTTCTAGTTGAGTGAACTCTCATACTGAATAAAGGAACCACATTAGCATTTCCCTTTGATTTGCTAGCATAGGCTCAGATAATCTGAATATATCCTACTTATGGATCTCTTCCTACTACTCAGATAGTAAAAGGTGCCCTTTAATCTCCAAAGTATGTCATTTAAATTTTTTTCACTCATGAATTAGGCTTAGGAAAAATGCTGGTAGATGGATATATTAACAGGAAAATCTGATCCCACCTCTGGGATGAAATTAGAGTGTGTGATGTCATTGTAACTGTCCCTACAAGAAAAATTCTGAAAGGGATTGTGCCATAAGAGCCTGAATTTCACATATTAATCATGCCAAATGTTTGCTGCACAAATATACTGTTCATCATGTGAAGAAAGAGTCTAACTGACATTCTGAGAATGAAGTCCTTTTGACTTAAGAATGATAGGCTTTATTTCCATAATTCTATGTCCCAAATTTGGGAAAGCAATGCTGTACCTGTAAAAATCGCATGGGCTCTGCCTTGTTTCAAGGAATTAGAAAACCCTTTATTTTTTTTAGAGCTGGTGCTCTTCCTTCTTTAACTGTAAAAAGAAGTTCATCTGAGGGATTCTCCATTCACCTCCATACCTAAGATACATCCATGTCATCATCATGTGGAAACATGGGAAGGATCTCTAGAGCAGTGGCAGCCAAGCTTTTCGGTATGTGTGCTACAAATTAAGATCTCCCGCCCCCCTGTGCCACTCTGATTCCCCACCTCCCAGAGACGCATCTGATTGAGTTCGCACTCTGAGGCACTGGAATGGAAGCAGGGGAGTGCAAAGCTCTGGCGAGAGACACACAAAGTGCAGCAGGTGTAACAGCTGCAAGATGAGATGTTACCACTAATAGTCAGGTTAACATCTCCCTGGACTTGCAAAGGTTTCAATTTTGTATCATGAGTGAGGATCCAAAGCTCTCAATTTAGTAGCAGCTGCAGGGCCAGGGAAGGGCTAACTTAGCTCTTAGTGGTGACACCTGACACCTCCACATAGTAACATTCTGCCCTGCGGTGTCGGAAATCAACCAACAACCACTACAGCTACTGCTTTGCCACTAGGTCCCATCCAGGTCCATGGTCTACAGCCAAGATGTACATTACAAACATGTGCTCCAATCCCACAGACAAGGATGCCCACCTTAGGCATCTATGACAGGATTTTCCATACTTGTAACACAATTTCCAAACCATAGCTACTCAAATCAACAGATCCAGACTCAGACTCTGCTTATTTTTGCTACAATACCAAGTCCATGGCAAGGATAACAGAATCTCTCTGGGCACATCTACACTTGCTGATTTAAAGTGCATTAGATAGTTTTAAGGTGCATTACGGATGGGTTTGAGAGATCCAGAGTTTCTGCTTGGAGGTATAAGTACTTATTAATAATACTTGATTTCTTATAGCACTTTAAACCAGAAACTGAGGCACAGAGAAGTCACTAAGCAGGCCACTTGCAAAGCTGCAAAAAGACTCACTAGTAACAAACCCTAATCCAGTGTTCTGTCTACTAGAGCAGGGGTCATCAGTGTATGGCCCACTGGCTGGGTCCAGTCTGCCACTGGATCTGCCCCACAGAGCTTCCAACCTGGTCCCTGCTGCCAGCTGTGTTGCTTCTCTCTGTTGCCCGTGCTGTGGCAGCAGGGTTTGAAGCACCAGCCTATTTTATGCCCAATCTGGGTTGACCCAGCCTGTTATTACAAAACCTTGCTGATTGCTGCATTACATACCACACTTTCTCCTGTAAATAGGAGCCTGAACAAATTTTCACCTCAAAGTTTTTAGAAAATGCTCATACTTTCTCTTCTATTGTCAGCCCTAAACCATAGCAAACAGATTCTGACCATCCTTGTTAATCCCTTTGTTGTCTGCTTATTTTTGATATTGACCGCTATAAGACAGTAAGTGGGACACAAGCATGCTTCAACTCTGGTATTTCTAATAAGTGTGTCTTACACACAGACAATGACATTGAAAGAAAAAAAAGGGGAGATTTTAATTTTTGTATTTCATTAGTAAATATTTACTAACCATTATTTTCAGAATTCTTCAGGCAGATCACAACATCAGGTAAGATTCCCTTTTCTGATAAGACTGACCAATGTGCTGAGGATATAGGATAGTTATCCACTACCCATCCTCCTTTTTCAGGAGCACCAGGATACCTGTCTTTATTCGTCTTAGTGAGCTGTTAGGAAACATTAGATTAAGCAGCACAACAAAATTATGCAAGTACAAGCAGATCTGTGAACTGTTTAAAATATAGTAGAACTTTATTCACAGACAAGCAATATTGTTTTCTTCTTTATCAATGGTGTCCATAAGTCCCTACTTGTGAAAGTTACTAAGCAAATATTATCCTGAAGGTAACCTAAAAAATCCAAGTTAATAAGAAATCATGTGATGAGTCTTCTAAGGTAAACATCTAATCTAACCTCAGAATCTTATCTCAGAGTCTAGTGTTGCTCATAAAAACTGTTAATTAAATGTCATGGTATGATGTTGCAGATTTCCAAAATAATGAAATGGTCAAGCAATACATTAAGCAGCCACAGCTTGTAGCTTTTAAGTAAAATGAACACAACTATTCTGGGAAAAGAACACCAGTTTCCTTATTAATAATTGATATTTACATTCAGAATATCCAATTATTGATGCTTTAACACAGGGAAGAGATTATTTAAATCAAAGTGATTAAAATCAGTAAGCATCAAACCATGATTAAAATGACTTATTTTAATTTTGTTTTATATTTGTATTTTTAAGTTTCCTAAAAAAGGCTTATTTCAATATAGGTAACTTTTAAACATGTGTAGCACATTCTCACTCAGCTCTTTATTTTTCTTGGGGCATACTAACTCCCACATGGGAAACAATGTCCATAACAAAACTAATACTTAACAGACAACCATACAACCAGCAGATGGTTAACACCTAGCTACCATCCTTTCTCAGACAGGGAGAAAGGATGCCAGGGCTTCACTTAGTGCTCCCTCTCTTACCACCTCCCTCTTCCCTCTATCCTCTAGCTCCTCTTCCTGGGAGTTTTTAACTTCGTCCCAGCCAGACACTGACTGCTGTCAGCTGCCACCCATCCACAAAGCAGGCATGTTATCACTTTTAATCACCCGCAGCTGTGCTCCCACCACTGAGCCACACACTGGCTTACAATGTGAATTTGCAACTAAACATAACCTTTACACTAAATTTAACACCTTTTACTAACCAGAAAGTAAAATGTATCTATGCACATTTACTCAGCAATTATATAGCTTAATATACATTTATTTATATTCTTAATTTTAACATATTTTTACATGAGAAAATGATAAAAATGCATTTTTACTAGGGTTTTTTTTTTAAATTTATCACTTCTGTCAAACTCTTTTGGCAGGAAAGTAAAATTCAAATTAAAAGAGTACAAACAACACTTACATTTTATTAGCTAAATAAAACTACTTTAAATGAGCTGTATATATTTTTTAAAAGGCTATCAAAATATATTTTGCATTTAAAACTGATTTATTAATCAAAGAAACTATTATCCATAGGTAATTAATTGAACAGAATGTGTTTGGTGACCAGGGTCTTCAAGAGGTTAGAACTAATAGATCTCATCCTCGCATATCTTGGATTTGTTTTTTCCCCCCCAAATTGTAAGATGAAAACAATATTTGTACTGTAATTCCCAATCAGTTTCTCAACTTTAATTTTAGTTTAATCATTAAACTAAATTAGTTGAACAAACTGAAATGAAAAAATAATTTTATTGCACCTGTGTAGGATGCTGTTTGTTGCTGGCTGGAGCAACTTGCACATGGGGCCCCGACATTGTGGGGTATTGCACATTGTGAAATGGCCCCTGCTGTGGGGAAAAACGGCCTGGGGAAGGGTGCTGACAAGGAGAACTTGCCTTTAGGTCCTGGAGTGGAGAAACAAGAGCAACACGCACCACCAGCGCTTCTTTTTAGAAGCACCTGCTCCCTGCGCATTGGAAGACACTCAGGGAGTGACATCATAAAGATGCGTAGGGAGGGAGAGAGAGTGGGGGGGATACAAACTGGGAAGAGACCTGCCAAATTGGAAGAGCAGCATAGAGGCTGCTCTGTGAGCCACTGCACACAGGCTCTGACCCCAACACAGGCTGCAGAGCCTATCTGGAGCTGCAAGAAGGGTCCTGAGCCTCACAGGGCTGAAGATACAAAATCCAAGGTTTAGCCCAGAGAGGCTCATTGGGAGAGGGCTTGGATGAGACATCAAGAAAGCAGCAGGCAACCAGTTAAAAGAATGCAATAACTGAAAAGCCCAGAAGGCTAGAGGGTTGTCACAAAGGGACACAAATCAGAATCTCGTGAAGTGCCAGATAGCTGGTGATGTGAGACAACAAATTTAATTGCCCTGGTATAAGTTTCTTTTCTTCTTCTCCAGCGCACTAAAAGGCTGATGCCAGAACAAGGTGTATATGTATAGTGATAAATTGATTTCATTTATTTGAGTATTGTCAAGTATCTATTGTGGACTAATAAGGCGGATACCAATTTATAATTATTTGATTGGCCAACTGACTTGCTTGACTGTACCCTGCTATGGGGGGCGGTAGGCCAGGTTGTCACATATCATATGGGTGAATACCACTTAAGCTATCATCTGGTTGGTGTGTGGAAGAGGTGTAGTGAAGGTGAAGCCTTAGAAAACACGCCAAGAAAGGAGAACCATGTATTTAAAGCAACTGTCATCACCCATTATTGGAACCTCCACCTCTGTATAATTTTATTTTGTAGATCATCAAGTTGTGGCAGGAGAACAGAGAGGCATTGTGTCTCCCCTCCTTTTGGCAAAGTCCAGGAGGGCCACACTAGTTTAGTAAAAAAGATGGTTCAGTACTTCAGCAAAACTAGTTCCTGGTGTTTAGCCAATGACTCCTACTGATTCAGTGGTCTGGTTTACTTCAAAACTTCAGGAGCAACATGAAATGCTTGAATGTTATTTTTAACTTTGTTTTTTAATAGATTACAGTAAACTTAGGCCTTATAATAAGTTGCCATAGTTTCAAATTTACTTATAACCAGGCTGATTTTTAAAGAAAAAAATAAATTATCCTAAATATATTAAAATAATTAAAATAAAATCTCTTTCAAAATATTTTTAATCTTCATTTTAACCTTTGAAACAGGTTGGTTCTTGAATCTAAAATACAAGATGACATGGCTGTCTCTTAATTACTTTATTCCTGATCAAAACATAGCTTAGCATAGGACAGACTCTTCAGATATGAGAGAGCAGGAAACTGACTTTTTTATAAACAATTCAGAAATTATATTTTTAACAACATTAGATGATGACTCTTGTAGAGCAACCACTTCCATTAGGCTTTGACTAATTATTTGTGTACAATGCAGGCAATTATATTACATAGAAATAGGAAGTTGAGGCTGGAGAATATTGGAAACCTCAGAGTCAAAACTAGGAAACTAGTCAAAGAATTTCTTGAGGAAGATGAGAAATGACTTTACAGCAGGGGCGGGCAATTATTTCGGGCAGAGGGCCACTTACTGAGTTTTGGCAAGCCATCAAGGGCTGCATGACAGGCAGCCCAGGGCATATAAATATTAATTTTCTAAATTTTTTAGGGGCCCTGTGGGCTGGATAGAATGGCCTGGCAGGCTGCATCCAGCCCCGGGGCTGCATTTTGCCCATCCCTGCTTTACAGGATTCAAGCACATTCTTATTTAAATGAGAAGAGAGAGGGAGAAAAAATTGATTTCTGAAAGTTCAGGAGTGATCTCATTAATAAGGTCAATAAAGTTTAGCTTAATAATGAAGTTCTATTTTTGATTTTACTAGACCTAACATTATTTCATATCTGTTATGAATCTGGAAGTAAATTTCACTGTTGACTTCATTGTTGATAAATGTTGTCATCATCGGCAATCCCTGGATATGATGATGAAAGTATTCTAGTACATAGGGAAGTCATCAGTGAGTCTGGAGATGACTGAGGAGGCCAATCCAAATACTCTCATGTCTGACTGTAGCCATGGCATAAAGGTTCAGAAGGATGGAGTGAATCCTGGTGATGTTGGGTCACAGCCTTTTCCCTTTATCCCTCTTGCCTAATCATCTTCATAGTGAGGTAAGTTTGTGCAAAATGGTCGATGCCTTGTCATACTTTACAGTGCCACTGGGGACCATTCAGTGCTCAGATCTCTCAGGTATTGATGTTAATATCACATTTCTTCAGACTGACCTCCAAGGTGTCCTTGAATCTCTTCTTTTACCCATCTCTAAACAGGGTTCACTGGTGAGTTGGGAATATAGGGCCTGTTTCAGGAGTTGGCTGTCAAGCATCCTTGGGTGTTTGTAGATGACACTTCAAAGCGGATTTAAAGCCAGTTAAATGCCTTTTGCACTGCTTTAATGGCATTGTTGTTTGCACATTCAGTGGTGTATTGCATGTTAATTCCAGCTGTTGTAGCACATTCAGTGGTATAATGTACCTTAAATGATGTTGGGATGCAGCAAATGACTTTGGGGTACTGCAAAGTAAAACACCTTTGAGGAGTTTTAGTTTCCTACCCTACAGCAAGGGAGGGAAGCACCAGGCTCCGTGTGGCTCAGGGGCTGTGCAGACAGACTGTGCAGGCAGCCTGGCAGCAGCCCAGGAAGGCAGGCTCCATAGAAGTGGCAGGGAAAAAGTGGCAAGCCTGATGTTTTTTCCCCCCTTGGAGCCTTCCTGCCTGCCTGAGCTGCACAGGGGCCTGGTGCTTCCCTCCATGGCTGCAGTGCTCCCTGGGGCTGCCTGAGCCAGGTAACTGCAAAGGGAGAGGGAGGGCTGCCGCCTGGAAGTGGGGGGTTGCTGCTGTCATGGCCGCTGCTTTCTACATTTTAAAAAGGATATGTTAAAAACTGGAGCAATTTCAGGGAAAAAATGATACAAAGGTTAGAGAAAATGTCTTGTACTTAGAAACCTGAAAACAAGACTGAGAGGTGTCCTGATTGTAGTGTACAATAATCTTAACAGGGAGAAAGTGGGTATGATAGAAGTTTTTATTGTAGTGGAGAAGGCCATATAAGGAACCAAAGGATAACAAGTTAAAGCCAAAAAAAAATAAAATGAGAAATTGGGATTTGTAAGAGCAAAGGTGATAAACTATTGAAACAAACTAACAAGGGAAGTAGTAAATTCATCATTTCTTGATTGTTTTAAATAAGGATGGGAAAATTTGGTTCTAGAAGATATGGTTAATAGGGCTGTGCAAAGCTTTGGTTGCTGATTCGATTTGGAGGAGATTCCGCCCAATTCAGCGGCCAAATCTCCAAATCCAAGTTGAATTAGGAGACCCACTAATCTCTCCAAATTGAATTGGAGGCTTCTGATTTGATTTGGAGAGATTCAGACAGATTCAATGATTCAGACATAGACATAGTTTATATGTTTTTTTTTTTACATACCTCAAGGTACCAGGTGGCTCGTGAAAGCTGAGAAGGTGGGGCTGATGAAGGTTTCACAGGAGTGCAGGGGGATCCCCAGCATGCTTGGTGGCTGACCTGGAAGTGGATCAGAAGCACTCCTGGTCCACTTCCGGGTCCACCACAGAGTGTCGGGGGACCCCCCCCTCCTGCTCCCTGGTTTGGTAACTGGTGCTTCCTGGGTCTGGGGGCGCACCAAGGGTTGCCCTGTGGCTGATTGCTGAGCCAGGGGACATGGGGGGATCCCTCACACACTTGGCAGTAGACTCAGAAGTGGACTGGAAGTACTTCTGGTCCACTTCTGCGTACACCACCAAGCACGCAGGGCCCCCCCCCCACATGCTCCTGTGGGACGCTCCCTCCTCCCCACCATCTCAGTGTTCACGAGCCATGCCTGGTACCTCAAGGTATGTAGAAAAAAACATATAAAGCTGTTTCTATGGCTGAACAGCTGATTCTCTGAATCAGAATCAAATCTTCAGATATTTCATAGACATCAGGGCTGGAAGGGACCTCGGGAGATCATCGAGTCCAGCCCCCTGCCCAAAGGGCAGGACGTCAG
>NW_017728918.1:87903214-87911157 GCF_001723895.1 Crocodylus porosus
CCAACGTAGCACTGCCAAGCCTATAAGGATGCTGCAGGTTTTTCCTCCCAAGGTGGAGAACCTTGCATTTTTCAGTGTTAAACACCATGAGGTTCTCGTCTGCCCATTTGCTGAGCTTGTCCAGGTCAACCTGGATCACCCGCCTATCTTCTGGCGTGGATGATTTGCCCCAAAGTTTGGTGTCATCGGCGAACTTGGCCAGTCCACTGTGATATGGATTCGGCCAAATCAAATCAGGGCAGTGATCTGAATCAGCAAATTGAATCACTGTCCCCTGAATCAGGCCAAATCCGAATCAAATACAGCCTGCTTTGTGCACCCCTAATGGTTAAAGTCAAAAGACTTGTCTATACTTCCATGCTGTGCCTAGGAGGAAGATAGAAAGCATGCCTCCTATTCAGTCCTCCATATGTGCCAAATGCTAGAAATTAGCTAGTATAGCTACTTTAGAGTTGTCCCGAGTGCAGGTCCACAGCCACTCTCAGCCTCTCTGTCTCAGAAGCACTTGCTGGTGTCTATACAGGGCTGCGCTAAAGTGATTACATTACTTAATTTCTGGAGTTTGGCATTTGCAGAGTGGGAAAGAATGGGCGGGGCTTACTTCTCAGCAGCCCTTCCTAGGCATGTGGACACTGAAGACATACCTAAATATAAGTTTTAGGCTTAATATAGGAGGAGCTAGCCTTTGTTGTAAAGAACTTCGGTGTAGGTGATCTATTGGTTCATCCTAGCCTTAAAAAAAAATCTGCATATTTATGGATTTTTGCTGTGCTGAAGGACCAATTCAGGAACACACTTAAGCATGTGCTTTAGCTCTTTGCTTTTCAAGAAAGCACCTACGTACAGACTTACAACCCATTGGTTTAAGCACACATATTATGAATAAGAAAACGTTCCTGAATTAGGACCTTAAACAGCATTCAATCTTATTGATTGAACAGAAACTTTGGTCTTTTTAGCATATGGTCAGGGAGTTAACTATCTTAAAAAAAAAATAACTGTTGATCCCAATGCCTTATGCTAAAGTCTTTGCTCAGGTAGCTGCTGAGAACTGTGCCTAAGCCAGTGTTCCCCAATGTTTGTGGATTTACACCCCGCCTTAGGAAAACTGGGCACTCTCATACTCCATGCCTTAGCTGCAACTACAGCTGCCACTTCACTCATGCTCCTTCCATTTCAGCTCTTACTGTGATTCTCTCCTGCCTCCCTAGTTCAGCCACCACCACTACTTCCCTTACCACTGATTTCCCCGGCTGTTGACTGCTGCTGATTCTCCTTGCCAGCATGGGGGGGAATGAGCTGGAGCAGGCAGGGAGGAGTAGTGGTGATGGAAGAAGTAGAAGGGCTGAGGGAAACAGCAGTGCCTGAAGTACAGGGGACATGAGAGTAACTGAAGTAGAGGGATGCCACTAACTGCCACCATGACTCCCAAATGCCTCTCTGGGCAGTGATTTTCAATATGTGGTCTGCGGATCCCTGGGGGTCTGTAGATTATGTCTAAGAGGTCTATGAAAGATGACTATGATCAATCAAAAGTATATGAATACCCACACTTGCAATTCAAAGGGGCCCATTCAAAACTTTTGGGGGTCTGAATATGAAAAAAGGTTGAAAACCACTGCCTTAGGAGAAGGTCTAAGGCTGGGTTGGGCAAAATATGGCCCATGGAGGGTCTCTGTCTGACCCACAGCGGGTCCCTTAGTCCCACCTGGCCCAAGTGCCATCCAGCCTGTGGTGCATCCTGCCACCCCCTGGCATGCAGCAGGACTCGGGTAGCTTCGCAGCTGGATTGCCTTTCAAGGCAGCCCAGGTGGCATGTCTCCTTCCAGCTGCAGCTGTTGCTGGCCCCAGCCCCATGGTACTGGTGGGGACCAACAGGCACAGCCCTTGATCCTGGCCCACACCGTGCCTGCTCTGCACTCCCCACCCATACTGAACAGTGACAGCAGTGGCAACAGTCAGACAGAAGTTGCTGTTCAGCACTATGGAAAAGCAGCCCCTCACTGCTGCTGAGCCATTCTTGCTGCAGCCACCCAAAGCCCATGCCTGGGCTGCCCTGTGGCTCCTCTGCGGGATAGCCCAGAGGTGATGGTGACAACGGCAGAGAGAAGCCATAGGGCAGCCCAGGCATGGGCTCTGGGCAGCTTCAGCAAGAGTTGCCCAGCAGTGGTGAGGGGGAATGGCAATTTTTCCCCCATGCCAGCAGCAGCTTCTCCTTGGCCACTGCTACCACTACTTAGCGAGGGTGGATGGTGCAGAGCAGGTGTGGGCTGGCTGGGGCCACCACCCACAGCAGCCACAGTCTTAGGGCACAGCAGGCCTGTCTTCCCTGCCCTGCCCTATGTGTGTATGGGAAGAGGGGTTCGCCATCTTGGAACCAAAAATACAAATCATACACTAATAATCAAACATCTATTATAACATATTTTATTTCAAAAATTATTTTTGTCCTTATTGACATGTGTTTGCAATCACGAAATAGCTCAAAATAAAGTCTTACATATATATTGTATGTGGGATGTGGCTGGGGGGGCTGGATGTGCGTGTGGTGGCTTGTGGAGGTGTGTGTGTGCCGTGTGGGTGTGTGAGGGGGTGGGATTGGGGGAGATGGCTATAGGTGGCTGTGGTGTTTTTTTGCGGGGGTGATTATGGGGGAGGGTGTGGTTGTGGGGGAGCAGGTATGGGTGGGTATGGTGGGATGTGCATCATACACATGCGCGCACATGCCCTGGCGTGACACCCTCCCCACATACATGGAAGTGTGTCTCAAAAGGTACACCTGACTGCATTTGGGATCAGGGCATGTTACAGACTATTTCTATAGTTATTATAGCCATAGTCATCAGTAAGACTACTGATAACAGAGGTTTTGTACTATAGATTGATAAAGGGCAAAGTGGGAGAGGTTCAATTGATATATTTATTTAAAAGGCTATGAATATAGCTTGAAGTGTGACAATCTACAATATGTTCTGAATTAAATTGAAACTATGTAATGTGAAGTAGAAGTATATCAGGTCAAATGGATCCACAATTTGAAAAGTAAATTTTCTAAAGAAATAAATATTATAAGCAACTCTTATAAATTATATCTAGGAGCTTTGTTATTTAGTGCTGGTATCTTTACCTCTGTTATGGTCTCCTGTAATACTGCAGCATATACATCAGTAGGTAGTGTTATTGGAGACTGCACTGCAATATTTAGAGCTTCCTGTACCATAACTTGGACTTCTGGGTGAGCTGCAGTTACCTCTAGCTCTGATGTTTCTGTGCATGCCTCTTCTATTGACTCTGCAGACAACAGGGATATCATTAAAATAAGATATTAATTAATTAATTCATATGATTAATAATGCAGTAATATAATTATTGATTCAGAGAAATGTAAGACTGGAAGGGACTGAAAAAGAGCATTTTGTCCAAGTTTTTTCATTTACTGAGACAAGATAAAGTATACCTAAAATATTCCCAGCAGGTATTTGTCTAACTTCAGTTTTAAAAAATCTCTAATTCTGTAACATCCCTGTATAGTCCATTGTAGAATTTCACCACCCAATAATTAGAATAAAATATTAATAATAATAGATAGCATCTATCGAGAAGGTTCATAAAGGATTTATAGGTTTTATTTCACTGATCACCAAAATGAGCCATTTCCTTAGGTAGAATTGAACAGCTACCACAGCAACACTGCACAATATTTATTAACATAAACTGAGAAATATATGCCAAATAAAACTTCAGTGATTATATAACAATCACAGTACAATGACCCCTAGCACCATGTGGAGCATTGGTTCAATGCTCTTTCAAATGACACTCTTTTTAAATGCTATGGCTACAACATGAGCCTTATACAACAGTACTGTTTTTGAAGATACTTTTTAAATTGCTAGAACTTCCTATAGCACTCTCAGAATTCTTTTGAGCTTCTGTTATCAAAGTATTGACCATCTCTGACACCTACTAATTTTTCAGTAGTGGCAAAAAACATATTTCAAGGTAACACATCATAGACACTAGGGCTGGAAGGGACCTCGGAAGATCATTGAGTCAAGCCCCCGGCCCAGGGGCAGGAAGTCAGCAGGCATTATAGGATCCCAGCAAATTAAACATCCAAATGTCTCTTGAAGGTGTTCAAAGTAGGTGCTTGAACCACCTCCAGCGGCAGTCTATTCCAAACCTTGGGGGCTCAGACAGTAAAGAAGTTCTTCCTTATGCCCAGATTGAAATAGTAATGGAGGAGTTTGTGACCGTTCAACTTTGTCTTCCCTTGGGGTGCTCTGGTAAATAGACATTCCCCCAGATCCTGATGAGCACCCCTGATAAACTTATAGGTGACCACCGGCTCACCGGAGCCTGCACTTTTCCAGACTGAAGAGTCCTGTGGCTCTCAGCCTCTCATCATAAGATCTGTTTTCCTGACCTTTGACCATGTGTGTGGCTCTCCACTGCACTCTCTCAAGCTTCTCCACATCCTTTTTGAATTGTGCAGCCCAAAACTGGACACAGTACTCCAGCTGCGACCTCACCAAAGCTGAGTACAACGGGAGAATGACGTCCTTGGATTTGCTTGAGAAGTATCTATAGATGCAAAACAACCTTTTGCTCGCTTTACTACATGCAGCATCACACTGAAGGCTCATATTCATCCTGTGGTCAATCATGACCCCCAAGTCCTTTTCACCCATAGTGCTAGCCAGAGTAGCACTGCCAAGCCTATAAGCATGCTGCAGGTTTTTCTTTCCAAGGTGGAGAACCTTACATTTTTCAGTGTTAAACACCATCAGGTTCTCATCCACCCATTTCCTGAGCCTGTCAAGGTCTGCCTGTATCTCCCTCCTGTCCTCAGGTATGGACACTTTACCCAGAGTTTGCTGTCGTCCGTGAACTTGGCCAGTCCACTTCTGACGCCGATCTCCACATCATTAATGAAGATGTTGAATAGTATAGGCCCAAGGACAGAGCCTTGAGGGACCCCACTGGTCACAGCGCACCACGATGATTGACTTCCGTCAACCACAACACTCTGGGTCCTACCACAGAGCCAATTCCCCGGCTGGAGGATCGTGGCGAGGCCAAGGCCACAGTTAGTCAGTTTTGCTAAGAGTTGATCATGGGATACCAGATCGAAGGCTTTTTCAAAGTCAAGATATATGACATCAATCTCTTCTCCCTTGTCCAGGTGATAGGTCACCTGGTTGTAAAAGGAAATAAGATTGGTCAAGGCAGACCTACCTGCAACAAACCCATGCTGGCTATCTTTCAGGATGCTGCCGTCGGCCAGTCTGTTGAGAATGGCCTCTTTAATAATCTTTTCTAAGACCTTCCCCAGGATAGAGGTCAGGCTGATGGGCCTGCATCAGACTACAAACTATGGTGTCAACATTATTAAGGTGTCTAAGTTAGTAATTCACATGGGCATCTGCTGGGTCTTTAAATCACTGACTTCCGATACAATGTAATTAAAGATCATATGCTAAAATAATTAAAGAAGTTTTAACGTTGGTTTGTTACTCCATTATTTGATAAAAAGTTTGCAAAAAATACTGTGGAATGACTTCAAAATATGTAGTTTGCCCTGCTTGTTTCCATTTGACAAAAAATATAAGACTTACATTTTTAAAATCTAATTATATCAAGATTTTCACTGTTTCTGTCAATCTCAAAATATTTTCTCACAATCATAGAAATTATCAATATCTTAAACTTTTAAAAGTTGTTTTGTAAGTATTTATGCCCAGACCTAATTATAATAATTTATGACATTAGCACCATTTAGTTCTTCTGTTATTTCTTTTCCTGCAGTTCTGAATGTGGAAGTTTCCTCCGTGCTATCTTTAGCATCTATTGTGGGTATGGAATATCATAAGAAGAAAAGAAACATGATTAAAGGTACAAATTTTTTTTTTCAAAAAGCTGGAAGAATACAATTTGCTAACTCTATTCCTCCTTTGTAGAGACTTTTACAGTCTCAAATAGCAGACTGTTACATTCATCGTGCTATTTAAAATGGTATTAAGGTGATAATTACAGTTCAGATAGTACTTTAGCAGATTCCATTTAAGGTTACATTTTAAAGCTAATTTTGCAAATGGTAACTCTTGCATAGTGTACTTAGTTGTTTGTAAGACTCAAGTAATTGGCAGAACTGCATTTCTGTGAAATTCTTACTATGGGAAAAACCTGCTTAAATATTATTAAGCCATCCTTACTGGACTGGCTGACGCCAACATCCTGAGGGATAGCCAGCACGGGTTTGTTGCGGGTAGGTCTTGCTTAACCAATCTCATTTCCTTCTATGACCAGGTGACCTATCACCTGGACAAGGGAGAAGAGATTGATGTCATATATCTTGACTTCAAAAAAGCCTTCGATCTGGTATCCCATGATCACCTCTTGGCCAAACTGGCCAGTTGCGGCCTTGGCTCCACACGATCCGCTGGCTGGGAAATTGGCTTCGTGGTCGGACCCAGAGGGTTGTGATTGATGGCAGTCACTCATCATGGTGCCCTGTGACCAGTGGGGTCCCCCAAGGCTCTGTCCTTGGACCCTGTTACGGGATGGGGACCCAGGAGCGGCCGTGATCTCTCCTGGCGACCCTACTGTGCCAAGTTGCCTGTCTAGCACCCTCTTTCTCGCCCACCACGACTTTGATGTTCTATAATACCAATGGGAGGCTGCCTTATTTGACCCCTTGGATCCGGTGCTCTTGTCCTTCTGGTCCCTACTCTACGCGAATGGACTCTGGTGCCCCAACCCTATGGGTGTCACTTGGCTCCTTCCACCCCAATACCATGCCCCAAGCCTCTCAGCTGTTCTGGACATTCTCGTGTCTACCTTGTTCCTAAGTGGCCCCTTCCGGGGTGTCCCACTCATATGCTTGCCCTTCCCGGGCCTCTCTGTGTACGTGCCCTCGCCGGGCTCCCTAATCGTGCACTTGCCCTCGCTGGGCACCCTAATCGCGCGCTCACCCCAACTGGGGCCTACGCCTCGCGCTTCTCGTGCTCCCTGTCCGCACAGGGCCTTACTCGCGCTTCTCACGCCCTCCGGCCCGCACTGGGGCCCTGCCTTGCGCTTCTCGTGGTCAGGGCTCAGGTGGCCGTAGCTGTGCCTGGCCCCCAAGACCCTTTTCTCTGGGTCACATGCCCCACTGGTCTTCTCCAAATACTGCCCACGCGGTGCTGGGGTCACAACACCCCCAACTGCAGCACCACCCTACAGCGCACCACCTGCTGTGCCCTCCCAGGGCACCAGAAACCCCCACGCCACTGCTGGGGCGCTCCTCTGAGGCCTCCTCCTTCCCCTACAGCCTCACCCGGTCCTCCAGTCTTACACAAACAACCCAACAGAAACTCAAAGCCATAAGCCAACTGGCTATAACACAAAAATAAGCCTCCTGGCTATAACATACGTTCAGCGCTGCCCTGGCTACTTCTCATCTCAGCCAGGGCTCTCTCCACCCCATGCCATTCTGCAGACGCTCAGGCGGTCAGGCTGCTCTGCTCTGGTCTGGTCTGCAGCAGAGCTTCCGCTACTCAGGCTGCCAAAGGGGAACTGGCTCTGGCCTCAGCCTTCTGTGTTTATATAGGCCAGGCCCTGCCCCCTGGAGGTCAGCTGACCCAATCAGTTACCCTAGCAACTTCCACCTGTGCTGCCCTGGTGAGTGGCAGCTGAGCCCTTATTACAATTACCAGTACCGAGCACCCTAGTGCTCTGCTACACACCTCCCCCCTTAAGTTCGTAAACCTCAATAGTAAATGTAAGTGCATAAGCATGTAAGTGCCCTGCGACAGACCCATATTGTTCAACATCTTCATTAACGATGTGGACATTGGAGTCAGAAGCGGACTGGCCAAGTTCGCTGATGACACCAAACTTTGGGGCAAAGCATCCATGCCAGAAGACAGGCAGGTGATCCAGGCTGACCTGGACAGGCTCAG
>NW_017728918.1:87911257-87929143 GCF_001723895.1 Crocodylus porosus
AAGCGACCAAAACGCTGGCTTGCATCCATAGATGCTTCTCAAGCAAATCCCTGGATGTCATTCTCCCCTTGTACTTGGCCTTGGTGAGGCTGCAGCTGGAGTACTACGTCCAGTTTTGGGCCCCACAATTTAAAAAGGATGTGGAGAAGCTTGAAAGAGTCCAGAGAAGAGCCACGCGAATGATCAGCGGTCAGGAAAACAGACCTTACGACGACAGGCTGAGAGCCATGGGACTCTTTAGCCTGAAATAGCGCAGGCTCAGGGGTGATCTGATGGCCACCTATAAATTTATCCATGGTGAGCACCAGTATCTGGGGGAATGTTTGTTCACCAGAGCATCCCAAGGGATGACGAGGTTGAACAGTCATAAACTCCTGCAAGACTGTTTCAGGCTGGACATAAGGAAGAATTTCTTTCCTGTCTGAGCCCCCAAGGTCTGGAACAGCCTGCTATCGGAGGAGGTTCAAGCACCTACATTGAACACCTTCAAGAGCAAATTGGATGCTTATCTTGCTGGGATCCTATGACCCCAGCTGTCTTCCTGCCCTTTGGGAATGGGGCTGGACTCGGTGATCTTTCGAGGTCCCTTCCAGCCCTAAAGTCTATGAAATCTATGAAACACTCAAAGAAAGTATTGGCATTTAAAAACTCTTATTGTTTTTCAAATATCTTTTTCCAATTATGATTTTTAATATTTGTAACCAAACTGATTTTGACCAGACCAAAAAGTAGCATACAGACATTTCAAGTTATTTTTAAGGTGCTAGAACTATTGAATAATAATCAAAATTATTTTTCAGTAAAGTCAAAAGGTGTATTTTTCTCTTTTGTCTCCAAACTTTAAGCTGTTGAACCATTCTGGATGAACTTTAGACATGTTTCATTCTCATTCAAATCCAGTTATATAAAATGACCCAGATAAATTTGGAACAGCCATGAGCCATTGAGAAAGGACCATATAATATTGAACATTTATAAAAGCTTAATTACTGTGTTAATTAAACAAGCCATACGAGGAAAGGATGAGGGATCTGGGACTCTTCAGCGTGAAGAAAAGAAGGCTGAGAGGGGACCAGGTAGCAGCTTACTGCTACACTAGAGGAGTACATCAAGGGTTTGGTGAGCAATTGTTCACCAGGGCACCCAAGGGGAAACCTAGCCACAAACTCCTGGAAGACTGATTCAGGCTCAACATTAGGAAAAACTTCTTCACAGTCAGGGTGTCCAGACTGTGAAATAAGCTTCCTCCAGAGGTGGTGCAAGCACCTACCCTGGAAATCTTCAAGAGGAGACTAGACAGTCACCTTGCAGGGGTCACCTGACCCACAGTTATCTTTCCTGCTTGGTGCAGGGGGCTGGACCTGATGATCTTCCAAGGTCACTTCTGGCCTTACAATCTACAAATCTGTGTTATATACATATCCAGTATAATAAACATATTTATTTTCACCTTCAGTACTTTTATTTAGATGCATATCTGCCTCTTTTGCAGTTGCTGACATGTATCTGTGTGTGATAGAAACTGAGTGATTCTACTACCTGTAATGAGCTGCAGTGAGCTAAGTAAACCTTTAAAATATTTTTATATAACTCATGTCTGCATGACTCCAATTCCATTATTTTGTAACTCAAAACTCTCCTATACTGAAGTCCTTCCCTTTCTTTTTTCAAAATCCTAAACCATTAATATACAAATCTTGATAAATTTAACACTTGGCATGATATACATAAAAGTAGTAAGTAGAGTTTGACTCACAAGTGGATGTTCTGAAGGGGTGAGGGTTGGAAAAAAGTCAACAGAATGAAGTCATTTGGAGAACTGTCTATGAATTGGAATCCCTATTTTTTCTGAGTCATTTTTGGAAAACGAAGTCTTAGAAAAAATGTACATGAAAACATCAAACTTTTCACCAAAATGGATGCCTAACCCTTATCAAAGTCAATGGGAAGTTTTTACATAAGGAGAAGCGTAGGGACAGTTTCAGGAGTAAAAAGTCACCATCTTTAGAACAAACTACAGAAGTTTACTTTTATATGAGAAATGAGGATTTTTGTGGATAGTATCTTTTATCTTTACATTGTGATCTCAAGCTGTTTCTGTTTCTTTCTCAGACCTAGGGAAAGGTACTTTGTATCTAAAAGCTCGTCTATATCTCTCCCAATTTTGAAATTTGTTCAGTTAAAGATATCACTCACAAAACTCCTTGCCTCTAGTATATTTCCTGAACTAGCACAGCTACATCACTCCAACACTACCAAAATTTACTTTTCAGTTTAACTTTCCTCCAGTAATAATAATGAAGCCTTAAAATATTCCTGCCAATTCAGATGAGGAAAAGGGAAAGGAAACGGTAACTCTTCATTTTTGAAACTGTAAAGAACTTTGATAGCACAGTGTAAGGGATTATGGTTATTTTTTACCTTCTTTGTTGATGTCAGATTTTGTAGTTCCAGCCTCTTTTTCCATGCTTCCTTCTTCCCCAGTTTTAGTGACTTCTGTCATCTCCTCCATTTCTTTGTCACTACTAGTTTCTTGGGCATCCATTGCAGCTGTGAAATAACATTAAATATAGATACATTTTGGGCACATGATAAACACATTTTCTTCAAATTAACACTCACTCTAATTTCAATAATTTTTATTTTTGAAAAATAAAATCAAAGCAAAAAACTGTACTGAAGCAGTGTTTCTTTAACACAAAGAAAGCAACTCTAATATTTGTGTTAAAAACATAGAACATTACTGATCCACACATATTATAATCTTGATAGATTACAGAGATTTTAAATGTTCAGAAAGTCAGAATTACAAATATTTCTTTTTGTAACAGAAAATGTCCATTAAATGTTATGCAACTGCTGGCTTCATCCACATAATTAGATGTTCTGCCAGTCTGCAGCAGAGTGCCAAGACAGCAGCTTGGACAATTGTAATAGTTAGACTTCTCCAGGGAGATAAAAATACCACTAAACACCTCCATCAATATCTCTGCAACCTACTTGTGTAGAGGGTTAATCTTCTTCAGTTTCTTTTGATTCAGATACGAAGAAACAGAGGTTTTTCTCTGTAGCCTTTCTGGGAAGCATAATTTTTGCAGCATTCTTGTCACAGAGCTTTACCTTTTATGATCTTCAGGTAAATGACACCCAAAAGATTAGCATAAAGCTGCAAAGAGCGTGGGGGCTGGGACTGCAATGGCAGGCATGAACCATTTCATCCCAATTGTGATGGGTAGGAGGAAATAAGGCAGGATGACACTGATATTAATTAAAAACCAATATTAAATACATATTAAGTGTCATATCAAGTCCTGCATGGGTTCTTCTAACAGAGTCACCATGATCCATTTTACACTCATGGATTTGTCCACCAACTTTCCTGTCGTGGCAGACCTTGACTCAATGACTTAAAGATCCTTGTCTTAGTGTGAATTTTATACAGAAAGCTTATAGAAAAACATTTCACACATGTCTTTAGCTACTTCCAATAAACAAGATCTCTAAAAAGAAAATACGATTAATGCAGTACAGGATGTCCTAGTTAATAAGCTGATGATTCAAAGCCTTTAATGAGGGTGATCCAAGCTTGAATGAATAATTTTTTGGTTTCTTTATGTTTTCCTGGAAAGGACAATAGAATTATGGAAATAGATCATTATTTTACCACTGTATAGCAGTTAATTTTTGAAGTGCGAAGAGTAGATAGACCTATACCTATGTAATACTTTTAATATAATTATTTGGAAAATGGGCCATTTTTTATTGTGAGCAGTTGTACTTAAGTCTAGAAACAGTATCCAGTCTTCTGCAAGAGTTAGTTTGAGATTAAAATCTGAGATTCTGAATGCTAGGCTTGAAATTGATTTCATCATTATATAACTATATTATGAATTCATATTAATATCCATGTTTCAGGGGTGTAGGTTGTAGCTGTGTTGGTCTAAGGACATAGACAGACAAGATTCTGTGGGTAAATTTGATATTTTATATTAGATCAACTCAAATAGTTGGAAAAAAATCTGCTTTGCAAGTTTTCAGGTACAGATACCCCACTTTCTAGAGCCATCATGAATCTTGCTATACAAAATATTTTTGGGGATATGGTCTCTTCCCATACTCTTGACATGACCAATCCATCACAACCTCCTTTTCTTGATAATGGTTTTTTCAGTGTGTCATTTCTGCCTGCTCTAGTACCTTTGTGTTTGATATTCTGTCTTTTTGCTTTATTTTCAGGATCTTATGCAGACATCTCACACGGAAGCTGTTCTGTCTCTTGATGTGCCTAGTATATGTAGTCCACATTTCTGAACCATAAAGCAGGGATGACAGCATACAAATCTCATAGATTAGCATCTTCACCTGAGCTGATAGTTTGCTGTTATTCTATGCACATTTCTGTAATAGCCTGAAATTCTTAGCAGCTTTTCTGATTCTGTTAGTCAGTGCATTCTGAAGGTCAAGATCCCAGCTGATTGTAGAACACCAGTAACAAAAACTGTCTACTCCAAGAGATTTAACCTCCAGAGTGATGTCAGGTATTAGTTCTTGCACCCCGTGGTACATGATAAAAGTCTTCTTGAGACTAATTGCTATCCCAAAGCTCTTGCATGATTCAAACAATTTGCCCAAGAAATTTTGCAGGGAAGATTCGCTGTTGGCAACCAAGGCCGCATCATCCAACAAATAGGAAGTCTCTCAGTACCAGTTCTTTTACCTTGGTTTTCACTCAAAACCTTGCAACGTTGAACAAGCCTCCGTTTACTTTGGTTCAAAGATAAATGCCATCATTGCTGTCCTTGAATGCACAAAGAAGCAAGAATGAAAAGTATATGTAAAAAGGACAGGATGAAGACACACCCTTTTCCACCCAATTGTCAATGTTAAAGGCATTTGATTCTTTGTTTTCATACAGTACAGCTACCTTTGTACCTTGATGTAATGAGGAAATGATATTCAAGTTTGGGGAGACACCAAGTTTCCTCAGAAGAGTAAAAAAGCACTGTCTATTGACTGTGTTGAAGGCCTTAGATCAATTAAAACTATGTACAGTGGTATTCATTTTTCTCTATATTTTTCTTGCACTTGCTTGACTGAAAATATCGTATCGGTGCTGGAGCATCCTAAGTGAAAACCACATTGACTTTCAGAATAGATTCTTTCACCTAGGTGCCTATACATGAGCGTGGAGGCTGCTCCAATGCATTGTAATTACACCATGTCAGAGCCAACTCAATCAAGTCTGCTGGAGCATGGCAATTACTGTGCTCTAGCAGCCTCTTGCATCTTGTGTATCTGCCCACATTTCAAAATGGTGGTGAGGGTGCTTGAACTAAAGCTCATTCGACAAGCTTTAGTTCAAGCACCCCTACTGCCATTTTGAAGCACAGGGATGCTGATACATGAGACACTGTGATGGTTTAATTAGAACAGTTCTCAGAGACACTCTAATTATAGCACTGCCTATCCCCCTAATTAAAGCACTGCCTATTTTACAGAGCACGTATAAAAGTGCCCCTAGAGACTGCAACCTAGGAAGCACGATGCAAGTTACAATTTTTATGGTAATGGTCAACAGAGAGATACCTTTATAACTGTCAGTTGCTTCTATCCCCTTTGTTTTTGCATCCTTGTACAAACTAAGTATCTTTGAAATTTTGTGGTACTGCTTCCTCTTTCCATCAGAGCAGTATAACATCATGCAGGTTTTGAAGTAATTCATCATTGGTACATTTGTACATTCCAGCAGGCAAACAGTTGTTGCAAGATGCCTTATTCCCAGGAATCAATTTCATGGCTTTCTGTAAATCTTCTAATGTAGGCTCACTGTCTAAATCCATCATAACTTTGAACTCTGGTAATCCTTCAATCTCTTCGTGTTTGATTTCAGTCTCACTAGAGTATAGAAAATTCCACAGTGTTCAATCCAACACTCGAGTGTTTTTTGTTTATCAATACTGACATTTCCATTTAAGTCTTTCAGCAGAGCTGTTTTCTTTTTGACTGGACCAATTCCTCATTTGATTCCTTCCTTCCTCATTTGATAACTCTGCTATCACCTGCAGCAGCTGCTTTCTGAATATCATCAGTGTCAGCCAAAAAGCTTAGTTACACCTCTTAGCCTCCTTTTGCATTTCTCTTTTAGCCTTTCTCAGGTTTTCCAGGGTTATGGTTTTAGGAGATTTCTTATAGTTGGTTAGTGCTGTCCTTTTGTTCTCAACCAGTGGTAGAAGGGTAAAAAAATAAATTATACAACATAATTAAATGCACTCTGCTGATAAAGTTGAAAATATTTCCAAGTAGAAGAAGCTGCTTTATTGAATTAATCTAAACATTAGTAAGACAGTCCGAAAGACAGGAAACGCATTATTTACCTTGCTCTTTTAACATTTTTTTGTATTCCAGCTTATTTTTCACTGCTGTTATAGCTGCTACTATTGCTTCAGAACGTGCTTGTTCAATGATTTTTTCCCTTGTTTTCTCCATACTTGGTTGGATAAGTTTGGCTATATCAAGAACCTACAGAAAACGTTTGAGCTCATAGGGATATGCACAAACAAACATACAGAAACAAATTCTACTCTAAGGGTGGCATGAATTTGGAAAGGCTCCAATCGCTTCTGTAAAAGCAACATTTCTCTCACAGCTTTTTCATGCACCAAATTATTTTAAATTACAAAATCTGATTCTCTTGAATACAAAGGATGACACTCATAGGTACTTCTTGACATTACTACTATCTAGAGCTAGTTATCCCCCATTTTGTATTTGTTCATGGTTTTTTTACTAGCCATATTGGCTGATACTGATCCGATTGCTGATATGCAGCCCGGCAGCTTGGAGAGCAGCATCTGGCTGGTAAGTCTGTTGTGGGGGAAGGAGAGGTGGGGAGGGAGGGAGTGTGGGGGACAGGTTGAGGCCCCCATGATAAGGGAGGGAGTGGGGCTGGGGCTGGGGCAGGGGCAGGCGCTGCCCAGCTGGGGCAGGGTGGCACATGGGACATAGCCACAGCTTGTCTGGGGGGTGCAGAGTGTGGGGTTCTGCCACCATGCACATCCCTGGGGGAGGTATGGGGGGCATGTGCCCCTGGGATCTGTGCATGAGGCAATGGCAGGCTGCTGCTGCATGCTTGGGGCTGGAGGCTGTGCTGGCACCTTCTTAGTGGAGGGAGATGGGCTGGGGCCATGAATGACACATGCCCCCGGTGGCTGGGGGGACATGGTGGGGGTGGGAGCACGGCAGCAGGAGTGTGGTGGCAGTAAGCAGTGAGCTCCTGCAGATGCTGCCAGCACTGCCAGTGGCAGCAGGGCGGGAGGGGTGAGCACTGACCCAGGATTGGCGACCACCTGCAGATGCTGCTAGTGGTGTTGGCGGTAGGGAGGGGATATGGTGAGTGGCAACTGCCTGCAGGTGCTGCAACAGTGTCAGTGGCACCTTTTTGTAAGGGGTGCACCGCCACGCTCAGGGGGTGCATGTGCAGCTGCGTGTACCCCCTACACATTGCCAATGGCTGGGTATGCGCTTGGGCAGGGTGGGGTGGGGCAGGCAGCAGCAGCATTGGGGGGGCTACAGGGGGACTACAGCCACCCCAAACTTTGGCATAGCCCCCCCTCCCATTGCCATGCCCCTCCCAGCATCGCAACCAGCCCTGGCCCTAGCCCAGTGCCCCATCAGGAAGAGGGCAGCACAGCTTCTGACCCTGAGTACACAGTGGCAGCCTGCCCTTACCCTATGCACAGATTCAGAGAGCACATGTGCACTATGCCTCCCCTAAGGGTGCACACAGCAGTTGGAACCCCTCCTCCTCCCCTCACCTCTGCACCCCCCAGATGAGCCACAGCTCCAACCCACACCCTGCCCCATACCAGCTGGGCACCTGCCATTGCCCCAGCTCCAGCCCCACCCACTCCCTCTCTCACCACAGGGGCCTCGATCTGTTTCCCACGTGCTCCTTCCCTCTCCCACACCCCTTTCCTCCCACAGACTTACTGGCTGAATGCTGTTCTCCAAGCTGCTGGGCTGCGTTCCTGGCCACATGCATGCTGTGGTTGTGTGAATGCATACAGCATTTATTGGCAACATTATTGGCCACATCAGCCAAAAAAGCCAATTGCCAATAATGTTCATTTTCCTTTTATCAGTGCCAATATGATATGGACTGAATTACTGATTCATAGATTCATAGATGTAGGGTTGGAGGGGACCTGAGCAGAACATCAAGTCTGACCCCCTGCCCTGGGCAGGAATGAATACTGGGTTCATATGACTCCTACTAAGTTAAGCTCATATGACCCCAGCTAGGGAGTTATCAAGCCTCCTTTTAAAGACCCCTAAGGTAGGAGCCAGCACCACTTCCCTTGGAAGCTTGTTCCAGATCCTGGCCACCCTGACTGTGAAGTAGTGCCTCCTGATGTCTAGCCTGAACCTACTCTCAGTCAACTTGTGGTCATTATTCCTTGTTACTCCAGGAGGTGCTTGGGGGAACAGGGTCTCACCCACTCCCCTCTGTTCCCCCTGGTAAGTTTATAGATGGCCACTAGATCCCCTCTCAGCCTTCTCTTGTGAAGGCTGAACAGGTCCAGGTCCCTTAGCCTCTCCTTGTAGGGCCTGCTCTGCTGCCCCCTGCTCATGTGAGTGGCCCTCCTCTGGACCCTCTTGATGCTGGACTCATCCCTCCTGAAGTGCAGTGCCCAGAACTGGACACAGTCCTCCAGCTGTGGCCTGACTGGTGTCACACAGAGGGGGAGGATCACCTCCTTGGACCTGCTCATGATGCATCTGTGGATACATGAAACGGTATGGTTAGCCTTGCTGACCGCGTCCTCACTTTGGTGGCCCATGTTCATTTTAGAATTAATAATGACTCCAAGAGCTCTTTCTGCCACTGTGCTTTCAAGAAGGGAGTTCCCCAGCCTATAGGTATGCTGCTGGTTCTTCCTGCCCAAGTGCAGTACTCTGCACTGGTCAGTATTGAATCCTATGCTATTTACATTTGCCCTCCCCTGTAAGCTGTCCAGGTCCAGTTGTATCCCATCCCTCCCTTATAGCATGCCCACCTTGCCCCAGATCTTGGTGTTGTCAGAAAATTTGAACAGGGTACTTTTCATCCCCTTGTCCAAGTTGCTGATAAAGAAGTTGAGCAGTACGGGCCCAAGGACCAAGCCCTGGGGGACTCCATTGCCCACATCCGTCCAGGTCGAATATGACCCATCCACCACCACTGTCTGGGTGCAGCCCCCTAGCCAATTTGCAGCTCATCTGACTGTGTAGGCATCAATGCCACAGTCACCTAGCTTTTTAATGAAAATGGGGTGGGAGAAAGACTATACCCACCATGACACCTGTGTCCAATGGTTTTGTGACCTGATCGTACAAGGCAATCAGGTTGGTCTGACAGGACCTGCCCTTAATGAACCCATGCCGGTTGCCCTTGAGCATCACCCCCCCTGCTGGTCCCTCACAGATGTGCTCCTGGATAATTTTTTCAAAGAGCTTCCCCAGGACTGAAGTAAGACTAATGGGCCTATAGTTACCTGGGTCCTCCCTCCTCCCTTTTTTGAAAATGGGGACCACATTGGCCTTCTTCCAGTCTTCTGGCACCTGTCCAGAACACTATGAGTACTTGTAAAGCCATGCCAGAGCCCCTGCGATGACCCCTGTCAATTCCCTCAGCACCCTAGGGCGGAGAGCATCTGGACTTGCTGATTTGAACATGTCCAGCCCCTCCAGAAATTCCCTAACTTGGTCCTCCCTTACCCTAGGCCTGGTGGACTCACTCCTGTGTCCATCCTGAATTCTGATGGGGGATGGTCCCTGCTCAGAAAAATTAAATGGCAACTACCAGGAGTGGGGTTTGAACCCACATAGACATACACCCATTGAATTGGAAGTCTAATGCGTTAACCACTCAGCCCTCCTGGTGATTTTGGTACACCCAGAACTATTATGAACTATTATGACTGTAGTTGCCAAAATGCCAAAGCAGAACTCTTTCCTGTAATTGGATTTTACCAAATTATTGCATTTGTTGCACAAATCCAGAGATTTGAAATGTATATGCTTATAAAACCCTCTAAAATCATAAACTAACTAAATGTTAGCCACAGTGTCTGCCTAAAAAAATATCTGTATGAAGAGAGTAATGTGATACAACTCTTGTGATGAACCAGATACCAAATAAATACCCTCAAACGATTAAAATTAATGAGATTGGCAGATACTCAGCTTTTCTCAGGTTCTAGCCTGTATATTTAAAGTACAATATTACATTTTGTTTTGTTTTTTCTACAACATCCTACAAAGAATGCATTATATTCTTTACACCTGTATAATTGCAATGTTTATATGACTAACATAATAAAGGGTAGTAAAAGCAATTGCTACTGAAAGTGTTAAAGATATAAATGGAAGTATACATTGCTGCTTCATGTCAGATACATGGGTAGTTTTTTTGCTAAACTGATGTATATTTCACGGAAAGATAATCTGAAGAATAAGCAGTGATTTTTATAAATGAAGGACATATGACTGATATATTACACATCTATCATTCAAATCACTTTAAAAAACAACAGCCTAAAATCTTGAAGTCTAATCTTTCAACTAACTTAAAATATTTATATATACCTACCTGACCTTTATATCTGTTTGCAATCAAGTTACAAAGAGTTGTTTTCCCTGACAATGGAGGTCCAAGTACTAGTATTTTACAAGGAGGAAGTGGCATAGGTGGTAGTAGATAGGGCCGTGGATTCAACATAAATGCTCTCAAGGCTTCTTGAGACGACAGTACATACATTTTACCTAGAAAGCTGTGGGGGGAAAAATAAAAGGTATAGACACTGTGCATTACAAAGTAGAAATACCAGTACACAATACTAGTTTTTGCTTACCTGACAGCCAAGTCAGGAAGCCCCATCTCAATGTTACCCTCTTTTAAAGCTACAGGACATACTCTTCCCCATTGGCTTCTGCACCAGCGGTATTGAGGTGCTATTAGTTTGTAGGATGAAAGAGTCCGGAAAAGTTCATCCTGTATATTAAGAGAACAGTAAAAGAATGTTTAATTTTTGCTAAAAATTATATATGCAGAATTGTATATGATTTCTCATTTTAAAATATTTTGCAAGACAGGGGACAAATACTTGAGTAGTAATTACTTTTATAACCAAAATATGTGAAAAATTGAATTTTTTTCACTACTCAACTTTAAGGAATAACTACTTGAAACATTTTATTTTTAATCTGCTTAAAAATAACCCTTAAAAAATTCCCTCAGTTTACATTATGAAAACACCACAGCTACAACATATTAATTAAATGTAAATCATTTTTAGTAATACTTAATATGTACCCATTTAAAGGAGTACTAAATGCTGCCAACTACTGAAAAACTCTCTCGTTAACAACAGGAAGGTTAAAAATGACAGATTTAAAGAGAGGAAGTAAAATCATTGATCAATGGGGAGAAAGGGATATAGTGTTAAATACATTGGGCAACACAAGTAATTCTGAGCTATGGAAATTCCCATTGTACTGTAAAGGAGACCAAATTCTGAGCAATGGAACGAGGAAACAGAAACTTCTATTCTATGCTTATAGAAATGCCAGTTCTGATATATTATATATCTGATTGACAGAACTGCTTGTAGGAGGTATTAAAACAGACCTCACAGGATGGAAAACAAAAAGGGCTTCCTTCAAAGAAAAGAAACAGTGATTGCCAAATCCTTTTTTTGGGAATTTTTCTGTATGCAGGACTCTTGTTCATTGACCACTTGTAAGGATCTGCTAAAGCTCGATTCTGTGAAAAAGTGCTTTTCCCTGAAAGTATAACCCTAATCAGGAAGGTGCCACTTGCTTTACCCGAATTCAAAGCTTTGAAGATTTGATGACATAGCAAGCAAAACAACCATGCATTCTTCTATGTATAAAAGAAGCTGAAGGAGGATGTTATATTGATCCTACAGTCTATCTGTATGTAAGATTTATGTTCTTAGTTTTACAAAAATGGGGCCAGATAACATAGCTTAGTTATTTAAGGAGAGTTCTCTCTTGAAACCACATCCAATGACACAGGTAAAAGAAAGAGATCACTGGTGATCCACCATATTATAACTTAAAAAAAGAAAGTAAAATGTATTTGTTTTCAGCATCTAAAACTGTAGCAATTCTTTTTTATGTAGTATGTTGAAAGCCTCAGGTAAAAGAGTAGAGACAGTATGAAGCCAGCTTGCTGCTTTGTTCTTTAACCTCTGAAAAAACTATCTTTAAGTACTTTTCTTTTCCTGAGAAATTTTATTTATATTTCTTCAGACTGAGTCTTGTTCAAAACTTTCTTTTTGAGATCTAGGTACAAAACTATCCTGATATTAAAGTCATGTTTTTCCATGCTTTTTTTTGGAATGTTTATTAAAGTTCTGGCTCTGTACACCTGAAATACATTTTCTTAAACTCACATTTCTGCCACTGTAACTGAACAATAAATGCCTCCATTTTTTAAATTTAAGCACTGTTCTTTATCAATAAGTGTATAATGTAAAACAAAAGTGTTATAGCAAAAGAGCGTAATATAAAAAAAAATAAACAACCAATTATTGTAATTACTGTAGGCAACCAAATTTCTAAAAAAGCATATAACACAGTTACATTTTCCATTGTCTCTGGCAATTCTTCCTCTGGGCTTTGAAGTCTGGTTATCAGTGCTCCATTTGGAAGGCCCATGGATTGAAGCCGGGCTAATACCGACTAAAGAAAAAAGAATGTCTTGGGTAAATCACCATTCAAAATTGTTTTTATGGTATGAAAGCTTTACAACTAACTTCTTATTTATGTAGTACCAATATGTAATATTTCTCATTGTATAGCTTTGGGCCATCCAACATGTTCATCAGAGCTCTTGCAAAATGCACAGCAGGTATAGACAGTGCAGAAACCCCTGGCTCTGGCCTCTTATCTCATCCATATGTACTGAGGCTTAGATTCCAAAAGGAACAAAAAGTCCTACAAAGGATCTTTCCCCATGTGGGAAGAGGTGTATGCAGGGTAAGAAAAGAAGGGGAAAAAATCTCCCTAAGAGAGCAAAACCTGTCTAAAGAGCCTGAGAAACAGAGAAGCAAAATTTGCTATGATGGAGCTTGGCTTGTAATAAGTTTTGCCTTACTCATAGACAGATGTGGATTTTCCAGAAAATTTTGAATTGAAAAATTTTCCAATGCCCTAAATACAGCGTGACGTGATTTAGCATTTTTCCACTTAACTTATATTTGGAAAACAAAACTAAAAAAGTACCCCCATGTTAATTTTATGTCCCAATAGCCAAAAGTATTTAAACTGAAAGATTTGATTAGGAAAAAAATTTAAATACAGCATACTTAATGTGGTTTAAACGTTATATTCATATATATTCAAAGGTTTATGCAAAAATAAATTATTTTTATTGGAACACTTGTAAAAATGTAAAGACAATACACAATAGCATGTACTTCCTTTACATCGTTTGTTTAAATTTAAAGAAAAAACAAAGGCACTGAAACCTACTGACACACTAATTTAGCACACCCAAGGAACCGTGCATGATTACGCTATGCTTTGGTTTTGATTTGACCTGCACAGCCAATTAGGTGCATTCATAACTTGACTTTGGTTTGGATTATTATGTGAGTGTATTTACCCTCCTGTCTGCAAATCAATAAAACATCTATGTACTCTCTCACACACTTCCTAGGGATAATCACCTGAAAAACATTAATTACAACTTTGAAACTGCCAAGCTTGCCTAATATTGTATTGGCATCCAGTCATTGTTACTATTGAATTTTATGAAACAATGAATTTTGAGAAATGGAAAATTTCTCGTGGAAAATAAAGCAGTGGAAATTTTTTCAGAAAATTTTCTGCCCCACATCTCTGCTCATAGAAAAAAATATCAATTATTACACAACTAGATCTTCTTTTCAATATTGTCTCTATTTTACTGACCATAAGTTATACAAATTAAGGTCCTAATTCTATAAACCTGCAAATACCTAACTTTATTACCATAAATACTACTCATCATAATTAAATGTACTTACAAGATTTAGACCTTAATTTGTATCCAGTGGAGTGCACTGACAGTGGTGACACCTGTTCTATGTAGCTGAAGACACAATTCAATCTTTTTCATTTAATTACTCATTCTTGAGGTGCAACAATGCTACAGCCACTGTGCTTGGCAAAGCAAGAAATAGAACTTCTGCCCTTGTTTATCAACATTAGTCTTTCTTAAGGAAAAGACTTTGCTATTGAGTGACATGAGCTAAAAAGACTAGACATTTTTTATTTATGTTGCTCAGTAGAACTTCTACAAAAAAAGGAAAGTATGGTCCAGACATTTAATCCAAGCCTCTTGTATTGCAATGCCAAGTTAATATCACAAAGGTATAAAATAGTTTAATTTATTTTAGGTGAAACTGCAGTAAAACAATACTATAAAATATATTATGTTAGAATAACTAAATATTAATAAATTCCTTTATAGTTTTATTCATGTTAATAAAGATGCTTGGCAAGTTATCAAATACTGCATATGATAACTCCATGCAACATGATGTGAATTATAGTCAACTAGGGACATGTTTCTGTTTAAGCTGTAGAATGTATAGTAAGTATAATTGGATTTCTTTTTTTAGGTAACAAAGAAAAGAAGCATCTAAATAAGCAAGTATTTTCTAGCAACAGCATTATGAATTATAGGTCTTTGCCAATATAATTTTAATGAATGTGCCAGCTTCAGCAATGGTTCTTTTCTAATAGAATTTGTCTAAATATACATACAGCTTACTTACTGCAATGAGCTCATCTGGGTGCTTATTTCCATCCAGTTCAATAAGATACTGAGAATCCTGCTCAGCCATCAAGTCCTGCATGTTTTTGAAAAAAGACATACTACTTAATTGAATATAACTGACCAAATAATGACACTGGATCAGATTTTATTTTCATGTATGTTAAAGGCAAGACACCTGTAGCAGGGCAGTAAAATATGCCTGCTCCTTTAAGAGAGCAAGCAGCCTGAGAGGCTGCTTGAAGGTGGCAGAGAGGAGCTAATAAGGGACTCACCTGACCAGAAGAGGGCTCAGGCGTGAGCTACATGGGTGCTTGTACATGTGACAGTGGCTTAGTTTTCTATGCCCCCTAAAATGAAATGGTGGGTTTTTAATTATAACCCACCATTTCAATTTAGGTGTTTTATTTTTTTGTCACGTTATGGCAAGGGGCCTGATTCTTGCTTTGTTTTTTGGTGGAGCCTGCTCATAGCCTGTGGGTAAGTTGCCAGCAGGCCAAGAGGCCCCTTGAGCTGTGGGAGGCCCCAGTCCTTTGTGGCAGTGGTGCTCGCCAGGGCCACCCAGGCAGGCTGCTAGTGGGCTGAGTACTTCCCCAACTTGGAGGCAGCACCCAGACTGATCCATCTCTTCCCCAGAGGGCACCGCCACCACAGTGGAAAGTACTGGGGCCCCCCACAGCTCAGGGGCTGTTTGGCCCACTGGCAGCTTGCCCCCTGCTGCAGGCCAAAAAAAAAAAAAAGACAGGTGCCTACTGAAGGCAGAATTAGTGAGGGGCCCAATGCTTTTTTCCTGTGGAGTCTGCCCACCTCTCCTGCAGCTGGGGGACAAAGTAAGGAGCTTATGGCAGCAGGTCTCCTGAAGGCACCTGGACTTAGCTAAACAACTCTACAGGCCTGGGAACAGAGGCAAGTTCCCTGGGCAGAGAAATGGATTTACAGGCAAGTAGCCTTTGTTCATGTTACGTCCCTAGAGGATTTGAGATGTCTGCCAGAGGGTGGTGATGCTTCTTGTTTATTTAAGCTGCACTGGTAGTTTAACCTTGAGCTCTACAGTGACAGGCTCAAGGCCAGTTTAGAAAACCAGTAATCCAGGAGCCCTCAGACTAAAACTGGGACCCAGACTGAGTAGGGGTCCAGGAGACTAAGAAAAGTCTGAGACCTGGGCCAGAGGGTCCATGTGCCCAAGGAAGGGCTGAGCTGGGTCAGAGGGTTCACAAGCCCAGAGTGGGCTAAGCACGACTAGAGGGTCTGAGAGCCCAGAGGACGGGCTGCATGTGGGACCAGGGGTCCAAGATTCCAGAAGAGGGGCCGAGTGTATAAATAATTTAACATCAAAGAGAGATAACATCTGTGAGGATTGGGGCTTGGTGTAGGAGAGGAAAAGGAGCCATGCAATTTGTTCTTAAGGCTACAGGTGCCCTACAGGGGCCTAGCAGGCTGAGAGGAACCTATCAGGCCTGAGGGCTAGATTGAGGATAGTGGAGTCTCAGGAGAGACCCAATGGGAAATTATTGGTATTATGGATCACTCTAAGGCCTGTTGGCAGCGTCCCTTAATCAATCTTTAATATTAAGAACAAGGCACGGCAGGAGAGCAATCTAGGGAGACAGACATTACAGTCTGAGCTGGGCAGAAGCTGCAATGAGCCTGTCACAACACCCACTGCTCACCTAAACTGTTACTTAGTGTAGGTTATACTGTAGGCTGATAGGAGTTCAAACTCATGTCATATATGTAAGGTTACTTTTTTCTAGATTTTTGAAAAATATCTTGTACTTGATATGATCTATGATTTGACTTACGACATTATTTTAACTATAATTCTGGAATTTTTAATCTAATTATTTTTCACTATTAAAAGAGAAGTTTCTTCCCAGAAGCTCCTGGAGGTCATCAGTTCCAAAAGCAATTTTCATAATTTGCTTGAACCAGAAAACCTAAGCACTGTTTGTTTTTATCTGTGGCATTTGCCATTAGGCCTGTGGCTGAAAGCCAAGGTAACACTGATGTGACCTGCTGGAGATGTTCCTTCCAGGTACTGATGAATGCTACCATGTCATCTAGATAGTTTGCTCACTGTGACAGGGTGCTTGGTATGCCTGTCACTTTGAGAGGCTGCCTGAGAAGCAGCCAGCAGATGGTTGGGGGGAGTTGCAATTAGAGAGTCAGCTGACCAGAAGGAGGCTGGGCTTGAACAATATAAAGCCAAGTCCTGAGCTGGTCAGGCAGTCTAGCCCTGAGAGGGACAGGGAGAGGAGCTCCTGGCAGCAGGGCTGCAGTAGGGCTCCTGGGATAACATTGGAGCTAGGGCAAGCAACTCTGCAGGCCTGGGAATCGGGGAATGTTACCAAGCTCCTGGGTTACTGTTGCAGAGCACCTCAGTGCTCTGCTCCTATAAAGAGGCACAGGTACTGGTTGCTGGGGCAACCGCTGTTGGTCAGCTGACCAGAAAGGGGCAGGGCCTAGCCTATATAAACCCAGGCTGAGGCCAGGGAGGCAGTTCCCTACCAACAGCCACAGGGGTGGGAACTCTGCCAGAGCAACAAGAAGGAAGAGGCCAGATACTCGGGTACTTGTTATGGGTAAGAGAGGGAGAAACCCTGTCACAGACTTGAATATGGTTATAACTGGATGGTTTAAATTTATGTTTCTGTTTACTGCTCAATACTGGAGGACTGGGCAAGGCTATTAGGGGTTGGAGGAGGCCTCACAGGGGCTCCATGGTAGTGTGGGGACCCTGGCACCAGAGCGGGCACAGCACGATAAGCATCCCAGAGTAAAGGGGGCGACAAGGACCCTGAGGCAAAGGGGGCATCGATTGAAGAATGCCGGTGGGGCGCAAGGTTGCGAGACAAGCCAGAGTGCCGGTGGGGCGCAAGGTTGCGAGACAAGCCAGAGCGCTGGTGGGGCGCAGGTTGCGAGACAAGCCAGAGCGCCGGTGGGGCGCAAGGTTGCGAGACAAGACAGAGTGCTGGTGGGGCGCAAGGTTGCGAGACAAGACAGAGTGCCGGTGGGGCGCAAGGTTGCGAGACAAGCCAGAGTGCTGGTGGGGCGCAAGG
>NW_017728918.1:87929243-87930406 GCF_001723895.1 Crocodylus porosus
CAGAGTGCCGGTGGGGCGCAAGGTTGCGAGACAAGCCAGAGTGCTGGTGGGGCGCAAGGTTGCGAGACAAGACAGAGCGCCGGTGGGGCGCGGAGAGTGAAACAGACCAAACAACATCTGGTACATCAGCAAGGCTTGGGGCGTGGTAAAGGGGCGTTTGGAGCCATGCATAGCCCATAAGGCTGGGGTGCACTGAGTCAAACAATACAGAATAGAGGCCAGGATACATCACAGCACTGGGTCCAAGGGGACAAAAGGCAGTCTCCCTTATAAATACATAACATCAAAGACGTGGCGGGCGAGATACAAGGGTGCTTTAACGCAAACTTGGCATGGTAGGGGGGACAAGGGGAGATCATGGCCGCCCCTAGGACCCCGTGCCGTGACAGTTACCAGAGAGAGGTCTGGTTATCCAGGCAGGTAGCCATTACTTAGGTTTGGACCCAGAGAGGGTTTAGTATGGTTTGCCAGAGGGCTTAATACTAGGGTTACAGTTTTAACTAGTGGTTTGTAGAAAGGACTAAAAGGAAGTAAGGAAGTCCCAGTGAGAGAGAGAGAGAGGGGGCAGAAGAATAAAGGGCCTGGGGCTCAGAGGGAAAATCTACACAGCCCCTCCTGGGCTCCAGCTGAGGGTCTGGGGCCTGAAGACTGACATGGGTGGAGGTGGAAGTGCCCACAGAAGGGTGACTGTGAGAAGGGCCTGAGAGGCTGGAACCCAGGAGGGCCTGAGTAGGTAAAGTCAGAAGGTCTGAGGTTGGGGCCCAGAAGGGGAAGGTGTCAGCAGGGCCATGGAGCCTGGGATGTGGTAGCCCAGGATCAGTGGTTGTCAGCCGGGCCAGGGAGCCTGAAGGTCTCATTGGCCCAGAAGCAGGGCAAGGGCCAAAGTGGGACACTGCTAGAGATGGCCTAGGAGTGGCCCAGAGAGAGAAGCCAAAGACCAGGGTCAGAGCTGGAGACTGAGGGGGACAAAGAACCTGTAGCCCAGGAGGGGCAAGGACTGGGGCTGGGACTCCATATCCCAAAAAGTACACGTCAGCATATAGATTTCATAGACATCAGGGCTGGAAGGGACCTCAGGAGATCATCGAGTCCAGCCCCCTGCCCAAAGGGTCAGCTGGGGTCATAGGATCCCAGCAAGATAAGCATCCAATTTACTCTTGAAG
>NW_017728918.1:87930417-87945477 GCF_001723895.1 Crocodylus porosus
TGCGGCTCCCGGGGGAGAAGGGCCTGGCAGTAGGAGTCTATCTCCTGCTCGCAGTCCCTGATGGCGTGCAGTCTCTGGACTGTAGCCTGGAGCTCCTCCAGCTGGCGCGCCAGAGACCCCAGTAGGGAGCAGACCCTGCAAGGGGAGGTGGCCATGCTCCTGGGCCCCAGAGTCTGAAAAAGGGACAGGCAGCCCCCGCAGCCAAGAGCCAGGGGCTCCGTCTGTGTGGAGCCCGGAACCATGGACTCCGTCTGGGTGGCCGTCTCTGAGGTGCTCAATGGGGGGGCTGTAGAGCCTGAGGGGACCCTCGGGGTGCAGCGTGTGCCCATCCGTGTCATGCATCTGGTAGGCTGACTACGGCTGGGGCTGACTACTCTGGGGGGGTCGCAGGCAGGATCTCGTGCCCTCCCACGCCCTCTCCTGCATGGACTCCGCACTAACTCAAGCTCCTGTTTACGCAGCCTGTTGACGCGGCTCAGGTCGCGTGGCTCCCTGGGGGGCTGGGCCAAGTAGGGGCCTGGGCGGGGACTTGACCTGGCTGGGCTCCACGCAGCCGCCTCGTCCCAGGGAGCGAGGAGTTAACCCCTTCCCACCATGAGCCCGCTTACCTCCGGCTGTGCTCTGCGGCTGCTGAGGGGGTGTCTGGGGGGCTTCGGGGGAGTAGGGGCGCAGCGGGCTTCACCCGCGCGTCTCTCACCGCTCTGGAGCCTAACTGTGAGACATGGCCATGGTGTACAGGGGAAGTCAGAGCCACATAACTGGCCCTTAAGGCAATGATCATGGACAACAGTAGTCATGAAAGTAAGATCAGGCTTGGGAAGCCCTGGGGCACCCTCTCTTTTTCTAAAAGTTAACAACTTCAAGGTATGGCAGGAAAGTGAAGGGAAGATTGCACAAAGAGAGCTAGGTTGGCAAGGGTTGAGAAGGCTCCAAGGGGCATCATGGCCACCTTATACATACTTTAAATTCCTTTCCACCTGAGCAGTTTCCCCTTTTTGCTGGATCACACCTCTTTGCACTATAAATTTAGGGGCAGATTTTTTTTCTACCTGTTAGACCCCTAAGGGAATTTGGGTGGATAAGTGCAATTCTATTCTACCCTATTTGAGTCTTGAAAATCCATCTTGAAATGCATCTACTTTTGTAACACATTGACAGGACCAGCCCAAAGGGTGGCCCTGAAGACCTTGACCCTCGTCTCCTTTACGATTCTTTCACTTGTTTCACTCATCTGCCACACCTTGCTGGACTAATGTCTTCAGTACAGGTTACCTATAAGTTTAACAAAGGGGACTCCAGTGGTATGACTCCTTTCCTCTTGCAAGGAACACTCTCACCACTGCTCTGTTCATGGCATCAGGGATTGATGGGAGCAGAGACCCTGATCAACCCCTGTATATGCAGGTTTGTAGAGAATCCTGTTATCCTTGCTGCCTGCGAAGCCCAAGATGGGCTCCAGGAAACTCTTGAGCTGCCCAAAAGCCAGGTTCACAAGCCTGTCATTGAGCCAGCTGAAGTCATAAGAGTGACTACATGTACAGTCAACTAGCTGCCAAGAGGCAACAGAAGTCCTAATCTGCTAAACAGAGGAAGAGTAATTCTGACAATAAAGAGTAGGGTTTGATCATCACTGTGGCAGGGCACTACTGGTGCCTGCCACTTCAAGGGCCAAGTCAAGCAGCCAGCAGGTGCTTGATTGTGGCAGCCATTTTAGAACCATGGCTGCCTATATAAACAGAGCAGTTCACTGCTGACAGGCAGGCAGAAACATTTCCTGGTTGAGCTGCTGTATGAGAACATCTGTAGGTAGGAGTGGGAGGCTCTTGGTCCTGGGCATGACTTAAACTGTACCCTGCTGGGAGTGGGTAGCCTGCTGGGGTTCCCAGTGGTGCAGGGGCCTCCAGGAAAATACCAGACCAGTTACCACCCTGGTGGAAGGTGGGTCGGGGTGCCTCAGGCCAGGCACGGCTTGAGGCCAGGCATGGCTACAGCCACCTGAGACCCTACCAGGGAGGGAAGCCCCGTAGCCCCAGTGAGGGGGTAGAAGATGTGAAGCCCCAGTAAGGTTAGGCCCCAGTGAAGGAGTAGAGAGGTGGAGCCCCAGTGAGGGGGCACATGTGGAGCCCCAGTGAGGGGGTAGAAGATGTGAAGCCCCAGTAAGGGTAGGCCCCAGTGAAGGAGTAGAGAGGTGGAACCCCAGTGAGGGGGCACATGTGGAGCCCCAGTGAGGGGGTAACCAGAGGGCTGGGAACCCAGTGTTTGTGTGAGTGTGTGTAGAGTTGCCCCAGGAGGGGTGAGGGCAAGCTTGGCCCCAGTTGGGTAACTGGCTGGCCACTACCCCACTGAAGGTTGCAGAAGAGGCCCAAAAGATGGTACATCTGCCACCCAAGGTGTGCACTAGATAAAGCCTATGGCTGAAGAGGCCAACTCTGAGAGGGAGCAAGGCAGTATAAGTTGTCGATGCGTGAAGGAGACCCTGTAATGGGGGTGGAGAATGAGAGGCCCTAGTGAGAGGAGGGTGGTATGCATGTGTGTATGTATGAAGCCTGACAATGAGGGCTAAGCTTGGTTCAGCTGTAGGCCAGGAGTATTTGTCACCTGGATGCCATCTGTAAGGCTTGAGATGTGGTGTAGGGGAGGATTAGAGCTTCAGATAGTGCTCCCTTGCATTGGGGCCAGAATAGGCAGCCTCCCACCTAATTAGAACCAACTATGAAACAACAAGGCATGGTAGACAAGTGAGGCAGATGGTTAGCCCAGGAACAGGTGGGCAAGCCAACATCTAACTGGCCCTGGGAAGGCCTCCTGTTACAATTACAGAGGCAAAAAGAGGCATAAAACTCAAAGTTCTGTGGGCAGACATAAGGGTATGTAGGAAATCAGTTATCTGTCCTGGGTCTGGTATTGTTCAATATCTTCATTAATAGTTTGGACAATGGTTTGAGTACATGCTTAGTAAATTTGCAGACAATGCCAAGTTAGGTGCTCCAGTTTATTCAAGTCTTCATAGATTGTAGCCCTGCCCTCTAGAGTGCCTGCAAGACTTGAATAAACTGAGAAATGTTCAACAATCAACCAAATGAAATTCAACAAGGACAAGTGCAAAGTTATTCCTGGGATGGAATGACTGCATGCACAAATACAAACTGGGGAATGAGTAGCTAGGCTGCAGTACTGCAGAGAAGGAGTTGAGAGTTACAGTAGGCCATAAGATGAATATAAGCCAACAGTATGCTTTTGCTGCAAAAAACCCAGAAGCATACTGGATTGTATTAGCACAAGTGTCATTTGCAAATCAAGGGAAGTGATGCTTCACTCTTTTCAGCACTAGGGAGGCTTCACTGAGAGTCCCATGTCCAGTTTTGGGCTCTACACTTCAAGAAGGATGTCGATAGTTTGGAAAGAGTCCAGTGCAAAGCAACAAAAATCATTAGGGGCCTGAGAATCATGACTTACGAGGAAAGGCTTAAAGAATTATAGTTTTTTTAGTTTGGGGTAGAGAAGATTGTGTGTAGGGGGTAGGGGGGGAGTTGATAACAGTGTTCGAATACCTGAAGGGCAATTTTAGAGATGATGGAGATAGGCTTTTCTCCATGGCAGAGGGGGCCAGGACTAGGAATAATGGCCTCAAGCTTCATTTGGGGAAATTGCGGTTGGCAGTTAGGAGGAACTTTCTGACTGAGGGCAGTCAAGCGCTGGAACAGACTACTTAGAGCAACTGTGGAATCTCCTTCCTTGGAAATTTTCAAGAGCAGGTTAGACAGACACTTGGCTGGGATGGTTTAGTCATGGATGATCCTGCTTTGAGCAGGGGGCTGGATTAGATGACCTTGTGAGGCCTCTTCCAGCTCTGCTTTCCTATGATTACAGTTTTTTTAAAATCTAGAATTCAAGGTTATGAGGAAGGGTTATGGGTTCTCTCCATCTCTGTACAACGTGAGAGGCCTAGATAACATACAACTTATATATTTTTATGATATATTTATATGATTATTTGTGTACACAACAATATGACAGTAGTACCCAGATGCTTTGCAGGGTTAGGTTCCTCCCCACACTGTGAGGATGAGGGTTTGCAAAGTACCCAGGATTATACACAGCTACAGGGGTCAGCTTTGTAACTTTCTGCAAGTTAAGCAGGTTGCGAAACATTCAGATATATTTTTGCTCTTACCTCTAGAGCATGTAGCATTGTGTCCTTATAGAGTTTAACCCTTTCTTCTGCATTTTCAAAAAAATCTTCAGGCCTCTGCACCAAATGTGGCAAAATATCTGATAACATAAATGCATCTGCTGTTGCCTACAGAAAGAAAAATAAGTATTTTATTTCATGTCCTATATAATTAACACACTAAATCAAAGCCTGTCTAGATTGATTAAGTAAGTCTTTGTAGCTAGAATACTAATTTAACCAGCTAGTTGGGGTTTAATTAATTTAGGGGAGTGGTACTTGAACCTATGGTTCCCCCCAGCTAGATCCACCCCACAGAACCAGAGTGCGTTCCACAGGGCTAGAAATTTGGCAGCAATGGAGCAGTGACAATTAATGCTGCCAAACAATGCTCTGCTGCTAAATATCTGGCCCTGAACACTGGATCACACGACTGCATGGAGCTAGGATCCAGGGCACATGTCTGCATGTAGGATCTGGCCCATGGGCTGGCTCCTTGCCACTCATGTGGCCTGTGGGACTGGAGACTTTGTGCATCACAGATTTCAGTGATCACAGCTATTCTGTGCACTGGGTTGGGAAGAGGTGTGGCTGGAGTGTACAGAGCTCAGAAGCCTCTAGCCAGTATTTTAAACCATAGCACTTCAGGGTAGAAGTGTTGTTGGAGCCATGATGATCCAGGAAATACATTTCTCTTTGCTACTACTTTACAGTCCTCCTCCATTGCTTATAAGTGACTATTTTTCATTTACGGATGGGGTGAATCTGGAGGGGGAGCAGTGGCATGGCTCCACCAATCTCTTTTACTGGATCACACCCTGAGAGCCTCTGGGGACTTCTTTAAAGTCTCCAAAGTACGTAAAAATCCCCATCCATCCCCTCTTTGTTCAGAGGCATGTCCCCTCTCCTCCCCTTCCCCTCTCTTCCCTCTGCCACTACTGTCTTGGGGTGGGGAAAGCTTCAAAGCCACTCCTTCCTGCTCCACCCAGGCTACGTGGGGTGAGCTCAGGTGGAAACAGTGACAGAGGTGATGGGCAGGGGGGTTCCCCTTTCCTGTTCCTGCTCCCAGGGGGACCAGGCAAGGTGAAGAAATCCACCTCCTGCCCCCCTCTGCTGATACTGGTGTTGTTGTCCCAGCTGAACCCACGTCTCTCGTAGCCTGACTGAAACGGTCAGGAGTGGCTTTGTAGCTTCACCACCATGGGATAGTGGGGAAAGGGCAGAGGGAGGGAAGGGGATGTGCCACAGAGCATGGAGAGATGCGTACCTGATTTGGGGACATTAAAAAAGTCCCCAGAGGCTCCTGCAGCATGGTCTGGTGGGTTGGTAGGGGAGGAAGTTGGGAGCTGGGATGCAGCCTCTGCTGCATTGGGGATGGCTTCTCCAGCCAAATCCTAGATCCACCCCTGGTTACATACAAGCCATTATTTTATCGTTATTTAGCTCAAACTGTGTCTGCTTCTCTCTTGGACCTACAGTAGGACACTTTGTGCCTGAAAGCTTGTCAAGCATTTATCCCAAATACACAGTTGATCCAATAAAAGATATTACTAAAAATATTCTTGCCTCTCCAATACAGAGCAGCTCAGTGGAAAAAAGAATGAATGTAATTCAAGGATGAGGTATGCAAGGAGGACATAAATCAATCTTTACTCTCCCATACCCTAATTACACAAACATTCCTCTGGTGTACCTGAATATTCAGTCCCTAGGATTTTCTATTAATATCTAGACATTATTTTCATCTTCAGAAAAGCACCAGTGTTCCTAAGACCTTATTTAGGCTAGTAGAAAAAATATGTTCTTGACATTGTGTTAGCTAATGTTGACTGGTGAGATAAATTGAAAAAGAAAGTATGATACTAATAAAACAGTAAACTGAAGTTAGGAAAGGAAATAAAATGAAATAAACAAGAAAGATCACTAAGTTACATTTTTTTAAATCTAAATAAAAGGTAATCGTCAACATGTTGCAACTAAATACAGCACACAATAAAAAAAATTTAACAATTTTATTCCTAAGAACTTCAAGTGCTGTGGCCTGATGTCAGGTGAGCAAAGGCAATTTTCTTCTTGGTAAAAGTTGTCAGATATCTTTTTAAAGCCTCTTAAAAAAAAGCCTCTCAGTGTGTTTTTTCTCTTCATCTTTTTGGCACTCAGCAATTCCCTCACCAACCTTTGGACTGACTTTATTTTTAAGTTCTCCCTATATATTAAATTCCAAGCTCCTTGAAGTAGGGACACGGTCACATTTTACCTCTGTAAAGTGCCTTTTAAACCTATCAGAGGCCATGGGAGACAATAAATGTGAGATGAGTAAGTGGGGAGGAAGTGGGGGAATGTTGACCTGGTGATAGAATGTAGCTGGTGAAGTGTAGAGAGGTTACCTGGGGTCATCAGATGACACGCAGGTTATAATGTGCCATAAATCCAATGTCTATTGGATTTATTTAGACATTGGATGTATGGCACATTATAACCTGCCTGCCATCCGTTAATCCCAGGTAACCTGTCTACATTTTACCAGTTATATTCTATCACCAGGTCAACATTCCCCCCTTTCCTCCCCCACCTCTGTCCCACACCTATTGTCTCCCCTGGCCTCTGATGCTCACTGCAATGCATTTGCATTTTCACAGCCCTGCATTTTGCATATTGGCTTCTATTCCATCCAGAACAACACAAAACAACAGCAGCCCTTCTATGCCTGAACATGGGTGCTTGTGCTCAAAAGCTTGCAAAGAACAATTTTTCCAGCTATTTCATTGAGCTAATAAAAGATATTCCATTTACCCAAAGAAACTAGTCTGCCTATGTCCTTAGACCAACACAGCTACAACCAACATCCCTTTGTAAACCTATGGCACTATAAAAATTACACTATAAATAGTGAAAAACAAAAAAGCATGAAAGTCATCCATGCCAGCAGAGCACTTCTACATGTATATGGTACTCACTCCTATCAAGCCTGTGAAGAGTCCCACTGGAACTGCTCACCTACTTAAAACTATATATACTGGAGTGTCTTGCTGGATCAGGTCCAAAAAATAGAGTGGACCATTCTGGATGAATTCTACTTACTTTCCTGAAAACATTTTGAAGAAGAATGTATTAGATCTCTTGTCTAGGATCCTGCCATTCTGTTCATAGGCTAACTAAATACACATAAATAATAAAAGAGAAAAATATACCATACAGGCTAACTAAATACACAGAAATAATCAAGAGGAGAAAAAACAAGAAAGATTTTTACTGAAAATTATTTGAGCTGTTAATTGCATCTTAAAGAGTAAACCATCCACACAGTCTGGCAACTACTGAGACAAAATGGGATATCAGCCACAAAAATATTTCACAAAACTTGTGTAATACTTTTTGTGGTTGATTTCCACTGCACCTTGAATGAAACATGTGGCAGGGTCCCATGCAGCCTGATTCCTGGGAGCTGCAGAGTAAACCACCGGACACATTCCAGTCACAGGGATCCTGGTAACAAGAAGATGTTCCCTGATCCCAGGGTCCCCATATGCTGGGACCCTTAAAAACCATGTGTGCAGCTGCACACGTAGTTTTCTAACATCCATGGTGCACATGGATCCTAGAATTATGGAACCTCTCCCCAATCCTGGGACCCCATCATGCCAGGACTTTAAAAAACACACACGTGTAGCTAGGCTGCACGCAAAGTTTTCTGACATTCCTATGCATGGGGCTCTGAAATTGGCCTTAGTGTAGTCCCAGGGCTGGGACCCAGAATCAGCTGACTGTCAGTCTCAAAAGCTGCCTATTGTTTTGCTGGTTCATGTTCCAATTAGAATGCATCAGAGCTGACTCAATTAATTGAGTCTGTTCCACATTCTAAATAGAATGCTCCACCATTGCCTCACCATCATGTCTATTAACCCCCCATGTTTTAAAAATGTTGTGCCCTTCCCCACATTTTAAAATGGCCATTCAATTGGGGGTGCTCATACATGTGATTATGAGCCATTTATTAATTAAAGTGGATGTTGGGGGACTGGTCTAATTGATACGGCCCCTCCCCACCTCTAAGCTTGTGTATAGGCACCCAAACTGGCTCCAGTGTGGTCCCAGGGTTGGGACTGAATTAGGTGACTGGCAGGCAGTCTCAGCCCTAGGGCTGTACTGGTTCATGGTGGGCTGCAGGCACCCACCTTCCGGCTTGCCAGAGCAGCTGGAGCCCAGGATCAGGATCCTGCACTGCCAAATAATAATGGTACAACTGAGATCCGATCCCCAACCCCAAAATCATATGCTTGTCTTTCATGTGTAACATGGCAGAAAGCTCTATTGTTAGGATTAGGGACCGGATCCCATCATGCCATTAAATAAATGTGTTGCTGGGTCATTGGATACTGAAGTTCATCTTTGTGCCTAATAGATGGAATAGAATCTGGCTAATAGTCATCCTCCTTGCCTTCTGCAGAGGAAAGAATTTTACCTATTGTGCATATTTTGTAAATTCAAGGCATTGGATTATTTATAACTATTTATACATAATCAGTTGATATTTTCTGTAGTGAGAATATATATTCCTTTTAGCTTTTTCCCGCTCCAGTAAAAATGCTATGCTTTTGTTGTTGTGTTTTGGTTACTGCAAAAATGATTCATTCTGGAGAGGAAAAAAAATACTGGTTAAGAAGTGACAATATGTTTATGATAGCCTAACAAAGAACCAGCAAACAAGCTGACATCCTGCAAATACTGGTAAATAATGTTATCAAACAAGCATTACAAAATACACTATATATATACTAGAATGTTATACTCTTAAAGCAGAAAAAAACACTTGCTTTATAAATGGTGTAGAACAAAACTAATTCAAGACAGGCTTTTTAAAATCTTTGTAGGCTTTTCATTTCTCTTTCCAGCTGCTAACCCTTAGAATCTATTTAACAGATTCAAAATAGTTACCTCCTCTTCATCTTCTTGCTCTTCTTCCTCATTATCTTCCTCATCTTCATGTTTCCTCTGCTCCTTCTTTTTCTTACGTTTTTCAATAATGTCAGGATCCCACTGGTTCCGTTCGTATATCTCCCCTGAATCAGGATGTTGTCTTTGCCCAGAGATTCTTTGGCACAAATCATAGTCAGGACACTAGTTAAGAAAGAATACAAAACAAACCTTTTGATCAGTTGGTTCTCATAATATTATTCTTTTTCCTTGAATGCTGTGTTAGTTTTAGAAGATAATTTCTAAACATCTGGTTTATATATTTTAAATTTAAATTACTTGGTAGGTACAATTTAAAACAAATAAACAAATGCACAAAATGTCTACTAAGTGAAATGCCAAACTCTAAAACTCTTGGTTCAGAAATGGTACGTTTTATAATCATCTTTGACCCAAGAGCTTTAGAGTTTGGCATTTCTTTTTGTCTCAGACCAACATGGCTACCAAATTCATCCCTGAAACATACTAAGTCAAATGAAATTTTGCGCTATTAAAAAAAAGAGTACATGACTATCCCTTGAAGTATTCTTTAAACTTCTGGGTATTGCCCTGCTTCTGTCACAAGTACTGGGGAAGGTTATATGATTCTTACCTGGCATACTACATTTTGAGGTAGACAAGGAGAATTTTTGGTCAAGCCTTTCCAAAGGCACATACTCTTTGCAAATTTTTCTTTGCTGTGCAATAGGATGTAATATAAGTAAGCAATCATAAGTAAAATCTTAAAGAGAATAAATGGACAATGTAACATTTTCACTGGGATACACACAGTTGTTCTGGAAGTCCATTCAATATTTTAGAAGATAGATCAGGAAAAGACCTAAGAGAGAATCTTTTATACCAGAAAAGAATTTGGTAGAAAACCAAAGTGCAGCTTCAGACTTACTGAGTTATCTGACTACTACGGGGTAGGAGCAATTCTGTTATCGCCTCTGGGGGTATAAGTATCATCATTATAGGAATAGAATCACCCTCCAAGACACAGATGTTTTTCTGTTCCCAAAGGTATTAGAATTGCCCCTACACAACAGTCAGGCAATGCAGAGAAACTCTTAAGATGCATTTTGTACACCCACTACATGCATTAGGATTCTTTCCTTAAGAAGCTCAGTATATTATCTTATACCTATTATATCACTATATTGTATTGTGAACAGAAGATGAGTACTTTATGCTTGAAAGCTTGTCTAACATCTCTGCCAACTATACAGATGGTTCAATAAAAGATATCACCAAAAAAACCCTTGTTTTTTGCAGTATATTATTTGGACCTTTAAGGCCTTTAGAAAAAGAACACTACTCACCGTATGCATGCAGTTACTTAAATTTCTTTGGGTATAGCAGCATGTCTGAAAGAGACTTGGGGGTCATGAGTGACCACAAAATGAACATGAGCCACCAACGCGACACTGCAGCCAGCAAAGCAAACAAAACTGTGGCCTGCATCTTCCGATGTACCTCAAACAAGACCCAGGAAATCATCCTCCCACTTCACTCGGCCTTGGTCAGACCACTGCTGGAATACTGTGTCCAGTTTTAGGCTCCGCAATTTAGAAAGGACATGGAGAAGCTCAAGAGAGTCCAGAGGAAAGCCACACAAATGATTAGAGGACAAGACAGCAGACCTTATGAGGAGAGGCTCAGAGACACAGGACTCTTACTGGAAAAGTATAGGCTCAGGGGTGACTTGGTGGCAGCCTATAAGTATATAAGAGGTGTGCACTGGGAACTGGGAGAATGTCTGTTCTCCAGGGCACCCCATGGGAAAACTAGGTGCAACCGTCACAAACTCTTGGAAGACCGTTTTAGGCTGGACATAAGGAAAAACTTTACTGTCCAAGTCCCCAGGGCTTAGAATAGACTGCCCCCCAGAGGTGATGCAGGCACCTACTCTGGATTTCTTTAAAAAAAATACTTGGATGCTTATCTTGCTGGGATCATTTGACCCCTGCTGACTAGGGGTATGCAAAACTTCAGTCCCTGATTCGATTCAGCGGAGATTTGGCCTAATTCAGTGGCCAATCCTCCGAATCTGAATCAAATCAGAGGACCCTTTAATCTCTCTGAATCAAATCGGAACCCTCCAAATTGATTCGGAGAGATTTGGAAAGATTCGGCAATTTGGACATAGACACAGCTTTAAATGTTTTTTCTACCTACCTCTAGGTAGCAGGTGGCACGTGAGTGCTGCAATGCTGGGGCACATGGAGTGTCTCACAGAAGTGTGGGGGGCTCCCCAGCATGCTAAGCAGCAGACCCGGAAGTAGACCAGAAGCACTTCCGGGTCTGCTGGGGATTGCACTGGGGGCCCACCCCGCATCCCCCTGGCTCGGCGACTGGTGCCTCCTGGGTCCGGGGAGGGAGGGTGCACCCAGGGTCTCCTTGTGGCTGATCACCGAGCTGGGGAGGCACGGGAGGGCCCCCAGCGCGCTCTCTGACAGAACCGGAAGTGGTCTGGAAGTACTTCCGATCCACTTCCAGGTTCACTGCCAAGCATGTGGAGGGCCCCCCCAACACTCCTGTGGGACACTCCATCTGCCCCAGCATTGCAGTATTCACAAGCTGTGCTGGTATCTCAAGGTATGCAGAAAAAACATTTAAAGCTATGTCTACGGCCGAATCACTGATTCTCCAAATCAGCACTGAATCTTCAGATTCAGATTCGGCTGAATTGAATCAAGGACAGTGATCTGAATCAATGAATCAAATCACTGTCCCTGATTCGGGCCAAATCTAAATCCAGATTGAAATGGCCTGCTTTGCACACTGCTACTGCTGACTGCCTGCCCTTTGGACAGGGGGCTGCACCTGATGATCTTGTAAGGTCCCTTCCAGCCCCAGCATCCATGAAATCTATGAAATTTAAAATGTATCTGGTTGGTATTTCAGTGAAAATTTAATTGGGTAATTGAAGTAATTTTTCCGGAGAGCTCTGAGGAGTTTGATTCAGTTTAAATTTGATATGTAAATAAACTGTATAAAGAATATTTTCACAGTACTAGACTAAGAAGGCTAAAGTAATTTGTCTTCTTATTTAAGTGTGAATCTCAAAGTATTTTCCCTAAAATATTTTCACTGCCTTTGATTTAAAATATTGTTAACCTTATAATAATCCTAGGCATAAATTCTGTCATTATCCAAGACTATAATTTCATGGAAATACATATCCTTTATTCTAGTTTTTGAAACTTGTAAGGTGCACAGAAATAACTTGAAATTGTAGGAGTACCATATGTTATCACCCAGAACAACTTCACTGACAATTCCACAGTGAAATAGAAGAATTTGACTGTTAGCAACAGACAACATACTTTAAGGGAAAAAATGTCTGTTTCTTTGACTCTTACACTGTATGAATATGACTCTAAGAATAAGTAGGAAAATGAATAGCAAGGTATTAAATTTTACATTACCTTAATGTTAATCAAGAAATCTGGTTTTAATTTCAAACTTTTAATTTTCTCTATTTGCTCCAAAACAGTCATGTATTCTTCTGAGAGAGAAGGAAATCCACTTAGAATGTAACCTGCCAAATATAATTTGTTAAATGCATGTTTTGGTAAATTATTTGAAACATACTAAATATTTATATGCATCATTTTCAAACATCATTTCTATAGTGCAGTAACAGAGAATCTATTCTACACAGTTATGGCAACCCAAGTTTATCTGCAACTATCCTGAATAAAATAATAGATGTTAATCTGCATTACTTTCAGAAGAAGTAAAGGGCTACTAAAACATGTTAATTCAGTTAAGTATTAAGTAGAACAAAATGTCAACATGGACACTAGGCAGACAAGGTTCTTTGAGTGAATCTGATATCTTTTATTAGACCAACTTAAATAGTTGGAAAACAATTATTAAGCAAGCTTTTGGGTTCAAAAACCCTTCGTTAGACTAAAGAAGTTTCAGCAGTTGGTGTGTGCTCTTCCTGGATGGAATGAAAAGTAAAGAAGCCAAAGGCTGGTCTGGTATGCATACAAGACAGGTAGTCAGTGAAAATATAGATTGAGGAGTCAATGGGTAAGAAACACCCCTGTAACATGGACACTAAAAATTTTATATATGCTAAAATGTTAGCTTGGAATACCATTTTAAAAAGTCAGAATAATACTGAAATCACTAGTCATATACATAATTATCAAATTAAGTCAAGGGTGTACTCAGACCTAATGGGCCATTGAGCCCGGTGTGGCTAAGGTATACCAGCTTCTGTAGCCAATGGCAGAGAAGGGAATGACAGGGTCAGCATCACATCCAGCTGCTTTAACTCTTCAGCCTGAATGAGAAGATACCATTTACAACTGGGTCAACTGAGGGCACCATTTGGCATGAATTCAGCGCAGGGCTGGAACTCACATCCCCGGAACCATAGCAAAATGCTATAACCATTCTATTACCACACCCCCGCTACATAATTTAACATGGTATTCATACTGATAAATGCATACTCAGTACCATCTAATGTCAATATTTGTTTTTTTTGCAGAGTGGCAGGCAAAATATTAGAGCTAATTATGAGTTAGTGAGATTAGAAATGATAGAATACAAGGCCCTGAATGGAAAGAGTTAAAAGCAGAGATTCTCAATCTTCTCAGAATCAGGGCACTGCTCAGGCACTTTTTTGAATGTAGCGGCACCGTTGGTTGAGAACCACTGTTAGCACTGCTTCAACTCACCTTAGTGCTTCTCAACTGGAGGAATGCTTATGCATGTTTTTTACATGTGCCTAAACTTAATGCACATTTGCCTAATGCGCATTAAGGTGATTTAGGCACGTGTCTACATGTGCTAGGGAACATTAATGCAGTGTGCAGACCGACTTGAAACTAAAGTTAGTTCCAAGTCAATTGACATACATAGTGTTAAAGCACCTTAGCATGTCTACACATATGTTAAGGCACTGTAGCTATTCACACCTAAATTTGATACCTGCTTTTACAGGTATCAAATTTAGGTGCAAATAGTCTAAAATTGCCATTTTTAAGGAACATTAAGGGTGTGCATGTGTAGGCCTGCGCTCTTAATATGTCTTAAAAATGGCTAATGCACCTTAAATTGGCACTTGGAGACATACCCTGGGTGTTGATGCCTTCAAATAAAATAGCCCTGCACCTGCTGTGCAGCCAGCCTAGGAAAGGCTACGGCACTTGTGTGCTCCTGCTGCATTAGGGCTCTGATCAGTCCAAAACAGGCAGGAGTTGGCTTGTTCTAAGAACCCCAGCCCTGTTTGTCCCCCACCCCAGCCCTCCTCCTCCACCTTCCCTTCCTGCAAACAGAGGAGTGCAGGTGGAACTGTCCCAAGAACCACTGTTTCTGGGAGAAGTGTGGGAAAGGCTAGGTCAAGAAGGGCTATTGAAGAGGCAGCGCTTCTGCCTGCTTTAGGCTGATTAGAGCCCTAATGCAGCAAAACTGCATGCAGAGATGTTTCACCTGAGGGGGGGCTCACAGCAACCCTGTTGAGAATCACCGAGTTAAAGAAAGCCCTTTTTTGGTTTGGAAACAAACAGAGTTGCACTACTTCTGATGGTGAGTTCCACAGGAGGTAGGAATTTCAGAACTGTATTTTGAAAGGTCAGCTCTTATGCTGAGGAGACAGGGGTCCTGAGAGAGTTTATATATATTAAACTATCCCAGGTCTTGGAGGATTATCCTTATGTTGAGGGAAGTGGGAGATCCATGGTATGAAAAACTAATTCCTTGAGATGACATGGTTTAGAAAGTTGACTTTGTTCTTGTCATTTGGATGTTCCTTGCCCTTTTAAAAGTTAAAGCTCAGGAGAGAAACATGAGTACAGGCATACCTCGGAGATATTGCGGGTTCGGTTCCAGACCACCGCAATAAAGCAAATATCACAATAAAGCGAGTCACACAAATTTTTTGGTTTCCCAGTGCATATAAAAGTTATGTT
>NW_017728918.1:87945488-87960845 GCF_001723895.1 Crocodylus porosus
CACCATAACAAATATAATAATAATGAAAAAGTTTGAAATATTGCAAGAATTACCAAAATGTGACACAGAGACATGAAGTGAGCAAATGCTGTTGGAAAAATGGCGCTGATGGAAAAATGGTGCCGATAGACTTGCTCGACGCAAGGTTGCCACAAACCTTCAACTTGTAAAAAACGCAATATCTGTGAAGCGCAATAAAGTGAAGCACAATAAAACAAGGTATGCCTATAATTGCTAAGAATGGAGCCCATAGAGTTCGATAGATCACTTATTGACCTGTGCATTTAGAGACTTGCATTCTCATTCCAGCTGTAGCATTGCTATGATGTCTGAACTTGAGTCTTTGTTTCTGTGTTCTCCTATTTTGCTTTTCCCCTTGGTAAGCCTCCACTTCAAGATGGTCACCAGGTCAGGATTGTGTTCTTTCCCATACTAGCCTACTATACACACTGGGAGTACCTACAATAGATGTTTATTGCTCAGATAACTAATTAGTTGTGCTGTAAGCATCTCCATGTTTACATGTGCACCCCTATTAGGCTGAAGGAAATTAATTTACTCTGCAGCAGGATAGTGCTTGTAAATACAAGTACTGCTATAACAAGGATCAGGCCACTCACGGCTCTCCTGCTGTCCACCCGTGGCATACCAACATCTTTCAAGTTGAGATTGTGGGTGTTTTTGGCAGTCTTTCCAAAAACTTTACCAACCCCTGGAACAGCACTTTATAATGCCCTGCTTAGTGTAATCTTTCATTTTTTTCCAGGACTGTTCCAAGCTACTAGCACTACCTTGCTACCACCAGATTGCCAGCTTACACCTACTGTGCTAAGCTGAAGATGTTTTTACAATATGCAGCTAGCGGGTCAGAGGAACATGCATGCATGTTGATGAATATCTGGAGGGAATAGACCAAGCACCAGTATTTCAGCTGCAGTGGGCACATCTATACATACTATTCATATGAAGCAATAAACCCCAGTGCATATCGTGCTGAAGTTTATTGCTCCTGGGTGTGTCGCTTTTATATATACCCAGGACCACAGCCCGTTGAACCAGGCAGATGTTTCGGGGGTCAGCCTGTCAGCCTGAAGCTGCTCTGGCTCAGCTTAATGCATTAGGGAGGGGCTAGCTGGAGCAGTGGTCTAGCCAGCAGGCAGCCCCTGCACTGAAGCACCCTTGTGCCCCAGCCAGCTGTCACCATCTACACATGCACTGCTACAAAGTAAAAAACAATAGTACTTGCATTTACAAGTATTACCCTGCTGCAGAGTTTATTAATTTCCTGCAGCCTAACAGGGGCAGGTGTGTAGACAGATTCACAGATATTTACGGATAGAAGGGACCTAGCGAGATCATCGGGTCCAGCCCCCCTGCTCTGGGCAGGAAAGACTGCTGGGGTCAAATAACCCCAGCTAGGTATGCATCCAGTCTCCTTTTGAAGATTTCCAGGGTAGATGCCTGTACCACCCCCTGCTGGGAGTCTATTCCAGCATCTGGTCACACAAACTGTGAAGAAGTTTTTCCTTATATCCAGTCTGAAACCTTCTTCTAGGAGTTTATGACAATTGCTCTTAGTTTTCCCCTGGGGAGCTTTGGTGAACAGTTGTTCACCTATCCCACCCCCGATGCTCTAAGCTACCACCAAATCTCCCTGAAGTCTTCTCTCTTCTAAACTGAACAGTTCTATATCTGTCAGCCTTTCCTTGTATGGCTTGCTCTTTAGGCCCTCCTGGATTGTCAGTCTACCCAGAGCTTAGTGTCATCGATGAACTTTGCCAGTGTGCTTTTCACCTCCACATCCAGATCATTAATGAAGATTTTGAAAAGCACTGGTCCAAGTACTGAACCCTGGTGGACCCCACTGGCTACCTTCCACCAGGTGAACACAGATCTGTCTATTAGTACTCTCTGGGTCCAATCCCACAGCCAGTTTCCCACCCATCTGACAGTTGAATTGTTGAGCCCATAGTCTCCTAGTTTTACCTTGAAAGCCTCATGGGACATCAAGTCAAAGGCCTTCCTAAAATCCAAATAAATGACGTTGACCTCATTTCCGTTATCCAGGTGGTGAGTAACCTGGTCGTAGAAGGAAATGAGGTTAGTTAGACATGACCTACCCACGGCAAAATCGTGTTGGCTGTCATTCAAAATTTTACCTTCTACTAACTTATTTTTTCGAGGATTTTTCCTGGGATTGAGGTCAGGCTGATTCTCTCCTCCCCTTCTTGAAGATGGGCACAACATTGGCCCTCTTCCAGTCTTTTGGAACCTCTCCTGAGCACCACAAATTCTCAAAGAGGTTTGCCAGCAGTCCTTTGATGACTTCAGCTAGCTTGCTCAGCACTCCCAGATGGAGTTCATTCAGTCCTGCTGACTTATAGATATCCAGCCTCTCTAGCTGTTCTTTCACCAGGTCTACATTGACTGTTGGTAGGTGATCATTCCTACTGTGACTATTCAGTATTGGCATTCAGCAGGCTATCACTTTTAGACTGGTGGAATACAGATGTGAAGTACTCATTCAGGAGTTCAGTCTGGTGTCAGTGATAAGATGTCCAAATGCATTGAGAAATGGTCCCACATTTCCACTGTGTCATCGGGTGGGGTCCCTAGGGATGGCCAGGATGCCCCTAGGGCTCTGTGCCAATCTTGCCCAATGGACACCCTTTTCCTTGCCTGTCACATCTTGCTGGTATTTATAATAAATAGGGAGGCTGCCCTTGGGTATATGTTTGGGCATGGTCCTGATGGACCCTGCTGAAACCTGTGGGTTCCTGGACCCCCTTTTTTGGGTCCCACTTAAAATGGATGCCTCACAGGACACCCTCAGCCTTATGGGTTAGATGCATGGCTCCAAAGCCACCTCTTTACTATGCCCCAAGCCTCGCAGATGGTATATAAATATTGTCCCTCTGAGGCCTTGATACAGCTCAGCCTCTCCTACATCACTGGGCTCTCTGTGGCCCTATCTCTGTGCCCACACTGGCGCTGGGCTCTTTGCAGTTCTGTCTCTTCGGCTAAACTGGTGCTGGGCTCTCTGCAGCCCTGTGCCCGCTGTGCCCGCTGGCGCTGGGGTCTCCACACTGTAGTGTGTCCCCAATTAGGCCTCCTTCTCCCCACTAGCCTCAGTCCAGTCCACTGGTTTATAAACAACAGCCAAAATTTGAGCCCCTGGGCTATAACATAATACAACCAGGTCAGGGTGTGCTCTGTCCCTCTAAAAGAGTCAAACTTCCCCCCAAGCCTTAAGTGCCTTGTATACCAGGGTACCTGGTGAGCTGCTGGAGCCCCATTAGTCCTATAGGCAGCATATCAGGTGGCCACAGCGTCTCTGGGCAATTCTTCTCTGGAGGCTCCTTCCCCTGGCTGCTGTCAGCAAACTAACCCCTGCTGGCCTCAGCCCTGGGGTTTATATATGCCCAGGGCCCTGCCTTCTTCCGGTCAACTGACCAGGTGCAAGTGCAGGCTAATTCCCTTGTTAGCCTGCTGCCATAGTAACCTATACCTGTGGGGTTTCTGCCTGGCTCCTAGGGCCCTCTCCCTAGGTGGTTTCTGCTCTTAAAGGAGTGGGCACTTTAGTGCACTGTGACACACTGGTTTTCTTCCTGTTACCTACATACCTATAGAGGGACTGCTTATTATCCTTGATTTTTGACTGATAACCTGAATTCAGTCACCATCTTTGCTTTTCTAATCTGCCACCTGCATGTGTGGGCCAATCTTATGTAATTCTCCTTGGGGTCTATTCCTAGCTTCCATCATTGGTAAGCCTCCTTTTTCTTTTTCAGAAGATCTGTTACTTCCCTATTGAGCCAAGATGGCCTCTCAGCCCCTGTGCCACCTTTTTTGCATATAGGTATGGACAGCTTCTGTGCACCAAGGATCATGTCCTTGAGGAACGACCACTCTTCATCCACACTCTTTCCCTGTGGTCCATGATCCTGTAGGACATTACTCACTAAAGTCCTTAGCTTATTGAAGTCAGCTTTTTTAAAGTCAAGAATTTGTACCTTACTGACAGATTTCCCAGCCCTACAATGGGCAGTGAAATTGATAGTGCCGTGGTCACTGTTGCCTAGGTTACCCCCATGTCGCCTAGGATCACTCATCAGGTTGTCCCCCTTGGCCAAAACTAAATCTAGGAACACATTTCCTTTGATCGGCACATATACTTCTGAGACAGGTAGAGCTTATCAATACATTCAGGAATCTATGCGACTAATCACATTTGGCCAAGTGTTCTTCCCAGGAAATGTCTGGGTAGTTAAAGTTGCCTGCAATGACCACATCCCATGCTCGCGCAGCCTCTTCCAGTTCTCTGGAGAATTCCAGATCTAGCTCCTCATCTTGATTTGGAGGTCTGTAATGTATTCCTACAGGTAGGTCCCTTTTGCCATATCTCTTCCCACCCCACCTCACCCCCATATCTTTACCCAGAGGGTCTCAAGTCGCCCTTCCTTAGTTCCAATTTTGGCTTGCAAGGAGGTGTACTGCTTCTTAACATATAGAGCTACACCTCCACCCTTTTTCCCTATGCGATCCCTCCTATGCAGGGTGTAGCCCTCTATACCTATGGTCCAATCATGGGTAGAGTCCCACCAGATTTCTGTTATCCCTATGATATCATAGTCCCTGCTGGAAAGCAGGATGGCCAGTTCCTCCTGTTTGCTTCCTATGTTCCTGGCATTTGTATACAGGTATTTGAGCTCTTTGCTGGAGGTTCGGTTTTCTGTCATGTTGAGGGAGCTCCATTCCTTCAGATTGTGTAGTGTTCTTCCTGTCATCTCCTGTTGTAATAGTTGTTTGTTTGTTGGCCCATGGGCTTCATTTGCTCATTGTCCTCCCGTCCCCCAGCAATCTCAGTTTAAAGCCCTGTCCAGGAGGTCCACCATCCTGGCCAAGAAAAGAGCCTTCCCCTTTGGCATGAGGTGGATACTGTCTCTTCCCAGAAGACCGCTGTCTCTGAAGTGCATGGTGTGGTCAAGGAAGCCAAAACCCTCTCAGTAGCACCACTGCCAGAGCCTTTGGTTCACCTCTTTGATACATCTGTCTCTCCTAGGCCCACAGCACGCAACCGGGAGGGTGGAGGAGAAAATTACCTGCACTTCCCACACCCTAAGCCTAGCCCCCAGAACCCTGTAGTTACTCATGACCTGGCCAGGATTGCTCCGAGCTATGAGATGTTTACTGGCTGCATCTACATGAAATGCTTACTGTGTAGTAGCTTGTTAGTACTGCACAGTATTGCACAGTAGCATGTCTGTAGCAAGCATCTCAGTAGCAACCGTGATGCAACGCTATTGTGCAGTAGCATTGCACAAGGTTACACAACGCAATGCTAGTGTTGCACAATGCTACTGTGCACAAGCTACTGAGCAGTCAGCATCACCTGGAAGCCGTGCAGGGATGCTTTACTGTGCAGTCATTTAGTACTCGGGTATGCAAGTATTAAATGTCTCATATAGATGTGTCCACTGTGAAGCTAATTAGTCTACTCCACAATAAACATCTCATGTAGATGCCCCCAATGTCAGGAATATTTACCATTACCAGGGAATTTCAAGCCCAACCCACTGGAGTAATCACAGGATTGGGTTGTAGTGTGAACCAGCATATTACATTCCATGGAACTGGAACTGGAGGAACAAAAACAAGTGGTTCCAAAGTTTATCTGAGGGAAATTTTGGTATGGAAAGGGAGACATTTCCTGATGAATGACCAGTACATTTACAGTTAGAGAGGAATTTGGGTGTCTCAGGGTGTGATGTCTCATTGCCATGTTCATCCCAAGCTGATAGCTAAGTGGGGAAAATAATGCCGCTGCTTTTTTTTAGTATTGCCCCATTGTTTTTAACCATGCCTATGTGATCAAACACTGCTTGGGGTTTGTTACATAAGATCATATTTTTCCCGCCTACTGCATTGCAAAAGTGTGTTGCTTATGGATTTACAGTTTAAGGAAACATATAGAAATATAATTGTAACTTTGTCTGAAAACTAAAGAGCACTTGCAGGAGAACATCTGTCAGTGTTAAAAGTTAATGGAGATCAGGATCTTGCTGTAAAAGTTTTCCTATAAAGAGCAGAAGATGAGACTAGTAGTTAATGGAAGCGAATCATTATGGCGCTCGGTGACCAGTGCTGTCCCCTAAGGCTCTGTCCTTGGACTGGTTCTCTTTAACATTTTTATCAACGATGTGGACATTGGTGTCAGAAGTGCACTGGCCAAGTTTGCCCATGACACTAAAATTTGGGGTATACTGTCCACATCTGAGGATAGACTAGTGATCCAGGTGGACTTGGATAAGCTTAGAAAGTGGGTGGATATAAACACAATGATATTTAATACCAAAAAATGCAAGGTACTCCACCTCGGGGAAAAAAACCCCACAGCACGCTTATAGGCTCGGCAGTGCTACGCTCACTAGTACCACGGCTGAAAGAGACTTGGGGGTCATGATTGACCACAAGATGAACATGAGCCACCAGTGCGATGGCGCAGCTGGTAAAGCAAACAAAACTCTGGCTTGCATCCATAGATGCTTCTCAAGTAAATCTCAGGATGTCATCTTCCCACTGTACTTGGCCTTAGTGAGGCTTCAGCTGGAGTACTGCATCCAAGTCTGGGCTCCACAATTCAAGAAAGATGTCGAGAAGCTTGAGAGAGTCTAGAGGAGAGCCACACACATGATCAGAGATAGAAAACAGGACTTTTTTCTATGAAGAGAGGCTGAGAGCCATGTAATTCTTCAGCCTTGAAAAGTGCAGGCTCAGGGCGGACCTGGTGGCTAACTGTAAGTACATAAGGGGTGTGCATCAGGATCTGGGGGTACATCTGTTCACCAGAGCACTCTGAAGGATAACAAGGACCAATGGTCATAAACTCCTCCAAGACTGTTTTAGGCTGGACATAAGGAAAAACGTCTTTACTGTCTGAGCCCCCAAGGCCTGGAATAGGCTCCCTCCAGAAGTGGCGCAGGCACCTACTCTGGACTCATTCAAGAAATGTTTGGATGCTTATCTTGCTGGGATCCTTTGACCTTAGCTGACTTCCTGCCCCTGGGGCAGGATGCTGGACTTGATGATCTTCAAGGTCCCTTCCAACCCTAATGTCTATGAAATCTATGAGAAGGGATGGGAGAACTTTATTTCTGGCAATGGTCCTACTGATTCAGTTCCTGTGGAAATAACTTAGTGAATCCCTCAGTGGCAAAGATCAAACTATTCAAACCATTTAATCCCCCAGTGGCAAAGATTAAACCATTTTTATTCCCTTTCCTGTGGTGTTTTTACTGGGTGGGAGAGAATCTGTGGCAATCAGTTATACAGTGCTTACACTAGTAATTAATTAAATATTTTTCTAGATCAGGGTGGGCAAAGTCTGACCTGCAGGCCAGATCAGGCCCACGGTGGACTCCATTTCCCAGCACCCCCTGTGTTGCTGCAGCTGGTTTCCATGGAGACAGCATGGTCCGGAGCCTGGGGTATGCGGGCAGTGCATCACAGTTTTGCTCTGGCTTCGGACCATGCTGTCACTGCTGCAAGATGCCAGCCCTGGCCCCAGCCCTGACCCAGGCCCCAAAGCAGCTCTCTGCCCAGCCATGCGCCCTGCCAGTGCTGCTGGGGCTGGTTTCCATGGGAATCCTGGCCCTGCGCTACCACTGCCCTGCCATTCCTGTGGTCTCCATGGAAACCCACCACAGCGAGGCAGGCAGGAGCTGCTGGAAAACGGCGTCCAGCCATTGGCTGAATCTGCCATTTTGCCCACCTCGTTCTAGATCCTTCTCCAGTCCTGGGAGAGAATGCTTGCAGATTTGTTATTCAGAAGGAATTATAGGGCAAACTTTGCTGGTCCATCTCATTAACTGATTTGCCTCTCTATTTCTAGATATCATGTGCTGACACCAGGCTCTTTGCCTAGACTGTTATAATTACTCTATTTGCCTGGAAAGTCACCTGCCACTTTCATTCAGCAACCTCCAAAATTCTTAAACCCTACATGGATTACTTATCAGGAAAAAACAATCAGGGAACCCTGGCTAATAAAAGAGAATCTTAATCACACTCCCTCCATGACTGAAATTTAAGGTCCAGTGAGGTGGAAGTGCCCTGAACCTTGGAACATGGAAGAGCCTGGAATCCCCACACCCAGGCCCCTTTCCCGCACTCCGGAAGCCACGTCTCATCTGGCTTCTGTCCCAAGCTAGCACCCTCCTGGAAGGTGCTCCATGACAAACGTGTGCAATTTTGAGTGCTTCATCTCAAGAACTGAGACAAAAAACAACTCCAATTCATTCAACCCATAGAGGCACACACCCTATACAAGAGACAGGAGAAAGGAAAACAAATGGGGCAGGCGGCAGTTATCTCTATCAGAGAAGCTACCTGTATTTTTTGCACTCTGGTTTTACAGACTGCAGGTTTTACAGTAATTAAGAAAATACATTTTTTTAGTGATCATCAGGCCTGACTTGACTGTTTTTGTTTTTCTGTTCTACAGTTCCGTGAGCAAAAGATGCTTCTGTTGTTGACCACTACATTGTAAGGAAAGGAGACGCTAAAATTATGTCAAAGGGTTTTATGAAAGTATATAAAAAAGCAGTAACCTACATGGCACACCATGTCCCTAAACTAGCTAACACAAAGTTCTATTTAAATTGATTTTCTGTTTCGCAAATACATTGTCCCTTACCAAAGGCAATCTATAAACTTAACCAGGCACAAAATATCCTATACACATTAGCAGTCTCCTTATCCCAGCAATTTAAAGAATATGAGCACAGGTGGTACTCTGAAGCCCTGTAACATATCAGTACAACATGTTCCAAGGCATTCTGCTATCCACAAAAGAGCACGTGCTAGCAAATGATTACTCATTAAAGTCAATATGTATGATTTGGATATAAGCACCTATGGTGTCTAATTTCTCTTGCTTCCCTTGACTTGGATGTGTATTTGTAAGTTTCCATGGCATTCGCTTGTACACCCAGCTCTTAGGGACCTCTCAGGTTTCATTGTTTCTTTGGGGTCCAGCCAGTTCGATGTTAAAGTATTTGCCTTGGAACGATTTCAGGGGGGGTTCTTGCCTGCCAATTCTTGATGGAAAAACAAGTTATTACCAGGAGTTGGATGTTACGTCCCACCTTCCCTGAGATCTTCCGTAACCAGGCTTGTCTGGTTTCCCAATTTGGGGCTCCGCCTCCCCTACACCCTGCTTTATGTCAACCTTAAGATGTTATCTTCTGCTCACCTCAAAGGTGGCCTACAGTTGTAATTTTCTTTTGTCTTGGCCCTTTTGGCCTTAAAGGAAAAATAGGGTATGGACCTCACTTGGCCTGGGCTCCCTGCTGTAGCAAAGACTTGCTTGTGGTCCTCGCTATTCCTGGGTTACCGTGTTACAAGTGATGTCCTTGTTTCTCTGTTATGTAGTTATTTTGGTCTGGACTTCCTGGCTCTCTTTTCCCTTTGCAAGGTCCTTGGCCGTCCAATCCTGTCCAGAGGCATTTGGGACACACACCTCCTCCTCAGATATGTTCCTTAATTGTGGGCTTTTCCTTTCTTTGTGTGCCCCCTCCTGGGGCAGCCACTACTGCTCCTCTGTGGGGCTCCCTCTTCCTCAGGGCTCTTCTGGCCCCACTGGAAGCCTCACTTCTGGTCCTCCCCACCCTGCTCCCAGTGGAGCTTTTATCTGTACTCTAAGGGGCTGGGCAGCAAATTGGTGCCGGCATGTCTCCACAAAATGGGTCCATGATGGGGCTGGAGCTGACCCTGGGTCTTCCTGGACCTGTTGTGCCTTTTTTTTCTTTTTTTCCTTTCCCTTTCATTGCTTCAGCGTTTTTCTCTGCTGTGGTTTTGCTGCCGCCAGACTTCTGGTTTGCAGCCGTGTCTGACTGGCTCAGGAGCTCCCCCCTCTGTGGTGAGATTTTTCCTTCAGGGCATCATCCCTATCAAAGTATGACTTATAGAAATTTCTACAATTGTGAAAAACAGCTACAGAGTTCATTAGTGTTCAAAGTCCACTCAACAGAAAAATATTCACACTTTGACTCAAGATGCTTTGAAATGCAGCAAGCCACAGTCATGGGTGTGGTGTTTCTAATGTCAACATTCACATTATTTTGGATATAGTGCCATCTTGCCTTCAAGCCTCCAAATGTATACTTCACTGCCATTCTTCAATTGTTAAGAAGTAACTGAATTTTCTGTGCAGCTTCATGTTGTCTGGATATGATATCATAAACCATGGCAGAAGAGGTTAGTTAGGGTCCCCCAAAATCACATGAATACTTGCATAATGTACATGTCATCAGGAGGGAATTAATTCCCAGCTTGCCCAAGCATGTAAATATCAGACCTATATACCTCTGGTTTTGTGCATCTTGCCAGTACTACTTATATAGGTGTTGATGAGGTTGGCTTTGTAGTCTACAAATTCCTGCAGAATCGGAGGATAGGATTGGTTGAAGTGAGCATATTTGCTGGCTCCTTCTGGTGGCAAGCTATGGCTAAATGTGAACTGTCAAAGGTCCCAGTTCAGCATGACATTCTTTAAAAAACAGCTATAATTTTGGGCACATTCCTTATGTCAAATACTCATGGGTAAACAGTTTTTTGATAGTTGTGTCCACCTCCACTACTACCAGTTCAAGAGTTTACTTGTCAAACAGGTTAGCTGTGGAGCTGCAGTATAGAATTTCCAGTTTCCAGACAGCAATAGTAATATAATTCTGAACCACATAGGCTCTCTCAAACCATACTGTGAACACCTCTCACATAGGTCTTTGAAGGTCTGCTTCTTCATGCAGAAGTCTTTGAGCTACTGTTAACCAAGACACCTTTGCAAAATGATATGGTTCCACTCTACCATATTAATTTTCCTGCTCCAGTAACACCGGCACACACATTGTAGCATTCTTCATGTCTTCCAAAGTTATATATACTTCTTCCTCTGTGCCCCTTGCAACCAGCGGCCTTGTACATTTCTGAAATTCCTGAATCTCCTTCCACTCTCTCTGTCCCACTCCTTTAACTGTTAACTGCAGCCAGGAAGAACTCTTCCTACAGATCCATGATTCTAGCTTCTGCTACAATTACACAAAACTAATCAATGTGTTGGGTGACAAAGCCACATTAAGGAAAGACAATTTATCCCACAATCTTCCACAGAAAAATTCCGAGAAGGACCCCACTCTGTATATTATTAGGGAACCTGAGACAAGCCATGGCTGCCCATGGGTACCATAAAGGTCCACATCTGGATCCAGAAAATAAGCACTTTGTACACATTAGACCGGGGCAGGCAATTATATCAGGCAGAGGGCCACTTACCCAGTTTTGGCAGGCTGTTGAGGGTCACATGGGTAGCCCTGCTCCTTGATAGGTGCCCTGCCCCCTGGTAACCATCTTGGGACCAATGTCCTAGGGCCAGCACTGGTGGGGCCCAAAGCAGGATACAGGCTGGCAGGGGTCAGTGGAGCCAGGCTGGGCTGCACCAGCAGGGAGATGGGGGAGCTGTCCCAGCTCCATAGAGCCCCTGCCAGCCAGGACCCTGTACTCCTGCTGCCCTGCTCTGGGCCCTGCCAACACTGGCCCTGGGACACTGGTGTGGGCCCTGTGCTCCTGCTGGGTCCCGCACCTGCTCACTCCATGCCCCCCAGTCCCGTGGTACAAGCTGGGGGCAGCACACCGCCCTGATTGTCTGCTTGCTGGCAGGGAAGAAGCTGGTGCTGAGCATGGGGAAAAGCAGCCCCTCGCCCACCCCATGGCCAGTGCTCCCTGCTGCAGGTGCTCACAGCCCATGTGGGGCTGTCTGGAGCAGGCACAGGCAGCCCCACGTGGGCTGCAAGTGGCTATAGCATGGGGCCATGGGGTGAACAAGGGGTTGTTTTTCCCTGTGCTCAGCACCAGCTTGTAACCCAGCCCCCCTGCCAACCTGGGCTCTGCGCCGGCTCCAGGCTTGCCTATCGGTGGCAGCAGCTGGTGGTGCCCCCACTTGCCATGGCAGGCAGTGTTGTATGCTGCTGCCCACCCGGAGTGCACACTGGGCAGCCCACAGGTGGCGGTGGCAAACACTGCCCGGTGCAGCAAGTGAGGGGGGCCCGCAGCTGCTGTCACCACATGCAGTCCTGATGGGCGAGCCCAAAATCGGTGTGGGGCTCAGGCTGGCAGTGGGGCTGGGTACAAGGTGGTGCTGAGTGCGGGGGGCAGAGGGGAAAGTGCAGGGGGGGAAAAGCGGCCCCTTGCCCACCCTGTGGCTGGTACTCCCTGCTGCAGCCACTTGCAGCCCACACAGGGCTGTCCAGAGCAGGCACAGGCAGCCCCAGGTGGGCTTAGAGCAGCTGCAGTGTGGGGCACCAGCCATGGGGCAGGGGGCCACTTTTTCCCCCTGCACTCAGCTTTTCTCTGGACTGCTTTTCCTTGGGATCCTTCCCTGCCCGAGGTCCTCCCCTGCCCTTCCCCCACACTTTCCCCTTACCTGAGGTTCTGGCACGGGGCAGCCACGTGGTCCCAGGACAGAAGCCCCAGCTGGGGTTCCTGGCTGGCGGGGGGTAGGGCCAGGTCAGGCCTGCTGTTGTGGGAGCCCGCCAGGCTTCCCATGGGTCCTACTGCCCTTGGTTTCTGTCATTTTTGACTGGAACCAAGGGCAGATAAATGTTAATTTTCTAAATTTTTAAGGGGCCCTGCAAACTGGATAGAATGGCCTCGTGGGCCGGATCCAGCCTGTGGGCCATATTTGCCCACCCCTGCATTAGACAAAACAAAGTGAATGAGGGAAGGGCAGTTTGCAAATTTTTGGTCCCAAGCTGCATGCCAAAGACAAATGCATACTTATCAATGGAGATAGACCTTGAAGTCAGGCATTCCTCCTGGCTTTAGATTCATAAGCCTACCATTGTTCTAACCAACCCTGCAGATCCAGAAAACAGGCTGCCTTATAGATGAACACAAGAAACACTTAGAATTTGTTATGCTTTGATTGATTTGATCCTTCTCGTAATGTCATTTAGGTCTTTCTAACTTTTTTGCTCACTGTCTCAAATGGGAGAAAGGACAAAGGAATAATTATATTTAAGGGGCCAGATGGTCTTGCATCTGAGATGTTTATGGTTATTGGTCAGAATTGGTTGGTTTGATTTCTTCAGCCTTGCCTGTTAATGGGGCGAGGAATAGTACTGATGGAATATCAGTATATGTAAGCATGACTCATGTGGTAGAGGCATATGCAGTGGGTTTTTTTAATGGATTGGGAAGTCTGGAGGAAAGAACAGTGATGAGGCTCAGTTGGAATACATGGCCTGGACTAACAGGCTGTATCTACACAAGACATTTACTGAGTTGACTAATTAGCTCTGCAGTAAACATCTAGGGGCGTGTATAGATACAATGAGGGGCATGTGTGCACGACGATTTGAAGTGGGTTAAATGCTTTTGCACTGCTTTAATTTTGTTGGTGTTTGCATGTGTTGGCAGCATATTGCATATTAATTCCGGTCACTGTAGCACATTCAGTGGTGTAACGTACCTTAAATTACTTTGGGGTGCAGCAAACTAAAACACTGAGGAGCTCTGAGGAGCAATGCACTGGGCTCTGTGCAGCTCAGGGGCTGTGCAAGCAGCCCATGCAGGAAGCTTGGCAGCAGCCCAGGAAAGCAAGCTCCACTGAAGAAAAAAGCAGTGAGCCTCTTTTTTTTCCCCCCTGGAGCCTGCCTGCGTGAGCTGTGCAGGGACCTGATCCTTTCCCCTGTGGCTGCAGTGCCCTCTGGGACCGCCTGAGCCAGGTGCCTGTGGGCAGGTGCCACTGGGGGGGGGGGGGGGGGGGGGGGGGGCAGGGCTGCTGCCATGGAGGGAAGTCCCAGTCCACCCCACAGCCCAGGTACCACTCCACCCACCGGCAGCTTGCCCTCCCCTCCCTGCCACCAGAGAGGCAGGTAAGACACGGGTGTACATGACACGGCAGTTTACTTTGCTCTAAATTGAAGCGGTGTTTTTAAAAACCCACTGCTTCAATTTAGGGCAAAGTAAATCCCCGTTTCGTCTACACACACCCTTGGTGCCTATATGTGTGGCTCTATTAGGGCACAGGAAACTAATAAACTACGCAGCAGGATAATACTTGTAAATACAGTACTATCCTGCTGCAGAGTTTTTTTACTCTGCAGCAGAACACACATAGACACTGAAGTGTCTGGGTAGAGCACAAGGGTGCTTCAGGGCGGGGGCTGCTTGCTGGCTAGTCCCACTCTGGAGCATCCTCGTACCTCAGCTCGACCCACTGCAGAATGTTGAACTGAGTTGGAGCAGCCCCAGGCTGGCAAGCTGGCCCCACAGGCTCCCTGCCAGCTGGGGTTGCTCCAACCAGGCTCAACATGTTGCAGTCCCAGGTGCACATGTAAACACAGCACCCAGGAGGAATAAACTCTAGTGTGAGTTTATTGCTTCGCCTTAATATGCACATGTAGATGTGCCCCCCTGAACATTATTTTGGCACTTGATTTTGACAGCTATATCTGTTCAATTGTCATCTAGTGAACCTGTTTTTCCCAAGCTGGCTAACTAGTACCAATACATTGTGGTCAAGTCAAAACAAATGGTTGTAGGGGACCACCCCATCATTGAGGTGTTTCATGGGGAGAGATATGAAAGAAACAAATTTGACTGAGAATTTTCTTGCTTATGTAAACTAGGGTTCAGATGTTCATGCCCATTTCACTGATTTCCCGTGTAGTGATTCCCAAAAGTGTAGAATAATAATAAGTGGGAAGTAGACCCTTTATTTTTCAAACTAAGGTTAGAAGTTGGAGTTACAATAATACACGCCCTTCTGAAGATAAGCCTTCAGCTCTGTATACATAGCCTATATCTGTCTGGATGACTTATCTAGGTCAGGTGACCACAGCTATGTATACAGACAAGAATTTGCTGTTCTTCTTCGAGGTATTTGCTGTTCTTCAAGATGTGTTGACACTCTTTCCATTTTTGGTGTGTGCTAGAGACTTTTGTTACCAGTACCATAGCAGGGGATCCCTGCAAGTCCTAATACTTGGAACCAACCTGCCTCTCTTTCAGTTCCTCCTAACTGGAACTGATGTTTGCATTTTCAAAGATGAAAGAATGGTACAAGGACTCAGAATGTACAAATGTAGAGAACATCACAAAGAACCACATTTACTATGATTGGTAAGTAACCATTCCTCTCCTTTGAGTGACTGCACACATATCCATTCCATTGTAGGCGACTCTCAAGCAGTTGTTAGTAAAATCATTTGTTTCATAGATTTCATAGACATTAGGGCTGGAAGGGACCTCGGGAGATCATCGAGTCCAGCCCCCTGCCCAAAGGGCAGGAAGTCAGCT
>NW_017728918.1:87961895-87972625 GCF_001723895.1 Crocodylus porosus
ATCGGCACCACATTGGCCTTCTTCCAGTCTTCTGGCACTACACCAGAGCGCCAGGAGTTTTCAAAGATCTGTGCCAGGGGCTGGGCTATGACGCTCGCCAGCTCCTTGAGTACCCTGGAGTCTATTGGATCACTAAATGGAAAACTGCTTTGCAAATGTCTGCATCATATCAAAAACTTTGAAGAATTGTGTAATGTTTAGAGTAATTATCCAAAGAAGCAGAGGTGTGGCACAGCAGATCTGCAACTGTGAGAACCACCAACACACAGGGCAGCACTGGCTCCTATTGTGCCAATAGCAGCAATGTGGTTATCTATTTTTGTGCTGCTTCTCTGGTAATCCCCCCACAGCTAGGCTATTGCATAGATGACTATTGTAACCACCTAGAAGCTTTGCATATGTTTATGTATCCGGACATTGTTCAGAAGAGCTGGAGAAGTATACTGTAATCTCACCAAATGAGCAGATGTCTGTATAGAAGGAGTTTTGTAAACTAGAATTTAGCAAATGTTCATGCACGATATAATGTGCCCACTCTGCTGAAGCTGCCTTATCTCTTAATCTGTTGGAGAAGCTCTAAAGAGGTTCATTCTGTTGATACAGAGAGATAGGGCCCTGTGAACTTTCAGCAGATTAAGTCTTTTTCATCTTCATGACAATGAGGCTTTGGAAAAACTACAGCTGAATATATTGTTTGCTTTAAATGAAAGTCATAAATAATTTTGGATGAGATCTCCAAGAGATACTACGTTTGTGAAATAAAGTGTGTGGCAACCCTGCCACCAGAGCCTGAACTATCCTAGATGAAGATATTACCACCAAAATTGCTGTTTTCTTGGAAGATAGGTGAGGTTACAAGGTACAAGATACCAAAGATTCAAATGGAGGACCCATACATTGGGAGAAGACAAGATTTGAATCTCCTAGGGTGCGTATACATGTACTCTGATGCGTTCTAATTAGAATATTTAAAAACTAATGTGCTGAGGATTTATAAGATGAAAAACCTTTTACAGGGTTGTGGCAGCATAGTTTGAGAGAACAAAAAAAACAAACCACCTACCAAAATGAGCAGCTTCTGGTGTCTCAATCTTTTTCAGAATCATCCTTGTAACCAGTTCTTCAGAGATACTTTGACCTCTATAAAGCAATTCTTGACACTAAAAAATATAAAATATAACTTCTTAAAATATCTGTGTTCTGGTCCCATTCTACCACCATTGCCTTTAATGGGAATAAAACTGAGCCTGATGAACATCGTGAAATATAATGCAAAAATTAAACGTTTTTTTGGGGGGGTTGTTTGTTTTTTTGCTGCTATTCTTTTATTAAATCAACTGTATAGCTGGGAAAGACAAGCTCTGGGGCATGAAGTGCCCTTCCTTAGCACATTTTACCTGAACTCTTGTCTAACATCTCTTCCAACAATGCAGTTTGTTCAATAAAAGATATCAGAAAAAGGCCTTGCTTCTTACATATCTCCTCAACCATCACAAATAGAATGACACTCCAACCTTACTACATGAAATTTAATAAAAGATACATATTTACCTTAAGTCCATATTCTGTTCCTGTAGAAATATTTTCTTCTATTACTTCCAAAGCTAAAGATTAAAATGAAAACAATTCACAAAACATATTTTGCATCTATATAGTACATTTAAATATAGAAATCACCTAGAAGGGCTGTCTTAATTAGCAACTCATACTATCATACTGCAACTACCATGAAATCCATTGCTGAATATTTGAATGGAAACATTTTACATATTAAGGATTCAAATTTTATAAGAAGAACAAACAAAAATGTCAGCTCTAAAAACAGCCAGTTGAAAAGAAGTTTATATAAATTAAGAGACACAAAACTGGCAGTAACAACAGGCCTCCTAACAATGTTTTCAGTATGACTTGGTGAACTGCAATGATGGGTTGGACCCATAAGAATGCTTTTATAAATCCTTCTTATGTATAAGTCCTATCAAAGTCAAAGAGAGTGCCCATAAAAAGAGATGGAAAGATCTGTACCTAAATGTATATTCATGATTTTGTCCATTTGGAACAATAAGCACTTTTCTAACCTGTCTATTTTCATGAGTAACTGATCATTAAATAGCTGTACAATTCTTTTTTTCATTTTTTTTACCACATGAAATGTTTTGCATCAGGTATCATTTTTGTTTAGAAAAGTTGTATGAATTTAGAATTCTGTATTTTCACTGATAGAAAAGCTAAGAGATTTAATAAAACTCCAACTTCACTAAGATTTGAACTCAAAGTCTTCAAAATGCAATAAAAGACATTTTATTTGCTAAGTTGTAAGACATTTTAATCAAGAGAATCTGAAGTATTCTTTTGACCAGTAGAGGGCCTCCATTTTTTAATTAATTCAAGAAAAACATTTATAATTTAAAAAAAATTAAAAAATACAACATCCTAAAAAGAGAAGTATTTTCCAGAATTTAAGAAGTATTTCATTTTTTTCACTCTGCAGTAAAATCAGACAATCTCCTTGCATCCCACCCAGTCTACACATAACTGCTTTTAAAACACAAAACAGGGAAGAAGTGAAACACTCTGTACTCAGCAATCCTTGTTGAGCTCTCATGCTCATGCTGATAATTTTGATTATATCTAATATCAAACTTCTGAAGCTGGAGCACTGCTATGTTTTTTTTTTGTTTTGCTCCAGTAACTACAAGAAGTTGCTTGATACCTAAGCTCTTTTTTGCCTATCAAAGTTTCTAGCCCTTTTCTTCAAAATGCCTTTAAATGACCAGTGCTTCTAGCAACGCATTTGCTGTGGCAAAGAATTGTGCCAAGAAATTGCTTTGTACCTGCTGACCTTAAGGGCAGAAACAGTCACAGCTGATCCTCTTCACTGGGCGAAATGCACATTGCCCACTGTACTACAATGGGCAAGGGCCCAATGTGGGACAAGAGGTAACATGCTCCCCTTACTAGGGAATTCCGCACCTCCTTCACTATCCCACACTTCCTTGCTGGGACCAGCACTGACTTGTCCCTCCAGGTGATGCATAAATCAGTGCAGATCCCAGCAAAGAGTTGCAGGGACCCATGCAGGTTCCTGTGCTGACTTGTAGAGACATGGGTCAGTGACAGGCAGTACATGTGTTTCCCTTGCCAGGGGTTCCCCACCTTCCTCACTGCCCCATGCTTCCATGCTGGGACCTATGCTAATCCATGTCTCCATGTGAAGCATGGGTGGCACCAGGTCCTAGCAGAGGCAAAAACACCTCATGGGGGTGTGTCTCTTTAAGTGGGGAAAGCCCAGAGTTCCCTGCTTACTATGATGTTCCTGGGGCACATCCTGTAAGTGGGGAAAGCCAGACAGATGCTCCAGGGACTTGAGGGACCCAGTCCTGCCCAGGAATTCCCAGGGTGTACAGGACTGGGCCCCTCAAATGTAGGCAGGGAACCTGTTGCTACCAAGCAAACAGGTGTCCACTGCAATAAAGTGGCCCAATCTATTACCCATAAATTTTGGGCATTTGGGGGCAACAAGTGGTACAGGGATGTCTGTTTCATTCATCCTTGTGCTGCCATAAACATTTTTATGGTGGCACAAGGGCAAGAAAAGGCCCTCTGTTTCCACCCTTAGGGACCTTCAGGAAGAGTAAATTAGGGAAATGAAACTGAATAGTGCAGCAAATCATCTTTCTGTGGGCCAACTGAACGCTGCTGGGTAGGAGAATCTCTCCCTGCTCCCACTGAATGACCCCTCAGATACTTTTTGGCTTGAAATTACAAAGGCAAGAGCACCAATTTCCTTCTATTTTTATTTAGATTACAATATAGTTATAAGCCCAAGACATGGACTAGGAACCCAGTGTGCTAGGCACTGTGCAAACACAGAGAAAGATACTCTCTAGCTCCGGACAGGGCTCTGCACTCGTGTAGACGCCACTGATTTCAGAGAAACTCCACATGAAGATAAGATCTTACAAGACTGGGGTTCTGATTGGGTCATTAAACATTAACATTCCCTTCACAAAAGAGGGGAAAACTGCTTTGTTTAACAGCTTTGTGGCATAGGCAGATGCACTTGCCTGGTTCAGCACCTGTCAGATAATCTGTTGGCCCACTGAAGTCAACAATGTATCAACCAGCATTGCAGGGAATATGAAGATTACTCTAAACAAAAACTGTGATAAAGCCAGTGCTGTGCTCTGGATACCAATGCTATTTACCTTCTATGAATGTGCATTTCCATATTTGTGCTATTTTTCTTGCTAATGTTTTCTTCCCAGAGCCCTTCAAAAGAAAAAAAATACATTTTTGCTTAAATCTACTTTGCCATTCCTAATAGACAATAAAATACAAATGAAATTTGAGCCCTATTATTTGTCTTTATATTACAGTTACCAAAAAAATACCAGGGCATTTTTTTTTTAATATTACAATAGCAACTGCAAGCTCTAGTCAAATTTAGGCCCTCTGAGTTAAGCAATGGAGAAACACAACAGGTCACTGAACAATATATACTTCCCATTATCCTTTAGTTGATTTTATTTACATTAAATATGCTTGTAAGTCTATTTCAAACCTCTGCTACAAGTTGACCATACATTTTTACAAAGATTTTACTGGACTGAAATATTAAATCCTTGGTCACAGACCAAACTCATTTTTTTCTTTGCTAAATTTGATCAAACCCCTTCACTTATGCCTAAGTAAAGAAAGATTTGTAAAGATAGAGAGGCATGATATCTGAAATATTTTTCCACTTAAGATGTACCCTACTCTGAAAAGTGGCTCTGCAAAATATTCACTTTCTTACTCCACAGATCTGCTGCCCATTTATATCCAGTCTTACCAGCTGACTTCAGTAATAAAATACTTCTCCTGTGTTTTTATTTTTGTTTTGCCCTGAAAAGCCAACATAGCAAAGAATAACAAACACTCTGATTGCCCTTAATTTATTATGTGTTGCACAATATTAACAAGGTTATTTTACAAGTTTCATGTTTCACAGATATAAGGCCTGCTAAAACTTTGTTATCAATGATGATGATACAAAAGAAAGAAGAAACCCAGCAAGTCACAAAAATGCAAGAAATATGAAGTTTCACAATGACATTTTGAAATAACATGTCAGAATGGAATCACACCAAAGATGTCTGAATATTAAAGCATTAAACAAGACATGTTAGTCATCAATAAAGATTCATAAACCTGGTAAATTTGTAAAAGAATGTTACAACTGAAAACTGTACTCTGTACATATGCAACATTACACTACTATGTATAACTTATTTTGATAAAAAATAATGCATAATAGTCCTCATTTTGCCTCATAATTTAAGCGATTCTGTTAATTTTGTAAGCATTTGTATCTTACTCCCTTAAACATGCCCTACAATAGTTTTCTGCCCAAAGTTTAGTAAAAACTTAAGTGTACTTCTGGTCCACTTCACAGTCTCCCGGAGAGTACGCAGGAGGGCCCCCCATGTCTCCCTGGCTCAGCGACTGGGTCTGGGGGTCACCTGGGATCCCCCCATGGCTGACTGCCGAGCTGGGGAGGCACAGGGGGGTCTCCCACATTCTCCCCGGCGGACCCAGAAATGCACCAGAAGTATTTCCGATCCACTTTCAGGTTTACCTCCAAGCATGCGGGGGCCCCCCAGCACTCCTGTGGGATGTTTCATCCACCCCAGCATTGCAGTGTTCACAAGCCATGCTGGTACCTCGAGGTATGTAGAAAAACATTTAAAACTGTGTCTAGGTCCGAATTGCTGATTCTCCAAATTGTATCAAATCTTCAGATTTTGATTCGGCCAAATTGAATCAGGAACAGCGATCCAAATCAACAAATCGAATCGCTGTCCCTGATTTGGGCCGAATCTGAATCCAAATTGAATAAGGCCCATTTCACACACCCCTAATAGCTATGACAGCTCCCAATGGAGACAGACATCGCTTCTACTGGCAGAGAGTTATTTGCCAGTATTTTTATGCCATTTCCCAAATAAAAGAGAATATATAAGCAAGAGGAACTGTCAGCATACACTATAGCCTGCATATACAATAGCTTTTTGCTAGGCTAAAAACAGTATAAAAATTATGTTGCTTAATTGATATTATACAAACAAAAGTTTCTATGTAGAAGTGGCTAGAGTCTGATACATGTGATGGAAAGGTACCCGCCTTAGTTTTGGCTTTATTGTTTGTTTTCAAGCTAGTATTTTCTTAGCTTTAAAAGAAGTCCGTTGTAATATGGTGATGGATGCTCGTTAAACAATTGCATACATAAAAAAATAGTGTTACCAGAAAAAAATAATGTTTGAATTTTTTGCCTTTTGTTTAAATTCTGGACTTCAGCACTGCACTAATGTACACAGGTTTGGGCCAAATATCATTTATAAAAATTTATTAAAGGCAGCTTTTCAGCTGAGAATACTCTGTGCTTCCACGCCCCTGGATATAATAAAGCATTTTCTTTAAATAAAATACTTTATGTTGTGTTGCCCTTAAAAATATAAACTTCCTCCCATATTTGCATATAGCTATATATCTGGAGTTATTTAAGATTAGGCAACTAACTCTTTCTTAGCTTTCCAGTGAGCTCAATGGAATACAACAAAATGGGTGCTTATTACCTGGCAATTACAAATCATCTTAATCTAAGAGACCGTGTAACATTTCATTTCAGAAAAAGAGAGCTTTTAAATTACAACTGTAATACATTACAAATTACTTAAACAGGATGCCTTGGTTGATCTTTCCAATTAAATGGCTACCTGATTTAAACAGAGATTATCGAAATACTGTTTAGTATTATTATATCATCATGTATCTGTAATGCGCTATGATCAACTAAACAGTTTAATGGGTCTATTTACTTATATTTTGTCCTAAACCTGCAAATTTGTCATATTTTAAATATTAAAACATTCACTTGAACATAAACAAATTAATGACCACATTAGGATTTAGGAAAGTAGGGCTGGAAGGGACCTCATAATATCATCTAGTCCAACACCCTGCTCAAGACAGGATCATCTCTGATTCAACCATCCCACCCAAGTGACCTGTCTAACTTGGTCTCAAAAACTTCTAAGTTGGAGATTCTACAATTGCTCTAAGTAGCCTGTTCCAATGCCTGACCACCCTCATTGTAAGAGTTCCTTCTCACCTTCAAATTCAATTTACTCTGCTGAACTTTGAGCTCATTGCCTCTAGTCCTGTCCTCTACTACCACAGGGAAAAGCCCATCTCTATCCTCTCTATAACTGTCCTTCAGGTATTTGAACACTGTTATCAACTCCCCCACTTAATCTTCTTTTTCTTAGACTAAATAACCTTAGTTTTTTCAGCTTTTCTTCATAAGCCTTGTTTCCTAGGCCCCTAACCATTTTTGTTGCTTTGTGCTGCACTGCTTCCAAACTGTCCACATCCTTTTTGCCCAAAGCTGGTCACAGGAGTTTAGGTGAAGCCTCCCCAGTGCTGAACAGAGTGAAAGCATCACTTTCCCTGCTCTGCAAGTGACACTTCTGTTAATACAACCCAGCATGCTGCTGGGTTTTTTCTTGGCAACAAGGGCACACTGCTGGCCCATATTCAGCTTATGGTCTACTAGAACTGCCAAGTCCTTCTCTGCAGTACTGTAGCCTAGCCAGTCATTTCCCAGTCTGTATTTGTACATGTGATTATTCCTTCCTAAATGCAGGAGTTTGCACTTGTCCTTGTTGAATCTCATATGGTTGATTGTGGACCATTTCTCCAGTTTATCCAGGTCACTGTGAATCATAGCCCTGCCCTCCAGAGTTCTTGTAACCCCACCCAACTTGGTGTTGTCTGCAACTTTGTTAAGCATGCACTCAGTCCCATTGTGCAGTATCTCCATTAATGAAGATATTAATTAACACCAGACTTAGGGTAGACCCCTGGGGAACACCACTCCATACCTACTCCCAAATAGACACTGAGCCATTGAGGTGCATCAGTCCCCCCAAAACTCATTATCATCATTAAGTACAAAGATCCTTAAGTACTTTCAGCTAGTGTGTGTAGTTTCTCAGTTTGTTAATGAGAATGTTGTGAGAGACAATGTCAGAAACCTTGCTAAAGTCAAGGTATTTCACATCCATTGCTCTCCCACCATCCACAGAGCCTGTCACTTTATCACAGAAGGAAATCAGGTTGGTCAGGCATGACTTGCCCTTGCTGAATCCATTCTGGCTCTTCCTGAATACCTTGTTTTTCTTTAGGAGAGAGAGCTGCAGGGAACAGGGAAGAGATGCCAGGAATGGTTGCTCAGCAGCCTGGCACACACCAGATCCCAGAGCAGGCATGCCATGCCATGCTCAATGCACAGCATTTTAAAAGCAGCCTCTCCCTCTGGATTGGAGGAGAGATCCCTGGCAGAGCTATTTAGGGCCCTGGTAAGGGGCAGAATGGGGAGGATGCCATCAGACCACGGTGTGCTCTCACTTCTGGGATAGCTAGAAACTGGAACTGAGAGACTCCTCCAGCAGGCAGGATTGCAAGCCTGCAAGCTGAGTGTGGCCAGAGGGCCATTGAAGAGTCCAGCAAGATCATCTGGAGAAGGCAAGGAAGATCCCTAGAGCAGCATGCTTATAGGCTCGGCAGTGCTACGCTTACTAGCACCATGGCTGAAAGAGACTTGGGGGTCATGACTGACCACAAGATGAACATGAGCCACCAATGCAATGTTGCAGCTGGCAAAGCAAACAAAACTCTGGATTGCATCTATAGATGCTTCTCAAGTAAGTTTCAGGATGTCATCCTCTTGCTGTACTCAGCCTTGGTGAGGCTGCAGCTGGAGTACTGTATCCAATTCTGGGCTCCACAATTCAAGAAGGATGTTGAGAAGCTTGAGAGAGTCCAGAGGAGAGCCACTCACATGATCTCTTATGAAGAAAGGCTGAGAGCCATGGGACTCTTCAGCCTGGAAAAGTGCAGGATCAGAGGGGACCTGGTGGCTAACTATAAGTACATAAGGGGTGTGCATCAGGATCTGGGGGAACATCTGTTTACCAGAGTGCCCCAAGGGATAACAAGGACCACTGGTCGTAAACTCCCCCAAGTCCATTTTAGGCTGGACACAAGGAAAAATTTCTTTACTATCTGAGCCCCCACAGCCTGGAATAGACTCCCTCCAGAAGTGGCGCAGGCACCTACTCTGGACTCATTCAAGAAATGTTTGGATGCTTATCTTGCTGGGATCCTTTGACCCTAGCTGACTTCCTGCCCCTAGGGCAGGAGGCTGGACTTGATGATCTTCAAGGTCCCTTCCATCCCTAATGTCTATGAAATCCATGAAATCTGTGAGAAGCTAGAGTCTCCAGTTACTGACATGTGGCTAGTGAACTGCAATGATTACTAGTAAGAGCCCTATGCCAGACAAGAAAGCAAAGAATCCAGATGAGTACTTAAGTTGATATTTTTTGTGCTTTTACTTTCCTTTTTCTTCCTCATGTTAATTATATATGATGCCCATTTTGAGTGAGGAGATATTCCTCCCATGGCTGCATCAAGGACTCAGTTATAGCCCCAACTAAGCTGTGTCAAAGGGGAGGAAAACTAAGGTTTATAATAGGGACGGGGACATCATTCCCAAAGCAGCAGGAGGCCATGAACTGTGTTTTGTTAGTCTGCTGTTTTTCTTTTTTGTCCTGGGTTGAGGTTATGCCTAATGACCAGCTATTGTTGAAAGTCTCATGTGCAGTTGTCCCTTCACTATCAGTCTACACTCAAATTTAGAGCTGCATGGAGCCCACAGAAATAGAAGAGAGGCGGAGACACCAAACATTCCTGCTGAAGTACATCTGATGTGGTTAGCGTGGGGTAAAGGGGAGGTTGGAGCCCCATAAAAGGATTGGCCTACAGCTACTGGGATTACCATTAGTCGATTTCCTCCAGTTCCCAAGAATTTATGTGATAACATCAAAGTCGTGGCAAGTGAGAGCACTCCATCTGAGTGGACTGGACTACAATGCTTCTAGACAAATTAGAAGTGGTGCAGGCCTGCCATATTCTGAACAGGCAGGGTTTCAGCCTCTTAAAGGAGAGTGCCCAGATAGTGCCTCACAACAGATTCTTTGAGGACCTGCTCCATGATCTTTCCAGGTATTGAGGACAGGCTGACTTGTTTATCTTTCCCTGGATTCTCCTTCTTCCAGTTCTTGAAGATGGGCACTATATCTGCCTTTTCTAGTCAGCCAGGACACACCAACCTTCATGGAGTTCTCAAAGAGAATGGCTCAGACATTACCTCAGCCAATTCCTTCAGTATCCTAGGGTATATCTTATGTAGGCCTGCCAGCTTGAAAGCATCTAGCTTCTGTCAAAAATTCCTAACCTGTTCTTCTGCTACTCTAGGCTGCTTGTTTCCTTCCCTGTAATCTATGTTGCCAACTGCACTTGTTATCTAGTAGCCACCCCTATTTATGAAGGCTAAAGTAAAAAAGGTGTTAAATACTTCAGCTTTCTTTGCATCATTCACAACTAAATTGCCTTCCACATTCCATAAGGGACTTATGGTTTCTCCGATCTCTCTCTTACTTTTGACATGTTTATAGAATCCCTTTTTATTGCCCTATGTCTCTTGCTAGCTGCATCTCAAATCATGTCTTGGCCTGTCTAATTGTAACAGCTGCAAAGCTTGCCTGGCTGCAAGCCAAGTGGGTGAGCTGTACTTAAGAGCTCTGCAAGAAAGGGGCGGCACAGCTTTGCAGAGAGTGCATAAG
>NW_017728918.1:87973157-87988490 GCF_001723895.1 Crocodylus porosus
TCTATGAAATCTATGCTTCTTATTGGAATGTTTAAATTGTGACCAGAGCCCACTTTGCAAATTGGGGGTTCTGATTGGCTGCTAGTGAACCATAAACGTTGAGGGAAGGAAAAGAAGAAGAGAAGCTGGGAGGAACAAACTCCAGCCCTGGAAAGAAGGGGCACAGACTCAGCCCCCAGCCAGGGGCGACTGAGCTAAAACTTGCCCAGGGAGCAGGCATCTGGATGGGGAGAGTGTGTGTCATCCTGTGAGAAGCTGGTTCTCCACTGGGTTCAGAGATGTGCAACCAGGGACACAGTTGCCTGGGAAAGGGTTGGGAGGGGTTGCTAAGCAAAGCTGGTAGCCTTGCCAGAGATGGAAGAAGCAGCAGAGTCAGAGACCTGCAGAGGGAAACTGTGTCTGTGAGTGAATGTGTTGGGAAGGAGAGAGAGCCCCAAGAGGGAGTAGGCTGAGAGAATACAAACCAGCATTGGTGTGTGAGGGGACACCTAATCACTAGTGTTTGCAGGAAGTGTATTTCCAGAAGGAAACTGCTTAAGGCACTGGTTGTTAACCGGGGGTATGCAGAATTCTGCGTGTATTCACACAGCCACAGTACAGCACGTGGGTGGCCAGGAGCACAGCCTGGCCATGCGGAGAGCAGCTGGGTCTGGCTGGTAAGTTTTTTGTAGGGGGAGGGAGCGGGGCAGGGGCAGGGGCTGCCCAGCTGGGGCAGGCTGTGGGACTGAGCTGCACAGGAAGAAGGGACAGCTCCTGTCTCTACGCATGCCCCAGGAGGGCACGGGGGGCAGGGCATGTGGCCCTGTATCTGCAAATAGGGCAGGGTGGGGCTGGCTGGGGCTCTTCCAGGCTCTTCTTAGTGGAGGGATGGGCTATGCTTGGGGACGGGGGGGTGGCCCCGGGAGTGGGTGTGGGGGGGGCCACAGTGAATTCTGGAGTGGTCACAGCCCCCCCTAGTAGCTCCAATCCTGTAGGCCCCTGTGCTGAGGGAGGGACCAGGGCTGGGGCTGGTGCTGGAGCAGGGGCAGACGCTGCCCAAGTGGTGCAAAGTGCAGGACAGAGCCATGAATGGCTCATTCGGGAAGCACAGGAAGTGGTGGCTCCTGCTGCTGTGCACACCCTGGAAGGGCATGTGGAGGGGGTTGCCCCCAGATCTGCATATGGGGCTCAGTGGACTGCAGGCCACTGTGGGCTGGGGCAGCCCTGAGCTGCTCCTGGCAGGGGTGTTGGGCCAGGCTGCACTGGGAAAGGGAGGTTGGGTGGGGCTATGGCAAATTCTGGAGTGGGTACAACCCCTCCCATAGCCCACTCCCAGTGCTGCTGCTACCCGTCCCAAGTGCAGCCTAACCCAGGAACAGCCTGGCGTGGCCCGAGCTTGTCCACACCCTGCGTGCAGATCCCGGGACACGCACTCCCCATACCCTTCTGGGGTGTGTGCAGTGGCAGGAGCCGCCAACCCCTGGATGCAAGTCACTTGCGACTCTATCCCATACTCTGCCCCAGTTGGGCAGTGCCTACCCCTGGTCCAGTCCCAGCCCCAGCCCCAGCCCCAGCCCCACTCCCTCCCTCACTGTGGGTGCCTACAGGAGTGGGGTAGGGGGGGGAGGTTGCAGCCAATCCAGTATTCACCATAGCCCATCCAAGCTTCCTCCCAGTGCCACTGCCACCCACCCTGAGCACAGCACAGCCCAGCCCAGCCCAGCCCAGGCCCCCACTGGAAGAGCCCAGCACCCCAGCCCACAGTGGAAGCCTGCTCCCCATGTGCAGATCTAGGGGCACACACCCTCATGCCCTGCCGGGTGAAACTTTGAGACAGAAGGGGTACACTTGTTAAAAAAGTTGAAAACCCCTGGTTTAGGGAATAATTTGCCAATAAAGGACACAAAAGGGAGCATATTACCTGCAGCAGCTGTTCAGAGCCTATTTTGCTGTGTTGACAGGAAGGATTAAAGGAGTCCATTTTCCCCAAAGAAGCAGATGCCTTGCCTTTGCCATCTAGTGGTGGATCATAGTTATAGCTGTGTTGCCATTCATTGTTAAGGGAAGTGGATTATGACCCAAAGTAAATCAACTGGGTTATGTGGGAAACTAAGGTCCTAACAAGGTGAATTTAATTATTGAGGTTGTTTAACAGAAGTGGGAACAACCACTATGTTGGAATTATCCACCTAAAGTTGCAGTTGTAAATTTTACTTAAATTGTTAGTTTTATTATTAACTATTGTTATTACATACTTTTTGTTTATTTCTTGTATATAAATTAGTTGTGTATAATAAAGAATAACGTGTTCATCAGGTCAGAGCAAATTCCTGGATGGTGAGGGTGAAGTACACACCTCTCCATGGGACACATCAATCAGTAGTCTGCTTGCGGGGCTCCCAGGACTACTGGCACCCTGAGGACAAAAAATCTGGCGCATCACCCAGCCTTAGCATGCTGGCATGGGTCACATAATTATCTCCCTGCAGGCCCATGTGATAGTCCTATACTCTTCCATAATAATATGATCAAGAATTCACTGTATAGAAGTTCTTTATAGAATTCTTGAGTTTCAGCTCATTGAAGAAATTGCTTTTTAGCCAGGTTGGTTGCCTGTTGTGCTTCTCATTCTTCTGTCACATCACCCTTAACAGGGCCTCCCCTCCTTAAAGTAGAGCCAGTTTTTCTGGACTCCTTTTCCCTTCAGACTTGCCTCCCAGGGGATCCTGACCACCAGTTCCCTGAATTTGTAAAAGGCTGCTTTTCTAAACTCCAGGGTCTTTATTCTGCTGTGCTCCTTCCTTCCTGCACTCTATCATTTCGTGTTCAGTGTTACCCAAGTGACCTTCCATCTTTACATTCTCAACCAATTCCTCCCTATTTGTAAGCAGCAAGTTAAGAAGAGCTTCCCCCATAGTTGTCTTCTTACCATCTGTATCAAAAAGTTATCCCCAGTGCACTCCAAGGCTGCTTGTGAACTGTTGTGAGCTCCATAATTGAAGTGCCATATGAAAACCAGATCCTGTGAAGCTTCCATCACTTCTTTAAAACTATTCACCAAGGTCCTCCAGGGGAGGACTAGAAATAATGGGCACAAGCTGACTGAAGATCAATTCAGACTAAACATAAGAAAAAAATGTCTTTACAAGTTGAGTACTGAGGGTTTGGAACAGGCTACCCCCAGGGGTGGTACAGTCACCCATCCTGGTGATCTTCAAAAAGATCTTGAACCCCATCTTGCTGGTGTCATCTGACCCCAGTTGTCTTTCCTGCCCAAGTGCAGGGGGCTGGACCAGATGATCTGTAAGGTCTCTTCCAGGTCTCTAAAGTCCCTTCTAGAGCTTAAAAAACTATGAAACTATGAATAGAAAGCCTCATCCGCCTCCTTCTCTTGGTGTAGAAGCCTGTAAGAGATGCTTATTCATAGATAGATTCATAGATATTCCAGCTGGAAGGGACCCCGGAGGATCATTGAGTCCAGCCCCCCGCCCCAGCGGCAGGAAGTCAGCAGGGATCATAGGATCCCAGCAAGATAAGCATCCAAATATGTTTTGAAGGCATTTAATGTAGGTGTTTGAAACCACCTCTGATGGCAGACTGTTCCAGACCTTGGGGGCTCGGACAGTGAAGAAATTCTTCCTTATGTTCAGCCTGAACTGGTCACAGTGGAGTTTGTGACCGTTCGATCTTGTCATCTCTTGGGGGCCTCTGGTGAACAGTAGTTCCCCCAGATCCTGATGAGCACCCTGATAAACTTATTGGTGGCCACCAGATCACCCCTGAGCCTGTGCTTTTCCAGGCTAAAGAGCCCCATGGCTCTCAGCCTGTTGTCGTAAGGTCTGTTTTCCTGACCTCTGATCATGCACGTGGCTCTTCTCTGGACTCTCTCAAGCTTCTCCACATCCTTTTTGAATTGTGGAGCCCAAAACTGGATGCAATACTCCAGCTGCGGCCTCACCAAGGCTGAGTACGAGAGGAGAATGGTGTCCCAGGATTTGCTTGAGAAGCATCCATGGATGCAAGCCAGCATTTTGCTTGCTTTACTAGCCGCAGCATCACACTGAAGGCTCATGTTCATCTTGTGGTCAACCATGACCCCCAAGTCCCTTTCATCCGTAGTGCTAACCAGCATAGCACTGCTGAGACTATAAGCATGGTGCACGTTTGGGTCAGTAGTTGGTAGGTTTGGGTCAGTAGTTGCTCAGGTCATTGAGTCCGATGCCCTGCGCTGGGCAGGAAAGAGTACTGGGGTCAAATGACCCCAGCAAGGTGTACATCCAGCCTCCTCTTAAAGACCCCCAAGGTAGGAGCCAGCACCACTTCTCTTGGAAGTTGGTTCCAGATCCTACCCGCCCTGACAGTGAAGTAGCGCCTCCTGATATCTAGGCTGAATCTACCCTCTGCCAGCTTGTGACCATTATTCCTGGTCACTCCTGGTCATGCTCAGGGGAACAGGGACTCTCCCAATGCCTGTTGGTCCCCTCTGACTAGTTTGTAACAGGCCACTAGATCCCCCCTCAGCCTTCTCTTGCGGAGGCTGAACAGGTTCAGGTCCCGTTGCCACTCCTCGTAGGGCCTGCCCTGCTGCCCCCTGATCATGTGAGTGGCCTCCTCTGGACCCTCGCCATGTTGTCCACATCCCTCTTGAAGTGCTTACCATCACACTCCCCTTTTTGCTCTCTCTTCTGACATGTACCTGGAAGCTTCAACAGGCTTGTCTCCCACTTCTTACTGCACTTCAGAACATATATACCTCACCTCTATACAAGGCCATCCTTGGGGGACGTGATTTGGGGTGACTGCCCTGCGCTTTGGGGCCCCACCGCAGAAATGGGCAGAGTGGCTGTGGTGACACTGCTTCGCTGCCGCCGGCTTCGCATCTGGTCGCTCACTACCCCGCCCCCACTGCTAGGCAGCGGCGGCAGCTTCTTCACATCCAGGGCAAGAGGATCAGGTTGGGAGCAGGGCCTTGCATGAGCTGATTTGCCCTGGGCCCTGCACCCTGCTTGGGTTGGCTCCACCTTTATACATAGGGCAATACCTCTGCCTTTTTGTACCCTTCACTATGCTTTCCAAATAAGCTATACTCGTCCACGACTACACTCCAGTCAGGTGAACTATCCCACCGCATCTCTGTAATCTCAATTACAGGTTTCCCTCGCTGGATGCAGGTTCTGTATGTGCAAATTCACTCTTATGCAATGAACCTTTTTATACCCAAAATTTGTTATATGCAAGGTAAATTCACTCTTATCCGATTAGTGTGGTGGAAGCCCACAGTTAGCTGCTTTGTGTGGTGCGTTGTGGGAGTGATGCGCACCAAAATATAGTTGCCTGTGTGGATTTGTGCTCCCTGCTTGTTGTCTGCAATGTGTTTGTGTAGTTGCCATCCCAATTATGGCTTCTAAGTGTTCTGCTAGCTTATCTCCCCCTCTCTGCTCTTGGTGAGGACCAAAATTATCTTGTAAAAGTGGTAGAAACGGGCAGCACAGTCAAGGTCTTGGAACATATCTCTTGGAATTTATCCCTATTTGTTACATTATAAAGTGGGTTCCCTTTATGCGAATTCAAGTTAGGCACCATTTTCCAGGAAAGCAGGTACAGCATAAAGCAAGGGAAACCTGTATATTATACATTGCCACTAAAAAACAGAGGAAAACCTGTAATAATATGTGCCCTGTAGGCTGCTGGCACATATTAATACAAGAATAAAAAATCCTTAGATCCCAATCACATGACTGCTGGGTCCTGCAGCTGGGGATTGGGGATTCCCCAATCCTCAGCTGTCCATGCCATAAAAGGACTTTAAACATCCTGAGTGTGGGGAGTTGATAGGCTGCACCCATGCAGGGACATATAAAACCCTGCACTGCAGCCCTACATTGGCTGTTGTATACAGCTTTAAATGTCCCTGAGCAGGAGAAGTCCCATACTCAGGGACATGTAAATCTCAGTGCTGCAGGGCATAGGACACCAAGATTCCCAGACCTGGGAACTAGATTTGCCTCTGCAGGCTCTGTCAGGCAGCAGCTGCCAGGTCCTGGGACCCAGGGCTGCCTCTGTGGATTCGTCAGGCATAGCCCCAGTCCCACTTTCAGAACCAATGCTTCCCTTTACCCAAGACCCAGACTCCAAGCTGCCCCTGCCAGAACCCTGGCAACAGATATGGGCAGCTGTGTCCCGTTCCCTGCCTGATGCTGAAAATCTGCTGACTGTCAGCATGAGGCAGCGGGCAGCCCTGGGTCTGGGACAAATGCCATACATTCAATTTGATGCTGGATAGAAACCAGCCACATAGATGCAGCTGGTTTGCCAGTTAATCCCACCATAAATTCCCTGAACTTGTGGCATGTTACAATTTATCATGTCATTAATATGTTAATTGCACAATAAATGTAACATCTGCCAGTGCCTTACTCTAAGTATTAACACCGCTAACTTAATTCACTGGTCATTCAAACAAAGAGTATGATCCTACCAAGGACCATACACAATTATCATCCCAGTAAGATAGCAGAACACTCATTTAACATGAGAAACAGTGTCCTAAAGTTTATTTTACTAAAGCAGTTTTCCAAATGATCTGTTTCCGATTGACAGAGCCAGCACTTAATACTGAGAATCTGACAGTGCCTTCAGCTTTTATTAATATTAATTAGAGCAGAAAACTTGCAAGATTTAGGCTCGTGACTGTTCCTTCCCAAGTTTCTCACTGACCTCCACAACAGTTTCGGATATGAAAAGAATGTATTCCAGGCCCACCAGCTTTGACAGTATTTCTAAGCCAACTTTTTAAAGAAAAAATAAAACCTTTATAAAGCCTATTTGAGAAAAAATTACTTTCAATGAAATATATTCATATTCAAATGGGATGTCTTACTGGCTTTCCAAGGATAATTAAGCAGGTCGGTTTGGACAATAGAAAGGCTTTTTCAGTTTCGTCTTCATCGAATATATCTGCAAAGGGGGTGACTTGTTTTTTCTTTTGTGAAGCCATAAATTGTCTGTCAGAAAAAAAAAACAACTTATTTATGTAATACTATACATAGTTGTCTCTACATATAGAAGATGAATAAGTAGATAGCAAACACACTGAATAAAAATTGATCATAGCAGGCAGGTGAGGAAAAGGAAAAAGCAGCGGGTAAACAACTGTTATTGACCGACGCAAAAACAACTGTTGAAGAAATAATGAATTTAGTGGTAACTGGAGAGAAATTACTTCAGAGAAATAAGAGATTATCAGAATCTTCCCTCCCTGCAAATACTAAATGCATCTTCCTTCTCCCCCATCCCTACTCCCAGTCTGACTGCAGCTCCTTCAATTTTATCCTCAAATAGTATCCAATTGTCTACTTATCTCCTCCCCTTAATCTTTCTTCAGTCTCATTGCAGAAGGCAGGGCAGGGTGGCATCTAATTAACAGGGAACCTAGTTTTCTCCAATTAAAAAAAATCCCCAATTTTTGGATTACAAAAAAGTCACCCAAAGTCTACATTTTTCCATGTTTAAAATGAAACACCACTAACACACACACACACACACACACACACACACACACACACAAAATGGAGTTTCATTTTAATCAAGGAAAAATGTGGATTTTATGTTACTTCTTTTAATCTGTAAAGTGGGGATTTATTTATTTTTTTAATCATAGAAAACCAGGATCCCTGCTTATCAACTAAAACATTAAAAAATGCCTAAGCTTCTGTAGGTAAATGCCTACTTGGTCAGATGCTACAAATGGACTAGTTGGTAAAATAGGCTGTTGCTTACAAAAGCTTAAGCATTTCTGAACAAGTTAGTCTACAAGGTTCCACCCTGTCCTGCCTTCCACCTGACTTCAGACTACCATAGCTAACTACCTTTGTCAGTCTCCTTGCTACTTTCCTTCATCTCCGTAACTGGGCTCTGATCCTGCAAAGACTTCAGGGACTTCACCTTTACACACATCAGTATCATTGGAACAAATCACAGTGCGCAAGACAAGCAAGTCTTACACTGTTAAGACTTGGAAAAGTCTAGTCTACACTGCAAAGTTTGTCCAGAACAGTTATGTTTGCTAGGGATATGAAAAGATCAGACCTTTTAGCTAATACAGTGGGGCTGGCAAAACCCCTGATTAGGATGCAGCTTTTGTGACAGAAGAGGGTCTTTGCTGGCTTAATATCATACAAGGAGGTGTTGAGGGGAGACTTTACTGAAACAGCTCTGTTGTACAGCTGTAGGAGCAGCAGCTCCATCATGTAAACCAGTGGGTACAAACCTCTGCAGCAGGCAAATAAGCCCTGAGCACTCAAATAAGCCCTGAATACTCCCCAAGTGCCGCTCCAGTCACTTGCCCCTGCCTGATATGCCGCTGTGCTGCCTGTCCCCTCCCCAGTCTGCTGTGTCTCACACACAGAGGCTGCCCCATGCCACTTGTTTCATCCTGGATGCCTATGATAGATCTCATAAAGCACACTGGGACAGCTAAGTCTCAAATACAGATGTGGAGAAAGCTGGTACAGCTTTCCAGATGTGCTTTCTCCAGATGTGCAGAAAGCTGGTACAGATGTTCAGACTGATATCCCATAGGAGAATGAGATAGCTTGGTTATGGGGCCGGGACAGAGGAGTCCCAAAGCAGGTTTGGCAGTGGATACTACCAGAAAACAAAAAGAAAGAAAGAAAAACAACCAATTTGATGATGAACACCTAGAGAGCCAGGGTTGGTCACCCCAGCTGTGTCAGGATGAAGATCAGGGTGTGAGGCTCTGCCCTGCAATCCTCCTGCAAGGCCCAGCTCCTTCCCATCCACAATTGATAAAACAGATGGGCTGGGAGTGGGGTGGGAGGGCAGGCAGGATGATCTGGTGTGAAGGCCTGGCAGAGAACAGCAAGGTAGGGGAAATGGTTTGTAACCAATCAATGGCTTGGGGGTGGGGATGGTTAAGAACAAAAGCCGTGGGTCAGGCTAATGGCCCATCTAGCCCAGTATCCCCTCTTCCATAGCAGCACAAATAGATGCTATATAGGGAGACCACTGGATTGGATCTCTCCAGAGTGATCTGTCCTCCTAGTCCAGCGTTTATCAATCCGTGGGTCATGACCCAGAAGTGAGTCGCAACTATATGAAAGGGTCGAAAACAAACTTTAAAAATGGATTCTTATTTAAAGGAGAAAAACACAGGAAATGGTAGCTTTTCCCTTGTGGGCTGGCAGAGTCCCAGCCTGTGAGGGGCTGCTTGGGCCTCCTCCTGTCTCCCCGCCATGCACGCACCTACCCTCTGCCCCATACACTGGGGGGCTGGGGCCTGGGGGCACTGGGTCAGGACTGGCCACTGATGTTTACATATGGGTCCTGATACAAAAAAGGTTCAGAACCATTGAACTAGTCTATGCCCTCCCTGGCATTTACTGGCTTAGAGATGCCAGAGGAAACATATCCAACTGATTCTTTCAACAGCCACAAATGAAAGATCCAGATGTGTCATCCGGGTCAGAGCAGCACTTCTTGCCCTGATGCCTGGGGCCAGGTCCCTGCGGCTCAGCACGGAGGCGGACGCCATTCTACCTCAACCACATACATCAGTTTTGCTCTGGGCCTACTTAACTCTTCAGGAGTCCTCTGTGATTCAGTGGTAGAATCCTTGTCTACCACACAGGAGACCTGGGTTTGCTTCCCAGCCACTTAGACAACTACTACAGCCATGGAGGCACCAGACATCTGGATGCAGTCTGGTCTTTGGAGTCTGTCTCAGTGCCCTAAAAGGAGGATGGAAAGTCTGGGCAGCCTCCACTCCTCCTGCCCAGGCATGCACTGAAGGTCTGGGTGGCCCTCATGCATCCACCATGATCCAGAAGGATTGACGGTTGCCACAAACTTAACCCTCCTGCCCCCAGATGCACACATGCACAAACCCCTGCAAGCACAGACACAGGACACATGTAGACATGTAAATACACACATGCTCCCCCTCCCCCCCAAAGTGCACACATACTGGCATACACACATGCACATGTATACCCCTCCCAAGTGTGAGCACACACATATGTGTATCGGCCAAATGCACACATGTGCACAAGCACTCCAAGTGCATGCACACACATGTGCACCCCAAGTGTGTGTGTGTACACAGATGGGCATGCATGCACCAAGGGTGACTGGTGCCTCCTGAATCCGGGGTGGGGGTTTGTGGGCACAATTTGCGGGCAGGCCTGGGGGCAAAAGCCCCATATCCACTCCTATACTGTGCAGCAAATTAGTGCTCCCTGCCAACACCATGAGCCCGCATGGCAAAAAAACTGCCCTGAGTGGTGCTGAGTTGGGGACCAAGCTCAGGGTGTGGCACATGCCCCTGTGCCCTCCCTACCTGTGGCACACACATACACAGGAACACATGCACACTCCCAAAGCGTGCACATACACGCATGTACCCCCCCACAACCATGAATACGCACACAGGTGTGCAAACACACGCAACCCCTCCCCCCGCGCAAAAGCGCGCGCGCACACAAACACAGAGGCGTGTACACGCACACGCGCGCTCGCCCCCTTCCCCCGCTGTGACGCGGAGGTGGGGGTTCAAACGGCCCCGGCGCCGGGCTGACAGCTCCCTGACGAGCCGGGTTCTGCCAACGCCTCAAGTGCTCGCCCCGGCCCGGGGCTGGGCGCCCCGAGAGCCAGACGCGGGCGGCGGTTGGGGGGGGCGGGGTCACTTACGCTAAGAGGCGCGTGGGGGGGTGGGGGGCGCAGGTCCCCGCCGCACTCCGCGCTCGATCCCGGCTCTGATTTGTGTATCGCCGTCACCCCGGCAACCGCCCCGCCCCGGGGCTGCGCGAGAGGTTCGAAGGAGCGCGGGGAGGGCGGCGGGGCTCGGAGCTGTTCCTGGTGCTGATCCCACAGAGGGGCGACACCCCTGATACGGCCCTACCAATCACTGTGCGGGAGAAGCGGCGCTAACCGGCGCCCAGCGACGGCTAGAACCACTCTCACCCCCCACGGCGCAATGGGCTCCGCGCGCTCCCTTTGAAACCCGCGCAACCTCCCTGCAGAGCAGTCCTCCACTGCCCTTTTCCGGGCACGGGCATTTCCGCCCGTACAGGACATGGCCGCCGTGCCTCCCCATCATGTGACCGGCACCCCCCGGAACTAGTTGCAATACCGGCGCTTCTTCGCTCGTAGCCCGCGGGCCCTGGGCGACTTGTCCGTGGAGCTGGGCTGCGTTCCCCACCCTCTGGCCTCGCCATGCCCGCCGCCGCCCCCATCATCCGCTCGATACAGAAGCTGGTGCTGTACGAAACCAGGGCGGTGAGTACCCGCCAGGGGGCGGGGCAGCGACCCCCTGCTCCGACCAAGAGGGTCCCGGGTGCTGCGGGGCCGCTTCTCTCACCCTGCTTTGTTCCCATTTCCAAGCAGAGTATCCCTTGGCAGTTTCTGCTGGCTTCTTGGGCTCATCTGAGGGCCCATGGGTGTTGTCCGGTGTGCTCTGCTCGGTGCCTCCCTCTTGGCACTCTTGTTTTGAACCTTTGGCCTCCACACCTGTCCCCCTTTTCATTACTATCTGACCAGAGAAATCTGTAACTTGTCACTAGTGCCCCCAATACCAAAGTGGGCTTAGTTTCTGTGGTGGGCCTGGCCTGTGGTTTCCCTTGGTGTGTTAAAAGGGGTGTGTGTGCTGATACTCATGGTACTTGCCTAGCCTTGGGTTCGAGGGAGAAGCTGGTGGCTGGCCAGGTCCTCAGGGGGTGCTCACTGGTTTGGATCCTCTTTTTCACTGAGCTCCGGGGAGGTCTGAGGATGTGTTTAAGAGACTACGTTCTTATCATGGGGATTTTTCATAGGGGTTATGCTCTGGTGCTACACCCATCCTCTTCCCAGTGCCCATGTGTAGGGGGTGCACAGGGGTGCATGTGCTCCCCCTGAGAGTGCTGCTGCACCCCTGTCTGGCCACACTCCCTGTGTAGACGATGGGTGGTGGGGGCAGGTGGGAGCACTGGTGTCCCTCCCTGCGAGTACCGGCCAGGCAGTGTGAGTGCTGGATGTAGGCTGCGTGCACTTCCGGAAGTGCCATGGCCATTTCTGGCAGCACTGTGGCTGCTTGCTGGTTGGTAAGTTTTGCGGTGGGGGGACTTCACCCCCTCCCTTGCCCCCCAATGAGATTGGCCGTGGGGGGAATCCCCCTTCCCCGATCATGCCTCTTCTCTCTCTGTGTGTTCTGTTAGTGTCCCATATCACTGTCTACGGTGCTTACTCAACTCATGTCACCGCTACATAGGTCAGGCTCAGGTCATGTCATGACATTGCCTGTGTTGCTCATGCTGTGCACAGCCTATGATGCACATATTTTCTACAGCAGAGGCAGGCTTTTTGCTTTGGTTTTTCCTTTTTCTTTTATTTTTTCTTTTCCACATGCCTTTGGCAGCACTTGACTCATGGAACATCAGGGAAAGAAAGGAAGAGATTTTGCCCCCCTGTCCCCATCCCACATACACATGCACACATATCCTTCCACTCCCTCCCCTACTTTGACTGAACCATACTGTGCTGTCTTTTCTTTGTTTTTCTTTTTTTTTAAAGCCTGACAACTAATAAAAATATTTTTAAAAAGAAAAGGATTTTTCTTTTTTACATCAGTCCGTAAAAGACGCAACTAAATAGCCTGCAGGTATAAGAAAATGTCTCTATGGCAAGGGCTGCCAAATGCAAGTGGAAAAGAAACTTAAAAAGTAAAAGCCAAGCAAGCCAAAGAACCCACCCCTACCACTTGTTTAGTTCTTGAGGCTTCTCATTGCAGTGATAGTAGCCTGAGGTTTAATCAAGTGCTACCCTCAACCCCTTTACCTTAAACATATAGGAATCTACAATTTAAGTGAAGTGGTGGGTTAAATTTGAGTCAGGTAGTCTCTGGGGATGTGAATTAAAGCTTGAATGCTATTGACACACAGTAGAAATTTAGTGGGGACTAAGCTGCTCGTTGCTGCTAATATCTGTTATTATATCATTACGCAGTGAGTGTGGCCCTAGCATATTCCTGAGGGGTGGCAGTGTAGCAGGGATCCTGGGGAGAGTGTTAGGGCTGCAACAGCATCCTGGCAGCTCTGAGGAGCCCTCCAGATCCAAGCTGCAGCAGCACAAGCGTGACAAGAGGCATAGCGAGCTCATTGCCTTACCTGGGCCTGCCACTGCAGGCAGCCTGAGGGACAGACCCTCCGCAGGGCTTGGAGTTTTGCTGCTGTGGCCCGGCATCTCCCTCCCACCTTCCCCGTAGCAGCAGGATTTGGGCACAGGACAGGTCCACAGTCCCAGGCCCTGCCTGCTGGAGTGAGGGGAAGCTGTGGCTCTGCCACTGGGCAGTGCTCCCTAATGGCTTAGGCCTGTCACCTTCCTCCTGCGGCTCCCCGCAACCAGCTTGGGGCCTGCACAGTGCCGGGTGCACTGTGAAGACATAAGGGGCCAGTGCCAGGGCTCTTCCTGCCGGAGGTCACTAAACAGTCAATGGGAAGCAGTAAATGGTATAAATATAATTGTCATTTAACTGTTTACGTCCCTAGCTTGTATATAAAAATATACTCAAACTTGCTGGCATGTATTACATAATAAACTTTAACATACTAGAACATGATCCAGCTAGCTTTAAAAACCCAGTCTGTCTATTTCTCTGTAGGTAAAAAGTATTTTTATGGGAATCTTGATCTATTTTTCTTCTATGCAGAAGGTATCTCTTCAGAACCTACTTGATTAGTTGCTAAGTAGGTTGTTGCTTAGAGTAGTTCACGCCTCTCTGAACCAGTTGGACTCCAAGGTGCCACCCTGCCATACATTTTGCTTGACTTAACACTAACACTGTTAACCAGGTCTTCCTCTCATGATGCAACAGCTGAACAGGTTATTTTTTGCATGTTTTTATGATCCTTTAAATAGAAATTGTCAATTTTTCAATTGCAGGAATAGAAGATTTTCAGCAAAAGAGGGTTGGCATATATTTGCAATGGGGAGGGGTTGATGTCTACAGGCGTAGTAGTTTTTAAGTTTATGAATAATCTAGTTTAGTGGTTTTCAGCCTTTTTTTCATTTGTGGCCCTCTTTGGGAATTTCCAGTGGAGGTGCAGACCCTTTTCAGATGGTAAGTGTGGGTATTCACATATTTTGATTGATCATAGCTATCTTTCACAGATCCCTTAGACATGGTCTGTGGACTCCCACAGGTTGAAAACCACTGATCTAGTTTTTATGCAAAATAAGTACAACATTTAATGGTACTCCATACAAAATTTCAGGTAAGTATAACTCCTATTATTACTAGTTTTCTCAAGACCCTTGCCAGTAGTCCATCTTCTCTTGGTTTTTAAAGCAAGCCTTTTTTTTTTTGGCTACGAAGAAGTTGTATTCATGGATTCATGTTCATGACCTTAAAGGCTGGAAGGTAATATTAGCTTCACTACTCCCTCCTCTTACACACACACAGGAGTATATACAATGTAGGTGTGGATGTATATGTGTGTGTTTCCCTTGTACTGAACACAAAATCCTGGGTTGATTGCCTTTAATACAAACAAGTTATCTTAAATATCAAGTCACTGTAAGTACCTTTCTAGTGGATGTTTCAGTATGCTATTTCTCATTTCTGATTCTTATGCACACTTAATTGTACTTTATTATACAGCTGTGAATCAAAATAGCAAAATATTGTAGCTATGAATCTGTGATGTTACTGCAGAGGAGTGGAGGTTCTGAAATATTTATGGGATAAAGGACTTGTACTGTTTCAGATGTTTAAAAAAATATTTTATGCCTTGTTGGCCATATTTGTTTTCATTGCTTTTGGTTTTAAAAGTGATAGCAAATTCACAAGTCAAGCCAAAAGGTGCTTGCTGCTAAGCAAAGGAAATGTTCGTTTTGTTACCTGAAATGTGCACGGTGAACCACAGAATTAAAGTAAAAATCAAAATTGCATTTGCAAACAAGTCACTTGAGGTTCTTTATTAAGACTTCCCCCACCTTTTCTGTATGGTAAAATATCACTTATGATTTGCATTAATTTCTGCCTTGTGCTCTTTTTATCATGCTTTTGTGGTTTGACTTGTTTTGCTTATTAATTTCTTTGGTGGCATTGTGGCTCTTTGTTGGCTCATTGTCTGCTTCCTCAGGCAACTCATGTATACAAATAAAATTTTCTCTCATATTTTTCTTTCATTTGCTTCACTGTCTGCTTCAGGTTAGGGTGATCCTCCTTCAGCTAAGGAGGATCGTTGGGGAAGCGCTGAGGACCCAGAGGGGAAGGGAATCAGATGTCGAAGGTGAGTGGTTGCTCCTTAAGGAGACGATCCTCCATGCCCAAAGGGAGGTAATCCCAACAAGGGTCAAAGG
>NW_017728918.1:87988590-88010878 GCF_001723895.1 Crocodylus porosus
TTAGATGAGCACCTTGCCGGGGTCATCTGACCCCGGTGCTCTTTCCTGCCAAGGCAGGGGGTCGGACTAGATGATCTGCCTAGGTCCCTTCTGACTCTAGCTACTATGAAACTATGAAACATGACCTGGTTTGTCTTTTATCTAAACTTCAGAATATATGTAGATAAGTGAAGAGGAATTAAGAGATCTTTGTTTGTGGTTAAATTAAATGATTATGGACTGAGATGGAAGTCCCAAAAATACTATTTGGGTAATTGAAATGTAAATAGTAATTGGAATTAGCCAAGGAGTGCAATGTCCACATAATAGGAAACTGAAGGAGTTTGTAGGATCTCAATGGGAAGGATGGTTCTCGAAGAGCAATGGCTTTTGCAATCTGGCTCCTAGTTTCAAAGTGGTAAATGAGAGCTATGCATTCAGAAATGAAAGATACTTGACTTCAGTGTTATTAGGACAGAAACAATGGGGATTTCTCCTGACATATCTCATTGGTGCCTTACAGTTTTGTGATGTTATGGTTGATAATATTGTGATATAGGTTGATGTGAATTGGGTATAGGTATACATTTTATGCTAGGAAATTGAGAGCTTGTTTAGAAAAGGCCAGGTGAATGTACTGAGGAAGCCATAAACAGATGAATGTAGAGGTAGAATCCAGGGGGAAGCAGTGATGCTTCCTTAGGGTAGTTTATGTGTACATTTTACTCTTGAAGTACATATCAGGGGGGCAGTAAAGATAGCCCTACAATGTGCATAATCTGAAGCACAAGAATTTAGAAAATAATGACTTCCTTTTCCTCCTCCTCCCCCTCAAGTCTACAAGACAGATGGGTTTGACTCGCTATGTTTTTCACTGCCTGTGTGCATCATGCAGATGGGTCCTATCTGAGGACCAGTCTGAACCATTAGAGATTACAGGTATTTCCCCGTGTAATCCTTGGAGGGTGTGACTTGTTTGATACTGCTTAATTTGTCTGTGCTATTTATGCAAAGGTTGATCATGTTTTTGGTATTTTGAAGTTAAATTAGTACTGTTCTATTTTATTTACATTTCTAGGCAGCCATCAACATTATAGAACCTGAATGTCCAGAAGTGTATTAAGCAACATGACTAGCAGGTATCACAGAGTTCTTTCTCTTCTTCTTTTCAGAAGAAAATTGTGAAGTCAGGGGGTGGTATTTATTTCTACTTTTAAACCTCAAACACGTAGCCAAGTACCCATATTAGCAAATGTATATACAAACAACAGCAGTTCATACATGTTACAAAGGGTGGTGCATTTTTGGCTCTTATTTTCTTTAATCATCCTTGGGGATCTGCTTCCAGCATGCTGAGACAAAGGAAAAATCATGGGCTGCTCACTGCACCTATCTCCATTTTCACTATCTTTTTGTGACTGGCTGCTTTTTGCGTGGCTGTGTCCCTTGTGGCTGATTGATTGGCAGAGAGGGGCAGGGCCACATGAAAGGCAGCGCTCTCAATCAGCGGCAGAGGGAGCAGCTGCCATCTTGCTTGTTCTCCTCTGTGCTGGTGGCTATCCCCTTCTCATTCTGGTGGGCTGCTAGCATTTCATTTTTACTAAGTTTTTTGCTTCCCCCAGCAATTCTGCACAAAATCATGGAAACCGCCATTTTTCACAGTGTTCGCAGATACTGAGAAACTGCAATTTAAGTAGGTCCCTGGTCATTCTGTGCTCTTGCAGTGGTCTATCTCCTGTATGGACAAGGTGTATGAGATGCTTTGAGAAGAAGTGCTGGAGCAGTGTGTTGTTGATTGTATGATCACTTGGAACTTCAGCAGCACTTATCAATGAACTTGAGCAATTTACTGTAAGCCAGTGACACCCAGGAGCAGTCTTGACTGAAATTGAATAAATTGCTGGAATTCTTGCAGGTGTGCTTGAATTCTTGTCTTTGCCCCATCAGGTCAGTTTGAGAAACAATTTTCCTTCCTCATTGCTGCAGAACTAAACTCTGTGGGGTAGTCTGCCCTTTACTGCTTTGGGGAGGTGAGTGTTCAACTCTCTCTCCCTCAAAACTCACTTTTACTTTTTTCCTCTTTCCTGTAAAGAGGACAATTGTTTTCTCTTGCTGTTGCCTGTAGCCTACCCAGTCAGTAAAAGAGTCAATTTTTTTGTTTTTTGTTTTCCTGCATCGCATACAGGTTTGTAAATGGTAGATGTGGAACTGACTAGTAGGGGTGTGCGAAGCAGGCCTTATTCAATTGGGATTTGGATTTGGCCTGAATCAGAGACTGATTTGATTAATTGATTCAGAGCACGGTCCCTGATTTGATTTGGTTGAATCCAAATCTAAAGACTTGATGCTGATTTGGAGAATAGAGACAGCTTTAAAAGTTTTTTCTACCTTGAGGTAGCAGGTGCAGCTTGCGATTGCTGTGATGCTGGGGCACGTGGAGCATCCCATAGGAGTGCGGGGGCGGGGGCCTTCAACTGCTCAGCAGCAAACCCGGAAGTGGGCCAGAAGTACTTCCAGTCCACTTCTGGGTCTGTCGGGAAATGCACAGGGGGCTCCCCGTGCCCCACCCCCTGGCTCAGCGATTGGCCGCAGGGGGACCCCAGGTGCCCCCCTAGACCCGGGAGGTACCAGTCACCAAGCTGGGGAAGTTTGGGGGTGGGGGGGCCCAGTGTGCTCCCCGGTGGACCCAGAAGCGCTGCTGGTCCACTTCTGGGTCTGCTGCCAAGCACATTGGGGAGCTCCCCCCATACTTCAGTAGGACACTCCATGTGCCCCAGGATCGTAGCACTCACGAACCCCTGCTACCTAGAGGTATGTAGAAAAAACATTTAAAGCTGTGCCTATGTCCGAATCTCTGAATCTTTCTGAATTTCTCTGAATTGATTTAGAGGGTTCCGATTTGATTCAGAGAGATTAAAGGGTCCTCTGATTTGATTTGGATTCAGAGATTTGGCCACCAAATCAGGCCAAATCTCCGCCGAATTGAATTGGGGACTGAAGCTTCACGCAGTCCTATTGACTAGTCTCAGGGCTGGTAACCTTTTGAAGCTGTTGGCCAGAGCAACCTGGCTCCAGTTCTGCTCTGTCGGGTAACACTGCGGCGAGCTCGGCTTCTCGCCTCCTGCCTTCCCCCCCCCCGCAGCTGGTTTCTGCTTGGGTTTTTAAATCTCCCAGGGCAGTGTTTGCAGCTGACATCATCAGCTGGCCACCACCCAGCTTGATTGATAGCCACTTGAAGAGCTGGCACAGTGCCGGCTTGTGAGGCTCCCTTCCTCTCCCTGCCTGCCTTCCGAGTAAGTTTTCTGTGGTGCTGGGGTCCCTGGGCCCTCCTCTGGTAGCATCGGGGTCTGTTCCCGGTGCTTCCAGCCCCTGAGGGTGGCCCCTGCCACCACACCCCTTTACATCGCATCAAAATAATCATCAAATATTTGGATAGAGCAGCCTTTTCCATGAATAACTTTGTGGTTGACTAGAGAGGAGGATAGTGACCTAACAGTGGGCAGCAATGTCTTTTGTGCCACCCTATAGGTTTGTGTTCAGCCTGTTTAAAGCAGAGAGGTCTCCTGTGGTGTGTTGAAGCTATTCTGTCCTCTGGGCCTGTGATCAGTTTTCTTCCTGAGGTGTTGCAACAGGAAGCCCAGCAAGTTCTCCCTGTCACTGTTTCAGTTCAGTAGGAGGCATAACAATTGAAATCACTGTTTTCCTTGCTTGGTGCTTGTTTGTTTGGATGCATCAAACTTCTGTGGGTATGGTACTGCCACAAAATTGCTGATATTTTACATCACTTCAACTTTCTCTGTACATTATCTGCAGCTTTAAAATTAGCAGTGTTGTCCATTTGTATAGGACCACAACAGCCTTCAATTTTTGGTGTTTGATTATACTTTCTGATACAGGTTATTTCAGAATTAAACCTTACCTCTTCTTTGGCATTGAAGCAAGGACAAATCACTTGCATTTATTCACTGATTTTTTTTTTGATTTTTTTTAAAAATTTTTTTTAAGGGTTATTGGATAGGCAAGATTAATAGGAAATAAATCTGCAGGAAGTAATCTGCAGCTTCTCTCTTAATATTCCTAGTGGGTATAACAAACCCTTTCCTTCCTACAGGTACCTAAACAGCTGTGTAACAAGGACTAGCTTAATACATAACCCCCCGATACAATTTTTTTATATTTCTTAATAATCATTAGATGATCCAAAGTAGGGGTGCACCAATGAAAGATTTTTCTTGGCTGATACTGATAGTAAATTATTAAGCACCCATACTGGTGGATGCCAATCTGATAACCAATATTTAGTAATAATGCAAGGCATTTTAAACTACTGATACAAATAAGGCTTTTTGTTTGTTTGTTTTACATTTATAATACACAAACTTTAGTTCAAGTGCTCCCACTTCCATTTCTAAACGTGGAGACATTGATACAGGAGTCGCGGCAACACTTTTTAATTAGAGTCGCTGTGGAAGCCACTCTAATTAAAGGGCTGACCCCCTCCACCCCTACTCTGAGCACATGGAAAAGTGCCTGTACCAGTTGCAGCAGATGGGGCTAAACTAGCAGTGCCTGCAACTGGCTGTGTGGAGACCTTCAGCTGCCCTTGACCCCCAGCCTGGGTGCAGCTCCCTGAACTTGCCCAGCAGGGCTGAGGGGAAAGGTGTGGGCCTTCCTGGCTGCCCAGGACTGGGTGGTCTCTAGGCTAAGCTCCATGCTCTCCTCCCTCTGCCCAAGGGCGGTGTCATGGGACCGTTCTAGGCCTGGAGAAATCAGGCCACTTTTTCCCTGCAGCTGGGCCCCAGGTCCTGGGTGCTAGACTCCAGCAGGGGATGGGCCCTTCCCCTCCTGGTGGTGCCGCTGCCAGCGGCAGGGCAAGCCCCTGTACTCCATGGGGAAGACTGAATGGATCCAGCCCTGGGAAGGCCAGGACCTGGCTGGGCTGGAGGAAGGACCCTGCTGTATATAGTTACGGGTGGAGGAGAAGAAGTGGCTGTCGTAGCCCCTATCAGGCTCTGTCCCCAGCCTCTGGGGCGTGGACCCCTGGGCACTGCAAACTGAGTCATGCCGGGCAGCTCTGCCCACCCTTCCCTGCCCCAGTCACATCTTTACAGGAATCTCCTTGGCCCCAGCCTGGAGTCTGCACTGAACCAGTTGTGGCAGCTGTTCTGCTCCAGCCCAGCCTTGCCTGCTGGTGAGGGGATGGGGGTGCATCTGGAGTCAGCCCAGCTTGTGGGGGGGAGTCCAGGTGTCTTGGGGTCCAGCCCCACGGGTAAGAGGGAGACCAGGTGTCTGGGGACCCAGCTAGAAGGCATAATTATTGGAAAACATTATTGGCTACAGTGGCCAAAAAAAGTTGATGGCCAATACTGTCATTTCCCTTTTTATCAGTGCCAGTCCAATAGGCAATCAGTATATTGGCACACCTCTAGTTCAAAGAACTAAATCCTAGTTCTGTGCCAGCAGTTCAAGGAGCTAATTTTCCAAGAAGAAACATCTTTCTGTGGACTAAGTTTGTAGATTGATCGCTAAACTATTTATCTATCTATCATCATCAAAGAGCAATGCCAAATTATGAGTTTCTGAATTTACCTGGCTTCCTTGTTAAGATTATTTCTATAAGTGTAGTAGAATCAAGGGATTGGTCATTATCTAATTAAGGGATAATATAGTCCTCTGATTCATATCCAGTACAGACTGGAGAGGCCCAAAGGTTGCTTTTATTTTACAGCTGCTTGGTAGCTTATATACAAAAGATAATAGATCCCAGTGAGCAGGTGTCTGTGTTGCAAAACTGCTTTCTGGTTCATAGTATGGCACCCTTCTTAAACTTCAGCTAGGGCCAAAGATTGAGAAGATGGGGAAACTGTACTCCTAACACACTTCTGCTCCTCCTCCTCCACACCTTCTACCTTCCCTCCATGTCATGGTTAAAGAATATGGCAGAGGAGTATTGGGAAGTTTGCACTGTTTCTGCTTGGTCTATTTATTACCATAACAAAGGACATCTCAATTTTGTACTTTTTGAAAAAGGCTACTGTCAATAAAAACTGTTTTCAGGCCTGTACAAACCTAATTCAGTGATGTAATGAACAGAGAAAAGGAGTCTCCTTTTGCACATTCTGCAAGCAAATTTCAGTGAATTTCTATAGATTCTTATTTTTTTGGGGTATTCGTTACTATCTTTCCTTTTCCGTTGAAACACTTACAAGAGTGCAGCTAATTTCTACGACAGCTGTACGAAGGAGCTTTTAAGAAACATTTACTTCCTGCGGAAGCAGGACAAAAGTCATTTCCTAGTGACTTCAGTTTGCATAGGACCAATGCTGACAAGCTTTTAAGATAAGCATTAGTGATGGCTAGAATTTATTCGGGGTGTTTTTATAAGCTGACCTGTTGGATCAAATCACAGGAATTTTTTTAAAAAGTGGAGACCTTCAACGACTTCATTCAATTTTTTTAAAAACAGCTTTAGGCAGCATGTCAGGACTATGTAGGTGTCAACAACTGCTCTGTTATACTTAGATTTCTCTCTAAGCTTTTTGAGGGGGGGAGTTGTTTCTTTTTTAACTTATATAATACATGCTCACTGTTATGTTGTTTGTATTTCTTTTTTTTTCTTGTTCTTTCCTGGTAGTGTGGTAACAAATTGAGTTATAGCATCTGTCACTGCTGTGGTTCTAGGCCTGCAGTGTGTGTCATCCCTGAGCACAATTAGTACCACCACATATTTGTTCCGTCTGAGTTATTCAACTGAAGGAACGCCTATAGATAAAGAATTATTTTGTGTTGTGTTAACATTGTTTGCTTTAGAAATGGTTTAAGTAGATGCCTGTGTTGGCTTAAACACTAAAATGCCAAGAAATGACAAAGGACTGTGCAAAAGTAATGACTACAGGGAACTGTGTGATGTTTAGGACATCTGAAAATCAACCTGCTTAGTTGGAAACATGACTTGAAGTTTCTTGTTCAAAAGATGTTGGTTCAAAGTTAGTACAGTAACCTTTAGCTCAAATCTAGTTCTGAGGGATGTTCACTTCTGTCTTGATTCCAGATGAAAATTTTTCTAATGCATGCAGTCATCTTTCACAGACCAAATGAATAGGTCCAACCAATTGATCCTTATATCAGACAAAGTTCAGTAAGAACAGTGAACACACCTTTTCACAACCATATTCTTTGAGACGGGGTTTGTCTCTTGTTTTCTCTCAAAGTGCAAGGCCAGGGGATTAATCCTTAATTTTCCTCATGGAAAATATATCATTTTTTCCCATACTGACCTCTGGTTATGATTGGCATTGGTAAATTTTGCAGGCCTGTTTTGTCTGGTTCTAGTTTTAGAAATTTTTTAAAAAAAATTCTGTTTTGGAAGAATCTGGAGTTCAACATTTTCATCTTAGTTTTGGGTCAAGAATTTAAACAGCTTGATTTAAGTTATTTGGGGGGAAAAAGTCATGCATGAAGACCTCAGAACAACTTTTCATTATCCAAATATGTGGGTAAGGAATTGAAAATGCTGCATTGATTTAGCATTTTTTTTCTTGACAGGGTTTGCTTTGGAAAGTGAATTTTTGGCTTTTCCAGTCAATACTTGGGTAGGGTGAACAATCAGCCTGTGTTGTCTCTTGAGATTTTTTTCAGGGTATCCTCCTGAAGTATACTACATGTTATGAGTAGTATTGTATTTAGACATCAGGTTTTCAAGGCTAAATCCTAAGTTTCCTATGGTTGTATCTTGCTTCTCCATACTTGTCATTCAGTGCTTAACTCATTCCTCCCCTTTTTATATGTGAATAGTAAGGTAGATTTTTCCATGCTCTTTACTTGGTGTGCTGTATTTTAGATTACATACAAAGGTGCTTGTTATGTGAAATGAATCTTTTTCTTTCGGTAGTTTAGAAAGAAACTTTTTTTTTTTTGTATGAGCAATGTCTTAAATGAACTTAGTTTCCTGTATGATATCATCTTGTGTTTTTGCTGCTTTTCATTCTGCATTGGTAGTGTCAATGTTAGGATGCCCAGATTCTTTAATGGGCAACTCTTTGTGTTTTTATTAAAATGTGTGTGTATTTGATAACTTAGACTATAGTATTATATAGGCTGTTTGCTAGCAGAAGGGTGGCCAACCTGTGGCACGCATGTCACAAGCGGCATGGGCAGCCTCTGTAGCATATGGCAGATCAGGAAGGAAGCAGAAAGAGCGGCAGATTGGAGGGGAAGGTGATCGGAGTGGTACATGGGTAGGGTGTGGGGCACATCTGCCAAAGAGATTGGGTTCCACTGTGCTAGTATATACCAATAGTTATATGCTAAACATAAAGCTACAGTGGAGAGGCACAGTGCTTTGTAAGTGAGTTTGATGTTCATTAAGGGAGCAAAGGGACAATATGAATAAAGTTTACTGCAGTGTGATCACATAATTGTGGTTCTGTGGTGGTTGGGTGCTGTTTACTGTATGAAAAACACGAAAAATATAGATGGATCAAATTAATATACTTGAGGCCAAAGGAGGAGGCAAATGCTTGAAGGAATGTAAAATGAAGAAAGAGGTTGACATCTTGGTGAACTAGAGAGCAGTGGTGTTTATAAAGCACTACATGGATATTTACTGCCACACATTGCTTTTAAGAACCATGAGGTGCGTGGTATTTATATCTTGGGCAGGAGAAGGTAATGATTAAGAAGGGATTAAAATACCACTTGTTTTAAAGACTTCCTTTAACATCAGGTGTAAATTTTATAATTGATTTCCCCTCCCACACCTTAAATCCATGTGACCCTTCAAGCTAAGAGTAGATTGACTATAGCAGTATGATTTCATCATGTTTTCCTACCAGGCTAGGCATTAATGGCTATACCCTGTTGGAAATTATTAGTAAAATAAGAGCTGTCCAGAGCAAGACAGCTCTGCAGTCTGCCCTGGTTTATTAAGTTACCTTAAATGTAAAAAGTAATTCCATTTCAGTTTCTTGTTTGGCCTTTCATCATGTAAGGAGTACAGTGCAATGTGTTTACTTTTTCTTTCTGCATTCCCATCAAAAGTAATGCAAAATATCACAAGATGCAGGTTTTTAATTACTAAGCACTGTTAAAATCAAACTTTTAAGGAATTTGAACTTGAATTAAAATGGGAAATATTGATGGAGGTCTTTGTTCAGATCATGACAAATGTAACTGTGTACGTTAGTTTGTTTTGTTATTTTTTAAAGAGAAACCCAGCAAACCTTTAAGCACAGCACGTTGTTAAATGTGTTAATTTTAACATGTATATTGTTAAATATAGAGTGGTTTTTTTTTATTGTTATTTTATTGCTTTCCTTCATGCTGTGCTTGTTTTTCCTTAGCTCCTGTAGAGGGCATACAGATTTAAAAAACTGGCTGTTATTAGGCTGATGAAGGGTCTGATGAAGGTTTCCTCACCACTCAGAGCTACGTTCCATTTAGGATCTTATCTTTGTTTTATCTACATTTAATGGGGCCTATTCTTTGAATCTTAGATTTATAGCTTCCATTGCCTTGGCACTGGCCCACTCTTTGGCCACCCTAAATGGAATACACACACACAGTTGAACGAGAGAAGTTGCTGACCTGTATAGTATCTGGAATTCTTTAAGCTGTGTTTCCTGTTTACATGTTCCAAGATCATTTCTCCTTCTGCTTCAGAGGAGGTTAGCCTACTCCCTGCATCATTTTTTGTGGTCTGTGTTGAGGACATAAAAGTACTTGGGCTGCATGACTGGCTGCAATGGACACTGGCCAAAAGGCTCTTAATTTCAAGTTTGCAGAGTACACACACATCAGATGGTGAAAATGTATTGGGACAGGGCTTCCTGAAGAACTACAGTTACTGTATAGAGAGCAGTTTTCTTGTCCTTCAAAATACCTTCTTCCAATGTTGCTTTTTAAATGAAAATGGTAATCATTTTGACACTGAAACACGAATTTATCCTTCTCTTCTTTGAAATAGACAAGTCAATGGAATGTGCTGAATGTAGCAGCAGGAACATTGTAGAATAAAATCAAGTTCTGGATAGCAAAAAAATGCTGTCCTTTGGAAAAATTGCTTGTTATTGCTTGGCTCTGCAGGGGAGGGAAGCCCCAGGCAGGGAAGGCAGCTAGCTCCAGAGCCTGAAGTTTCTCTCTGGTGCTGCATAGCCCTGGCAGGGAAGACACCTGGCTCCAGCACATGGGCTTCTCTCCCTGCTGTGTGAGTGCAGGGGCTGCGTGAGTGGCAGGGAGCACCAGCAATACAGGCAGCCACGCAGCAGCTGTGCCCCCCTGCTGTGGTGTGCAGCGCTGGCTGGAGCCATGCCCCACCGGGTGCCTGTGCCCTGAGTGCCCCACCTGCTGCTGCTGCTGTTACTGCTTGCCAGGGCTACGTACCATGGAGGGTGTGTGGGGATTCCCACACCCCTCCTTTCCCTCACTCCCACGTGCTGCCCATCCCAGCTCTGCACTACTGCCATTCCCTCTCTCCCTTGGCACAGGCCCCACGTTGCTGTTAGAAATGGAATATTGTTAGAAATGGAGTATTGTTAGAAATGCACAGCTTGCATCTTGCACCTGATAAGAAAGAAACACTGCTAAGGACTTTTTTTCCTTTCCCAGCCTTGCCACAGCTTTTCTTAAGCTAAATCGCAGACTCTCCCCCAGCTTCTCCCTAGCCTTTCTCATACAGATTGCAGAAGCTGGAATGCAACTGACTGTGTCCTTGAAAAGGGGGAAGGGGGGTTGAACTCTTGGTGATCTATAGTAGTTTCTGAGCATGCTTAATTAGCTGATGCATATTTACCTCTCCGCCCTGCATACTTAAGTAGTTAATTATACTATACATGCGATGTATGTAGTGATGTAACCACATGTATGTTTGTATGAAACGGAAGTGAGCGGTAAGAGTTCCTGTTTCTGCACATGTGCCCAGGAGGGAGGAGATAAATACAGCCTGCAAAATTCCTTTGTGGGTTCGGAGTAATCTGAGTTCTTGACTCTGCTCTGACCCTGTTTGCAAATATACCTTTTGTGCCATCTAATGAGTGTGTGTCTGTGATTTTTGTGGCCTCCAGAGAAATGAACCGCTTTATGCATCATTGCCCCCAGCCCCAGCCCCACGGTTCAGGCTCCCTCCCTGGAGCCAACAGGAGACCAGGGAAGTGAGCAGGTCCCGGGGCTGCAGCAGGAGCAGCCCTGCATGGAAGCTGTATGCTGGCCGGCCAGGCACTTCTGCCCCCAAGGGTGGGAGCCAGGCAATAGGGTAGTTTTTGAGGCTGCGTGTACATGTGGGAGACTCCCTTGCACCCCGGTGGGTGGGGCACAATTTGTTGGTGGGCTCTGTGGGTTGCATGAAAGTGCTTGGTAGGCCAGATGTGGCCCGCAGGCCATATTTTGCCCACCCCTGTTCTAGGAGCACCTATGCCTATGATATGCTATGGGTATTTCCCATGCTTTTGGGCCTTGTGTGTTGTCCCATGGGCCTGGGAAGAAATTGTTTTCCCCCTCCTGTAACTACACATCAGGAAGATTTTTTTCACCTTTTTCTCAGAAGCTGCAGCCAAGCCTAGCAATTTTTTCACCTTTGTCATGGCTGCAGCCAAGCCTAGCAATTTTTTACTAGAGTGTGACATTGCTTCTGCTGTGTTTAAAGCCCAGAGGTTCCTTGTTAGAGGGTCTTGCCTCTGCTCAGAGTCAGATCAATCACTACATTTGACATCAGAAGAGACTTTTACCTCATGGTCAGATTGGTACGGACTGCGGGGGTTTCTGCTTTCCACTGGAGCGGGGGGCGTGACTCTTCCTTGGATCTCTTGAGCATATTTTAGCAACCCTTGTAAGAGCAGGACATGAGCTCCCTGCTTAACATGTGGCAGACTGGGGTGCTGTGTACTGTGGCTGTGAAAGTTGCCTCTAATTTTACTAACAGGTTAGACAAAGATTTGCTTAGGGTGGTTTAAGGAGGATCCTGTCTCAGGCAGAGGTTTGGACTAGGTGACCTCCAGAAGTCCCTTCCAGACCTACTTTTTCTATCACTGTGATTCCAAGTTGCAGGTTTCCTTCTCCACATAGCAGCTGACTGACTTTCTACAGCTCTAGGTTGGTTTCTTTCTTCAGTGATGTGCATTGGAGAGAAGAGAGGCATTTTAAGCATTAGGAGTTGATTAGGATCTTCATGTAGTACATATAAAATGATGACTAAAACCAATAGCATTCACAATATTATTTTCGATTAACTTTAGTTATCCTTAATTAAGATGGATTTATTCTAAAGCTGTATAAATGCTATGATTACTGTTAATATCCTCACCTCTTTATAAAAGCTTTTTCTTTTTTTTCTTTTTTTAAACTAGCGGTATTTCCTTGTTGGCAGCAATCCTGCAGAAACCAAATACCGTGTTTTGAAAATTGATCGCACTGAACCAAAGGATTTAGTTGTAATTGATGATAAGGTAAGAGCTTCTTTATTTAGGACAACTGGAAAACTTACATATGAAGAATGTTAAATATGTCAAACTGCTTTGAATTTCATGTGTGTGATCAGTTCTTAATGTAATTTCAAGTCTCCAAACATTTCTCTTGCATCCGGCTAACTTCTTTATTATATTTTCGTGTCATTCACTTGTTAGTCATGAACTCCTCCCACTTAAGCAATAGTTGTTTGTTTTGTTTTATGTACAATTATGTCATTCCTAAATACAAAATAGCGCCCTCAGCTGCTTCTTACTAAAATATTTTGGATCTCTTTTGTTTGAAATCAGTATAGATGTGAAGGAAGGTGAACGTGGGCAATGAGTCCAATACTGTACAAAACAGAATAACAAATTGTACCTCTCTGAGACTTCATGGTTACAAGCCTTAGTCATATTTAACTCGACTTAGCATGAGTACTTCCTCTGAAGTAAATGGGAAATACATGTGCATAATGTGCAAGCGTATATCTTTTTCAGGAACAGGGCATGAATCTTCAGTCCTGTAAAGGCATCAGCCTGTTCCAAGAACCATTCTACTCAGTAGAAATCTGCATAGGTAAAAGGATCTTTTGGTAGTATTAGGGCCCAGGAAATAGAGACAGCAGTTAAAAGTACAGAAAGCACCAAGTTGCCATGTGGTGGATTAGGTCAGGGTTTTTCCTATTCCCTTTTAAAAAATAAATAAATCCACCACGCAGGTGAATAGAGAGTAATGTTGAAAACATTTGAGTGATAAGGAGAGAGAAATTAGTATGGGGAAAATGTGAACAACTAATTATTTTCTATAGATATGATGCAAAGGTTTGTAATTTGGAACAAGCTATATGTTGAAAGGGCAGATTCTAAATTTGTAAATGATTTGTCTAAGACAAACACTGCTTATGTCCTTGGCTGTTTCATAGGACTGTTCTTGGGCTGAATGTAACAATGAAGATCAGTTCCCAAAATATGAAAGCCATGATGCTTTCTTTAGTCATAATTCTAGTCTAAAAAGTGCCATTAAACAAATAAATTTTACCCTTGTGTGCTATTAAACAGTACTGACAATCAATGGGGTGTGCTAATTATGTATTTCTTTTTTAAGCATGTATATACGCAACAAGAAGTGAGGGAACTTCTTGGCCGCTTAGACCTGGGGAACAGAACAAAGATTGGACAGAAGGGCTCCTCTGGGTTATCTCGAGCGGTCTCTGCTTTTGGTATAGTAGGTAATGGTCTCTTTCCTTTCCTTTTTATGTTTAAGAAAGTAGAGGCAGGCATAACACAGCAATTGTCACATTGTACAGATATTACGTTAACAGATATTAAAGTATTTTTTGCACTTTCTGCAGTGTTCTGTAGATGTTTTATATCGCACTTGTACAGATATCAGCCAGCAAAATGTCAATTCTGGGCATCTTCTGCTCTCATTAGTATCACCACTGGGAATGAATAGTACATAAATCATGCAGGAATTTTCTGAGTCAGCAGAGCAGATAGAACAGGGGTGAGCAAAACGTGGCCTGCCAGGCCGCTCTGTCCAGCTCATGGGGCCCCTAAAAAACTTAGAAAAATAATATTTATCTGCCTCTGGCTGCCTGTTATGCAGCCTTTGATGGCTTGCCAAAACTCAGTAAGCGGCCCTCCGCCCGAAATAATTGCCTGCGCCTGGTGTAGAACATAGGAATTTGCCTGATTCTGGAGCCAAGTCTAGGTTTGGGGGCATGTTGTAGTTTCATGTTTTGACCTGTTTCCTATCCTGCTTCTCCTGAAGCACTCGAGCTCACTTTCTAATGTTTGCTTAGTTGATACTTCTTGAAAGAATATTGGAAAAGGTGGCAGCCCATCCAGACTGATTAAACCTAATTTACATTGCTATGCTCCCCAGTGTCTGAACCTAAAGCTCTAGAGAATGTAGAGATTGGGCTACTTTGAAGGTAAATACAAAAAACTGAGGCCTCTGACAAAATGCTGCATTCCTGCAAATGGATTATTGCGTGCTTATTGGAGTCAGTTTTCCTGTTCGCTTTCTTTAGTTTTGGTCATTTTATTAATACCTACATGATAATAAAAATGTGCAACTTAAATTGGGAAATGTTAAATTAATTTGAGGAAAGTATCCTCTTCATAAGAGAGAGATGAATACTTTCAGAGTACCCCAAAACTCAGGAATCTCATTCAACATTCATTTTATCCATATATGAAGTAAGTGACTTCCTGTTTAATTAGACCTTGTTCGCTGAAAATTTTGCAGTATATTTTGGTCATCTATGAAAATGAACCTTTTTGATGACAAGAAAATTGCAGTTACCTTACTTAATCAAACCAGCAGTTCATCAGTCTTGTGTGGTATTTCTAGATGCCTCTGAAAAATGCTTGTAAGGGTAACTTCTCTCTAACCATCTGCAGTTATTGGTTCTCTTATGCTGTACAACATGATGTTTATATTCCATATATATTTACCTTATCTGATGTAATCTGGATATGGTAGTTATCTAACTTATGTACTACTGAGAGAGGGAGGTTTATGCGTTGGGAAATACGTGCTCAAGAAATATTTAGGTATTCAAGTCTTTGACATACACTTTTCTGCTGCCCTGTAAATGCATGCTGGAGGAGATCTGAAAATAACATTAATCTTTGAAGATGTCATAATATGTGCTCTTTAAAAGAGAAAAAAGTCAGAACTTTTATAATAAATATCTAAGCAGCATATTTGATATGAGAACTAAATTTGAATGAAAGCCATGTCCAGATGTCTCTTGCCAAACCACTTAAGTGAATTCATGACCCTTTCCTCTGGACAACAGAGAAATTCTTCCCCAAGTTTCCCATTTCAGAGGAATGAAAAAAGACTGGGTTGACTCCATTCTCTAGGCTCCACTTGCTTCTGGGAATGAAATGGACACTATTTCTATTTTTTCTGAAAGCTGAGAAGGAGAGTAGACTTTCTCATCACTTAATTCTTCTGGCTTAGCAGATAAATGACCTTGCATTTTTCCCACTTCTACCTTATATAAGTACAGTTTTACTCCATCCTATCACTTTGCAAAGCAGGTAGAAAAGTGTTTGCTTCTCATTCTAGAGCCAAGTTAAGACATTTCCCATTTTTAAAAAAACGCAGAAGCCCCTTTTAAATGTAGGGGACCATACCAGGAGGCCAGAAGCTTTATTCGTGATCAAACTCTGGATAGGCAAGAATTGTATTTGATTTTAAAGGGATGCATAATGGACATTTATAGAGACAGTTCAGTTCATCAGTTATTTTTAGTACTTGAACATAGGAAAAAGTTTAGCTGCCATTTAACAATGCAAGCTCAGTAGCCTAGCTGCTGTGAATGGAAGATTTTGATTTTTATTGTTGGCAGGGAGCCTTTCCCTGTAGAGGTGGAAGCATTTTTTTCCAAGGGGACTAATAAAGAAGGAGCAACAAAAATCACTGTACTTTAAATCACATTGCAGACTCCTGCAGTGAAAGGGAAAAACAGCAGAAGCATTTGTTCTTATCTTTTACTTTGAGCTCTGATGTATTGAGTGAGAGCTTGATTGTTTAGCTAGATGCACCCAAAAATGTGAATATTTTGACTGAAATCATCAATTGTGTTAGTAATGTGGTTGTGTTGGTGAATGCATTTCAGATTTGTTAACCAGCAACAAGTGCTCACAGAGATGCATTTGCTTTGAAATTTCTTAAAATGTAACTTTGCGATAAAATGTGTGTAGTGAAGAAGACCATAAGAAAATAAACTTTTAGTTCAGCCAGTTATTGTAAAAACAAGCAAGCAAAGTATAACATTCAAGAATTTAAAATTGTGCAAAGGACTGAAAATAGTATCTGATATTGGTCTTCTGAACATTGCATTTGATCATCTCAGCTAACGCATCCAAATCTCAGTAAATGGTGTTTATTTGTTATCTGTCCTCTATTTTGAATAGGTTTTGTCAGATTTTTAGAAGGCTACTATATTATCTTAATTACAAAAAGAAGAAAGATGGCAGATATTGGTGGACATGCAATATATAAAATAGAAGATACAAATATGATCTACATTCCAAATGACTCTGTACGAGTCACTCATCCTGATGAAGCAAGGTAAATGATGCTTTTTACTGAGGTTTTCTAGCTAATGTTGAAACTTTTATAAACTCTGGTTCATAGTCCCAGCGTTGCTGGCCTAGCCCCTGGCCCAAAGCCCACAGCAGGCAGCCTGCCCTTGCCCGTTACACAAATCTGGGGGGCACATGACCCCATGCCTCCCCTGGGGGTGTGTGCAGCAGTGGGGAGCCACCCTGCTTCCCTGCAACCCCTGGACAAGCTGCCTGCAGCTCTGTCCTGCACCCTGCCCCACCCCAGTTGGGTAGTGCCTGGCCCTGCCTCTGCCCTATTCCCTCTATCACTGTGTGGATCTCGATCTACTCAACACCCCTCCCCCCTCTCAGAGTTACCATCTGGATGCTGCTCTCCAAGTTGCTGGGCTGTATATTGGCTATAGGATCAGTATCGGCTGATATGGCTAATTAATAATTGGCCATTGGTATTGGCCAAAAATATCTTTATCGGTGCACCCCTAGTTCATAGACTTCCCTCTGTTATATACTTCAGAAGGAAGCAGTTTATTGAACATCTGAGCCTGGTTCTTTAATGCTTCTTACTACACTAGTTTTATGTTGATAAACCGGAACAGTAGAGTACAGAATTTGGCCATAAATTCTGCAGACTTTACCCAGAGGGGAAAATGCATCTAAGTCATGCTTCTGCATGGGTTTGCCCACCACTTGCATTGTTTGTGTCAGCTACAACTGTATGGCCTGCATGACTATTGGGAGCATGTCAACACTAATACTGGTTTATACTTTAATGCTGTCCCTTTTGAGTAGCACTGGATTTACTATTGTCATGTTAACTTATTGAAAGGAGTCCCTTGCATTCCACAATGTTTGTTGAATGGATGGGGAAAAAACCCAGTTGCAAAATGTTCTCAGACCAGATACACTGCTGCTGTTGTGGAGGGTACTGGGCTGGCCCAGGATTGAGGCAAGAAATATGCATTTATCAAGATTTAGCAAAGTGGCTTCTCTTAAATGGAGCATTTTTCTTGCAGATGCCCCCTTGACAGGATGTTTCATGTAGAAAGGAATATAGTCCTCTGAGATTTTATAGTCATGAACAATATGCAAATATATCCCAGCTTTATTTTTAGCAGGATTGAGGGTAATTTATTTCTGGATCACAGACAAGTAGTATAGCTAAATTTATTTACTGGTCTTGTACAGTGTGCAAATTATCTAAAGGTCACACAAATCACCATAAACTAACTACAGACAATAAATCTAGGTAGTGATAGCTATTAAATAAATGTGGATATTATGACACATAATTATAAAAGTATAATGCACATTTGGTACTTCTTGTCCAGAACTAACAGGGAATATGATTGAAATAACTAAATCAAGATGTAGAGGTATATGATGTTTACCGTTTGGGATTTTGAATTGATTTGAATCTTTCCTACAAAGAGGTTGTGTGGTGCTTGGCATCTAGAGAATTGCTAGGGATATGGTAGGTTGAAGTAGATATTGGGATTGTTTCCTTAAGTGATAGTACTGTATCCTACAGCTGATAATCTTTGGGAGTTTGGGTTAAGTACTGCCAGCTCTGGTCTTTAACTTATAGAAAATAAAATTGCAACAGAAGTGCATCTATTGCAGCTTAGTCGGTCCGGTCCATTGCTGCTTTTGCAAGGTTACTTTTTACTGGAAGTAACAAAAAAAAAAAAAAAAAAAGATTTGTGAGGGAACTCTGAAGTAGTGGCTAAACAAAGGATATCCGATTCACCCAGCCCTTCATCACATTTATTGTAGCAGGATTGTCTGGCTGACGAAACACAGTGAAAACATATAATTGTAGTAATATAGCTGAGAATTACTGGAGACAATGAGGTTTTTATGTAACTTGATTGGTGAGGTCATCAGACTGATTTTTGTGTGTGTGTGTGTTTGTGGTTTTTCTTTTGCAATAATAACCTCTTGCTGTGTGGAAATAAAACTTGTATTCCCTAATCAATTATATTTTGTTTAGATATCTGCGAGTCTTTCAAAATGTGGACCTATCTAGCAACTTTTATTTTAGGTAAGTGTTTATCATAACCCTTCTACATGTTACAGCTATAATCCAATTAACTGGTTAATTGGGGATCCTGGTTTTCTGTGTTTAAAAATTGCAGATTCTCTGATAAGAATTCCAAATTCTCTGATTTTAAAAACCCTAAATCCAAATGAAACAGCCCTGTATATATGTGTCAGCCGAACACAATGTTTTCTTGATATATTTAAAAATGTAAAGCATTTTGGAAGCCTACCAATGCCTCAGTCACTATAATAAAATTAATTCTAAATACCTATAAATTTTGGCATTTGATTTTGGTTTTTTAATCATGGAAAATCAGAGTCTCCCCTGCCCCCTTCGCTGACCAAGACGCGGGTCTGGCTGCAGCTGTTGTTTTCCCCCTCCTCCTCACCCCCCACTGCTTTAGCAGCACTGATTATGCTGGTGCCTGGCCCATGCCATTGTCGCTCACTCCCCACCCACAGCCCCCTGCTTTACACAGCTCTGATGAGGCTACAGGGCCAGGGACTTAGATCTGCAGCCCCCTACCCACCCCCTGCAGGAGTGCCTGAGCCCTGGCTGCTGCCTGTAAGAGGTAGCAGCTTCTGTGTCCCAAGCAGAGCATGAAGCCTGACTCCCCCTTCCCCACAGATGCACAGCTGGAGCAGATCACATGGGGGTGGGGGGCAGATGCAAGCTGGCAGCTGGAGGCTTGGGGCTCTCTGTCTTGCTGCCTTCCACACAGGGACCTCCACAGCCCAGTGGGTGGGAGCCAGTGCAGCAGGGAGAGTGGGACAAGGAGGCTTGGTGGTGCTGCTGCTGCGATCTCCACGTTGCCATGGCAAGGCATTTCCTGCCTACCTGGCAACAGTTGGGGACAACTCCATGCTGCCATCCTCTATACTGCTGGGCAAGGTCACCTCACCATGGTGGTGCAGAGCTCCCAGCAGTGGTGTCAAGCCTCCTCACCTCACTCTGCTCTCCTGCCGTGCTGGGTCCTGTCCACTGGGCTGTGGAGGCCCTGGAGGGAGGGCAGCAGGGCAGGGAGCCCTGAACCCACAGCAGGTAGCCTGCATCCCCCCCCACCCTCTGCACAAATCTGGGAGGCGTGTGCCCGCCATGTTCTCCCCTGGAGTGCATACAGTGATGAGGAGCCAGCAACCCCTCCAGCCCCTGGATGAGCCGGTCGCTGCTCCATTCCGCTCCCTGACTGGGCCCTGCGGCCGCACATTCCCACCCAGGCCCTGTGCACCAGCCATGCCCAACTCCGTCCCACACTATGGGGGGCCTCATTTCCACACTCCCCCCCCGGCCAGACTTACCTTACCTGTAGGGAACTGTGGGAGCTACTTTCCATGCTGCCTGGCTGCCACATGTGCGCACACACGTGCACATGGCGCCCCCTGCCTGATTGCCCTCCTCCTGCTTCCCCAAACCCCTTGCAGGTTGGAACTCTGCCAGACTGCAAGGGGAACCTTGCTGTTTCCCATGCTTTTCTCATTAAAAAAATAAAAATCTCCATTTTTCTCCTTAAAATGAGAAAATCCATGTTTTACTGTGGTTTTTCCATGGCAAATGGCCATGGGGAGGAGGAGCTGGGCTCCGCAGTCGGCTTGGGCTGCAGCAGCCACCATGTACCATGGGTGGCATCTAGCACTCGGGAGCCATAATTGGAATAACATTTAGATCTGCCCTCAGTAACTGAGTGTTAAAAATTGAAATTGTCTTAGATAATTTAAAACCTTGGTTTGAATTTCATTCATAACTTAGAACAGTTTGGTATAGCTGGATTTCAGGTTTTGCAGTTATCCAGACGTGGAGGCTTATGTTGTTGTAAATGCACTATATTAATGTTTATAAAGTATCTTGGGGACTGAACAGGTGATTTAGCACTATATATCTACAGCTTGTCTCTCTTGTTTGTACTTCATTTGCTTTTGTATGCAAAGTAGACAATGCAATATTAAATAGCCATACAGGTAAGGAATGAAAGTTTTCAGAAGAGTTTCATGTTTCTGTAGTTCTGACAAAAGCTTAATCTTGGCATCAGCTACAGCTATGATCTGTCACACTCCCTTCAGTATAATCTTACTATCCTGAGAATGCCACTTGAGGTATTAAAAACTGAAACAACTCAGACTCGACAGGAGAGCTTTGATATCTTTGAAGATGAGGGACTTACAACACTAGGCGGAAGTGGTAAGTGTACTTTAATGTTAATATACTTTGCTGTAATTTCATTTAGAACAGTTTCATTTAAGCCTACTTTTCAGAAACATTTAGCTTTTTGTTATTGATCAAGTCTCAGAACTTTCCTGACTTAATTAAAGATTACATAAAGAACCAATTACAGATATTTGAATTTGAACAGTGCCATTTCTAGAGATGATTGATCATGTATTTTGGTATGTCACATTGTAACTCCTAGAGATAATTGAGCATGCTGACATTTTTCATCAATCAATTATTGAGCCTTTTTATATGAAGTCCAATACATATGACTTCCTAGATGAAATGAGAATCCATCATCAGTGGAGTATAAATAATGCTAGAAATCTTGTTATTCTGTTTGGTGTTGGTAAATATTGATTCAAGAAAAAGTGCTTGCTGTTACCACCAACTAAAACTTAATGGGCTCTATGAGAGATTTCAAGCATTAATTTAAGCTGGAAATGAAAAAGAGTGGAAATGAAATTTTTCCATTTTGGATCTATCAAATACAGACTTGAAGGCCAATAATCTTTTCTTCTTTATTTTTTTTTAATTTTTTTTTTTTTACAGTTATGAATGCACTGACATGAAAATGCTTTTTATTTTCCTTCTTGCCATACCCCATCTCCAAAGAGATCTGTGAAAGTCTCGTAGTTTTTTAATAGGGTACTTGGTTTTCCTTCCTTTAACACTTCATACTGATTACATTATCATTGCATCATCAACAAATTAAACTTACAAATCTTGCTTTTCAATTTGTCTATGTAGTGTTTGTATAAGTGGGTCTACAAATTTGGTTTTCCTTTATTTTATTGAGTGTGAGTAAAGAACTGGTTGTTATATGGGAATAGACTTTCATTCCCAATTTTTGGGTGCATGGTTGCAGCAGTTTTCTTTCTGACAGTTATGGGGAGGTAATTTTTCTGTTTGAAGGATTTATGAAGCAATGTTTACAAAATTTACAAAGCAATGCTTCTTTTTAATCTAAACAGATTTATATATCTGGAACTGCATGGATGGTTCCCAACATATTATCACTTGCTACTGTGCTAAAAAAAAAAAAAAAAAGTTCTTGGATTACGTCATTGTGGAGACTAGTGTGGGAATACAGTGCTTCATATACATGGTTCTAGATTTTTTTTTTTTTGTGGAGACAGTGCCCTTTGGTGCTAGTTATTCACTCTGTTCTTGGTGTTCTCTACCAAGGCAAAAACAGCAGGGTGGCAAGTGAGTGTGTTATGTCTGTGTTGCAACAGGTTGACTGTAGTCTTACGTAGTGTTTAGATTATGGATTGTATAGCATGGTTTGGACAGGGATGATCCTGTGCCAGGCTTGTTGGCTTTATTACCATAATATCTTGCATACAACATATCCCAGAATAAGATTTACACCTTGATTTTGAAGGGCAGAATGAAGATGAAAAAATCTTGCCTTGTAGGATGAAACTTGAATAGCAGCAGCTATGGAGTTGAGCCTGCTCTGTTTTGCTCCCTGTGGATTCATAGTTTCATAGTTTGTAGGGTTGGAAGGGACCTGAGCAGATCATCTAGTCCG
>NW_017728918.1:88011287-88012742 GCF_001723895.1 Crocodylus porosus
TGATGACCCCCAGATCCCTTTCCGCCTCCGTGCTGATAAGAGTGGTGTTCCCCAACCTGTAGGAATGGTGCCGGTTGTTCTTCCCGAGGTGCATCACCTTGCACTTGTCTGTGTTGAAACCTATCTGTTCTAACAGTGAAGCTTTTTCTGACATCCAAACCTCCTCTGCTGCAACTTGAAGCCATTGATCTGTGTCCTTTCTGCAGCAAGAGTGAAAAGGTGCATGTCCTTTTGATAGGAGTCTTCAAATACTTGAAGGGCTGCCATAATTTCCCCTCTTAAGCACCTTTTTCCATAAACTGAACATGCCTAGCTGCTTCAGCCTCTCCTTGTATGACTTGTTTTCCAAGTCTTTTAGGGTACTTGTTGGCTGCCTCTGAACCCTCTCTAACTTCTCCGTGTCCTTTTTAAAATGTGGAGCCCAGAAATTCACGCAGTATTCCTAATGATGCTTAACCAGTGCCAAGGAGAGGTACTATCACCTCCCACATCTTGCATCTACTGCTTCTCTTACCTTATTCACCCCTTTTCCCTGTGGATTCAGGGACCCTTCTCAAAAGCCTATTGCAATGAGAAATGCTTCCTCTGTCTAGGAGCCACAGAGGCAGTTCCTCAGGACTGAAGAGGCTTCTACTCTTGATGTTTCCTAATACTAAAGCAAACAATATTTGTCCTGTTGCAGCCTAAGAAAGTGGAGCAAATGTATATACCATCTAAAGTTTGTGATGGGATCATTTGCTTGAGTCACTCCACCTCTCCTGGCTCAAAACAGTGCCATCTATCTGTGTGCAGAATGCATGGCCACCCCCCCAGCACACAGGAGGTAACTAAGAATTCTCATGGAACCAACCATTGTTAATAGTTTTCTGTCCTTCAGAGTCTGTGGCAGATTCTTAGCAGTAATAGTGTTGATGCAGGGAATTCACATGTGTTTGCACCTGGGCAACTGTGATCAGGTTTCCCAGCAGGAAAGCCAAGGTCTTAGATTTCCATCTTTCTCCGTTTCATGTTGAGTTATGAAAAATACTCTTGCGTAATCACAGATAATAGTTCAGAAGAGCATTGATTTGAGACAAATTGGCAACCATGCCTGCCTGCCAGGAAACAGGTTTCTGATCACTTTAGTAAAAAAAAATGTACATACAAGACAGATATTGCAAGTCTTTCAAATGTTATGTATGTCAGTGTGGAAGTATGTATGTGACACAGCTTGCCAGCTTTCATTATGACCCTTAAAACTGTGCCTGAAGTCAGTATGACTGCTTGCAGATGTTTAAAAAAACAAAACAAAACAACACCTTACCAGAAGCAGCATCATGTTACCTAAGCCTGTCTCTACATTATTTTTAGAGCAGGCATATTTGGTGCTTTTATCTAATAGCTGATTCAATCCGCTATTAGATAAAAGTCCCGCTAAAGCACCTGATCTATACAGACACTCGGCAAGCTGGGTCA
>NW_017728918.1:88012842-88027556 GCF_001723895.1 Crocodylus porosus
AAGTCAGTATGACTGCTTGCAGATGTTTAAAAAAAAAAAAAAAAAAAGCACTTTACCAGAAGCAGCATCATGTTACCTCAGCCTGGCTCTACAGTATTTTTAGATCAGGGCTTTTTGGTGCTTTTATCTAATAGCTGATTCAATCCGCTATTAGATAAAAGTCCCGCTAAAGCACCTGATCTATACAGACACTCGGCAAGCTGGGTCAAAGTGACGTGATGCCTTTTCTGGGCATCTGCTGCGCTCAGTGTGAGATTGCATAGAGGGTAAAGTAAAGCGCCATTTTGTTTTGTTGTCTCTCTTTTTTTTCCCTTAATGTGTGCAGACAGCCAAAATGTCCCATCAGGGATGCCTCTGCATGGCCTGCCTTGGGTTGAATAGACATACCCACCTGAACAACTAATTATAATTCTGCTTCAAGTCCTGTGATAATTTGGAGACTAGATAAAATGAACATAAAGTAGGGATGCACCAATAAAGATTTTCTTGGGCAATACCGATGGCTGATACCGATCCAGCAGTTGATTTACAGGAATGCAGCCCAGCAGCTTGGAGAATAGTGTCCAGCCAGTAAGCCTGTTGGAGGGAAGAGGCATTGTGGGGGCATATTAAGGCCCCCATGGCGAGGGAGGGAGTGGGGCAGGAGCAGGCGCTGCCCAGCTAGGGTGGTGAATGGGCCTCCAGGGCTAGAAGCGGGTGGCTTGTCCAGGGGGCACAGGAGGGTGAGGAGGTGGGGAAAGCTCCTGGCTGCTGTGTGCAGCCCCATAGGAGGCATGTGCCACTCAGATTTGTGCATGGAGGGAGGGCAGGCTGCCCACTCTGGGCTCGAGGCCAGGGACTGCGACATCTTCTTCCCAGTGGGCGGGCTGCACTGGGGCTATGCTCAGGGTGGGTGGCAGCAGTGCTAGGAGGGGTGGCTATGGGGTGGGCTAAGGCCATCCTAAAATTCCCTGTAGCCACCCCTATCAGCCCATCTGCTCCCCGCTGGGAAGAGACTGGTGTAGTTCCTGGTCCCAAGCTTGCAGCGGGCAGCTCGCCCTCATCCTATGCACAAACCTGGGGGGCACATGCCCCTTATGCCTCCCCTGGGGATGTACATGGTGGTGGGAATCCAGCGCCCCCCTGAACAAGCGACCCGCAGCTCCAGGGTCACATTCACCATCCTGACTGGTAGCACTTGCCCCTCCCCCCTCACCACAGGAGCCTCAATCTGCTCTCCCTCCCCCACCCCCGACTGACTGCCGGGTGCTGCATGTGGCATTTATTGGTGACATTATCGACTACACTGGCCAAAAAAGCCAGTCGCTAATGATGTTTATTTTCCTTTTATTGGTGCCAATCCAACTGATACGTGACCGATATATCAGCAGCGTTTCTGATAGTCCTAGTTCTTACTGTGGAAAATCTGATTATACTAGAAAAGTCAAGTTGTCCACCATAGTCTTCAGCTGGGAGTTTTTTATTGATTTAACTTGCCAATTGCCTGTCAAGAATGGCGGGGGGAGAAGGCTGGGATGGAGTGCTGCCACCTAACACCCCATGCTGCTGCTCTTCTGCGTCTTGCAGGGAGCAGGGTGGAGGAGTGACTCCCCCACCCCCTGGCTGGTCCTCGGTGCTGCTTCATAATCATGGCTTGATGTAATGGGCATCTTAGACCCAGTCCCTGAAGCTCCTGGAAGATTAGGACTTGAGGCCTTGAACTTGATTTGGAGTTCAGTGGGAAACTAATCACCCCCTCTTTGCCAGGAAGCAATCAAGTTCCAGAAGCTGTCCTCATCCACATAGTGACTCCAGTGGCTCTACACTTTTCAGTGGTCAGTAGTGACCTAATAGGTTTCCTGAGAAGACTATAACAACAGGCTATGAATGGTTGCTGTGGAAATTGTGACCTAGGCCCAATTTTCTTTACGGAGGGACTCTGACAGAGTCCTCCATCTTTGTCATAGAGATCAACACAAAGTCTCTGGAAGCCATCTCCAGAGGAGGCATAAGCCCAGGGTCCCTGCTTGACTCCTTCCTCATTTTGTTGTTCTTGGGGACAATTTTAATTTTTCCTGTGGATCGGGGGATTGTGCTGAACACTATTAAAGAAGAGATGAGATCAGAATTGATTATCATGATAATCACATGCTGACCAAAACAATTAGCTTTGTACACCTGCTACAGATATCCAGGCAGTCTGTCTTACTTCTTCTTGCCTAACTGGATGAAGGCAGATCTTTGATTAGATATCTTCACCCAGAGCTGGAGGTGTTGCTTTAGACCTTTTGTTTGTTAACTAGCTGAGCACTCCAATTGACAGACTGCCTATAAATACAGGAAATTCTTATACCAAGTGGAAACCTTCTATCAGAAAGAGATACATCTCAAAAAAGTGGAAGTGGTTCTCAACATGGGCGATTAATAACTTGGCAAAGGCCCAAGATTTGTGCTATATAATGTTTTGAAACATACTACGTTATTAGCTTTTAATTTCCTTAAGGCTTGCATTGCAGTTTTATTGATGTTCTGCTTCTGGGTTTTTTTTGTCATAATCAGCATGATCTAAAATTCCTCAACGGCCTTTCTTATACTTAGCTCCAGTCAAGATATTTAAGTGGAAATCAAGTGTCATGCTCCTTTAGTTTATGAACTCATCATATCACATTTGGATAGTCTCTCTTGTGATCATTATCTCAACATATAGTGTTAGCAACCCTTTTTAGCTGAGCTACTTAATGCGCCCTTCCAAGTCATCTAGGAGCCAGCACCACTTCCCTTGGAAGCTGGTTCCAGATCCTGGCCACCCTGACTTTGAAGTAGTGCCTCCTGATGTCTAGCCTAAACCTTCTCTTGATCAACTTGTGGCCATTATTCCTTGTTACTTGGAAGGTGCTTGGGGGAACAGGGTCTTACCTAATCCCCTCTGGTTCCCCGGGTAAGTTTATAGATGGCCACTAGATCCCCTCTCGGCCATCTCTTGCAGAGGCTGAACAGGTTCAGGTCCCTTAGCCTCTCCTCTTAGGGTCTGCCCTGCTGCCCCCTGATCATACAAGTGACCCTCAAAAAAGGGAGGAGGGAGGACCCAGGCAACTATAGGCCCATTAGTCTTACTTCAGTCCTGGGGAAGCTCTTTGAGAAAATTATCCAGGAGCACATCTGTGAGGGACCAGCGGGGGGGGTGATGTTCAAGGGCAACCAGCATGGCTTCATTAGGAGCAGGTCCTGTCAGACCAACCTGATTGCCTTCTATGATCAGGTCACAAAATCACTGGACGTAGGTGTCATGGCAGATGTAGTCTTTCTGGACTTCAAGAAGGCCTTTGACACTGTCTCCCACCCCATTCTCATTAAAAAGCTAGGTGACTGTGGCATTGATGCCTACACAGTCAAATGAGCTACAAATTGGCTAGGGGGCCACACCCAGAGAGTGGTGGTGGATGGGTCATATTTGACCTGGAGGGAGGTGCGCAGTGGAGTACCCTGCACTTGTCAGTATTGAATCCCATCCTATTCACATTTCCCCTCCCCTGTAATCTGTCCAGGTCCAGTTGTATCCTGTCCCTCCCTTCTAGCGTGCCCACCTCGCCCCAAATCTTGGTGTTGTCAGCAAATTTGAACAGGGTGCTATTCACCCCCTGGTCCAAGTCACTAATAAAGAAATTGAACAGTATGGACCCTCCTCTGGACCCTCTCGATGCTCCTTTTTTTGAAAATGGGGACCACGTTGGCCTTCTTCCAGTCTCCTGGCACCTGGCCAGAGCACCACGAGTGCTTGTAAAGCCATGCTAGGGGCCCCGCGATGACCCCTGCCAATTTCCTCAGCACCCTAGGGTGGAGAGCATCTGGACCTGCTCATTTGAACATGTCCAGCCCCTCCAGAAATTCCCTAACTCGGACCTCCCTGACCCTAGGCCTGGCGGAGTCTCTCCCGAGTCCATCCGGAATCCTGGTCGGGGAGAGGTCCCAGTCCCCGCTCAGAAAAATAGAGGCAAAGAATTTGTTAAAAAGGTCTGCTTTTTTCATCTGGTGCAACTACCAGATTGCCAAGCGTATCTTTCAAGGGCCCCACATTGCCTACTGGCTTCTTTTTACTCCCAGCGCCAGCCAGTCTCCTCCATGCCAGCTGCTGCCAATGTGTGCCAAGGGCATGGCTTCAATGGTGGGGTCCAGACGCACCAGACCCTAGCCTCAGGCAAGTAGTGCTGAGGCTTCAGTGGCTGCCTATCTCGCCAAGGACATGGAGCCGCTGGACTGCGACCCCTTGGCCTATTGAGCAGCCCGCAACCAGATGTGGCAGGATCTGGCCATGGTTGTCCAGCGATACTTGTCCTGTCCACCGATCAGTGTTCTGAGTGTGAGGGTGTTCAGCATTGCTGGGAATGTTGTAACACTTCACCACACCTGCTTGGATCCTGGTTTGGTGGAGCAGCTGGTGTTCCTGAAGGTGAACCTCCCACTGCTGGGGTTCTCCAACCTCTACCTGCAGACAGAGTGAGTGCCACCTTCCTCGCTCAGTCCACACCTATTTCTGGTTTGGTTTTTTTTGGTTTTTTAAAGCATTTAATGCCTCACCCTCAGAGCTGGAGGCAGCAGTTTAGTTTCTCACCAGCCAGCAGGGGAAAAACATCTCTCTGCTGAGCTCCCGTGCCAGGAAGAACTTGGAGGTGTAAGGGTTGGGGCTATGTGGGGAGGAGGTGTCGCCACATCATCCTGGGCATGACCTAAAACTACACACTACCAGGGTAGGAAGGCCTGGGTGGGACTGCTAGTGGTGCGGTAGCCCCAGGAAATGCCAGGACCACGAACCTCCCTGGTGAAAGGTGGGTAGGAGCAGGAGGCACCTGATAACCTCTAGCCACTGCATAGTCCTGACTGGGGAAATCCCAGACCTGTAAGATCTTTGAGAGGCCTGAGGCTTACTGGTTGCAGTGGAGTTGTGAGGGTGAGAACAGAGGCTACCATGCCTGCAGTTTTCATCCTACTGTGCCTTAACACATGTGCAAAGTCACACATCACGAGTTTTTCTTGTCAGCAACTTGAGGTGTAGTTTCCCAGAAACCCCTGCACCTATCTCCTTGAAACCTGGCAGGCTTCATGACCTCAGAAGGGGCTACCATCCCTGCTCTTTTCATTCAAATCTGCCAAAAAATGACAAAGGTATAGGTATTTTAATGACTTCCCCATTATCATATATGGCCCAATCACCAAATCCCTCCAAATCAGCACTGAATCTTCTGAAGCCGATTCAGGACAACGATCCGAATCTCTGAATTGAATCGCTGTCCTCTGAATAGGCTGAATCTGAATAGAATACTTCCCTATTCGCACAGGCCTGACTCACGGGTTGAATTTAGTGCCAGTCCCTTCCCAACTCATTGCTTCCTACTCTCCCCCACCTCCAGTCTGGAGTGCTCTCTTAAGTGCAAAAAGCTCCATTGAGGTCCCCTAAGATTTGGCTGTTAGGTTTGTGTGGATACCTGGATGACATGGTGATATGAACAGATTGTAACTTATATTCATCCCTATTCAGCTAAGCCTAAAGCTCATATTTAAGTGCTCTGCTCCATTAGGGCCAAGAATAACCAAATTAAAGCTCAGTTAAAGGAGGTGTGAAAACAAAATTATTGAACCGTTGTTACATTTTTAAATTGCTGATGCATTTTCATTTTAACAACTTTTTAGGTATATATGGGATTGGAAGCAAAGCTTATACAAAGTATGTATGGAATGGTAAACTGCTGGACATTGTGAAAAATACAATTCATCATGACTGGCTGTTGTTTATTATTCATGGATTCTGTGGGCAGTCGAGTATCCTTTTATTGTCATTAACAACTATTGGTTTAATGCATTTTAGAAGTTCTAGAGTATGAGGCAGCTATCAGGACAAAGGGGTGTTGCTTCTCTGAAACTCAGTGTTGTTAAAAACATTTGTATGTGTATTATTTGCTTAATTTTTCATTCATTTTGATAGCTTTTAAAAGCCTCTGAGATTTTAAAAAAGGAAAGAAAAGAAATGTCCATATCTACTAGGAGTACATATGTAAAAGATGAACCAAGATGTTGATACCACAATACCAATTATTGTATTATACGTCTTAAAAGCAGAGCAAAAACAAACAAAACCATACCATATAGGCAGACTGCTATGTTGGCAAGGAGCTGAACTAGGGCTTTAACACCCTGATGAAGAAATCTGGCAACTGCTTGAGAACCAGATGGTATTTATCAGGGAGTTCTAAAGGGACAAACATCGTACCACAGTTGAATGGCTGATAGCGTTTACTGTGCAAATCTCTAAAACGCAGAGCTTTCTTGTTTTGTAAGTGGGGTGGGAGAGGTTAAAAGTATTGAGCATTGTCTTAACTCTTATTGGGGTCACTGATAAAATCCCTTATTGACTTATGCGGGAGCAGTGTTAAGCCAACAGCAATTAATTTTGAAAATGCTTTTCTGATTCCAATTTTAAATGTCAGTATATAAATATTGAATACAATATTAGTGGAAAATGCATTCAAAATTCAACCACATTTATACATAAATCAGTAATATAATCCTATATGACACATTTCAATGAGATGCTCCCTTATCTTAGCTCATACAAATCTTGTATGCTATAAAAGGCTTATGCTTTAATCCACCATCTTTATCATGTGCCATTAATACACAAACTTGTTCAGCAGTGAGGAAAGAATAGTGTTACTGATTCTGAACTTGTGTAACATTTGCAAAAAACTTCCTGATTTCTTTGGCCTCCTTCTTTCCACCCCTTGCTTCCCCTTTTTCCCACAGAATTAATCCCACAGAATTACATGAGCTATTCTATGGATGTGGCTTGATACACTGAACTTAGTGGGACTTCTTTTACATATATAGCATAAAGGCCTAAATTTTTAGCATTAAACTCTCTCCAACTCTGTTCTTTAAAAAAACACCAATTTGGGAGATGGGAGAGGAGGGAATTTTAATACTATGTCGCCATAAACTGAAATATATATATATATATATATGTATTAGAGCTTCAGGAACTTCATACAACTGAAGCAGTGCAGGAAAGCCTTGACAAATCATTTCACAATTTTGAATTTTTTTCTTTTGAACTATTCTTATGTCTGGCCTACATATTTTGAGGAGCTATGATAGAGAACTATGCAGCACATATTAAGTTGATTTGCACCTACATGCTCCTGTGTCCTGGGTCTGAGTGTACCTCTCTTTCAAGGCAAAAATCAGAGCAGTTTTTGGGTTGCTTTAGCTTGTACTGTCTGCTTGTGGCTTCTGCTGCAAAAACAAAGGTAGCTAGGAATTTGTACATTACAGGGTGTGCTGGACAAGCACACTATGCTGTGGTGTAGGTGACTTCTTTGTAACCTATATAATTTCTAGTTGACTGTCTGCCATAAGGGGGTCCCATCCTGTCTTCTCCTTGTCCTTCCCTCTTCCCTCCCCATAATTGGTTATGCCATCTTAATGGCCAGACTATGCTAGGATTGCAGCACAAGCCCTTACACTAGGGTTTGGTCCCACTGCATTTTTTTCTTGTGAATATTAAAACACTAAAGATTTCCCCATGGACATGTTGCCTTCAAGAAAAAGTTAATTTAAGGTCAAGTTTGACAAATAGATGAGTCTTACTTGTGTGATCAAGGGTAATTTTAAAAAGTTATTACTGTTATTGGGTAAGTAATAAACTGAAGTCAAACCACAACTGCTTCTGTAATGATTTTCAGTGCCTTTTAACCCTTCTTGTTACATAGACAGTTGTGTGTTTAAATGTTTTTCCAGGATAAATAATTGGAAGATGGCCTGTATATCTGATTTGGAAAGAGGAATTCCTGAGTTCTAAACCCCATGCTGATAACGGGCTTGCCTTTTATGGCCTCAGATAAGATGAATTTTCTTTGGAGTTCCCTTTTTCCCCACCCCCTGTATTAATCAGGATTAAAATGAGTGATAGGGAAGTGGCACTTGTAATAATAATGCATGTAAACCTTAACTTTATTGCCAAGAACTTTTAATCTATGGTCGCCCAGTGTATGTCACTCTGATAGCCAGAAGATCAAGCAAATTTGCTGGAACACGTTTTCTGAAAAGAGGAGCAAACAGTGAGGTAAAGTAAATTGCCTTCAGTTTTTACATTGTTTTGTTAGAGCACATGAAGCCCTGCCTCACCTGACTTTAAACTTCTGGTTACTTATTTTTATTATATAAATATCACATCCATCTTATGAACTTCAAGGGGCAGGTGTTGTAAACTAGAAAGGATAAAGTAACCATAAGAAAGAGAATCTGCAGCAAAAAAGTTCTGTTTTAACACTTATAGTGAGACAAACACTGTGAGGCAAATGTTTATAAGGTAGAAAAGAAAATTCTGAGTTGGAAGTAGCAGTAGTAAAGGGGATTCATTTATGTTATAGTTATATTACAGATATTCACAATGTCACAACAGACATGTTTTAAGTTTTATGCATTTTTTTCACAGGTTTATAAAGTTAGAACAATGTGGGGGGAAGCTATATTGTAAAAAAAATTCAGTTTGTTCAAAAATAACTGATATGCAGCATTTAGGGCCAAAAATGCAGTGAGATTTAGTGGCATATGCATCATTATGATCACGTGAGATGCTACTGACATGTTTTAGAGTTGGTGTGGGTGTGAGGATTCACATTAGTACATCATGTTGCAGCCATACGTAGGAAAACCAACTACTCCATGTAGATATGCTGATAGAACTGATGGAAGGCAAACTCTGGGCTAAAAATTCATCATCTTAGGACTACTATTACTCACTAATATATATTTTGCTTGTATCAAATAAAGTTAGTTGCTCTCAGGCCCAGCAGTTATGAACTGATTCCTCTTTGCTCCATCGTAGGGCTGTGCAAAGCTTCGGTCGCTGATTCAGTTTGGATAGATTCAATGATTCGGTCATAGACACAGCTTTAAATGTTTTTTTCTATCTACCTCAATGTACCAGGTGCCTCGTGAATGCTGAGATGGTGGAGCTAATGGAGCGTCCCATGGGAATGCAGGGGTCTCTCCAGCCTGCTTCTTGTGCTTCTGGATCTGCTGGGGAGTATGTAGGGGACCCCTACCCTCCAACTCAGTGACTGGTGCCTCCTGGGTCTGGGGGAGCACCTGGGGCCCCCCTGCAACCAATTGCTGAGCTGGAGGGGCACAGGGGACGTCCCCTGCACACTCAGTGGCAGACCTGGAAGTGGACCCGAAGTTCTTTCGGTCCACTTCTGGGTCTGCCCCCAAGCACACGGGGACCCCCTCACGCTCAAGTGGGACACTCCATCTGCCCCACCATTGCAGCATTCATGAGCATACCTAAAGGTATGTAGAAAAAAAATTTAAAGCTGTGTCTGTGGTCGAATCACTGATTCTCCAAATCAGCATCGAATTGTCAGATTCGGATTTGGGTGAATTGAATTGGGATAGTGATCCGAATCGAATACGGCCCGTTTTGCACACCCCTACTCCATACTTAGTTAGCCAGCAGATCAGCATTTTGGACAAGTCTTATTTTTTGACGCTAAGGAAATAAGCAAGCATACACTTGTAGCGGCTTTAAAAGGGGAATGGACAAGCTGCTCAGAAGGCAGAGCAGCTGTTATGCTGTGATTGTAAACATGTCTAATTTGACCAAGGATTGATAGTCCCATTTTTTACTTTGCACCAGTTTTAATCAGTAGAGTTCTGTGCACACATCACCCTTCCAAGAGGCACTGCTGCTCCTTTACCTGCAGCCGGCCAGTGAAAGGACACAGCCTGATAGGCTTGTCCGTGGGATGAACCGCAGTAACCATATAGACATACAGCAGGATATCCCAAGGAAAAGTATTAGTACGCTTTATCTGGTATACTTCAGAGGAATATGAACTAAGATAATAGGTGTGTATACAATCCCAGGACAAAAGGCTTTATCCTGAAACAAATGCAACATCTCTTTGTAGCCTGTAACTGTTACATGTGCATAAGGCTGTAGCATTACCAATGGGCTAAATTCCCCCAACTTTGATCCTGGATGAAGTAGGGTTAAAGCTGGAGTGGTTTTGCTTGACTTGTATTACTATAGGCTTATGCACATGTAAGAGTTGCAGGAAGATAGAAGCTTTACAGCAGGAGTGTCCAACCTTTTTCAGTGTTGTATCATGAACTTTTTATCACCCAGTGGGCCGGCAAGAGTGGGTGCTCGCGTGGCCTGTCCAGTCCAGCTGCAGCCTGGGGGTGCAGGGGTCAAGGGGTGCCGCCTGACCCCGCCATGTCCTCCCTGCCACCTGGGCGGCCTTGAGGATGCTCCCACACCTTTTCACCTGGGCTCAGCAGCCAGGGGGACATGTGGGGACTCTACAGTGGGGTGCGGGATGTGCAAGGACACCCCCTTGCTCCCTCTCCCCTGGGGCAGCCCGAGCCCAAGTGGCAGGGGTCCTTCCCTCCCTGGGGCCCACAACTTACTACCCCCAGTGCGATGTCTGTGGGCGCGGGGGGATGCGGGGAGGTGGGAGTGGTGCCGGCTTCCTGCCCTGACAGCTACGGCAGCCACAGTAACAGCATCTCCTGCGGGCCCAGCTGCAACATCCATCTGTGCCAGCATCCGTGCCCCCTGTGCCTGCCTGCCCGCTCACTGCACTGTGACCTGCTCCAACCCACGTGTCCGGTGGGGACCAGTGCAGGGCGGGGCCAGCATGCAAATGAGAAAGGGAGGGGTGGGGTGAGGAAGGGACATAGCGAAATGAGGGGGGAGGGGAGGAGCTGCACTGCTTCGGCAATGTCAAGCTGACACGGTGCGTGTGGAAACCGTGTCCCTTCCTCAGCCCTTCAGCAGCCATTAGGAAGCTGCTGCGGGTCTGGGGGAGGGACAAGGGGTTGCTGTCACAGCACCGTAGGCCACAGAAAATGGCTTGCCAGGCCACATGGCAGCCCACGGACCATATGTTGGACAAACCTGCTTTATACTTAAATTAACAGCAGCAGCTCCCCTTCCTTTTTTGAAGCTGCTGCAAGTGTATGTTTGTTGATGTCCTTGGAACCACTTCTTATACTGGCCCTGTGTTTTAAGTTAGATACTACTATAGCTAGATTTTGGAAGGTCTCGAATATTTTGTGGCTGGTAGCATTATGGAGGATAGTACTGTATACTGTTCTAGGTCTAATCAAAGGTGAATCGCTTCTAGTGCAGAATTCTTTGGCTTTTATGACTTGACATTTGCCATTATACTTCCATCTTTCACAATTATCATTTCCATTTTAGGTTATGCAGCTCTGAAATGTAAGGTAAAATGCCTGCTACTTCTGTTTATTATTTGTTTCAGGGAGATGTCGCTAATGAAGTAGAAACTGAACAAATACTTTATGATGCTTCAGTGATGTCATTTTCTGCAGGGAGCTATTCTTCTTATGTTCAGGTTCGAGGATCAGTACCTCTCTACTGGTCTCAAGATATTTCAACTATGATGCCTAAGCCACCAATTACATGTAGGTGAAATACGTTCTTCATGGTAGCCTATGGTTAGCAGTGTGTTCTAATAGAATGTACCAGCGAGAAAAGGTGAAGGAACAAGCATGAAGAAATTGTGTCCCTGTTTCTGTTCTTTGTGAAACGAGTTAAAGGTTGATTAGCAATTCTTTATAATAAATATGTTGTATAAAATGACTCTTGGATGAAACTGGATCATAAGTAAAGGGGCTTTAGAGCTTCTTTATGTTTAAGTTTGTATTCACAATTTTTTTTGTGAATATAGTACCCTAATATAGTGCTGCTTTGAACTGAAGATGGCAATAATCTTTGTGTTTGTTATCTTGTAATTGAGTGGTTGCTTATGCCTATGTCTCCCTTGAGAGAATGTTTTGGATGAAATCCTGATTCCATTAAACTCAGTGAAAAAACTCCCATTAACTGTAACCATCTGACTTCAGTGGAACTATATGCCTGTTCAGAGTTAATTGTGCATAACCTTTTACTTGTTTGAGGTTTGAATTTGTTAATCAGAAACTGACCCCAGTTAAGTTCGCTCAGACATTTAAAACAATAAAGCAAACAAAAAAACAACAGTTTTTTTTAAAGGAATAGAATCTTCATTTAACATTTAAATGCAAATGTACACCTTTGCAAATACCATAGTGCATTTCTGAAACTCAGCTGAGTGACAAAATATATTATCTGGAATCTCACATGGCAGAAATCCCTTTTTCTTACAGCCCAAAACTTTCCATGTAAACATCTCCATTAACAATGCCAGCATAAGCAGTCGTGACATCTTCCTTTTTTTGTTCTTGTTTTTAGTGTATGTGGAGGAAACTTTTTGCTTTTATCCTTTTTTATTTCTTTAAGTAAGAGAGGTATATGCCTGTTATATGTTTGCATTCAGCATCTGTATTGTATATTTTCTTTACTATTATTAGAGAATTAAAAATGTTTGGTAAAGAATATTTTAAAAGAAATGGGCTTTCTGAGTTTGAAAATCCTTGATGCTCTTTTTAAATATATTTACTTTGTTCCAGTGGACCAAGCAGATCCATTTGCACATGTTGCTGCACTTCACTTCGATCAAATGCTTCAGAGATTTGGCTCTCCCATTATCATTTTGAATCTTGTAAAGGTACAGTATTGTGTAGTTTTAATTTGGTGTGATGCAAATAGCCACAAATAACTCATGGTTTTTAATAGGGGTGTACCAACAAAGGTTTTTTGGGCCAGTACCGATGGCCAATTTTTTTGGAGCTCATGAGTTGGAGTTATTTTGACTTAGAAATCCTAAGTCTTACGATGTTTTTGCAACAGCTGGAATTACTGTATGTGCTACTTGGTAACTTTTGTGACGGTTTGAACTATAAACATGATATATTTTGACAAAAATAAAGTTGTGAAACAATAAAATGGAATATTAAACCTATATCAAAGTTAACTAACTATACAATAATGAATTTCCTTCATAAGAAATAAATGCAAATTAAGTGTATAGCTATTATTGATGATTTGTTGTAAATTGTTATATCTTTGGATTTGTATAAAAATCCTTTTTATATTTTTCAGTCAGTAGATACTTCATAGTGGTTTATATAAGAACCATTTTATGTCATTTCATTTTTTTCTTCATTAACAAATTACTTTCTCATTAGTATGATTCATGGTCTGTGAAGCTTTGATTCAGACTTCAGATTTCTTTTTAATCCTCTCCATTATTCTTCCAGTACATTAAGCTGTAGAAATGTATTCATTTTAGAAAAAGCCTTTCATATGCATGGGAGAACTTTTTCTGATGGGGGGAAAAAAAACCTAAAAAGATGCAGTACTTTGGCAGTCTGTAAGCTGAAGCTGTAAATAGCAAAGCCTATTATTTTCTTTTGCTAAAAGCTCTCTTATTTAGGAGTGCTTTTAAGGATCAGCACACGAGGCTGTTGTAAACAACTTCAGATAGTATTTGTTGACCAAAAAAAATGATTTTCTGTTATTTATAGATTTAGTTCTCAAAGGCCATCACTTGAATGAGAATCTGGGCATGTGACCGACACATGAATCATTTTGTGCTTTTATTCAGAGGGCTTTAGTAGTGTGCCTGAAAATGTGTGTCTCTGTAGGTGCTTAAAGCTAGGATTCTAAAATTAACGCTCTTTGACCACTTATATATTTTGGGGGAAAACGTATCGCCCTTTACATGTGAACATTGAGGCAGCACCTAGACAAACACTGAACACTTCTATCTCTGAATATTAATATTCTTTGCAGAACTCTTAAAGGACAATAAATTTATAAATGAATCTTCTTTTTTTTTTCTCTGTAACTAAGAAATGATTAGTAATTAGTAACAGATGCATGTGCTTTTGCTCAGATTTATTTATATAAATGCAATTGCACCCTTTTAAATTGTTTCTTAAATCACAGGGTGAGACTAGCATCTAATTTGAATTAATTTAGGGAAAATGTTAGTTTATAAGTAAGAAGTAAATATACCTTCTGTGCAGAGAAACTGTCAACATAAATTTAATTTTTAACTCTTAAAATAATTATTTTCATTCTTCGGAGGAGAATAGAAAGATCAGTGCTCTTTTTTTCATGTCCTCTCTCTGCCATTTCCTGTTAAAGATCTCTTTCTTGTCCTTATTTGTCCATATAAGCCCCAGGAGGGGTAGTTAACCCTGTACACATTGTATACATTCCAGAGAGAGGTAGTTAGCTGTGTTAGTCTGAAATCAGACAGAAGGTAGAGTAGATTTGCATATTAAAGACTAACTAAATCAGAGATGCATAAACATTTGTAAGCAATAGCTTATTTCAACAAATGCTGAAAAGGGACTGCAGGGAAACCGCTTCTAAATATGAAGCAGTGATTAGAATACAATAGGTAGAAAAGGGGGCGGGAAGGGGGGGGGCACTGCTGGGAGAGGCAAAGTGGATAGAGGAGAAAAACAAAGTAGTTAGCCTATTGAGGGATGTAAGAGTTGTAAGAGCAAATCCAGGTAATGGGATAAGAATATGAAGTATTATTATGAGGTAGCTGTAGTGCTCAGTTGGTTTCTGATATTTATAATGTGGTGGTGATATAGCCATTCCAAACTTTCACAGTGGTTTCTAAGAAATGACTTTACTGAATATTCCAGGCTCAGTTTGATGAAGTGGTAGAAGTTGTTAAAAGTCCCAGTGGAATTTCTCTAACAGTTTCTTCCCATATGTCCATATGATGATGATGTCATCAGTATACCTATATGATGATGATGATGATGATGAT
>NW_017728918.1:88027656-88044623 GCF_001723895.1 Crocodylus porosus
TTTGAAGTCAAGATATATGACATCAATCTCTTTTTCCTTGTCCAGGTGATAGGTCACCTGGTCATAGAAGGAAATGAGATTGGTTAAGCAAGAGCTCCCCTCAACAAACCTGTGCTGGCTATCCCTTAGGATGTTGGCGTCTGTCAGTCCATTAAGGATGGCCTGTTTAATAAACTTTTCTAAGACCTTCCCTGAGATAGAAGTCAGGCTGATGGGCCTATAGTTAGCTGGATCCGCTTTCCTCCCTTTCTTGAAGATAGGCACCACATTGGCCTTCTTCCAGTCCTCGGGCACTACACCAGAGTGCCAGGAGTTTTCAAAGATCCGTGCCAGAGGCTGGGCTATGATGCTCGCCAGCTCCTTGAGTACTCTGGGGTGTAGATTGTCAGGGCCAGCTGACTTGAAGGTATCCAACTTCTTAAGGTGTTCCTTCATGAGGTCAGCATTGATGGAGGCAGGGGATCTCTCTTACCCAGACCTCCCTGTCCCATGGGTATCCCATGGGACTGATGAAAGACCCATGCAAAGTACCCATTTAATAGTTTGGTTTTTTCCTGGGCGTCAGTTGTCAGTTGCCCCATCTGGTTCAGCAGGGGTCCAATGTTGCCCTTGCTTTTTCTCCGGCTCCTGCAGCTGCCCTCTCATCCCTCTCGTGTATCTAAGGTACGTTGATGATGTCATCCACCTATCTTAGATATGCGAGGGGGATGAGAGGGCAGCTGCAGATGAAGCAAGCATTTATGAAGTCTGTCATAAAGATATTAACCTCTTTGGGTGTTAGATGTGTCCCTATTCTGCCACGTTTCTGTGTTCTGGCAGCATGAGCAGCATTTGTTGAGAATGATGAGGGCTAGTGGTCCTACATATAGTACTTGGTATCTATGATACATAAAATGTGCTGATCTCTTTCTGTGTCTTCACTGCCTTTCCAGTATTATTGGATTAGTTCCATAATATTGGACGCCAGTAGTTCCTGCTATGGGTAAAGAGCTACAAAACAATGGCCGTTATTTGTCATTGTCAATACAGTATAATATTTTGAAAAAGAAACTTTCAAAGTGAAACTTTTATATTCCATCTTTGCTTAAAGATGACTTTAGAAAAGCTGACAAATTTTTTAGAAGTTTTTTGAGTCAGAAGGTGCACATTGAGTGAGTGTATTTCTTGCTTACAATTATTCTAACCATGCTCTTTGAATAGTTTTAAAGCAAAAGTGGCTGAAGCTGAAAATTATCTGGCAAAATTATTAATTGAGGAGCATACAATCATAGAAAATTAGGTTTGGAAGGTACCTTAGGAAATCATTTAGTTCAACCCTCTGCTTAAAGCAGGACCATCCCCAATTAGATCATCCCAGCCAAGGCTGTCTAGCTGGGTCTTAAAAACCTAAAGATGGAGGTTTCACCACCCCTCTGGATAACCTGTTTGAGTGCTTTACTACCCTCTTTGTGAGAGGTTGTTTTTTTTTCTAATATCTAACCTAAACTTCCCTTGCTACAACTTGAGACCATTGCTCCTTGTTCTGTTATCTACCATCACTGAGAACAGTCTAACTCCATCCTCTTTGGAACCGCTCTTCAGGTAGTTGAATGTTACTATTATATCCCCTCTGTCTTCTTGTTTCCAAACTAAATAAACCCAGCTCTCTTATGCTGTCCTTATAAGTCAAGTCCCCTAACCATTTTTGTTGCCCTCAACTGGACTCCCTCCAACTTATCCACATCCTTTCTGTAGTGGGGGGCCCAAAACTGCACACAGTACTCCAGATGTGGTCTCACCAGTGCAGAACAGAGGGGAATAATCACATTCTTTGATCTGCTGGCAGTGCTCCTACTGCTGCAGCCCAGTATGTTGTTACACTTCTTGGCAACAAGTGCACACTGTTGGCTTATATCCAGCTTATGATCCACTGCAACTCCCAAGTCCTTTTTCTGCAGAGCTGCTGCTTAGCCAGTTGGTCCCCAGTGTATGGGATTGTGCCATCCTAAGTTCAGGACTTTTCACTTGTCCTTATTGAACCTCATGAGATTTTGTTTGATCCAGTCTTCCAATTTGTCTCTGTCTCTCTGAATCCTATCCCTACTCTCCCAGGCATGTGGCTTGAAAAATGTTGCTTTTTATGAAAATCTTTTGAAAACCAATTACTAAGTGAGCACTGTTTTAAAAAAAAAAACAAACAAACCAAACAAAAAATTTTTTTTACTGAAGTGCAGAGTAACATGCAAACTTATTGAACAGTTTGGGAGTGCCATTCGTGGATGTCATGGATTAACTGTTTTTTCCAGAAAGCTAGAAGCACTCCCACCACAAGGTTCAGCTAAGTCCTCCAGTCTAACTAGCTCTGGAATTGAGAAGACTGAAAGATCTCCTAATAGAAACTTCAAGATCTGAGAAGCACTTTTTCTTTCTTCTCTCTCTCTCTTTCTTCGTCCCTTAAATTAGCATAGGAAATTAAATGAAACAACTGAAAGGAAAGAAGAATGAAATTAGTACTGTAAACATCAGACTGCACTTTAAAAAGAGATCCAAAAATAGCCAAGTTGCAGAACAATTGTTAACACATTTCTGTTTCATATGTGCTATGTTTTTTTTTCTGGTTAAATATAGTTTAAATATTTGCAGGACTAAAAAATTTAGTATTATATTTATAATTTAATTAGTGAATGTCCTGGTTGGTGTTTTTTACCTCTCAATATGAAATAAATAATATAGTCTATTATATATTTACTACAAATATTAAATACATAAATACCTTTCTATATACTTATGCATGATGGTTATCATTTCTTTCTCGCATCTAAAAACATGTAATATTAAAACTAGAGGAGTATGTATATGTAATTTTGTGCATGTCTAAATTATTAATTAAAATATTAATAGTAATTATTTGCCTTTTTGGTAAAGGAACGTGAAAAAAGAAAGCATGAAAGGATTCTCAGTGAAGAACTTGTTGCTGCTGTGACATACCTCAATCAGTTTTTACCTCCAGAACATGCTATTGTGTATATTCCTTGGGATATGGCCAAATACACAAAAAGGTAGGCAATTTTTTTCTCTGCATAGACAATGTCCTCTGTTAATTACAGGAATTTTACTTAAGAGGTATTCAGGATAGGAGGTGTTTCACAGAAGATTTCACATTTCAAAATTTGCCTTTGTCCCAAATCTGAACAAAAATGGAAAATTTGGAAATCGGCCACATAGAAAGATTTATATAAGCCCTTTCTTTTCAGCTTATAAAAAAGTAACATTTTGGTATTCTTTCCATTGCAAGCTGACTGCTTGAGTTCGCTTAAAAAAAATTACTGTAGTAAAAGTTAGCCTTATGGAACATTAAACTGGTGAAGATATTCCTAAATATTGTTTGAATTTCAGTGGAAGTAATCTTTTAAGTAAATATGCCTTAACATCATTTGAAATCTGTACATTTGCAGTAATTGGAATTCTGAAAGTGACATTGATTATACACAAGTTACTTGAACTTGATTACTTTTTCTTTTGTGATACTCTCAACAAAAATCATCCTATTTTGCAACCTGACTGTCTTTTTTCTATAAAACAAGCACAAGTTGAGTGACCCATATTTCTGTGCAGTGACTAGTTTCTGTTAACTCTCAGTTTCTTGGGCACAGTCCCAGGTATGGATTCTGTCTGACTCCTTTCTTATGTAATTGGTCTTTGTAATCTAGTTGCCTAAACCCAGAACCAACAAATCAGTCCTTCTGAACCACTAGCTAAATGCTGCAGGGAAAACCCACTGGCAAACAAGGAACAAAGGCCTTGTAAAGGCATTTCTTAACTTCAGATACTTTAGTGTGGAAATCACTATAGAGTTGCAGACTTAAGAAAAACAGAATTTCCAAGAATCTGATCTTATGACTCCGAGATCAGATTGTCATCCTTAAGCTAGATAGCCAATCCTACTTTTTTGTGTGGTCTTTTTCGTATATCATGTTTGTCTGGTCCCTTGGCTCAGATATGCCATGCTTCAAAAATCTTCCTTGGTTTACCTGTGTGCTTTGATAAGGAGTTACCCTATCTGCTTCCACATCAGCTTCCTTGCAGACATATGAACAGTCAGTGGCCCTGTGCTTCAGGTAGGAAACGCAGTGTTTTAGTGGAAGAGAGTCTTTTGACACTAATGGCTCTGTCATAATTTCCTGGACACCGTTTTCTGTGGTAGTGTCAAACCCCCACCATAAAATGCTTTTTCTTTCTAACCTACAGAGGAGTGTCACATTGTAGACTGAAGGCTACAAACCAAAATACTACCCATGAAACTAAATGTGTGTTCATAGTTAATTTATCATATCCTTTCTTTGTGGAGTACTTAAAGTTATATGGATGAAAAACAGCACTGTTAAATGCACATAGTATTAAAAAGATTTTTAAAATCCCTCTCTAAGTATGCTAAAGGTTTGTTACTAACAGAAATAAAGAAACGTATTTACAGGTTGTTCATGTCCCTTTATTCTCATGAACTGTAATAACTGGCAAGAACAGTATTGACATAAAGTTAAGTAGCTAAAAGAACAGTGTGAACTGCAGTCACTTTGTTTGTTTTTCAAGGAATTTCATTTTCCAAAGACTATCCAACTGGTGAAAATTAACAGATATTCTGGGTTTGTTTTTCTTTCTCCAGCAAACTGTGCAATGTCCTGGACAGATTGAATGTGATCGCAGAAAGTGTAGTAAAGAAGACAGGATTCTTTGTGAATCGTCCTGATTCGTACTGCAGTACCTTGCGGCCAGATGAAAAGTATGTATGTCAATAAGAAAAAACAATTGAAAAAAACACATATACAGGCAGTCCTCGCACTTACGACATAATTGGTTCCTGAAAACCGCATCTTAAGTTGAAACATTGTAACTCAGAACTCATTTTCCCATAGGAAACAATGTTATAAATGGGGGATTGGTTCCTGAACCAAGGCTCGATACCCTATTTTTACCAAAAAATAACCCCAAATTTTGTAGTCAGTCAGTTATAGATGAGTAATATTAATGTATTTGTACTGTAAGTAGCAATCATATTGATTTGGAAGGACTTCTTTGAGGTGACCTTGCTGGACTTTTTGAAGGGCTCTTGGCTGGAGTGTTCTCAGGTTTTTCTGGAGTCTTGTCTGCTTTCTTAAAGAACGTGTCCAAGGAAATTCTTGAATGTGATTGTAAATTACAAATGTGATTACAAATTATGCAATTTTTCATAGCTAATATTTGTATGTGTGAAACAGTCCTTTTTGTAATTGTTGGTTCAGGCTAGAAACATTTTTTACAATGCAACTCTGAAATTAGGGTTTCATCCTAGTTTGTTTAAATATGTAGTGCATTTTTGAAAGATGGGACAAATCTGCTTTTTGCTGCTTTTCAGATCATACGCTGTCTGTTGTATTTTGTGTATGAAAACCAGTTTTGCAGTACATGAACAAAGAAAGCAAATAAAATTTGAAATTTAAGGAAGAGGCTCTTCTTGAAGTACCAGAAAAATACCTGCCATTTATAATTGTTAAATGATGTAAGATGTTAGTATGTCTATAAACATTAAAAAATGGCACACTGTTCTAGAAAACAAAACAAAAATTATATATAACTGTCAAAACTGCTGAGGAAGCATAGCAGTCTGATCCACTGTAGGTTCCCAGAACTCTCTAAACGCTTCTGAAAAAAATAACTTTTAATGATAAAAATGTTATAAAATCAAACTTATGCCTTGAAAAGTCAATTCTGCTTGTTTTGACTTAATGAATTAGTGTAATATAGAGAGTTCTCAAGCTTTCTGATACTTTGGCCCACCTTAGCAGCTGCATAGGCCATGCACTGCATGTGGCGCCGTGCTGCATTGGCCTTGCGCATTGGCTATGGTGTATGATTCTGATCCAGGTCAGACTGGCCCAGCAACCCCCATCTGGCCCACATGGCTAAATTAGTTTTACACCCCTGCCATAAAGGACCCATGGTTTCTTTGATCTTCCCCTTACTCTTTACATACATGTAGAATCCCTTTCTACTGCATTTTCTATCCCATGCTAGTTGCATCACAAAGGGTCCTCGTCCAATGTCAGAGCTTCATACCTGCTCTCTAGCTGAATAACCATGGGTTCAGACAAGGAGTGCTGTCTATTGCCAGAGGTGACAAGCCACCAGCTTCCAGCTCTCTGAGTATCTGCATCTTTTATATAATCCAGTGCCTTTCCTGGCTGTCCCTTTTTCCTTTTATACATTGAGTTGATGAAGGCCTTATGCTCATAGGTGCTTCTTAAGTTTAGGTTAGATATTAAGAAAAACTTCGCCATGAAGAGGGTAGTAAAGCACTGGAACAGGCTACCCAGAGAGGCTTTGGAGTCTCCATCCTTGGAGGTGTTTAAGACCTTGCTAGATAAAGCCTTGGTTAGAATTTATATAGTTTTGAACCATCTTGCCTTGAGCAGGGGGTTGAACTAGATGACCTCTTGAGGTCCCTTGCAACCCTGTTTTTGTATGATTATGACTTATTCCAATGTTGGACTTGGAATTGCAACACTTATTTTGCCAACTTGGTATAGCTTTCATTATTTTCAAGCACTCAAAGAATGCTTCTTCCTTTTTCATTAAGCAGACCGTTATAATATAACCCCTCATATTCAAATAAATACAATTTGTAAGGAATGTTGTCTTGTTTTTTTTCCAGATGGAATGAACTAGGAGGCGTTGTTGTTTCCACTGGTCGCTTACAGGTATTGAAGTAGTACTAATTTACTAATATAGTTGTACTGGTGTCTGAATGAATACTGATGTCAGTACTCTGATAGGTCACCTCAAAAGGGCCATCTAACATAGATGCTTCAAGAAAGTTGCTGATGATTTAGTATGTGGCTGTCTTCCCTCTGAGTATTTCATTAATATAAATATGTGTATTACCAAACTATCCAGAGTCTCATTTGCAAATAAAACCACACTGTCCTTGCATGATACTGTGAAATTGTGCATGACAAGAAGGAACCCTCTGGTAATGCAGCATCTGAGAAAATAATTGCATTTTAAATTTTAATTTCTTAAGCTAGTGATAATGTCACACGCCTTGCTGAAGTTGTCAACCTTTCTAACATTAACATCATGTAAGGCAACAAGCTGCATGGTATGTAGAAGATAAGATGTATAGTACTTAAGTTTTTAACAATTGTTTACATCTTGTCTAACAATCAGAAGTGTACTTTTCAATATAAAAATTTTAATTTAATATTAAAATATAAAAGATGTAGGTGGAACATAAACATTCTTCATTCTAATAGTAAATTTCTTTACAATGAATTACGCATGTTTAAAAACATTTTCCTCCTCATTGTTGTGCATTCCATGCATTGTTATGGTTATGGTTGCTTTAAAATAAAATGGAGGCTCTTTGAATATAAATAACTTGTGTCTAGGATAGCCAAAGTGTGAATTACCAATTTATGAATTTAAGCATTACTGCCATGATTATATATTCTATAAACAGTACCTGATGTTGTTGAGAAGCATTGTTTCCCTTTGACTTATAGGAGTGTGTGCAGACGAGTGAACTCGAGCAGAAGCTTCATACAATTTGGAAAGCTTAAACTACAACTGCAGCAACATGGCAGCATGTTCTCTTTGTTTTTCAGCATTGGTAGTAAAACTACAAGTTGGAACCTCCATAATAAAATGGCACTCATTATTTTTTTTTTTATATAAGTAAACCACAGTGGTGTTTGAGGGGGAAGACTAGATCAGTGTAGCCTTACTTTTATCAAATTAACAGTATTGAGAATTAAGTTTTTCAAGCTATACAAGCAACTACAGCCCAAAAGTGATTTAAATATTTTACTCTTTTTGCTCAAGTTGCTGTGAATTGACATAAAATTAAGTATTTTAAATTTGACAAGAGTCCTGGAAAACCAGCAAACCCAATAAACATGAGTAATCATTTGGTGACCCACCAAACAATCTCACGGTTATTTTGATTCCTTTTTCTAGACTGGTGTTCTCCGAACAAATTGTGTTGACTGTTTAGATCGCACAAACACAGCCCAGTTTATGGTGGGGAAGTGTGCTTTGGCTTATCAGCTCTATTCTTTGGGTTTAATTGATAAACCCAATCTGCAATTTGACACAGATGCTGTTAGGTAAGGTATTATATATGATAATTGTTAAAGCATGGTGTGATTTTTTTTCTTTCCCTTCTGTAGTTACATTTTAAAAGAAATTTAAGCAATTATCTTTCTGTAGTTCTTCATATTTAGGTGTTTTCATAGCTCTTCTTCAGTGCTGACTCAACCACAAAATCCAATATGTGTTTGTAGGAGGTGTCAGAGATTGTTAGTGGGGTGACTGAGTGTTATTGAGGGTGAGGGTTAGCAAGTGGGGAGGTATCAGTTTTTAGTGAGGGTGAATGAGTGTTAGTGTGGATGAGTGAATGTCAATGAGAGTTAGCTTTTATGAGAGAGTGTGTGTGTGTTAATGAGTATTACTGAGTGTTATTACAGGTAACTGAGTGTTAATGAGGATTAGTGAGGGTGTTAGTGAGTGTTAATAAGGGAGAGTTAGGGTCAGTGCATGTTAGTGAAAGTGAGTGAGTGTCTGAGAGTGTTAGTGAGTGTCTGTCAGGGTGAGTGAATATCGGAGAGTTTCCAGGGAGTGAGTGAGTGTGTCAGAGAGGGTAAGCAAGGCTCCCCCTGCGCTGGCAATAAGATGTGATGGGATCTAATTTGCAGTCTCACAATGACATCTCTCCATGATTATGTGGATAAAGCATTAGATCTGATCACACCTTTATCTGCACTTATAGTTTTAACGTATTTTGTAAAGAAATAAGACTTATTTCTGGAGGCCTTTTCCATGGGAAAATCTTTCAGTTTTGATTTTTGTTTTACTTTATGAATAGTTTTTATGGTCTTTTTAGACTTTATGTAGCTCTAAGGGGTGGATAAATTGAAGATCTTTCTGTACATTTATCAGATTTCATAGGGAAGAAAATAGAATTTTTTTCTTTATCAGTTTTCTGTCACCTCTTATAAAGCTAAAGAGTTAGAACAAGGAAGGAGTTCAAAACAAAACTATCATGTCTTGCTTACAGTAACATTTTATATATACTAGATGACCAAAATATTTGGCTCCTGTCATTTCTATAGTATCAAATTAAAAATCTGTCTCCATAGCTGATGTGTTTTCTTTTATTCGTTTCCACCTCTTGGCTTCTCTTTCGGGCCTTTTTCAAAAGTAAGTCTAAAACAGACCATATTTTCTTTTCCTCCTTTTTTTCTTCAACACTACATTACAGCACCACCATCTCATCTTCCTCTGACCATCCCCTTCACTTCTGCACTATGTCAAGATCTTTCCACTTCTCCCCTCATGACATTTGTAAAGATTCTTACTTTCTCCCAGTATTTCCAGTCTTTATTTTGATTGGTCTAATTTTGTCCTCCATTTTCTGACACCTATATCTCTAACTTCCAGTCCATTGAAATGCAACTACTAAAATTATCATTCTAATTCAGTCTGTCTGACCACATTTGCTTTTCTGTGAAACTCTCCCTTCTCCATTGCAGCAAATTTGTACTTGTCTGTAGTTCTTGCTGCCTCATACCAGGTGACTTGCTCTTATTTGTTTTTTATTTTTGATATGTAATCCTTAAAGTTTATTCCCTGATCTTCACACCCTAATAAGCAATTAAAAATGTGATCAGATAAGTCACAGTAAAAAAAAAAAAAAAAAAAAAAGGTCTTTTTGACAATCAACACTCCCTCCTCCAAACATTCCCCTCTTCAGTTCCTGCAAACCCAATACCCTATTCTCATACAAAAAAAAATCCCACAATATACAAGTCCTACAGACCTAAGTCCTTCCCAAAAAGCCTGGCCATTATGGTCATGAGAGAGATTCAGTAGGCAGAAGTCAGAGTAGATTCGCATCACTCATTTAGCTAGTCTATAGCAGAAGTTTTTATGAGCAGGGGCTAATTTCATCAGAAGCTATAAAGATTCAGTAGGCCATTCCATTATCCAGTGCTCTGCAGATTCTCTTTAAAGTTAAGGTGAGTCCAACTAATTAGTTGTTCTAGTAAAAGATAAGTGAGTATACTTATTCTCTTTGCCCGATGTAATTACAGTGATGTAAGCTAGTACTGCGTTTATCACGTATGTTACTAATTAAGCCATAGTTATTTATACAAGTACTACAGAGACTTTCAGAAATTATACTGTAGCTTCCTGCCCATAAGATGGGCCTTTACATTCTTTAACATGTTTTAATATAGGCAAAAGGCAAGGTATAAGTACATCTTATAGATTAACTCAATGGTTGCATCCACACATACGTGGACTTTTGGTTTGCCAGGGACAGCTAGCAGTGGTGCTCCTTGTGCCGGTGCTACTTCTTGGTGGGGAATACCTATTCTGCACGCCCTCTGGCATGAGGCAAGTTACCCTGAGTGGGGTAGGGGAGGCTGGGGCCACCACTGTACTGGCCCCAGCAGCCTTACCTGGGGGCCTCCCTGGGCTGCAGCAGTGGCAATCTTGCCGTGTGGAGCCTAGCTAGCAGCGGAGCATGGCTCCAGCCAGCCTGGCTCTGGTTTTAGAGTGGTACACACCGCTCCTGCATCCACCGCCCCACTTCTTTTTTCCACAGGTTTTTTTGAACCCTGGATATCCCTCCCCCGCCGCTTCCCCCCCGCTGCTCGCTTGCAGTACACAGAACAACTGAACATGCAGTATGTGGCACCACAGACATATCTGTGTTGCCATATATCAAACAGCCACACTCATCTGGATGCAGCCAGTGGAGGCTAAAGTTTTTGGTAGACATCCCACAAATTAGCCTCACACTCCCCGGGGGTCCTCTCTGTTCCCCTTCCCCTGCCTGATTCAGCTGCTGTGCTTGCTGCCGTCGCCTCCACATGCTGTTTGTGGCATGTGTCACAGGTTGACCACTCCTGAACTAACTGAATAAGAGCTACATGGACTTTCATGAGGAACAGCTTATTTCACTGGATGCTATGAAAAGACATGCAGAGAGCAAGCTATCAAACAGGAGTGATTTAAATGCAAAAGCTGGTGTGAGGAGGGAGAGTGGAGAGAGGGCAGTGCTGAGAGAGGCAGACGTGGTTGGAGAGAACACCAGAGTATTGACCGTCTTTTAAACGATGGGACGGGTGAAACATTCAAATGGACTGTTGGGCTATTCCAACCAATGTGAGAAGTTTACCAATTAATTGACAAAGCAAGAGTAGTAGCCAAAGATAAACTTAATCTTACTGGATGGGTCTTGACTGCTGAGAAGTGAAGCTGGCCAGGCTCAGGATCTCCACAGCAAAGGGTTCCTCCAGACAGTCCAGCAGGTGTCACATAGAAGTTCCCAAGTCCCCCTCTCCATCCCCCACCTATACCCTCTATTCCACTATTTATAGATGGTCAGTAAGTATAATCCTTAATATTCTAATAAATATTTCCTAATTGGTTTTATATAAATTTCTTTGTTTCACTGGGCACATTTACATGTGTACTTTAATGTGCAGTGTAGCCTAGTTTACTGCACATTAAAGCATCACGTAGAAAACTGTGCAATTACCCGTAATGCTCAGTAAAACAGACTACTGTGCATTGTCACTTTAAAAACAATGCACATTTGTTACTGCATGTTAAGGCAGCGTAACACACATTTCTTTAGTACCTCACACTGGAGAGCACTTGTATACATACTCCACGGTGTGTTTGGGGGAGGGGGGAGGAGCTTTAATTAGTGTAGCTCTGAAAGCCACTTTAAATTAAAGCACTGCAACATCTTGAATATCCATGTTCCCATGCTTAAAAATGGTGACAGGCGTGTTTGAACCCAGCAGCCTCCATGCTCATGTACAGGCACTTGGAGGTACTAAATTTAATGCACAGTAGAAAAAATGTCTTAATGCATATGTAGATTCACCCATAGAAACGTTCAGAACTGCATTATACCAGATTTTTTTGTGGACCAAGGAAATGTCAGTTAGTTAAAATTTATGTCCTTAAGAAAGCAAAAGGAGCAGTAAGAAGGGTTTCTTATCTCTTTCCCTCCCATTGTCAAATGCCAGTGGCATGTTTATCACCCAGGGAGGCTGATTTGTTTTTCAAACTCCTTTTACCTAGTGCTCCCTTTGATCTTGGCTAATGAGGCCTAGGGATAGCTTCCTCTTTGCAGATTAAGCCAGCTGCTACAGCCTCAGGGGTTTATGTTGCAGTCACCCAGGCAAAAGCTTCTGGGGCTGTTTCTGCTTAGCCATATTTTGTAGCAAGTCACACAAGCACAGGTTTTGAGGCCTTTTGCTGCTTGGCGACCTTTTACAGGCCAAACTTAGGCCTGGAGGCGCATCTTACAATAGCAATAAACCCATGGGGACACCGAGGTCCATAAAATCTAATCCAGGTAATAGAATAATAATTCAAAATCTCTGTTTAGACCATACAAAACCCAGTCCAGTCTGTGGAAGATTTCTTGTTCTGTAATTTCACATTCAGGTTGGTTTTTAAAATTCTCTTGTCTAAGAATGGCCATTTTGAGGTCAGTAATGGTATATCCAGGGGGCTTGATGGTGGGGGGAGCCTGCAGTTCTGCTTACTGTGCCTCAATGTGCTCCAGCCCCAGCTGAACTCCCATGCAGCCCTCATTACTTATCCACCCAGTTCTCCCTCCCTCCCCAATCTTGGAATGGGAGGGAGAGTGAAGCACTACAAGATGCTGGAGAACCAAGAGACCCCCTGTATTGGCACAGTGCATTGTTAAAAAATTACAGGTGGTACTCCAAAACATACCACTATAAAGAAGTTCCTGTTTCATCCAGGGAGGTGGTGGTTGTTGTTGTTGTTGTTTTTGTTTTAGCACTTTCACCATTTTTGTAGCATTACAGGCAGCATGCACATGTGAACACTTAGTTTTTGTGGTGCTGCAAGGGTGTATATAGTCCTACAGATATCTGCACATGGGTGACTCTGCCTGCATTAATTGTCACTGTCATGCAGCACTGATAATTAGCCACCCCAGTTGCTGTACAACAACTATACTACTTCTTGTCTAGGAGGTAGCCTGTCTAGAGCAGTGCAGTGCAGGGTAGTAAGTTGGGGCAGAAAGTTTTCTTACCTAGGGTGGTTTTCTTTTTCTCCTAAAATAGCTTGACCCTCTGCCTGTTTACCCTTAGATCTTATTTTGTGTGTATGTATATATGTGTGTATATATATGTATGTGTATATATATAAAATTAGACTGCCCAACAGTTTTGATAACATTATTAAATATTGTTATCAATAATGCAGATTGTTTGAAGAGTTGTATGAAGATCATGGAGACACACTTTCCCTTCAATATGGAGGTTCACAGCTGGTTCATAGAGTAAAAACCTACAGGAAGATAGCACCATGGACCCAGCATTCCAAAGATATCATGCAAACTCTGTCAAGATATTACAGTAATGCTTTCTCAGGTAAATTGCATTTTGTTGCATTTATTTTAGTATTCTGACAGCATTTGGTAGCTACATTATTGTAAATTTACATATATTACTAATCCTTGCTTGTCAGTAAACCTGTCTTTTCAAAATTGGGTTATTTAAAAAAAAACCGAGCACTTAAAACCATTGGTTAGCTTTCTGTTGCTGAATGTCCATGATAAAAAACAAGGTCATGGCTTTAAATTCAATGTTTTAATTGTTTGCTAATTGTGGATTTCATCAAAATAAAATTAGAGTAAGCAAGGTAGTGATTGTGCTGAGCTGTGCTTATTATTGGTACCATCTGGCATGTTTTCTCGTTGTTTTCACTGAACTCCTCAGCTCAGTAGTCATGGCCTTATTGTATTTCATATTTAAGAACTTGAAATAGTTTGAAATACTAATTAATATTAATTAATTAAAGCCTTGCAACAAGCCTGTATATTAGAGCATATGTGTGTTCTCCCTGCATGCAGGGAGGGAAACTGGCACAAAGATTTATTGACTTGCCTAAAGGCAAGCAGCGTGTAATTTTCAAAAACAGATTTAGAAACTGCCTGCCCACTAATAGGCTTGTGCATACTCTACTAGCTTACAAGGCCTCCCAGATAAGTGATTAAGCGTACTTCCTTTGACCATGGAAAAATTTATGATGTTAAAAAATAAGTTGCAGTTACATAGCACATTTTCATCTGTAGACCTCAAAACATTAGATTAAGCATTCCTAATCAGTGGCTGCATCTACACAAGTCACTTAGTGGACTAACTGGACTAATTCTGCGCATTAGTGTGCCTGGCAAAAACCTTGCTTAATGCCCATTAGACTAATCTACTGTGCATTAGCATCACAAAAAAGCTTTTCATCTGTGCAAATGCTCAGTAGTGCTGATTATGGTTATGGTGCATTAATGAACATGTAGACATACCCAGTTTGTGCAAATGAGAGAGAAAAGGCGCAGATTGTCTAAGTGACTTGCCCAGAATCTCTGATCTACTAGATCATTGATTCTCAACCAGGGTGCTGTGGCGTCCTGAAATGCCTTGAGAACTTTTCAAGGGTGTTGCGGGTGCCAGCACCATTAGTTGTGCAGTCATGTTTCACAGTATAAACCCAGAGATTTCAAATAGGAATCCACAGTTTTAAATACATTCTAACCTGTTTTGATCTTTCTGTGTTGTTTGCTACAGAAAAAAAGTTATTATTTTTCTGTAATGAAAAAACAAGTGAAAACTAAGAGCTGACATTTTCTGGGGGTGCCTTTAGTCTCAAAATGTCAAGAGCTACTGCATTAGATAAAGTGTGTGTGTGTGCGCATGCGCACATACGCACATACACGCACAAGCGTACACACGATAGTTGACCTAAGTTGCAGGCTTGATTCTAACACTTAGTGTGTGTCTTGAAAAATGAAGTATAGAAAAGTTATTTCTGTAAAAAGGAAGCTGTGTCATTTTCCTAAATAATTTGGAGCATCAAAGCTTAAACAGTGTTTCTATAATCAGGGCACTGACCAAAAAGAGTTTGGTCAGTCTGTGGTAACTTGAATAAATAAAACTTCCCCTTTAGTCATGGAAACAAAGCATTAAAAAATTCAATACCAAAGGATTTTTTTTTTTTTGAGAATATTGAAGGATTATAGTGGAAGTTGGGAACATTTATTTATTGCTCAAGTTATACCCCTTGCTCTAGCCCCAGCTGCAGTAAGCTGTGAAAAGGGATAGCTCCTTTAAATCTTTTTAAATAATGAGAATAAGAAATTATTTAACATTGTTGGCAACTTTATTGACAAGTGAGCTGACTAATTCTGTTTCCAATGCTTTCTTTTGCTTACTGGTGCTAGGAAAAAATTAGAAGAGCATGTTTAAAGTAGTGTTTTTGGGGGGTTCTGTAGCTTTCATGAAGAAAGGGATGTAGCTTCATAAACTTGAATGTTATTGTTACAATATGTAGAGAAGCTTATTTGCAATAGAAGTAGACATAGGAAACTCCCTTTTAATATGTATTAAAATCAGCTAATTTCTGGGTATGTCTGCATGAGATGCTTCATTGCCATAGCAGCGAGCTACATCACTATAGCTCATTGCTTCACTGACGTAGCATTGGCGGGCATGAACCATGATGCTGATGCTACTTCATGGTACCAACAAGCTAGTGTGCAGTGGCATTGGAAATGACCCATGTGGTGTCACTTAAGCGAGTACTAAATGACTGCCCAGTAACAACTGCACAGTCTACACACATGTAGACACACCCACTGTGCCACTTTAGTTCCAGTTTTGTCAAATATCTTATGATATAGTCGTTTGTCATAAAATAATATTAGAAATTCAGATTGGGACAACTAGATTATTTTAGACTAATTCAGTCAAATGGCCCTTTCATTTTATTTTGGTTTGTTTGTTTGTTTGTTTTTAAACTGAGTCTAAAAGTGTGCTAGAACACATACTGTGCACTATGTTTTGAAAAAAAATTATATGGAATAATCTTGCCTGCTGAGTATAATTTCAGACTCTGGTACTAGTTTTAAAGGAGATAAAAGGTGTGTGCTCTTCCTTCTGTCTGTATAGCATGGATACGGGTTTTTTTGTTTGTTTGTTTTTCTTAAGAATGTAGGATTTATTATATCAAATAAGAATGGTCTACGAAACCCATTATCCTTCTTTTTTAATAACCAATATTTTAAAGGAGGACAAAACCCTCCATTGTATTTGATCCAAAAGTAAATCATAAAATTCAGCCTGAAATCTGGATCTAATCTCTCCTATCTAATAAAATTGCTTCTGGTTGGCTGCTGTGGTTGAAGTCTGTGTGCACCTATTTGAAGAGCTATCAATGGAAGATCTTTCACATTGTGTTTTAAGTCTGTTTTCAGACTGAGTTTAGGGATTAAAAAAAACAATCAAGAAATACCAAGAAGTTCACTGATTAGACATACTTTATTTGAGTTAAGGTTCACACACAATTGCATCACTTAATAGCAGGACTGTCCAACTTCTGGGCAGCCAGGGGCTGCCTTCCCACACACAGGCCACAGACCTGAGTGCTGCATGCCGGGAAGGTGGATCTGCTGCCCTCCCCACCCCCAGTTGCACTGACTGTGTAGTGCTCCTGCTTGTCACTTCTTATACAGCACAGAAAGCCTGACTTCCCCACCCTCTCCCAGTTGTTTAAGCTGCCCAATGACCCCCCCCCCCCCCATACTCATAGCCAGGTTTATCCCCCACCTGCCACTCAGCCATGCATGCTGTGCAGTCAGCCCATCCCCCACAGCATAGGCAGCCTGATGTCTCCCAGCTGGAGGAGGAGATGCTGTGTGTGTGGCTGGGAGCAGAGTGGAGCCTAGCTGCCCAGTGCCTCTCATCCATGCACTTAGGAAGCTTGGCTCCCTCTCTCTACCAGCCACACATGCCTTCTCAGCGTGGCTTACCCTGCTGCATGTGCAACACCCCCTACTCTCTCCTGGCTGCATACACAACACTCCCCACTTTCTGCTTGACCTGGTACTGGCTAGGGGG
>NW_017728918.1:88049942-88096705 GCF_001723895.1 Crocodylus porosus
GATGATCTCCCGAGGTCCCTTCCAGCCCTTATGTCTATGAAATCTATGAAATCTTGGCTGTATCCACCACCCATCTGCAGTGCTGGCAGCTGAGCTTCCTTCTTTGTCGTGCATGCAACTCGGGCACTCCAGCTCTCTCCCAGGCACCACAGCAAGAGTACGGGGGAAGTAACAGTTGGGTAAAAACCCATGGGGTACATGCTGGCCATTCAGGGGCCTCCAGTTGAACAGCCCTGACCTCACGGTGTAAGTCAGAAAGAAGTCTGGAATGTTGATGTGGAAATGTTTTAATGTGTATACAGTTGCTGTTGTGTATGCATTTGAGTGTAGTGATGCTCAACTAGGATGCCATGGCACCTGGGGGTGCCTTGGGATCCTGTCAAAGGTGCCATGGGGTGCCGTGCACTGCATGGTGTGCAAATATGATTCATAAGAGAAAACCAGAGTTTTCAAATAGCAATAGAAAAGATGTTAACCCTTCTGCCCTGCTGTGGGCTATCTGAGTTCTTTGCGACGGAAAAACTGCTGTATTTTTTTTTCTGTAGTCAAGAAGAAAAAAAAATGTAAGCTAAGAGCTGACATTTTCTGAGGGGTGCCTTGAATCTATTGACAGTGTATCCCAAGTCTGTGAACGTTTAAGAACAATTGTTAGAGATTTGTCTTACAATTCATTAAGACATGTTGGTCTTGGCTCCAAAACAGGTTTTAACTGAACATAATACAGCTTGGCTTTGTTTATCATGCTTCATATAAACAGTAAGATACTGAGTGAGTTAACTAAATTACAGTGAAACATGATAATTCATGTCAACGAATTTTGTGTTCCTGGCACTTGGAAACGGTAATTAAAGTTTACCTTTATCTAGAGAAAACTCTTCACACTAAGTAATTTTTAAGCCCTTTGTTCTTACTAACTCATTTGGATTCAGGACTTCTCTCCTCCAGAATCTTATGCTAACTGTAGTTGAGAAAACTATACTGTGCTTTATTTGGCACCAGCTGTACAACTGCAAGTGACCCTGTATCTGGATTGTAACTCTGCCTTTCTTTAGTCTTTAAAAGATGGTATGCCATCATCACACTCTTCTAAACTTTTGTTGGTTTTAGCTTTGCTACCTAGTCTTCCTCATTCTCTTACCATCCCTAAGTTAAGTCATAACACTGAACATTTTACAAGAAGACCTGCTCTATTGTTGTTGGCAGTCCCTCAATTTGAGAATCATCTCTACCACCGCACATTGATGGTTCTTCAGGTGGATGGGTCTTGAGGTGAAAGTAAGGCAAGGAAATTAAAAGACATGGTGAAGAGCAAGAACACACATTGAAAAGCAGAATTTTGAGGACCATACATATCAAGAATTATGGGGAAGTGTTGTGGAGGTGGCGCAGCTAATACAGAGTCAGAGGAAGGGATTGGGTGTCTTTGGATAAGAAGCTTAGGAGCTATGCCAGTGGCTCATCAAGAGTTTTCCCCTTCTATTTTTTTGTGACCCAACCCCTCCCAGGATGCACTTTGCTTCCATACTCTCTGCACATAAACCTATTTCCAAAAATCCTGCAAAAGTAGAGGAAAGAGGAGCTTCGCTTATGGCTTGTTGAGTTCTCCCTGCTGCTGTTCTCACCACAGCCCCTCATAAAGGGCACTTGGCTTCTCTGTCCTCATACAAGCATACTTTTAATGCCTCCTGCAGTCTCCACTCGCTTCCTCCTGCATATCATGTTAGTCCTCTGAAGTGCCTTGCCTCTTCTAGTCCCACCAGATTTCCATATATTTCTCTCTTCACTCTTCCCACTCCATTCCTCATATGAATGCTTATGCATTTGTTCCCCATAATGAGGTCGAGTGATGCAAAGGAAGGGATATGAGCAACTAAATAAAATAGAGAAAAATGTTGTAAGGAAAGTTGCCTGTGCTGTTGGCTGGAAGCCCAATGAAGAAGTGTCACCATTTCATGAATTCTTTGACACTACTCTGCCCCCTGCCCTACTGTGGTATCAAAGACAGGACAGTGTCATTGCTTCACGGTCTGTATCCATATGTATTCAGTTCCTATAATGCTGCTCCTAATATGTTGTAGAACTAAGGCAGCAGAACAGGGGAACCAAGTGTCTCTCTTGAAACATTTGATGTTTGTTTCCCAAATCATTATTGCTTCACTTGATCTGGTTCAGAAAAGTTAAGTACACTGCTGCTTTCTCCATTTCCTATAGGAACCCATTTGCTAGAGACTCAATGCAGATAATCCGTACCCCTTTTTGAGGTAACCCAGCATAGGAACCATTCTGTCTTCCCAGAAGTCGCTTGCTAGAAACCTTCTTCCTTCATTTCTCTCTCCATCATCTAAAACCCCTTTTCAACCCTGTACCATATCCCTATCCCCTTATTAACCCAGCCTTTCTTCCTGCCTCACCAACTGGTTAGTGAGAGAGAGAAATATGTGAAAATTTTTGACTAACCAAAGTTTTCATTCTTATGTTTTACCTAAAATAGTATTAGCTAATGAATCTGAATAACAGCGTTGACTAAGCTTGGTTAAACTCAGGTTATGTCAAAGGGAGTATATCTTTTGCACGTGGCTTTACCAGTTCAAATGTCTGAGTTACTGAATGGTGGTTGCATGTTTAATCAGAGTCCTTTCAAGCATCACATTTAGGTAAAAGTGTTCAAAGAAACGTGAAGATAATAAGCCAGATATTCTAAAAGGGAGCACTTGAAAAATGTTTGCTGTAGAAGTTAGTAAGTAACATACTGAAAAATTGCTTGGAGGTAGGGAAGGGACATATGAACCCGTGGCTGTGGTCACATTTTACAAACTTGGGACTCGCAGAGATAAAGGGCATTTGAGTAGAACAGAAGGGGGCTTTCGTAGGTGTCCAAAAGGTTGAGCTTTATGAGGGTTCTAACATCAAGTGGTCCTCTTGTCTAACAGATGCTGACAGGCAAGACTCAATTAACCTGTTCCTGGGAGTTTTCCAGCCAGTGGAAGGGAAACCTCATCTCTGGGAACTTCCAACTGATTTTTATTTGCATCACAGGAATACTCTGAGTCTCTCACAGACCAGGAGAAGGTATTTCGTTTAGCTCTTATTCAATTTATAATAAACATTCAGAATTAAACTGTTTTAGATGTATTCAGCTTTTTGGAAAGATGCTAAGTAAAGTGTACAGTGGAAGGGACATCATGTTTTAAACATTAGTAAAAACAAGAAATTTCTTCAGTTTTGCAAACAGGGCTGTGCAACATCAGACATTGAGTGTTTTGAAGAATTTACTTTGTAATCTTTCCATTCAATGGAAAAAGACTTTTTTTAAAAAAGAAAAGGATTTTCCTACAAATGAAACTTGCAGTGTGAAATGATCTCTTGTTTTACAGAAATGCTATTACCAGCATTTTGTTACTCTGTACACAAGTACTTTGGCTGGTGAATTTGAAGCAGATTTATTACAGTAGCAATGTATTTGAAATTAAGTGATAAGCATTCTTTGTTTTTTCTGGCTGCAGCCAGTAGTCAGCTGTGGAGATGAAGACATTTACATTTCTGCCTCTTACCCCATTTGCATCCCAGCCAGACTGAGTCCATTCTAAAAACTGCATCTACCCAGTTCAATATACCACACATCATAGTTGTGCAATGGTATAACAGGTGTAAAAAGATAAAATACTTAAATTCCAGGAAGGTTTTTTTTTGAAAATGATAATCTCAGCACACTGACCTTGTTATGTACTGTAAATATGGGTCACACCTCTGATTCACTTCTTACACTGTAAAGAAAGGTAATGATAGAAACAGGTACTGAAAAAATTTCTAAATTGTATTTGGTATTTCATCTGACTGTTAGAAATTTGCTATTACTATATTTGCGTAAATCCAAGATGGCTCTGAATTTAAAATTACTCCCCTAGAAATTAGATTCTATACATGAAAAATATATACATTTTTTAACTTTTCATGTGTAGAATCTAATTATTGTAGGGTCATTTTCAGTTCATCAGTCAAACTGACAGTTAGTGGGCTGCATGTGGCCCATGAAGGGTTAAGTTGTGTTCCTACTCCGCCTGTGGAGCTGCGAAAGCATTGGCAGGGGACAGGTGTGGGGGTGGGTGGGAGGCAGTAAAGGACAGAGGCTGCAGTGGGGTGGAAGTGGGGAGGCAGGCAGCAGCTGTGGCTCCAGCCCCGGGCCCTAGCTGTGGCCACAGCAGCAGCCACCTGCCCCCGCTCCCCAGACACTTTGTACTTGATTCCAAGATGAAGGCCTTTTTGTCCCTCATGTTAAATGGAGGGGGGACACATCATCTTGGAATAAAGGAAATACGGTACCTTGATCCTGCTATTCTTGTAGAAACTTCATCTGTGCAGATAAAAGTGCAGTTTAACAAAGATAAGTACAAAGTACTGCATCTAGGGAGACAGAATCACCAACACACCTACAGACTGGGAAGTGACCTTCTAAGCAGCTCAGCAGCAGAAAGGGATCTCAGAGTCCTAGTAAACTCCAAAATGAACATGAGTTGTCAGTGTGAAAAGTGATAAGTAAAGCCAACCTTTTTCATGCATTAGAAGTTACATCACAAGCAGGTCAAAGGAGGTGATACTTCACCTTTATCTGGCATTGATAAGACTGCAGCTGGAGTACTGCATCCAGTTCTGGGCACTGCACTTCAAGAGGGATGTGGATAACCTAGAGAGGGTCCAGAGGTTAGGGGCCTGCAGGTAAGATCCTATGAGAAGAGATTGAGGGACCTGAACCTCTTCAGCCTCCACAAAAGAAGCCTGAGAAGGAATCTTGTGGCTGTCTACAAATTCACTGGGCGGAGGGGGCAGCAAGGAATAAGGGATACTTGGATTACCAGGGCGCCCCTTGGGGTTACTAGGAACAATAGCCATAAACTGACCGAGAGCAGATTTAGATTAGGCGTTAGAAAAAAATTCTTTATGGTGAGGGTTTTCAGAATCTAGAATGGGCTTCCAAGGGAGGTGGTGCTCTCCCCTACTGTGGGGGTCTTTAAGAGGAGACTGGACAAGCAGCTAGCTGGGGTCATTAGACCCCAGCGCTCTTTCCTGCCGAGGGTAGGGGGTCAGACTCAACCTACTGAGGTCCCTTCCAACCCTAAAAATCTATGAAATCTATTAAAAGATCTGAAAGTTTACTTCAGTGTTTTTTATTTTGTTTTGTTTTTAAATCTGGAGAAGATTCCAGTGTCTTACATATCTGCTTTGTTCATTTCAGTTGATATCCAAAAACAACTATTTCTAAATTGTGATTTATTTATTTTTTAATTTTTTTTATTGTTTCATCTATTTTCTTATGCAGCATTGTCTCCTGAGGCTTTTTTAGATGCACATTCATTGCAGTCACACAGCAAAGTTCTGGTTAGACTAGGCACATAACATCTATATAGCGTTCACATTCATTTTGTTGCCTGCTTGTCCTGACTCTTGCTCTGTGTAAAAGTAAATCCGACTTGTATGTTTCTAAAATGAATTCCTTGGTCTTCCTTCAATCCATTATCTTATTTGTACCAAAAGCAGTCTCCTTCTTCATTTATACTCTTAACTGAAGAATATAAATGAAGAACTGAAGAATATATTCTTAACTTGAAATAGAGTTCTTAAAACTTGCTAGCATTTTTTTTCTTGTCTCTTAAGACTTCTCATATTTCTTTGTGGTTTTTTCTGGTAAAATTCATAATATACAGGCAACATTGTTCCATGCGGAAATAATGACTTCTGAATACAGTAAACTGATGGATTTTTGTTTTGCTCATTTCCTGTTAAATTTCTATTTGCACCTTCAAATTGTAATTTCTTTACATCGGATCATGGGTTCTGAAGTATCCGTAGAACTCCTAGATTGGGGCCTTTGGCCACTAAAGCAATACAAAAAGTAATGAAAAGTAATATGCTTGGATACCTTGGAATAAAGTTGTTTACCCTAAAGTCTTTATTTCTCAAGTTTCTCATGTTACTTAGCTCTCTCCTTCAGAAAGAGAGGATTTCATAAAGAGTTGTGTATATTTTGTTTTCATTGTCTGTCTTCATGATTTTAAGCAGAAGTACAGAATCATGGAAATAGGGACCTCCCCCCCCCCCGGTTACCTTGTATATACCAGTGCCAGCTGTAAGACAACATTCTTCTGCATAGTGCTTAGAAGAACTAGAAGAGCTGGCTCCACTAGAACACTGTCTCATGGCATCTTCTAGGGGAATGGCCATAGTGCAGAGCCAGCTATGTAGTATATATGCTGTTGTCCCAGGAACACTGAACTACACAATGCAGCTTGTTCCAGAACACTGTACTGACCTAGGCAGAATTTGGTCCTTAATAATAGGACTATATGCATGTATTTGAAATAAAAGCAAAAAGATAACATTTTTTCTTTATCCATAGACAGAGATAATTAGCTATGCTTGTCTGAATTCAGGCAGAAAAAAGCAGGGGAGGTTGGCCCCTTGGGAACTAACTTCATCAGCCTACTCGCGAGTCCATTTATAGCATCTGACAAAGTAGGCTGTTGTCTATGAACATGCATGTTTCTGACTCGGTCTATAGGTGCCATCCTTCTGTAGCCCTACCTTCTGACCTTTTTTTTTTTTCCAATTTTTTCTCCTTCTAATAATGTCAGAATAATTTAGAAGAAAATAAGCAGTAATTGGAATACCTAAGTCCCTGAGTAGGTTAAAAAAGTACAACCATGCTCTTTCTGTTGTCCAGGTATTTATTGATTTCAGTTGGTTGTTCTTTCATTGTGTAAGCTGCTAGAGCGCATTGCCCTTGCTATTAAAAACTCTAGCAAAGAAATGCATTCTAGTTCTCAAGCCCATATTAACATCTTCTGTTAAAATTGTCATTTCACGTTTCTCCTACCGGGAAACTAGCTGATCTGGATTTTTCATGAAGCACTGATAATCTGCAAAGTTTATCTAGTACTTGCTCATAAGAATTATTGAAGACGCACCATCAAACCTCCCCAAATTTTGAGACTTGTGATATGAAGGGTATTTTGTAAAAAGAAGCGTTGGAATTAGCTTTATCTTATTGTCTTGCAGTCTGATGACTGTGGTCTTCTCAGTTACCTTCTCCACCTGCTTTTGTCCTTCTTTGTTGTGGTATGTCCTGAAGTCCGGTCCTGGAGCCGTGTTATTTCGAGTAACCTTCCTGAAGTCAACACTTCACTATACAGGCAGAACTCTTGTCTTCATTGGACCTCTTTGAGTTCAGCTATCTGTTAAGAGGGAACTAGTTGCAGGACTGGGGCCTGTTCAGACTTCTCAAACCAAGGATGATTATCTTTCTGCCCTCCTGGATTATAAAGCATCATGTATAGAAGGGCTGTCCAACTGACAATCTGTAGGCTGCATGTGACCCATGAGGGGTTAAGTTGTGGCCCCCAAGCTCCTGCTCTACCACCTGTTCCCCTCCACCCCTTGCTTCAACTGCAATAGCAGCTGGGGACTCTGAGCTCCCCCTCCCTCTCTGGCTGCTCCTTCCTGACCCTTCCCCAGGGTGGTGGGGCAGCACAATGCAGGAAACATAGGATGAGTCCAGGGGCCTTGTGGATATTCAGTGCAGCAGTCAAGCAGGAGTAGCCATAGGGCCCGGGGGTCTGTGGTTTGCCGTGGTCAACACAAGCAGCATGTGACCTGTGCTGATGCAGTATTCAGGACATGTGCCCTCTGGCCACATGGAAGTTGGACAGCCCTATTCTACACCATAATATGGGTGTGCAAGAAGGCTAAAATTAAAGAAAAATAGGGACTTGAGCCAATCCTGTAGTCTGACTCCCTGTATGCAGCAAGATTAACCCTGTCTAAACCGTGTATACTTTTTATATAAGAGTTCATATGTTATGTTATTTGTTTGTACAATTTCCCCCTACAGCTATACTTACTGGTGGACACAAGGTGTATTGAATCATTTACCACTGCCTTATGATGAAGGTAAGTCTTCAGTTTGGTGCTTGTTTTAGAGAATACCTTGAAAAACATTTATTTTAATTTGGCCACTAAATGCTTTGCAACTCTTTTATCACAAATTAACAAACTCATTATGAAACTGTGCAGCTGTCATAACAGTTGACAAGTGATCTCTCTAAATATGTGCAAGAGATACCAGATATATGTGCTAAACTGGCTAAATGTCTCTCACTGAGTTATGCAAATCTACAATACCTGCTTGTACATGTGGTGTTTGCCTTCCACAGGATTAAACATAAGGAAGTGTTTTAATAGCTTTTGCCTTGCCCATTCAATTGTGGATAGCAATATAGCAACTTGCAAAAGAATATTGTAACTAATGATAGAGATGTTTATGGAGTGTTGTCCAACTATATTTTAATGATCTATTAGATACTGTGACACATCCTGACCCCAGACATACCCTGGGTAAGGCAAGCATCTTTGTGACACGCTTCCAGGGTGCTTCCACGCTTTTGGAGTGCCCTTCTGCCTCTGACTGCTGCTTCTCTCTTCTCTTCTGACTGCTGCTTGATCATTGAGAATGAGCTGAGATGTGCCAGAGGCCTGTTCCTTGGCCTGTGGTACCTCAGTGCTACCCATCTCACTCAAGCCTTGCCAGTCCTTAGCAGAGGGGATTTACTGGCGAGAAGGGTCATACCATTGTCTTGTCAGGTACTCAGAAAAGGTGGATCCTTTGTGTAGAATCGGTGAGCCTGTGTGGTCAAATGCCTTGGAATTACAGTTAACACTGACACTAAGTGGGTAAAAAGATGATAAAAAGGACTTATTATAATAAAACAAGAACAAGTGTAAGAAAACAGTAACTATATGTTGAGATTTAAATAGAGATATAAGAATGAACAAACAAAAGAAAATATCAGAACAATAACCTGTTCTTACCCTATACCTTAAATCCAAGGCTGCAGTCCCTAGCTTCAACAGATTAAAAAGCTGTTTGTCCCTGATCTCTGTTAGAGGATCCCATGTACCTGAGAGACTGAAGACAAAATCATGCTCTGGAGGCAGGCTTAAGTACAGTTGCTTATCTGGCTACTCGCATATGTCATCTTGGGGATTCTTGGGGAGCCAACAATATGCATATACATTTCTGACCCCCAAAAAGTACGTTTGCCAGAGCAGAAATCTTTCCTGATCTAAACCAGGCCAGGATAATATGTGCATCCTTTCAGACATGGAGATTGCTAAAGATGCTGTCTTGGGTAACTTCCCTCCACAGGGAGGAATTTCACTCTTCCCAGTAGCTTTACTGGCCATTTCTGACAGAGCCTAGTTCCTGTGCCTCAGAACACTCTCATGGGAGACAAGTAAGCAAGTCAAATGCTAATTCCAAGCCATTACTGCTCTTCAGCCACTTGGGCTTGGGGTCTTTCCTAGGAATCAAATAAGTTCAATGTTTGCTACTTGAAAGTTGTTATCATACTGTGCAATCCTGAGCCTATTAGAACATGTAAGAAATACATTTCATATCAAATACACTAATACATGCAAGCATAAGGCTGATAAGGCTAAATATAGCTTGGTGCTACCTTAACGTGGACACTCCACATGCCATATCAGTAAAACACATTTGGAAAGTCATGCATGACACCTTATAAACCCTTAGGTTCATGACACTCTCCAAATAGGAATTGTAATTTTTTTAAGTGAATAAAATTTGGATAGTTGTCAACTTTGACATTTATGGACAGGACTACAATTGTATGTCTTGTTCTGTATATGATGTTTTTCTGTCTTGTAGAAATATATATATAAAATATGTAATTGTCTCGCTAAGTTACTATAGGACCATTCACATTTTCCTGAATGTGCTAATGATTACAAATTGGATAAGTTGTCTTTTGTTTTTTCCAGTGACATGTTCTGAAAACAGGCAGAAGTTAATAGTAAAAAAATTCCATAAATATGAAGAAGAGATTGATATACACAATGAATTTTTTCGGCCCTATGAACTGAGCAGTTTTGATGAAACCTTTTGCTTGGCAATGACCAATTCTATACGGTATTTATGTGATGTTTTACTATTCTAATAACTTGAAACTTGTTTGCCTAAAGTAGTGCAATGGACTGCACATGATCTGCTTTCTAGAAATGACTTTGAAATATTTGTCTAATTAATTTTTTTTAACAAAATTTCCTAAAATGAAATGAGATTTCTAAAATTCAGGTGCAGTTTGTTGGAAAACTACCTAGACCTGAAGAATGGTGCTTTATGACCAAAAATTTGTTCAGCATCTTTCCCATCTATATATTTCGTCCAGTAAAAGATAACACACAAAACCCTTACCTCTTATACATTTCATGGTCCATTGTGATTACACTACTCTAACATTACTGGAACAAATGTTCTCTCATTGGATTATTATTATTATTATCATCATCATCATTCTCTCATTCCTGGACAGTTCTTCTTTGTCTCTGAAAGATGCCAATTGGTTATGGATTTATGTTGTGAAAATTAAAAATATTGGAAGGTTTTTAGCAGATTTTGTTATCATGTTCCTTGACCATTTTAGAATATTGGTTGCCTCTAGCTTTTTCTTTTCACCTTACTTTACGCTCATCAGATTGCTTTGATTTCTAGAACCTATTTGATATAACAGTTATAGTGCAGCCACATCTGGTACACTTGGTTATATCTGTCTCTGTCACCAACAATCTTACAACTTACACTCCAACTATAATATACTATGTGCACAGAGAGGTTGTTACCCAAGTTGGTCTGAAGTCAGGCAGAAGGCAGACAGAGTGGCACCTTTTATATATTAATTCAGAAACTTGTGGCAGGCTATTTTAACCTTCCTGGACAGTCCATCACTGACCTCAGAAAAGGTGTTCTTAGCAAAACTTTAAAAATGGACTTAAGGATGAAATTGCAGAACAAGAAATCATCCACAGGCTGGATTGTGTGAACTTAGTCTTAACAGAAACTACAGATTCTTGTTCCATTACCTGGGTTAGCTTTTATAACCCCTGTGTTCCAATGGTTTTACTGCTTCATTTACCTTTAGGTACAGCCAATAGAATCATGAGGACAAGTGACTGACATGTGTTTTCACCAGTGAACTGAAAAATAGGATTTTTTTTGCTGTCCGTTCCTTATTTAGAAATGGACAGGGGACAAAGGATTTAACAGGGTGGTCCAGTATAAAACAGGACCAGTGGCCACCTTACTTGCCGCACCATGCTGTCTGAGCTCCCTCCCCTGTTTCACTATACTGCGTACACCCTAGATGCACACTGCACAATGCCGTGTCACATGGATGACCCCCTACTACACCCCACCAATGCTCCTGGATCTTTTGGTATGTGCTTCTCAGCCCAGTGGGCCATGCTGTATCACGCTGTCACCAGGGTGGTGGCTGGCAGCAAAGGGAGGGGGAGTTCAGAGACTCTGGCAACAGCATCAGGAGAGCAACCAGGAGTCCAGGGGCCACAGGTTAACCTCTTGAGGGCTGGATGTGGCCCACAGGCTGCCAGTTGGAGAGCCCTCATATACCATGTTTGTATTATTTGTCTAATAACATTCTTGTATGAAGGTTGCTGCAAACGTTTTGCTCTGTTTAATTTGATCTCAGTACTGCTTTGCTTGAATATGTTGATTGCTTTTTGACTTTGCCAGTCACCCTAATTATAATATTTGCAGAGGTTTACTTTGTGGTTGCTCAGGAACAGGACTGAGATATCTGCTTTAGTTACATTTCTGCAGCTGTAAACTGAAGCCTTACAAAAGGGCTAATATTGGTAACAGTATATACTTCCTGCTTCTCAGTTCCTTTCAACCACCTGTCTAGAGACAGTTCTTAAGTTCCCTAGCAGTTTTGAGCCTTAGGAGGCACTCCCAATCCATGTTTTCTCCTTTTCCTTTTCATTCTTTCACTTCCCTAACACCTTTTGCCTTGTTTGAATTCAAAAGCAGATGTTGGAAAATAGCATTGGTAGAATATGTAGACTTCTTGGTAGAAAGAACTAACAAAACCTGACAAAATATAATTTCAAATATTGAGCTCTTTGTTTTCTCTCTTCCTCCAGAGACTTCATGCCTAAGAATGTTGGCATTGATCCAAGTCCATTTACCGTCCGTAAACCTGATGAAACTGGAAAATCAGTGCTGGGGTAAGACTGGTCTTAAAATATAGAATTCAAGACATTTGTTCTGGCATATCATCATCAAAATTCCGGCATATAAATGCAATTAACTGTAAAAAGGTATGAGAGAAAGAGCTCTAAATGAGTAATGACCTGGATAAAGAAGCCACACATACACTTAAATTATAAGATACAGGAGTATACAAGAGGCCAGGGAGAAGGAGAAGTCCAAAAATTAGACCAGGCTGTGGGTCTGGATATAGGAAATGGAGTGAAGAGTTAATTATGTTGAACACAGAAAGTTAGGAAGAGGGAATAGAACAAACCAGATCATCAGTTCAGTTGTGAAGAAGCTGGGTGAGAGTATGAGAGAAATTGATACACAGAGTTGAAGTTATAAAGTTGTATCTCCTGAAAAGAGCTCTCCAATTTAGAGACCAAGCAATGTTGGGGACAATGAATGAATTACTTGCTTAATAACTGCTAGCTTTTTGCTGGCACAATCTGGAAAGAGGTCCTAAGAGAGCCAAAGATAAGAATTTAGAATCACAGGTTTGGAAGGAACCTTAAGGTTATCCAATCCAGACTCCTGTAATTTTGATGGCAGGATTTGCTATTTTGTTACCAGATTTGCTTGTCACTTTGTGGTGCGCTCATTTATTAGGGGTACCTTTTTGGGGTCTCTGTAATTCTATCCACGTGCTGCTTCTGTTACTTGTGTTTCTGTATGGAGCTGTATCTCTCCCTTCTGCAAGTCCTTACCCCCAATGGAGCTATCTTGCAGGACTCAGTTTCAGTGGTGCTGGGTTTCAGCCACCAAATCAGTCAAATGCACATGTACACTAACATGACAGACCTGGCCTGGCCCAGTTGATCAGTACATACAGGCTGACCACCCTATTATGCCAAGAATCAGTTCATTAGGGCAACAATAAAATGCAGTCAGACACAAGCACACAGGTGAACAGAATACCACTGAATCAGGCTGGGGGTCCAGCTGACAACCTCATGGGCCAGCATTCAGTTCATTAGGGCATGTGTGAGCCAAACTGGCTCAGTCAGCCTATACAAGCTGATCCCCTTGTGTTTCTCAAACTCAGCACATCCCAGTCTTTTGCCTGAACTGTCCTACTGGTGGTAGTCTCTTGATGAGCGAACCCCACAGTATTTTGGGGCTTTACAGGGATCTTTGGCTTGGGTAAAAGAAGCATTGCTGCAGAGCAAGTGGGGAAGGGGAAGTAGAGAAGGAAAAATACACCAGGTTACCACCAGTTTGACTATAAAAAAATATTTCTTGCTAAGTATATGAAATGTATGATGGTTCTAGTAATAATAGCCATGCAAGGAAAAACAAACAAAAACAATTACAATATTACCCTGGTTCAATTGAGTATTTGGGGAAACCTAGTTCAAGCTTAACTAATAAAATTCAGGTTCAGAAAGCTATTCCTAGAAAGAAAAAGAGAAACAGGAAGAGAGAGAGCGAGCTGGGATCTCACTATTCCAATGCACTGTTTTGTTGACAGGCAAAGTTCCTAGCACAATTACTGAAGGTTAAATAAGTGACAAAGAGAGAACAATGGATGGTGTCAGAGAGCCTTCTCTCTCATGAAGCACACTGTTTGCTGCTTTACAGCTTTCTTACACCCTTAGTCCAGCCTCTTCAAAGCATTCTTTTAACTGTGTAGTCAAGAGAGTCCCAAGCTGTAATCGACAGGAAAAATCCTGTTATGTAAATGGTTTCATTTTAAATGAATTACCTTTTTCAGTGACAAGCGGTTATCTGGTTTGGAACATCTCAAGAAATGGATTAACAACCAGGAAAAGCAGAAGGTTTTAAGGAGTAACCTTAAACTTGAAATTATTATGAATATAGAAGATAAACTGGATGGGATACTGCATTATTTCTTCTCAGATGGCCTAGCTGTGCTTGCACTGTGAAGTCAGCATCAGTGTTTTGTATTTTACCTGTTGTGAATAAGCTTCAGTTTAGCATGACTTTCAGATCTTACTGTAGTCTTTTACTGGTGCCTTGATTTAGTCTGTTTTCTAAAACAGGAAATCCCAAGGGTATATGGAACATACTTAAGGGGATTACTTGGAGTGTTCATAAACTTTGTGGGTAGGACTTCCACCAGTCATCCCAGGAAAAGTATGGGAGTGTTTGTGGTCAGGGCTCCAATGGGCTGGATGTTATGATGACCCCTTAACCATTGTTCAAATGTCGCTTATACCTCCTCTGACTTTGGTCTCTTGCCTCAGCATTCCCTAACCTGGCAACCAAGTTTTAGTCAATTAAGTTTAAATAGGCCTCCCATACTGGGACCAGGGAATGTATGGCCGGAGATGCCCATTAAAGTTTTCTTCTGCTTATTTCTGGTTAGGTGAGATGTGTGTCAGGGAGGGGGAGAAGAAAAAGTCCTTTTTAAGTCCAGCAAGCTGGGTGCCAGGGTTCCCTCAAGAACACAGAGCTGATAGGTAACAATTCCTAAACTATCTCAGATGTATGCCCATCCACAGTGTGTTGGTTACGAAAGTATCTATCAAGAAATGTAAGTGTTTAGAAAGAAAATGAAAAAATAACAAAAATGAACTCAATAGAGAAAGTCTTATGTAATCATAGAGCTTTCTTCAGCTTTCTTCAACTACTGAGTATCTGAAGAAGGGTTTCAGAAATACCAAGTACCCAGGGGAAATTGAAATAGGGGATTCACAGGATAGGCAGAACCTGGCTGCTCCACTCCAAAGGTAATGTAGAGGGCATGGACACATAATGTAGAATGATTTAAATGTGGTTTTAACCTGACTCAGACAGATATACAAGCCTGTTAAATTGGCCTGGGATGGCTCAAAAAGATGCATGGAAAATCTAGTACTATTTTGAACCTGTTCACTGTAAGCCAGTTCAGTGTTATGTGTGGACACCAAGCATTCTGTGACATGGGTCTGGTCAGTCTTCTAGGTGTCCAAGGCTGCATTGGTCTTTATCCCTCCCCAACACTGCTGCAATAGTCTATTCTGATCCATGGCCAAAACGTACTGCCCCCCTTTTTTGTTGGCAGTCTTTATCAACCATCTCCCTTGTACTGCTTGCTCAATAAAAGCTATCTTTCTAACAACCACCTCTGTCCTCGCTCCTTATTTGACTGCAGTCTCTCATCATGCTTCCCCAACCCCTGAGAAGCAATACATGTGAATCTAAGAACCTCCTCCTCTCCCTGCCAAGTCAGGCAAGCATACCACAGACTTTGGTCTTTTGCAGGCTGTTGAACCTTATTGAACTCACATTTAGGAAACAAGGGAAAACAGAAAAGTGACAATGCCCCAAGCCACAGATCAGTGATCATCCACCCCTGAGGACTTCCAAAGCATGGGTACAAGCACTCACTCCTCCCCACCAACTCACTCATTGCAAGGCATGCTAGGCTGGGTGCTCACTACCACTTCCTGGTGTCAGAGCCACAAGACTTCACACAGTTGTGACCCACTTCCCAATTAGTGACATTTTAGAACAGATCAGTTGTTACGTGTGTCCACACCCAGAGGCTTCCGAGTTTCCCCCAAATGAGATGGCAGTCAAAATTTGGGAATGCATACAGTTGAAAATACTGTATGTTCATCTGTTTGTGAATGTATGTATTCTCCTTCTTTTTAATAGAAACAAAAGTAACAGAGAAGAAACTATGTTGCAGCGCAAGACAGCTGCTAGTGCCCCCCCCCCACCAAGTGAGGAAGCAGTGTCTAGCAGTTCAGAGGATGATTCTGGAACTGACAAGGAAGATGAAGGTGCTGTTTCTCAGCGCTCCACTCCAGTAAAGATGACTGATACAGGAGATAATACAAAAATAACTGAGGTAAGAAATTGCATTGACCTGTGGTGAAAGGGAGCCATCCTCTTAAGATTCACATTCTTTTTGAAAATACATTTTATCTGATGATGTTTACAACATCTGTTTGGATGTCATTGAAAGACTGAGAAGAAAAAAATATTTCTCCTGCTTACTTGTTTTGTACACTTGACAGCACTTAGTGTAACTATGAAACAGATTATATGCAATTGTCAGTTTCTCTGCAGTGCTAGGGGTCTCTCATGTTGTATTAGGAGAGAGAATAACATTAGAAAAAAATCTATGGACGTAAAGACTGACAGGGTCCCAGGAACTGGCAGCCCCAAAAGAGGGTCTAGTCCTCTATAATACCAAAGCTGTCAAAGCCAGAAATTTTTCCTGGTTCTATGCAATGGGTTTCACTACATCTCTTTTTAAACTTTGAACTGTTGCTTGGTAATTCAGCAGTGTGGTGAAACTTTTTTTTAATAGAACTAAGTTATTTAAAATCATGCTTGCTGATTTTTGTTGGATAATACTTTGCTAAATATTTTCATAAAAAATATCTTCATTGCCCTCCTGCTCTAGATCTCCATCCCTAGATTTTGAGATATGGTGGTTTAGTAAAAGCTACACTTATTTAATCAGGACTTTAGTAGGCTTTTTTCTTTATGTCATTATTGTATAACGTTAGTATTAATATTATTTTCTTTATAAAGATTTGGAGCTCTGTAACAGTAAGGTTTGTACTAGCATATAATAAGACAACTCTGTCCCTTAATGCAAATAGCTTACAGTTTAAATAGATAATGTAGGCAAAGAACTTAACCATTCCAGCAGTGTAGTCAGTGCTGTTTTGCGATTCACTTTAAAAATGCCTCTTTACAAACATCTTCCCCTTGGGTCTAGTTCAAAGTGTTGTTTTTTGTTTCTACCAGGTAGACATCTGGGATGCCACTGAAAAATTAGAAATGAGGGTAAAATGCTATACAACATTAAACTGTAAAGCAATACAAACTTAAACTGTAAAGTGACAGTGAATTGAAATGGTCAAGATTCTGATTACAGTTACCCCTTTACAGGGAAACTTCCATATAAACAGCATCTTATCTATGGGAAGTTGGCAGGAAATTACAATTGCAGCTTTTCTATATAGCTTTTAACATTTTACCTATGACATCATGATTTGTTTTATAGACAATGATTAGATTCTCTGATATGAAAGTTGGCTTCATATAGAGAGCTTAAATTTTCCTGAACCCAGTTAAATTATTTTTTATACTTGTGAAATAGTGTGGTACAGGAACAGTGTTTGATACCAGTGGATATATGTCTTCGCTAAATTTATGCCAAATTTTATAAATTGCAACAGATATTTTATCATCTCAAAATAATGAAGTATGAATGTCATCACCAGAGAGTGAATGTTTATGTTGGTTATAAAGACCAGTCAGGGCTCCTGTGGGCTATCCCTTACTCTTGCCACTAAGTACATCTATAAAATAGGTAACTGTAGTATTGATTCTGATAATTTTTTTGTAAAATACTTTTGAGGTTTGTAAATGAAGGGTACAAGTAAATAAATGTAAAATATTATTTATGGCATCTTTGAGGTGTGTTGGCTTACAAATAGAGGTAAAGTATTTTGTTTTTGTTAATATGTAAAGTCCTATTTTCTTCTTTATTCCTACCTTAACTTATATAAAATTATGAATTCAGAGTTGGATTATTAATTTGTACAATTATTTACTAAGAGCTATAATGTAAATATTTTCACAGACAGGCACTATTGTATCCACCTCTAGTCGGTTATTAATCTTGGGCCTAATCCATGGCTGCTATTATAAATTAGGATTTGATAGTTTTGATCACTGTGGGCATCTATACATGTGCTCTAGGGAAGGTGAGGGTGAACTTTAATCAGAGAGGTTCTGAGAGGCACTCTAATTAAGGCGCCCACAGTGTCATGTATATTCAGCATTCTGCGCTTCAAAATGGCGGCAGGGGCGCTTTAACAAAGGCTTGTTTAACAAGCTTTAGTTAAAACGCCCCTGCTGCCACTTTGAAATATGAGGACGCTGAATACACATGACATGGAGGCCACTGGAGCGCACTAATTAGCATGCTTCAGTAGTCTCGCAGCAGACTTGATTGAGTCTGCTCTGACGTATGTTAATTAGCACGCATTGGAGCAGAACTCTGTCACATGTATAGGTGCCCTGTGGGTTTAACTGCTGGTTTTGGCTGATTCAGACTGTCTTTAGGTTTTGACCACTGCCTTTTTGGCCTTTTCAAAAAATGGTTTGTGAAGGTTGTCCTACTTAAGAAAATATATGTCATAACTTACAAGGCTATAGAAATGATTATTTTGAAATGGCTATCAACTACTTCCATGGAGGAAGTTTTAGGCCCCTGGCAGATGTTACATCTGAAGTGCGAGTAATGTGTTAATGGACCAGTACGTTGTAACATGCCACATGTTCAAGCAATTTAGCCTAATAACCAGCCAGAAAAATGGGCATCCAGCCATAAATATGCTATTTGTAAAATGTAAAATGATCTTTGAAGCTTGTTTGCTTTGCACTTTAATTTGAATGTGTGGTATTTTATACAAAGGATTTGGGAGTTAGTCAAAATCCTTGCTAAACTCCAGATACACTATATGCACAGCATGCCCTTCATTCACCCAACTATTTTTCTTGTCACAGAAGGAAATTGAGTTTGTTTGACATGATTCATTCATAGTAAATCCATGCTGGCTGCTTGCAATCAACCTTTTCCAGGTGCTTGCAAGTAGACTTCCTTAAGATATGCTCCAGGAACTTTCTGGGTATTGAAGTAAGGCTAACTAATCTCAGAACTTTTCCTTAGTGCCTCTCTTTAAAAAAGGGAAAAGTATTTGCCCTTTTCCAGTCCCCTGATATTTTGCTAGTCTCTTATGACTTTGTACATGCTATTGTCAAGGGCTCTGAGATCACCTATGCAGCTTCCTTCAGTAGTCTGGGAGGAAGTTCATCAGGCTCTGCTGACTTGAATTCATTCAGACCCATGAAAAGCTCTCTGACTTTCCTTTATTTCATCCCTTAGGTTGTCCCCTTCCTTAGCCAAATAATCCTTGTTAACTGCTGGTTGCAGCCTGATTTTATTTATTAATTTATTTTTAATGAAGACTGAGACAAAGTAGTTCTTGAGCAGCTCTGCCTTTGCATCATCCTTGTTCACCGTGGCTATTTAATTGTAGACAGCTTCCTTGGTCTTTCTGCTCTGGCCAGCATATTTCTAGAATATCTTCTTGTTGTCCTTAACATGCCTTGCCCGGCGAAGTTCATTTTTTACTTTTGCCATCCTGATTTTTTTTCCCCTGTAAGTTCCTACTATTTCTTGGGATGCTTCCTTGGTAACCTGCTCATTTTTCCATTGCTTGTATACTGTGGCACAAAGCATTTTCTGGCACATTACCGGTTTGATTGCTTTCTTCACATCTCACCTATTTCTTAATTTATTCTGGATAATACTACCATTCATAAAAAGCTTTCTACTGAAGTGCTCAAATCTATTTATCACTGAAGACCACCAGGTTTCTGTTTTATAGTCATCCTTATATTATCTGGAAGCAATTTAAAGTAGGGACTTTTACAGGGCTGAAACACTGTTATCATAATGGAGTGGAGAGGAGTGAGACTTGGTTTGTAGTTTGAGGAGTTTCTGCAGTGTTAAAGGCAGACAAGGTTCTTTGGTTAAATGTGATTATCTTTTATTAGACCAACTAAATAGCTGGAAAAAAATGTTCTTTGCAAGCTGTTGGGCACAAACACCCTACTTCCAGCAGAGGGAGAGTTTGCAAATTGGTCTAATAAAAGAGATCACATTTACCCCAAGAACCTTGTCTGCCTATGTCCTTAAACCAACACGGCTACAGTCAACATCCCTGCAACATGGAATGTTTCCCGAACTTTCTGAAATGTACTTAATGTTTGAGAATATTTTAGAAGGTTGTGTGGAATGTTTGATGAAAACCAGTTTTGACCACAATACTGGTCAAACCTAAATAAGTGGGTTTTTTGTCAACCCTATTATAAATCTGCTTGTCCATTTCAAAAGCAAAAAAATTGTAGGTAGTACCTGCTTTACTTATAAAATAAAAATGTATTCTGCTTTATGTGTAGAAATCACAAAAGAATTATGACTATGAGATTTTTGGTTAGACAACCTGGTTTGTATTCACTAGCTGATCTAGATTTAGTCAGCCAAATGTCATTTGTTCATAGTACTTAGCTAATTGGAATATCAGTTTTCAGCCTTTTAGTGCATGTGTTTTGGAATTAATGTTCCACCATTAGCAGATATTTGTCAGGAATTCCAGCATTTACTCATCTAAAGAGAGTCTATAATGCGGGGTTTCAAATAACCAAAACTTTATAGCTAAACTAATAAGAAATCAGGAAATAATTTTTAATAATCAAATTGTCTTTAATTATCAAATTGATTCAGAAATACATACTTGAGAAAGCATTTTAACTGCAGGATTTGTCAAATATATTTTGGTTCAACTTCTGTAAAAACCAGAAACTTTTTTTTTCTGTTCGCAGAAAATTCTGTCATTGCATGAATTAATAGACAACCATCAAACTTCTGGATCATGGTGTACATGTAAGAGATCTAGCAGGTGCCACAGCTCAGTTTGTGGCTGAGAAGCCCAATTCAGGAGTGACACAGTTTGTTATAAGTTTCACATATCCATGTGTTGTTTGAATTGGAGTCCGAGCTTACTGTTGACACTAGATTTTAGGAACCCAGCCCTTTATACCTTTGTTCCGGGCAAGCACAACCCTCAGACCAATCACAACACCAGCCAATTGATAATAGGCGAATTTATTCACACAGAATAAGAACAGAAAAGCAACAATGCAAACAATCAAACAATTTTATATCTACCGATCCTAGGGCTGTCATCAGAGTCAAAGTACTCCAAAAGGTCCAAAGGTCGGGATGCAGACTCCATTCTGAGGCTCTTTCTTAGGTGTCAGCAATCTGGAGGTGGGATGCCGAGGCCCAAAGCCCTCCTCCAGTGGGGTGTATGAAACAAGCTGCTGGTATGCCCTTGGTCAATGGTGGCCTCAGGGACCCTTCCTGGGGGATGGGATGGGAACCCCTCTCAGGGAATGAGATGTAGAGGAACAGGGAGGAAGAAGTGGGACAAGAAGGAACAGGGAGGGATGAACAAAGGGATGGGAGGGACCCTTTGTTAATCTCAAGTCTCTGCTTTTGTATTCTCCCCCCTTGATGACTCATGATGACTCTTCATCTGTGGCTGTCTCTGGTTGGCTGTCCATCTGTGGTCACACATCCACATAGCCTTCTTTGCCTTCTCCTAATTTGGGCTGTTCCCCCAAAACCAGGACTTAGGCCCCTCTGCTCTCTGAGGCCTTGTTGTTGGTGTCACTTATCTTCTGTTTGGGACAGTATGGTGCATACTTCTTTGCTTCCTAATCTGTGTCCCCTTGTTGTGTCAGACAGCCTGTGTGCCTTGAAGGCTCAGATTTCATGTTATAGTATGCCCCCTCCCCCCCCCCCAATTCTCAGGCTGTGTCTATTAGGCCTGGGCTAAGCAGCTAGTATTAACTTTGGATTTGGACTCGGCTGATTTGGGGGACAGTGATTTGATTTGATGATTCAAATCACTGTCCTGAATCAATTTGGCTGAATCTGATTCGGAGATTCAGCCACTACCAACTCTGAATCAAACAGGCCCTATCCCCTGCTCAACCCCAGTGCCCCAGCTCTTTTAAAAAAAAAAAAAAAAAAAAAAGCTCACCAGCTCCTGCCCTGTGTGAGGAGGCTCTACCATGGGGCTCCCAGAAGCCTGGATAGTCACCATAGCAGCTGGTGAATGTAAAGCTTATTGGGTTTTTTTAAGAGCTGAGATGTTGGGGCCAGGCAGGGCTCTCATTGACGGGGCTGGGAAAGTGGGCAGGGATCTGGAGGCTCTCAGGGGAGCTGGGGGAGCAGGCAGGGGAGGGGGCCTGCTGGAGGTCCCCCCCCATGGTCCCTGTCCCCCTCCCCTGCCCCCTACTTACCTGCACAGAGTCCAGGTCCAGCTCCCTGCAGTGGCAAATGGGGACTGCCCAAATCTCCAAATCTTTCTCAGAATGTTTTCTAAATAGATTTGGAGACCTTGAATGGAATTGGACCTTTTTATTGGTCTCCCAATTCAATTTGGAGATTTGGCCAAATCAGATCAGCACCTGAAGCTTCGTACAGCCCTAATGTCCATCCATTGGCCTTGTTGTGCTAGACAGCCCACCTGCTTTCAAGACCATGAGAAGCTGAGTGCACATCTCCCAAGCTCTTAAAAATCCAGTTAACCCCTGCTGCCCATCTTGAACCCTTATAATTCATATATCTATACCTATAAGCCAATTCCCCAAAAAACAGACCTTTAAATACTGTTTTCAAGCCAACATTTACAGCACGCTTTCTTCTTTCTCACTTTGGTTCCATCCTCTGGATCAAAGCTGCTTCATATTGGGCCTGCACCCAGTGCCAGATGTTCCCCCCATATCAGATAAGATTCTACATGTTTCTCCCAGCTTTCTACACTGATGCTGAACGACTTCCTATCTTTTTGCATGCATCATGATGTCATCATAGAGAGCAACCCTGTTTTCTAGAGCTGTCTTGAATCTCTCTGTACAAAATATTCTTGGGTATACGGTCCCCTCCCATTCTTCTGACATAGCATAGCCATTGCAACCTCCTGTTCTTGATAGTGGTTTCTAAGTATGTCAGTTCTGTGCACTCCAGCACCTCTGTGTTCAGCATTTTGTCTTCCTACTTTATTTTTAGGATCTTCTGCAGAATATGTAGATCATCAAATAAATATTATTTATACAAAATGAGTACTAATGTACTCATTAGACATGAAGTTTTATGTATTTTGAAAATAGCTGACTTAGATCTAAGTGTCAATGAATTGCTGATATAATTAATAATTTAAAGGATATCTCTCTCATACTTTAAAGCTCATGCTTTGAATATATTATTCAGTGAATACTGTTGTAACAAGAATCAGTTACTTATTTGATTAGAGATTTGAATGATGATATTTGACTCAAATGTGGCAAAGATGGGAGAAATAAAGCCACTTAAATGCTATCTGTTGTATGTGACTTAAACTGGCTTATCTGTAACTAGCAAATTCTTAGTCCAGTAAAAAACATTGCTTTTTTCACTGAAAAATAACTTAAATACAGCTGGTATTCAAAAAGGAAAAACTTCTAGGATGGACTGTGACCATTTTAAGCATCTGTTTGGTAGGTGCTGATAAATCCAGATTGGCCTTGTGAGCCCCTCCATTTAAGCTTCAGCCCACCTAGGATCCTTTTAGTCAGTGGGAAGGGCTAAGCAGCTCTGAAGGATGATATAAGAGTGCTGAGGCGCACACAATTGGCGAGCAGGAAACACTAGATGTAGGAGTGTGTCTGTACTACACCTCTCAGTAGCATAGATACCTGACTAAGGCTGCACATTTAACAACCTTTATCTACTGGAGATGTAGAGTGACCTGTAGGTGAGCACTAAGGGGGTGTGAAGCAGGCCTTATTCAATTCGGATTTGGATTGTTGATATAATTATTAACGATTTTAGGGGACGCTGATTTGATTCGTTGATTTGGATCGCTGTCCCAATTTGATTCAGCCGAATCTGAAGATTCGATGCTGATTTGGAGAACTAGCAATTTGACCATAGACACAGCTTTAAATGTGTTTTTTCTACATACCTCGAGATACCAGGCATGGCTTGTGAACACTGAGATGGTAGGGTGGATAGAGCATCCCACAGGAGCACAGCAGTGGACCTGAAGTACTTCTGGTCCACTTCTGGGTTTGCCCCACACACATACACACACACACCCTCCCCCCTCCAGCTGGGCAGTTGGCTGCAAGGGAACCCCAGGTACCCCGGCAGGCCCAGAAGGCACTAGTTGCTCAGCAGGGGGGGAAGGGTCCTCCACACGCTTTGCAGTGGATTGGAAGTGCTTCTGGTCCACTTCTGGGTCTGCCGCTGAGTGCATGAGGGATGGCCCCTGCGCTTCCTTAGGACACTCCTCCATCCGCCCCACCAGCTCAGTGTTCATGAGCCGCATGATGCCTTGAGGTGTGTAGAAAAATGTAAAGCTGTGTCTACGTGCAAATCGTTGAATCTGTCCGAATCGATTTGGAGGGTTCCAACTCAATTTGGAGAGATTAAAGGGTTTCCTGTTTCAATTCAGATTCGAAGATTCGGCCACCAAATCGAATCAGCAACCGAAGCTTCGCACAGCTCTAGTGGGCACCTCAGTGACTGGTGTTGGTAGTACCCATCTGTTGGCTAATAGCTGAGTTGTTAGAGTTGTTATCCAAGTGGTGGGAGATCCAGGTTCTAGGCCCTTACAAGCTCCAGTCCCTAGTGTCAGACTGTTTATGCATTTGATGTTAGATAGGCATTGGTTAAAGAAACAACAGTGGCGGCAAAGACTGCTAGACAGCTCAGTCTATAACATGGTGGTTAGAGTGCTGTCCTGGAAAGTAGGAGTTATAAAGTTTGAATCCCCTCAGTCTAAGAGCATAGAAGCCAGATCTCCAAGTTCTTAGGTGAATGCTCTAATCCACAGGCTGTAAACATTTTGGAGCAGGGAGCCATTTCAGGGGAGTTTAGCTCCGAGTGTTTCCAACCTGGCTGATGCCATCGGCACTGCTGCAGGTTCAGCCACTGTTTCACACTGCAGCGCCACTACCATCACTTCTCCCTGCTGCCTGAAGAAGCTGTGCCACTGAAACACTACCAAAGCCCCTGGGGTCCACAGGGCTGATAAAATGAGTGTGCAAGCCATAGGTTGCCACCCCCTGCTCTAATATATAAGTGATTATGCAAAATAATCAGTAGTCTGCTACCCAAAAAGTGGACACCTTCAACACTAATATTTTCAAGTGAGAGTGATAATGGTGGTACTTTCGTACTGAGTTAATTGTTGCCAGTGTGAGTTAAGCATTCTCTGTGGTACCTAACAGATGGGGTTTTGCTGGACATGGGCAGAGATTATTAGCTGCTTTTCCAGCTCCAGTCTGGATTGCAGTGGAGCTTATTTAGGAGCTAAGCACCTAGCTGATCAATTTGGATCATTTCTGAGCATGTTAAGAAACCTGTGTCTAGGGGTGATTTTACACATGATCCTGACAGCTGCAAGTGCTTTTAATTAGCAAGCCATGCTAATTGAAAGCATGTGTGTGTTGTATGAATCAGCAGCGCCATGCGTCCCCCTCACTGAGAAAATGGTGGCAGGGCGCTTTGAACTAAAGCACATCTAATGTGTTTTATTTCAAAGTGCACCACTGCCATTTTCTCAGTGCAGAGATGCACTGTGCGACTGATACACTTGACATGTGAGGCTGCCAGAGCCCATCAATTTACACGCTCCAGCAGACTTGATTAATTGAGTCTGCTCCAACGTGCTGACTCCCCACATGTGTAAGTGCCCTAGATGGCAAGAAACTTTCTCAGGCCAAAATGGAGGCATCTAATGGAGATGGGTACCTAAATGGTTTTACAGCTGCTGGAGAAGGATTGCTCAATCATTTGTTGTGACTTTTTTTTTGTTGACTGATTTGGATCTGCTGCCTATTGCTAATAAAGTGAAGAACATGACAGGTAACTTATGAGATTGAGCATAAATATAGAAAGGTTGGCAGACAGTACAAGAAAAAGGCTTGGTTGATTTCTTATTTATATTTATTAAAAGTACTTTTTTCTGATCTAAGAGTTAGTTATTTCTGATGAATTACTTTCCTAGGTAGTATGCTAGGTCTAAAGATGTACCGTGTTTTGTTCCAGAGCGTAGTCCAGTCCATGAAAGATGTTTATGGGATTAATCTCTCAGATGTTCCTTCAGAGGATGATCTCTCAATATATACAAGGTAAAATACTTCTCTGTGGTCAACAATAACAGGTAGACAAATGCAATATGTGAAAAATGCTTTCTTTTCTTCACAGAACTTATTTTAATGGATTAAAATGCCTTCTTTAGAGGTAATTGGAAGATGGCTTTCTTACCGATTACCGAAAACTGAGATGTTTTCTTCAAAATCTAGATTTTTGGCTAAATTTCAGATCATCCTTAAGTTACGTCTGTAGTTTTAACTTGGAAGAGGTAACATTCTTGAAGTACAAAATTGTTGGTTTTCACAGTGAGACCTGAGATAGATAGTTAGAGGTGCAACGATATATCAGATTTTGACCAGTGTAACTGATAATGTCACTGATTAAATGCCACATCTATGCATGTAGCCGGGAATGCAGCCTGGCAGCTTGGAGACCAGCATCCAGCCAGTATGTCTGGGGGAGGAAGGGGCATTAGAGGGAGGTGGAGATTGAGGCCCCCATAGCGAGGAAGGGAGTGGGGCTGGGGCAGGGACAGGTGCTGTCCAGTTGGGGCAGTGTGGAGTGTGGGACAGAGCCAGGGGTGGCTTGTCTGGGGGGGTGTGGTGGGGTAGGGGTGGCAGCTCCTAGCCACTGTGCAGACCTAAGGGTAGCTATGGGGTGCTACAAAAAATTTGCGGGTGGCTGTAGCCCACCCTGTAGCCACCCTTACCAGCACCACTGCTGTTCACCCTGCCTGCCCCAAGCGCAGCCCTGACCCAGTCTCCGGCCCCAGGCCCACAGTGAGCACCCACCCTCCCTCCATGCACAAATCTGGGGGACATGCCTCCCCTGGGGGTGCACGCAGTGGCGAGGAGCTGCTCCCCCTTCCATGCCCCCTGGATGAGCTGCCTGTGCCCTGTCCCCCACCCCAGCTGGGAAGTGCCTGCCCCTGCCCCAGCCCCATTCCCTCCTTCACCATAGGGGCCTACATCTGTCCTCTCCCCCAAGCCCCTTTCCCCCACAGATTTACTAGCCAGATGCTGGTCTCCAAGCTGCGGGGCTACATATCAGCAATTGGATTGGTATTGGCTGATACGGCTGGTTAAAAATTGGCCATCAGTTTCAGCCAAAAAAATCTTCATCAGTGCACACCTATAAATGATTATTAAAACTGGCATGTGGACTACAAGCAGAAGCAGCAGGAAGATTGAACAAAGTAGAATAACTAGTATTAACAGTGGCTTAAATGATAGAAATACTTCTTCAAGCAAGTTACCAAGAGATGATTGAAACCCAAAATGACTATGATACCCTTATGATGAGTCGGTGAAGTAGCTACTGCATAGCCTACTATATATGTCACCATTTTAAGAAGGAATGTAGCCTCCACTTCATGAAAGCACTTATGTGACTGTTTATTCAGGAGACTATTTAAGCATATGCTAGAGTATTGTCCTGAACTGAAGTGGTTTTTTTGAATTGGGATATTTGTCTCAGTAAATTATAGTGAAGAAAAACAGGAGAAAAGGAAGCAATATTAGAAATTAGTCAGGAAAGTTAAAGGACCAAATTAAAACTTTTTTCTGCTTTGGAAAGGTTTGTATTTCTGTTGCCAAGAGAGCAGTTGCTTTTGCAGATACCAAGTGTGCAAATCAATTATGCTAGCCTAGTAAATCAATATTTCAAACACCTGTTTGAGCTTTAGAATTGACAAACATGAGGCATAAGAAATCTACGCCTCACAAAAATTTTAGACATATATGTTTTTCAAGCAAATTACTACAAGCCACGAATTGAATGTAGTTAATATTTATTTTGCTTTCTAATATGTAATGGTAGGTTAATTTTATTATCCTGTGTTTCAATGAAATATTTTTGAATTGGGCAGGAATATTTAATGTATTATACATTTCTGTTCATATGAGGGTCCATTTTATACTAACCAACTAAAAGAATTTTAAGAAATGAGTGTTTTGTACTGATAAAATAGATGCTAATTTTAGCATCCTGGAAAATTGGAGTATTTCCCAAGTCAATTGTCCAGGATCACCTCTTTATCTTATGTTAAAATGGCATGCCTTCATCAAGAGCCCTGAAGTTCCCAATTCTTTAAAATGAATCACATTTTCTTTGCATAATCTATTATACTCTGACTTGTATTTTAATAAGCAGTTAGCATAACGGTTCTGTAAATTAACACCTTCTTAACTTTTGCCCACTTTTGATACTGGGAAGTTTGCAAGATCCAAACATACAATGACGCTCCTTATCTCTCTAGTCTCTTGATTAGTGTTTAGTTTAGTTGGTTGGTTAGTTGGGTTCTTAGATGTATGGGTTGTCCTCCCAAAGAGAGAGTCAGAATAGCTTACAATAAGTGACAAAATAATTTTCAAAAGCAAATAGGATATAAAACAAGAATGCCATAAAAATATCCCAGATTAGCTGTGCTTGCTAAATCCCTACCCAGGCAGGAAGGTCCCAAGAACTGCAAGATGTCCAGAGTCAGGCTCTGGCAGGTCTCAATGGGGAGGGTGTTCCAGATTTGAGGAATGACTACTCAGAATGGCCTTCCTCATGTTTTTGTCATGCTGGTCATGCAGATAGTTATATCTATAATTTAAGAATAACTATTAATTCTTTCACAAAATAATTACTATTCACTCCAGTTTTGGGTTGTGTTTTTTTTTTCTTTTAATCATGGAATGGAGCCATACAACAAAATTAAGAGCCAGGTGAAGTCAAAGGATCTTTTGCTATTGACGTCACTGGGTCCAGAATGTCATCACTTATAGCAGAAATGGCCAGTTTTCTACAGAATATTGGATAATTCAAAAGTCAACCAAAACTATTTTCTTAAATCCAGAATGTCTGTTTTTTGTCAAACTGCAGTTGCTGTATAACCGTATTAGCTAAAAGCCTTTGTTCCCATTTAGTTATTCTTCATTGATCTATTTTTCAGTTTGTTTTCTCCATCATTCCAATAGTAGTCTCCAGCACTGGAATTAAAATTGAAAACTAAAAAGCCAAACTTTGTAATAAATTTCTCTTAGTTTTCTGCGTAATTGATTTAGACATAACAATGTTTCTAAATGTGCATGCAGCAGGCTATTTTATCATCTCATTTTATTCATATATTCATAAATGTTGGGGTTGGAAGGGACCTCAGTAAGTCATTGAGTCTGACCCCCTGCCCTGGGCAGGAAAGAGCTCTGGGGTCAGACAGTCCTAGCTAGGTGCTTGTCCAGTCTCCTCTCTAAGCCCCCCCAGGGTAGGGGAGGGCACCACCTCCCTTGGAAGCCCATTCTAGAATCTGGCAACCTTTACTGTGAAGAAGTTCAACCTAATGTCCAACCTAAATCTACTCTCCGTCAATTTGTGGCCATTGTTCCTAGTTACTCCAGGGGGTGTGCTAGTAAATAGAGCATCTCCTATTCCCTGCTGCCCTCCCCGATGAATTTTTAGAATCACAGAATCAATCAATGAGTCAGAAGGGACCTAGACAGATCATCGAGTCCAACCCCCTGCCATGGGCAGGAAGGAGCACTGCGGGTGGGAGGGGTCGTAAGACCCTAGCCAGGAGCCTATCCAGTCTCCTCTTGAACATTTCCAGGGAAGGTGAGAGCACTACCTCTCTGGGAAGCCTATTCCAGGCTCCGGCCACCCTTATAGTGAAGTAGTTCTTCCTAATATCTAACCTAAACCTATCTTCCCTCAGCTTGTGCCCATTGTTCCTGGTGACTCCAAGGGGGGCCCTGGTGAACAGACTTTCCACAAGTCCCTGCTGGTGGCCCCTGATAAGGTTGTAGGCAGCCACAAGATCCCCCCTCAGTCTCCTCTTGCAGAGACTGAAAAGATTCAGGTCCCTCAGCCTCTTCTCATAGGGCTGGCCACAGAGGCCCTCAACCATACGAGTGGCCCTCCTCTGGACCCTCTCCAGGTTCTCCATGTCCCTCTATAGGTAGCCACAAGATCACCTCTCAGCCTTCTCTTGCAAAGGCTGAAGAGATCTGTGTCCCTCAGTCTCTCCTCGTAGGGCCTTGCCTGCAGGCCTCTGACCATATGAGTAGCCCTCCTCTGAACACTGTCGAGAAGATTCTCTGCATCCCTCTTGAAGTGTGGTGCCCAAAACTGGACTCAGTACTCCAACCGCAGCCTGACCAATGCTGCATAGAGGAGAAGCATCACCTCCCTGGACCTGTTTGTCATGCATCGGATAATACATGATAAAGTGCAGTTAGCCTTGTTGATCACTTCATCACATTGACTTATGTTCATCTATGACTCCAAGATCCCTTTCCGCCACTGTGTGCTGCTGAAAAGGTCATCCCCCAGCCTATAAGTGTGTTGGTGGTTCTTTTTACCCAGGTGCAGCACTTTGCACTTGCCTTTGTTGAACTGAATCCTATTTTATTCTTCCCATTTTTCCAACCTGTCCAGATCCACCTGAATCCCCCCTCTGGTGTGTTACCTTTCCCCATAATTTGAACTTGGACAAGGATGTGTCAAGCACCCTGTCCAAGTCACTGATGAAGGCATTGAATAGCATCAATCCAAGGACTGAGCCTTGTGGGACTCCACTGCCCACATCTTTTTCAGGTCAATATCAACCCGTTCATGGCCACTTTCTGGGTGCGACCCGTAAGCCAATTTGCCACCCACCTGACCTTGTAATCATCTACATCACAGCCTATCACTTTATTTATGAGAACAGAAGGAGATACTGTATCAAAGTCCTTCTTAAAGTCTGGGTAGATAACATCTACCTTGACTCCTGCATCCAAGCATTTTGTGATGTGGTCATAAAGAGAAGGTTAGTCAGGTAGGATCTACCTGCAGTGAATCCTTGCTGATTTCCTTTAAGCATTATTTCCCCTGCTGGGCTCCCACAAACGTGATCCTTAATGATTTTTCCCAGAGTTTTCCCAAGGATAGAGGTGAGACTAACTGGCCTGTAGTTTCGTGGTTCCTCCCTCCTCCCCTTCTTGAAAATAGGGACCACACTGGCTCTTTCCCAATCCTTGGGGACCTGACCAGGGCACCACAAGTGCTCAAACAGCTGTGCCAGCACCTCTGCTATGACACTGGCCAGTTCCTTCAGCACCTTTGTATGAAGTTCATCTGGGCTGCTGATTTGAACACATCCAGTCCATCCAAGTGCCCCTTCACTAAGTCTGTGCTAACAGGTGGTGGGCTCCTGTGTCTGTCTATGATCAGTTTGGGAGATTTGTCTTCGTCTGTGTCTAGGAATATAGATGCAAAGAACTAATTGAAAAGCTCAGCTTTGTCCCCACCTCTCTGTCACCAATTGCCCTAGTTTGTTCTGTAGAGGTCCTATGCTACCCTGCACCTTCCTTTTGCTCCTTATATATCTGAAGAAGGACTTTTTGTTGTCCTTCATTTTTGTCACCAGCCTAAGTTCTAATCTTGCTTTGGCCTTCCTAACTGATGGCCTGCAAGTGTGAGCCAAAGAGGTATAATGTACTTTCCACAGCCTGTATTTTGCCTTTAGGCTTTCCTGGACTTCTCTTTTCAGCCAAGAGTGCTTCTTTGGCGCCTTTTCCCCCTTTTATGCACAATGGGATTGTCTCCTGCGCCCATAGGATCGCTTCCTTGAGGAATGACCACCCTTTCTGGACCCCATTTCACCAATGCTCTTGAGTTTTAATGCCTCACTAACTAATCTAGTTCAGTTCATCCTGTAGTGCCAGTTCTGCTTACCAAAAATAGCCCACTAGGCACTCATATTCCATGCCTGGCTCCATACCAATGAACCAGGCTTATTACCCATTCCTACTATACCGTAAAATTCTTTGGAAACCTTAACTAGAACAAAATTGTAAGAAGCAAGGAAAAAGACAGGTCTTCAGCTTGTTTTTTTAAAAGCATGCTCTGGTTTAGATGACTGCACATTTTCTTATGTATATAGGACTGGAGAAATGGAAAGAAGTATACAGATGATATTCTTTTGTAAAGACCTGGCGTTAGTCATGCGTATATAGGACCCTGAAAACAGAAAAAAAAGTTAAAGCCACATAAAAAAGTATTCATATAATGGAAAAGTACATGATGAAGCATACTGTATTCTTCTTGCATACAACAAATACCTTTTCCCTCCAAAACGAGTGTGTTTCCTAACAGGAGAAGCTGATTTTCTTACAGGTATAGAACCACCCTGTTTTAATTCCTGCTGTGCAGGAAGGGTTGCTTTGCTGAGAGAGTCAACTGACTTAATCATAGGGCCTCTCCACATGTGCAGGCATGATGGGATCTAACATGCGATCCACACAATCACACTTCCTGCTATGCTACACATGCATGGCAGGAGGCATGATTGTGGGATTGTGACCTTATTGCTGGTGTAGGGGGAGCAGGTTTGCATAGCTTGGAGCCCCCTCAGCTGACAGTGCTCTCAGCCATGTGAGTATCTGGTACATTCCCTGGGCTGGCAGATCACACTCCATATACCCCCACAGCTGGGAGATCGCAGCTGCACCCTGTGATTGCTGGGACCCAGCATCCCACAGCTGTGGACATGGTGTCTTGGCAGCTGTGGGGCACTGCTAGGGCCCAGAGTATGCAGCTGTCTGGCACTGCCAGGGCTCAGAGTTCCCTTAGCTATGGGACTCCTATCCCTGGCTGTGCTTGGTGCCCTGCTGTAGCTGGGAGCCTGGTCAACTGATGGGGTTCCCAGTCTCAGGGGCATTCCCTGCTACATGTGCAAATTAAAGCAAATTAAACCAGCTATCAAGTTATTATGTATTTTCCAGCAATAACTTTATAGCTCATAAAACTTGTTGTGGTGCAGTTGTTAATTTGCACATGTAGTGATCTAAATTAACCTGGTTAATTGCATGATACAGGTAACATGTAGAGGGGGCCATAGAGTCATAGAAAAGTAGGGCTGGAATAGACCTTCAAAGGTCATCTAGTCCAGCCTCCCACCAGAGACATGATCATGATCATGGTTGCCAGTGTGGGTATCAGCCCAGCCCCACAAAGGAGAAAAAATTAACCCTCAAGGGAATATAAGTTCCCTAAGGCGCTCTGCTTTAAAGCACTTTAATACTTGATTTGACAAGGGTTAATTTTTGCGCAATTGGCCATTTTAGAAGCACTCTGCAGCCGCTCACTTGTGTTATGTCACACATGCACATGTTGCATCATGGCTTTCAAGGGCCCGATTGCACAAGAAATGTAACTTGTGTAAGCACCATAAGTGTACCATCAGATGTGCATTTGAAGCACTTTTGAGGGTCATTTCTGAAGCACTTCTTCAACTATGAACATCTATACTCTCACTGAATGTAGTGCTTCAGAGGCACTTGCAAGTGTCTTTAGGTCTGTCTATGGCCTAAAGAACTCAAGTCTGTCATATATGATAAAATTTACTTTGAGTTCCTTTCCACTTTCCCTGTGTAGCAACTTGCTTACTTCATTCATTCATTCATTCATTCATTCATTCATTCATTGCCAGGGGGGATCCCAGCATGTGTTTCTATCTTAAATTCCTTCTTACAAGTTTTGGGAACCAGGAAGAATCTTCTACTCTGAAAGTATTAATTAAGTAGGAGAAAGACAGACAGCTTGATCTGTGATGTGGCTCCCTTTCTCCACAGGCCTGAGAGGTGGTGGAATCTCCATCCATGGAAGTTTTTAAGGCCCAGCTTGACAAAGCCCTGGCTAGAATGATTTAGTTGTGAATGGTCCTGCTTTGAGCAGGGGGTTGGACTAGATGGCCCCCTGAGGTCCCTTCCAGCCCTAATTTTCTATGATTCTATCTGCCATCAGGAGGAAATGGAGTTGAAGCGGATGAATAGGGCTATCAGCTTTTTAGAGATCTGCCAGTCAAGAGAGAAATTAAGTTTGGGATCACATTAATTGCATGCAACTGAAGCCAACTTACCATCTCTCTTCCTGGATTTTTTCAAAAGTTCCCATGCCACCTGACTTCTTCTGAAGTGATGCAGGTGCTCTTCTTTCTCCCTCTCCAGGACATAGATAGTAGGCAGCTCATACTATGAAAGCAGTACATCATTCCAACTATCTTCTTTTGCTGATAGTCCTGCCTTCTCTGCCTGTGAAATAGCAAGCAACACCTACAAATGGACACACCTTGTTCTAGGTGAGGGGAGTCAAACTTACAGTCTACAAGCCAAATCTGGCCCATGGGGGTGGGTCATCTGGCTTTTAGGGCTTCTTGCCACAGCTGCCAGAGATGCCGTGTTGGCTCAGTCACTACACAAAGTAAGTACTCTCTTACCCCCTTTCCTGCTGCTGAATTAGCTGTTTTCAGCCACTGATGATGATGAAAATTGGTGGCAGTCAGTGGCAGAAGTGAGTGGTTGCATTGTTAACTCCTGCATGCTGATAGGGAATGTCTTGCCAACTGATTTTTGAGTTCAACATCTCTGTTGTAGATAATGCAAAGGAGTCCTCCTACCTAAAGCTTTAAGCATATGCTTTTTTCCCCCTTAGAATAGGCCAAGATTGATCCATTACTCAGCAAAAGCTTCACTTTTTGCACATCATTTTTATTGACTCATTAAAGTTATTATAAGTAGTTTTCTTACTCTGTCCTCCTGTCCACTGCTGTTCACAGGTTTGTTCAGTTGGGACAGAGTCGGCATAAACAAGACATGATCAGCCATCAGCTTTGTTCAAAACACTCCCTAGATGGGGTTATAAAACTGTAAGTACTGCTTGTTCTTGTCATTCTTATTTTTTTTCTGTGGGTCCCTCATCTGACTCAATTCCTCAGAGTCTAACATCATCCTTGAAAACTCATTGGATAAATTTATAATATGAAAACATCTTGAATGCCACAAATATTTTGTAATTCTTCTACCTTCATTACCTGTACTGAAATGAGGGCTGTGCAAAATGTTGCCAGCCGTTTTGTTTCGACGCTGTTTTGACTCATTTCAGGCTCAAAACCGGGAAATTGAAACGAAACAGAGAGCTTCAAAACAGCCTCAAAACAAAACGAGGCAAGTTGAAACATTAGAAATGTTTTAAACATTTTGAGTTTTGAAGCACAAGCTGGGCTTGCCTGCAGGGAAGCAAACTAAAGTAAGGAGAGGGAGGGGGAAGGGGGGGAAGGGGTGCTCTCATTGACTGTGTAGCTGGCCAGTGACTGTCACCGTTCCCTGAGGTCCCTTCCAATTCCAGTGCTCTGGGGGAGGGACGGAAAAACTGCATAAAAAGCAGCATTGTTTTGCCTGTCAGCAGCCAGAGGTGCAGGGCCCTAGAACCCAGACTCCCCCTGCACCTATCTTTGAAAGCTGGCAGGTTTTGTGGCCTCAGCAGGGGCTAGCATGCCTGCAGTTTTTACCCTGCTGCGCCTTAACATACACACAGTGTCACCCATACCACAAGTTTTGCTTGTCCACAGCTTGAGGTGCAGTTTCCCCCAAACCCCTGCACCTATCTCCTTGAAACTTGGCAGGCTTTGTGGCCTCAGCAAGGGCTAGCATGCCTGCAGTTTTGACCCTGTTGTGGCTTAACACATACACATAATATGAGTTTGGTTTCAAGACTTTGAGGTGCAATTTCCCCCAAACCCCTGCACCTATCTCCTTGAAACTTGGCAGGCTTCATGCCCTCAGAAGGGACTATCATTCCTGCAGATCAGACCAGAAATGACAAAGATACAGGCTGTTTTGAGCTTCCCCATTATAGCCTATGGGGGAAACTGTTTTGACGAAACAAAATGGAACAGCAGTTTTGATTTGAAACAAAACGCTGTTCCGTCGAAATGCAAGTTGAAATGGAATGGTGCTGTTTCGCACAGCCCTACTGAACACAAGGTTCAAACACTAAATACAGTGGCAACCTATATAAATACTCCATCAGATGCTCAAGCTGTTTGTTTTCCTCTGAAATAGGCAACACATTTATACCTTTTCTGTCAGTAAAATCTCATTGCATTTCACTGTTAAAGGGAATTATTTAAATTATGAGAATAAAACAAGATGTGCCCTTCCAAGGCTGTGATTTAGTTTTCAAATGAAAATTTGTTTCAAATATATTCTTTTTATGGTAAGAAAATCTAGTGTTACTACTCACTATAATGTTTGAATATTTTAAGCTACTAATTGAAAGTAAATTAAGCCCTTCCAGCTTGTCTCATTGCTTGCCCGCATCTTGTGAACCCCTTCATCATTTGCCTCTAGTTTGATGCATAACTCCTTTAACTCACAGTGCAAATGGCTACTGAGAATAACTTCCAGGTACTTTTGTTTTACAGTGCTGGTCCATTGTGCTAGCTATCTTTGGGCCTGTGCGCAAGGGATTTTCTATTAGTTTACTCTGTCTTTTGGTTTCCTGTGGTTAAGGACAATAATTAGGTAGTAACCTTAAACCAGTGTGGGCCCAGTGTAGCAAACTTGCATTTTCTGTGTATTATAAGAAAATAATAGGATAAGGAAAATAGTCAGAGGTTGTTAATCTTCACAAGTTATACCTTGACGGGCATAGACATTAATAGAAACCAATGGGAAAAATATGGAATCCTACTTATAAAGTTAATGTTGGAATTATGTTGGAAGCTTGATTGTAAAATTTTGCAGTGTCGTGCTACCCATTTCACTTGCCCCATTTGTAAAATAGGATGCAGCACCTCTCGAGTGAAAAGCCTTTCTTATATTGAGGTCAAAAAACAGAGCTTGCTTTTGAATATAAGTGTCTAAACTGTGCAGTAGCCTACTTGCTGGCAGCAGGATTTTAATATGAAGTTGTTTGTCCAAATTATATTCAGTTTTATTTTATGCTGGTAGTGTAGTTGTGATCAGTAAACCAGTCAGTTTATTAAATAACTTTATCATAATCATCATTATATTTTGTAGTTATACATGACATGACATGGTATTGTTGTACACTTTAACTACTTTTTTAGGTTGGGAGTAAAAAAAAACTTGACGAAAGCATTTTATTTAATATATTCTAGCAGACCTGCAAAAGAAAAAAAAAGGTACAGGTTTGTGTATAGAAACGAGTCTTTAAAATATATTATTCATTAAAAGTACAGTGGTTGCAAATGGTAAGATTTGCTCCTAATAAAATTTGAGATGGCAAATGACATTTGGAAAATAAGGACATTTGTCAAAAATTAAAGTAGCTACAACCGTTCTATTGCAGTATTGGTGCCATAAGCATTAAAAATTGAGTTAGCTGCCCATCTCCCCAAATGCAGTGCTGGCATAAAAATCATGAGATTTTTCAAAATAGTGTATCTTTGGATTTTTTTATTTTCTTGTTTTTATGTTCTTTAGAAGTCCATTCCTCAGTGAAATATAATGCCTTTGTACATTTGACAGTGAGAATGAAAGCACCTAGGGAGACATTAAGAATATTTTTCAAACATTGGCTTTCTTAAGTCAAATTATACTGTATTTACTTAAATTTGAGATGAGGTTTATTTCCTGCTCCCCCCCAGTCATCCTTAGGTGGGAGGGGGGACAGACACTTACCTTGGACTCAAACCTGGGGCAGGTAGAGGCTCAGCTCTGGCTTTGTCCCCAGGGCAAAATGGCTTGTTTGATCTGGGAGGGGGCATGTGACTTGGGGAGTGCAGGGGAGAGTGCTGGGGGAGGGGGGACCTACAGTCTGGCCCCCTCGCCACCCTCTGCCTGCTGTACCTGTGCTTACCCCCACACATGCACACTGCTCCCCACTGCAGCCTGTCTTCCCCCCACCACCTGCTGCTCCTTTCTTCTCCCTTCCTTCCCCTCCCCTTACCTTCTACTCCAGCTCTGTTCCCTCCAGCCCCAATCTGGTCTGGTCGGGAGCTGCTGCCACTTCTTCCCTGGGCTGGGGCTGCACCAGGACAGTGCTACTGTTGACTGCCCTGGAGGAGCAGAGCTGCAGCAGAAGGTAAGGGGGGAGGTGGATGGGCAAAGGGTCGGGGGACAGGCAGCGGGTGATGGGCACAGGCGCTGGGTAGATGGGGAGCAGGAAGTGGGGAGGCAGGCTGCAGGATGGAAGGCAGGGAGTTGGGGCCAGTAGGCACAGACAGGGGGCAAGGGGTTGGGGGACAGGCTGCAGGAAGAGACAGGGAGTGAGGTGCCAGGCAAAGGCGTAGGTGGCAAGGGGGCATGTGGCCGGGGGGGGGGAGTGCAGAGTGGACCTCAAGGATTGCCTTTCCTCTGCTGGTTATATCAAGTATCTGAACACTCCCAAGATGAGGTAAAATTTTGTATGTTCAAATTCTTCATGAATATATCTTGAATGAAGAAAACCAGAGAAAATTAAACATTTCTTATTAAAAAATATATCTCGTGTTATTATCCTATATGGATAGTTTGTGATTGTTCTTTGGAGGAAAATTGTAACTAATCATTATTGTAAAGCATGCTTTTTACTTTTGGAAGGAGGCAGTAGATTCCCAAAAGGAAACTAAATGTTGAATTGCTGGTCTGAGGAAGGAGCAGCTTTTGTTCAGGGAGTGCTAACCTCCTAGAGCACACAGTAGAAAATTATTAAGAGCTTATCCAAGGCCCAGATCTAATTAGCTAGATAAGGAGCAGGTTGAGAGAGAGCGGCAGTTCTTAAAAACAGTCCGTAATTGCAGAAAGGTAACTGAGGACAAGAGAGGACAAATTGAGTAAAGCAAGGCTTACATCTTGTAGACCATGCAGTATTCCTAGAGAGAAAATGAAATTCTAACATATTTCATAGTAAAACTGTTCTCAGGTGTTTTCTTGCATCCAAATGCTATAGTGTGTTTTATTTGGAAGTGGTTGGGATATTGGAGTGTTAAGTGTTTTGAAAGGCAAGTGCAATAAGATCAGCCTAAGATGAGAGAGTTATCTACCTTCAGTTTACAAGTGGAATGTTTTGCAGACACAAATGTAAGATCAAATTAAAATTTGTCTTTTGAAAACTCACTCTCTCAAAAATATTTGAACTAAAAAATAGCTATTGTAAAAGAGTTAAACCTAACCATTATGGAATTCTAATATATAACTAAATGTAGTTCTTCAGACAGGCCTGTCCTTTCAAGAAACTTGTCCACCATTGTGTTATTATATTTAGGAGTTGTATTGTATTTTACTGTTTGAAGATTGATCTCTCACTAGCAAAAGTATTCTTTATATACTGTAAGGTTCTTTTAGGGTATTTTCTGTGTGTGCATCTTCTTTCTTGTGTAATTCAGTTCTTATGTCAGTAGCTTATTAATCCAATTTGCCCCTCTGTTCATGAGAGAATCAAATCATCCTGAATTGTACAGAAGTTTTGACATGTACACTAAGGACAAAGAAGGAACCACCAAAATAGTTAGACACTGTCTTCATAGTGTTTGAAGGGTCTTGTGCCCTGAGACAACACGACGAGATATATGTAATTCTTTTTTGCTTGATGAGGCAATAGAAGGAAAAAGAGAGTCTTGTCCATTATTTAGCTGCCATTAATTGCCACTTCCTTAGTCCTTGCAGCTTCCTAAATAGCTTCTGAATTGTATAGAAAAAAAGATTCCATATAATTCAGTTAAGAAAATTACGAGCATATTAGTAAAAGCTGAAGTACAAAAGCTGTTCCAAAACCAGATCAAGGAACTTGACACACAGATCCCAAGAATAAGAATCCTGCAAGATAATATCTTCAAAGAAACAGGCATACAAATATGCAATTTTCTTTTTTGCTTCTGTCAGAAGTAGTGATTTGAAAGCACAAAAGCTGAAAGGTTTGTTCATTATGCCATTATATAAAAATATTATGGACAAATGAAACAAATTGTCTTTTCAAAGCTGAGGAATTGTAATGACTCCAAAAACAAATATTTTGTAACTGAATATAGCTGCAGTGTTCAGAGTAATACTTTATTAAATATAAAGTTTTGTGCATATCACGGTAATATGTTCTAATGATCAAAAGAAACATTTTGTAGCAGTTGATGCAATTTAAAAGAAAGTTCTCAAAATTTTCCTTATCATATAAACTTTACTGCCTTTATTGTTGAACTTCACAACTCCTAACTGTACTAATAAAGAGATGTATGCTGTTTTTACTTTCTCTAGATTAAGGAAGTTTGTTACTCTGGAGCTTTCTAACATGACAAAAGTAATCAAATGGTAAGCAAGTAAATCTATTTAAGGAAGGACATCTTAAAACTCTTACTTGCCCATCGTTTTGCATATCAGAGGAAAGTAGAATAAATAAATACTGTGTTTACTTAAATATAATGATGTGTCCCACCCCCCCCAATCAACATAGTAGAAAAAAGTCCTTCGTCTTACATTCGCATACAAGGAAACTTCGTTGTCTATCATTAAACTGCTGCTAAAAGCTGCATGTACTCAGTAATGGAAAACTTACTAGCATGAACGCTGTGTGCCCCCAGAGGCTGGGGGCACACAGCAACCACCCACAGAGCGCACCTGAGCCTTCTGAATAAAACTGCTCCACTCCATCATTAGCTGTCCCTAGGACTGTTTAGGTTCAACTAGGCTGTGGGCATCCAGCTTTCAACTTGCCAGTGCAGAGGGAGCCTGGGATTTCAGGCTGTCTCTGCACTGATAAGTAGAAATGGGAGCATTAAGACCTGTTCTTTGATCCCAAAATTGCATGTCCTGCCATGTGTGTCCCATCATGCCGTTAAATGAGAATGTGTCGGGTAAAAAAGATTTTTTTATTCTGTGGTTACTGTGGATCTTTGCATATATTCTCTTATCTGCCCGCACCCCCACCACCCCATTCATATTGTTAGAGGCCTGTGTTACCTAGATGCTGTTCTGGTTAAACTGAGCAGGTGCAGTCCCAGTGAGCACTGGTATTGAAATGGTATTTCAAGTCTTGCACCTGAAGGGCATTTGTGCATCCAAAGTGGAATATTTTGAAGAACCACAATAACAATAGGGTGAGTAGCTTTTCATTTGCAGTTGTGAACAATGCATGAAAAATATTTAAATGACTAAGAGGAAAGTATGACTTGTCTTAAAAAAATTAAGTCCTATTAAGAGCTATGAATTAGCATTTAGTTGTAGAAAAAATTGCACCAACAAGCAGAATTAAGGTACATTTACCTCTATCTTCATTTTTTTTATTCTTACGAACAAAAGCGGAGGCTAAACGCACTGAGAGCACTACAGCTCTATGCACACTGAGAGTACTTAATAAAAGTAGCTTGGCATGCTGTGAGATCTGTGAGGAACACAGCTAATTAAATGGATCAGGGTGTCAGTATGTCAGCTTCCAGATTTATAGTTTAAAAAAAAGAGAAAAATAATTGCAGTACATATTTATGTAAACTGTTTTTAGGACACCAGAATATTATCTGAAACACCAGATCAAATTTAAGGTCAGAGAGACTTTCTGTTGGGCAGAATTCCTGCATGAGAGCTGTGCATCACTTAATCGTATTGTCAGGATGTAAATCTCAAGGGGAGCATTACTCTAGGCCTCTTTACACAGTTTGTCTTTCACACTGTCCCATAGCTTCAAACCCCTTAGTGAGTAAGGCACATGATACCAAAGAGACCTGGCTCGTGTTCAGTGACTTGCTTTGGGAACTCAGTCCTCAAAGCAACAGATGAGGTAGTTCAAGACAAAAATGTCATTTTTCAGAGCTAATTCTGAAATTTACTACTCCAATTAGGCCTTCCCACAAAGCAAAGCCAAACTACCATTTACTGAAATATATAAACTTATTATATAAGTGACATTGCATAATCCATAGAAACCTGGGGATGGGAAAGAGAAGGTGCTTTGACTTGTTGATATGAACTATTTTGTATAGGTCTGGAATGTGCGACCCAACCTATGTTCATGGGAGCAGTAACAAGAAGTAGATAGAAAGGGAGTATAGAAGAGAGGCTGTAGCAGCTGTGTGGTTGAAACCATCCTGTACATCCTGTGCACAGCTCAGTTAAGAACCTTGCCATTCTAAAATCAAAATCAGATCGTTGCTATTTTAAAATCAAATGGTTGTGATTCATTCCTTTTTCTTATTTCATCTACAAGGATCTGTTTTGCAGATGTTACTGCTTTATTTACAAGCAAAGACCTACAAATAAATATTTTTTCTAACTACTGTATGGTATGCTCAGGAATAAGTAATATATGTTTTGTGGGGAGTGAATTAGCATGATGGCATACTATATCATGAGGAAATAATTTGTTTGAATGACCCCATCTTGGCAGGAGTCTTATTGTTACTTCCCTCACTAATCTTACTTCCCTATTATAAAACAAGTAATAGGGAAGCTCTACACATTTTTGATCTCTAAGGAAAACAGTAAAAGGAAAGAACTTGTGCATTTGTGGTCTCATGCTGTCCTTGGAACCTTCTTTTTTCGAGGCACTCGGTCATGGGAGACACAAATTGCTAGGTGCCACGTAAGTTCTTCAGTCTACTCAGCTGTGAATCTTGTTTTCATTACATTTTGTTTTCATTACATCTTAAAATATAGCAATGAAAAACAGTCATCAGAGTGTATATAATTCATTGAAATAACCTAATTACCTTGAAAAATGTTACTTCAGTTTTCAGAGTGATCATCTTGTTTCTTCCACACATCCTATTTTTAATGTATATGGGTTAGTACCATGCTTCATTTCTTGAAGGGGCAGAGATTAAAATCTACTTTTGTTTGCTGAGTAAACATGGCATATTACTACTGCTTCATGGTTACGTTAAAGATGTGATTATTATTGAACTTGTCAATTCTCGGTCAGTTAAAGTCCTGTCAGTTGCTAAGTTTTCTTCTGTTGTTAAGAGTTAAAAGAAGTAGATTGACTAAATATTCTTAAAATGATGAAATATGTTTACTTTTAATGTTGGATTTATGATAGGAGAATCATCTGAATGGTCTCTTGATTCTTGTACACCTAGTGAATAGAAGAAAAATGAATTTAACTCCTGCACAGGTGGCTCTTCAGTAACTATAGTACCTGGGCTAAACTCAAAATCATCTGATTGTAAGCAAGGAGAATTCCATGGGAAACTGTCTTTTCAAGAGCTAAATCAAGAGTTAGTCATTTTTTCCTTCCAGTAAATGCCCAGGCTAACTAGTTTCTGCGAGGAACTTTTAGATTAATAGTTTGTAGGTTGGATGATTTTGCCTGTGGTATGAGCAGAGCAGTAGGGTACCATGTCTCTTACTTTTGTCCTACTCTTGTTTTTGGAAAAATCAGGCAACATGGAAACATTTATGGTGGCTTTTTGATGGCTCAGTGATCCTTGTTTCTTTAAACTGTAGTGCATCATACAGACTTCTCCTTGGAAACTGCCCCTCAGGTCATAATTTCTACTCACAGTCCTGACAGTTTCTCCAGCTTTGAGCATTATGTCCAGTGGATCGTAGCAGAGACCATACTTAACTATAGATTTCCCAAAGGAATTGTCATTCCTGGTGAAGACATAACGCCATAAAAAGAAGATGACTATGACAGACAACTCCTAATCAGTATGTTTCCTGTGTCAAGGGCACCTTTGCAATGACCTCATCAGTTATAATCCTTTAATTTTATTTTCATAGATGGGTGATAGAGCAGCAGGTATCTCCTGAGAAATTCACCAGTGAAGTTGTGTATAACGTATTCTCATTCATCATGGCACTATTGCAAAATACTAAGCATATTTAATAGATTAGCTCTTCACACAAATTGTCTTATTTAATGAAAGCCCTTTACTCATTTTACTAATTGGAAAAAATGAGTATTGTCCAAACCTTTGGAACTTAATGTGGGGTTATTAATCAGCAATGGCGTGCATGAACTTGCAGTTATTCAAATATGTCTTTTTAGCATGCTGATAAAGATAGGTGGAAAATTGAAATTTAGTTTGCTCAGTGCTTAAAATGAAACACTTTGCTATATAGTTGCCATCACATCTAAGAGAAATGGCTGTTGACTCATTAAGGCTCGAGAAATGTCAGCTCTTTAGAAGCAAAGCAATAAGTGAGGTATCAAATTTGTTCACTGTTTGCCTTGTTAGTTAATAATTACTACTGTACTTGGAGCAGTTATATACAGCAAAAACACTAGGTTGTGTGGTCTTTTATGGTATTTAAAAATAATACTGGGTAAGTTAGTTTGGTGTAACTACAGTATATGACATTAGCCCTGTAAGACCATAAAGGACAAATTTTCAAACTCTGAGTTTAGAGGTAAGCACATAACTGAATTGTCTCTGAAAATTAAACTACTTAGGCATCACAACATGGTGCTAACTAGGCATCACGTTCTAGAAATCTGTCTTAATCTTTCATAAGAGTCTAGAAAGACATTGCATTGGTAAAGGTGGGTAAAATATCAGATACTTTAGTAAACTTCCATAGAAGTTATATACCATATTTACTCAAGTCTTGTCTTAAAATCAGATGTGGGTGGTAGGCAGGCAGCTGCTGTGGCTTGGGCCCTAGCTCCTGTCTGAGGTTGGAGCCATAGCCACAGCTGCTGCTGCCCCTTCCCCCCCAACCTTGACTGCTGTTGTACCCCACCATCCCCCCCAGCAACATCTTCCCCCTCTTGCAGCCTCTGTTCCCCAGCCTGCCCCTTTCCCTCCCCCCACCTTACTTTTTGTTCAGTGCTAGCAGACTGTCTGTGCTATGTGAAGCCTGCATGGCTGCTATGGGTTCAGGCTGGGGCCATGCTCAGTGTCCCAGGTTAGAACAGGGATGGATCCTGCCAATGCGGAGCAAGGTATGGGGAGGGGAGAGGGGGGAAGCAGAGGCTGAGAGGGAGGGCCTAGAGGGAGGTCAGGCACAAGCAGGGGGCAAGCTGTTTGGCCTCCCCACACCACTTCCCCCCTCCCACACACACACACGGTCTGTACCCCACCCCTGCAGTGGTGGGCATGATGAATTAGAGATGACCCTCCAGTAATTAGATTTTATACATGGAAATTTCAACAAATGTATACATTTTCTATGTATAGAATTTAATTATTGGGGAGTTGTCTTAAATTAAGGGTCATCTTAGATTTGAGTAAACATGGTACATTCATATATTATTCCATTCAGATTCCTCCAAAATAAATTACTGAGTTGATTGATACTGTGGCAGAGAGTCTTTTGTATCAAATATCATGTAGGATTTGGTTAAAAAAAAATAGAAGTGAAAAAGAGAGAGAGCAAGAGAGATGAAAACTGGAAAGTGTTCTCTTTCCCTGATAAAATTCGGAACACATTAGTGAAACTCATTCATCCCTATGTGATGTCATAAAATGATTAGATTAAAAAGTAAAAACAAAGGCTAAGTATAGACATTCAAAAAAGCCCCTGGTCGAAGCACTTCACTTAAAGTGGTATAAGTTGGAGCACATTCTGACTGAACAGATGTGCACGGTTCAGTGGGGGAACTTAGTGCCTGCCTACCCTAGCCAAGGCCAGCAGGTGGGTGGGCACTTCCTCACGCCTCCTGGGAGGCTGCAGGAGCAGGCCGTTCTTGGCTGTGACCCCTGTTAGCAGTGCCCTTTGGGGGTGAGGGAACCAAGCCAGGTCCCTGCAGCAGGATTGTGGGGGGGAGGGCTACATTGCCCCTTGCCCCAGCCTCTTGAAAGCAGCAGTCAGCAGCTACAGCAGAGCTTTCCGGCCCCATGTCTTGATGTACCAGGAACTGGGGTTGGGGAGCCCCTGTGCCCTGCAAACACAGACTGACCCTCACAACCCCTGAGCCTGCAAGCTGTAGGGGCCCCTCATTGCAAAGGGATTCCTTTCATTCCCTTGACCACAGTTTCCAGCATGGCGAAAAGCTGAAGCAGCCCTGCTTTGCAGCTGCCAAGTTGCTCTGGAGGCTAAATGGAGCCCTCCTGCCATGCAGACCCAGCCTGACCCCTCTCCCTGAGCTCCAAGCCAGCAAACTGTGGGGGGGACTTCATGGCAGGGGGGCTCCACTTACCCATCCCCATCTGCTTGAGCAACCTGGCAGCTAAAGCTGGAAGCATACAGCACAGGACTACTCCAGCTTTTTCCTGTGCTGGGAACTGCAGTGGGGAGGGGGGAGGCAGAAGAGGAAGGGAGCCTCCATGTAGTATGGACCCAGCCTGGCTCACCACTGAGCCAGCAAGCTATGGAGGAGGCTTCCCTTCCCCAACTCTTCCCCAGCCACTGCTGACTGTTGCCAGCTGGCAGAGGGGCAGGGCTGTGGAGAGGGGCAACTCTGGCAGTGGCCAGAGCCGTGCTGGGAAAGAGATCCCCAACTCCTTCCCCTGCAGCACCCCCCTGGCTGGGCTGTGGTATACTGCAAGGCCAGGGTAGCTGTGGGGTCAGAAACCCACCTTCCCCAATCCTCCTTCTCTGCCACCCAGGCTGTGGGTGGGACTGGGATTAAAGGCTGTCACTGGCTCAGGTCAGTGACAGCTGAGGGGGCCAGGCTAGCCCAGCATTTGGGGAGAGCGAACAAGCTCTGCCGAAGACTGGAGCAACCTGCGCAACCCTCCTGGGATGGTAGCAATTGCACTCTAAGCTAACCCTGGATGGGATCTGGCATAGGTGTTTGATGCAGCAGTTTTACAGAATCCATCTAGGGTTAAGTTAGAGCACAAACTACTATTTTTAAAGCAAATTGTGCTGTGAATATCTGTTCTGTTACAGCTGTAAAGCACTTTCTGAGGTTTTTAAAGCACATTAGGTACAATGTCTGTTCCTAGCCAAAAACTGTAGCACAAAAAAGACTTAAATGATTATATTCTTATTTTTCCATATTTAGAGGTGCACTGATATATTGGTTGCATATCAGATTGGCACCAATGAAAGGAGAATTAACATTATTGGCAATAGGCTTTTTTTGGCCGGTGTAGGTGATATTGTTACTGATAAATGCTGTGTGCTTGTGCGCAGCTGCAGCATGCATGCAGCCAGGAACATAGGTGGGCAATGCAGAGAGCAGTGTCCTGCCAGTAAGTCTGTGGGAGAGAAGGGGTGTGGGGGTGCAGATCGAGACCCCCCACAGTGAGGGAGGGAGTGGGGCAGGGGTTGGGGCAGGGGCAGCCAATGTGGTGAATGCAACCCCAATAAACAGGACAGACCTGCGGGC
>NW_017728918.1:88096925-88105998 GCF_001723895.1 Crocodylus porosus
ACAGAGTGGGCTGTAGCCACCCCTCCCAGCGCTACTGCTGTCTGCCCAGGCCCCCCCCCCCATCAGGGAGAGGCTGACACAGCCTCTGGATCCAAAACCACAGTGGGCAGCCTGCCTACTCATGCCTCCCCCGGAGGTGCACAGAGCAACAGGGAGCTGCACCCCCACTCCACCCTCCTGTGCCCCCTCGATGAGCTACCTGCAGCTCCATCCCACTCTTCAGGCCCCTGGGTCACATTCACCACCCTGGCTGGGCAGCTCCTGCCCCATTCCCTCCCTCACCATGGAGGCCTTGATCTGCCCTCCTTCCACCCTTTCCCTCCCCCAAGTCCCTTCCCCCCACAGACTTACCAGCAGGACACCATTCTCCAAGCTGTCTGACTGCATTCCTGTAAATCAGTTATCAGATAGGTATAACCCGATATGGCTAGTTAATAATCAGTATCGGCCAAGAAAATCTTAGTTGCACTCCTAATTATCACAGCCATAAGGTTTCAAGTTTGTCCATATTCTTGAACCACAGAATTTTAATGCAAAATGCTTATTTCCTTTGTTGAATCTAGAATGGAACATTATATGTGTAACACATTGACATGTCTTATATTCATATTTGCAGAAATAAACAGCTCTAGGAAGACTGCCAAACTTTGTGGTTCATCACTGGTTTTTTATGTCTTGTGCCAGGAGGTGATTGATTTTGCCTGTTCCCCAAACTAGTGTGACCTGTTTGTCCCAGTTTCCTTGCAGAATTGTGTACCACTACTGTATCTTTACAACTCTTGCAGTCAATGTAAGATTTAATTTCTTACTTTGACTGTGTTGATTGCAAGGAAATACAGTTGAATTATGATTTAAGCATTTAGGGCTAGAGTACTGATTACCTGTGAGCTTTAACTATCAGACTTACAAGTATGAGTTCTTCCCATAAGAATCGTTGTTCCTCTGAATGTATATATCTTTCCCATTTTTATTATGATCTCTGCAGAAATTAGAAAAAGCCTTTTTCCTATTTCAAAAATGCCAATGGCAAATGTATTGTACGGTTGTTTTCTCCTGATTAAAGATATTTTATTCCATTTACCTGAACATTTAATAAATACTGCAGCATTTAATGGAATTCTAAGAACAATTTTGCAATTTAACATTTCTAACAAAGAGGTGGTTACAAAGGATGAGGCCATGGTAATTAAATGTGAAAGAATAAGCAATTATAATTTTTTATTATAAAGCACACATGCTCTAGTTGCCTTAGGCAAAAATGCATTTCCTGTATCCGAGTGCAATGTACTATTGCTAAGATACCAAAAAAGCATGAAACAAAAAAATTGAAGTATACTATAATAAAAGCATACAGCAGATAAAAACTACAGCATAGGAAGATCTAAATATATGCTGTGCTTAAAAAAAACACACTAGATTAGATGATGAACTAGATATCAGTCTGGATAACTGGTTATGGTCTATATTTTTCTTACAGAAGAGAGTAGTTATTCCCACTGGTAAAATCTGATATAAATAGAAGGTGAAAGTTTGTAAATGTTCCTGAGGAAAAACTGGTTGTTCATAGAACAACTTTTATGCTGTAGGGCAAAATAACTTTGTATGCTGTAGGGCAAAATTGAGGCTGCAGCTGATTTCCTATAGATAAAGCATGAGACCCATTTTATTTCACCTCAAATCAGTGTACTGTAGAATCAATTAGAGTAATAAGGAGGAAGATTTTTATGGCTCCTTTTTCTGGCATCAAGACCTGGGGGATAATTTGTCATTGCTCATCTTCTCTACTGTGCCCAAGCAAAAATTTTGGGGGAAACTGGTCAGTCACAGCCAAGTCAAAACAAAGATTTGCAGCTGTCTATGAATGTTTTCTCTTAGAGCCATATTCCTGGAGCACCAGGATCTTTGAAGGATAACTTTGGTTTCCATTTTAGTTTTGACCAGTTATTGCAAAATTTAGAAGTGAAAGAACATAAAATTAAGTCCGACTTCACAAATGGCTCCTTGGTTTGTAAGTGGAGAGCCTGTATGATCTATAGGTGCAGAACCTCCAAGGGCAAAATTAGTAGGTTGAAATCTAAAGTGACAATGCAGTAGGAAACTGTGATTGCAAAAGCTGAATTGTGATATATACCACCCAGCATAGCATACATGCTTTTAACCCTGGGGCTAGGGACAGAAGTTACACATACACCGGTTTAAGTGATCAGAAACTGGTTTAAACCTGTAACAAAACACAAGTTCAGTGCATAGAAACTAGTTTCAAAATGGCTGAAGCTGGTTTAAGATAAACCTGCTTACATGTAGTATTAGACATAAATGATTTAGGTCAAACCAGTTTATGAAACTTCAGTCCCAGACCACTTCCTAGTTCAAGTTAGATCACAGTCCCCCAGCATCCCAGGATGCTTTGCAGCCTTGGGCTGGACTGTGCTGTCTGCTCCAGAGATTAGGGCTGGCCCTGCCCCTGTGCTCCCTAGGCAGAGCAGTGAGGGTTGGTTGACAAAGGGGTGGGGGTGGGAAACCTGGCTGGGGACTGCAGCCAGATCTGCCTGAGGGGAGCAGCAGCCCCTACCGGACTCTTTCTCACTGGAGTGGAAGGGGCAGGGGCAGGCAAGCTAAGGCAGAGAGGAGGGAGGGGTGTTTAAACCCCCTTTCCTATTGGCACTGGACTACAGCTGGGGCCTGCTTGGCAGGGGGCTGGCAGGACCCCAGAAGACTCCACCCATCCCACCTGTGGCAGAGACTGAAGCAAGCAGCTGATAAGAAGAGAGGGTGTAATTCCCCTCAGCTCCCTCCAGGCCGTAGGGGAAAGGGAAGAGGCTGGGGAACCACCAGGACTGGAGGGACTGGTCCTGTGCCACCTGTGAGCACAGGGCCAGGCCCTGCAGGACCAGACTTAGAGGTGGGAGGTGTTGGCAAAGACCTGGCACAGTCATCACATATATATGCTGGAGACAGAGCTAAGGGAACAGGAAAGGGACTGCTTGGGCTGGTGTGACCAAATAAAATGGAAAACTACATTTACATTATAAAGCAGATCCTGTAAAAGGTAGGAGACTGGAATACCTAAGAAGAGACAAAAGACACTGAATGCTAGGGCTGTGTGAGGCTTCAGACTCTGCTTCAGGTCCAGAGAAGCTTCAGACGCTTCGGCGTCCAAAGCAGCATGCCCAGATCGAAGCGCTGGCTTTGTTAGGCTTTGGAGCCTCTTCGGAGATCCAGCCATAGGATATAATGGGGAATCAGTGAAATATCTAGAACCTTGTTGTTTTTTGTCTGATTTGAATGAAAGTTGCAGGGGTGGTAGCCTCTGCTAAGAGCATGAAGCCTGTCAAGTTTCAAGAAGATTGGTGCAGGGGTTTGGGAGGAACTGCACCCCAAATTCTTGAAAGCAAAACTCATGTCACGTGTATGTGTTACACCATAGGGGGATGAAAATTGCAGGGATGGTAGCCCACGGTGAGGCCACAAAGCCTGACAAGTTTCAAGAAGATAGGTACAGGGGTCTGGGGGGAACTGCACCTCAAGCTGCTGACAGGCAAAACTCATGACATAGATGACTCTGTGTGTGTTAAGGCGCAGTGGGCTAAAAACTGCCGGGGTGGTGGCCCCTGCTCTGGCCACAAAGCCTGCCAGCTGTCAAAGAGAGAGGTGCAAGGGGGATTCTGGGGCCCTGCACCCCTCGCTGCTGACAGTCAAAACTGGTGACATGGGTGCTTATGCAACTGACTGTGTCTGTCTTGAGGCAGTTGATTGTCTGTATTAATTATTTCCTCTCCTTAGTCTGTGGTTTTGTAGGTGTTAATCCTTGCTCCCTAACTCATTATGTAGTAGCTAGGTATTGTGTATTGAGCCAGTCCCTGAGTGAATCATGATTAATTGGTAACTGGTAACACATTAGCTTAGCAGCCAGGCTTTCAGTAGTCGTGTCCCAGAACCCAGAAGCCCTGCACCTATCTCCTTGACAGCTGGCAGGCTTCGTGGCCTATAGCTTTCATCCTGCTGCGCCTTAACATACACAGTGTCACCCATGTCATGAGTTTTGATTGTCTGCAGCTTGAGGTGCAGTTTCCCCCAAACCCCTGCACTTATCTCCTTGAAACTTGCCAGGCTTTGTGGCATCACCAGGGGCTACCATCCCTGCAGTTTTGACCCCACTGTGGCTTAACATATAGATATGAAATGAGTTTTGCTTTCAAGAATTTGGGCTACAGTTTTGCCCGAACTACTGCACCGATCTTCTTGAAACTTGGCAGGCTTCATGCTCTAAGCAGAAGCTACCATCCCTGTAACTTTCATCCAAATCAGACAAAAAACAACCAAGTTATAGGTATTTCATTGATTTCCCCATTATACCCTTTGCCTGGATCTCCAAGGTGGCTCTGAAGCTTCGTAGCAGCTTCGGCCAGATCAAAGTGGGAAACCAATTAAGAGCTCTGGATTGGATCCCTAGCATCTGAAGCGGCTGGATCCGAAGCCAGATTGAATAGCTGCCTACTGGCACAGGCCTACTGAATGCATGAGAGTCCTGCCCCCAAGGTACTATAAGTGACAAGCATACTCATGTCAAGACACCCAAGGGGGTGCAAGTGCTCCTGTAAAAACGCAAGTAGAGATGAGGCCTGTGGGATCTCCACTCCAGCACCTAAGACCACCTGCTGACTCCCCGAGAAGGACTTTCAAATGCCTGGCTGTAAGGCGACGCCCTGTCTTCAGATTACATAAGACTTTTACGCAAGGCTTTCCCTTGTCTTGGTTTACATTTTAAGTTAGACTAAATTGTATGCACTCTCAATGTGTTTTACTGGCCTGTATCTTAGCTTAGGCAAAGATTTTTGGTTGTTCTTTGCTGTGTCCTTGAGGTTGTAAATCTTTATGTTCATACATGCTCACTTCAGAGAGAGGACTATTCTTGTTCAAGCTTTTATTAATTTAGTGCCACTACCTTTTTAAACCCCCATCCTCCAGTGTGTTAGCCCTGGGCTGGGGTCTGGTCACACTTCTCCCCTGGAGCAGGGTTGTGGGGAAAAGCCTCATAGGAGTTGCAGTGATGTAACTGAGGGTTAGAATTTGGCTATAGAAATCTCCTCTACGTTATTTCATTTTAATCTGGGCAATATATTAATATATTTTTCATGAAAACAGTATAAAAACAATTACTTATTTTCTTCTTTGCATTCTCAAATTTAAAAAGCTCAGTGATATCTTATTTGAAAATTTGGCTTGGAAAGACTTTTTTGTTACAGTACTTGGTCTTTTGCTTTAAATCAGTAGTGTTTAACACTTTGTCCCTGCTGGCATGGGGCTGGTCCACTGGCTGAATCTGCAGGCTTGGCACCCAGATGCAGCCCTGTGCACCTGGATACTGCCTCGTGCTTCCTGGTTGGGCTCTCATACCTGGATCTCATTTCTGGCCTCAAATGTCTGACCCAGCATTCAGGGCCACGCTATCTGGCCTTCAGGGTTCCCATGGGACTGGAAACTTGACAGTGAGGGAGCAACAATTAATGCTGCCACTGCTTCCCCACTGAAAATTTTTTGAACCCATGAGGAGCCCTGCAGGCCAGATGACGTGGCTCTGTGGGATGAACACCTGTTTTAAACCAAAGAGTTGCTTTTTTAGCTTAGTGTAAAATTATCCCAGTAACATTGTAGTAAAACTATCCTGTTATATTACAGTTGAGGTCTGGGGGATTGCTCATGTACTTAAACTTGTGCACTTGCAAAAATACAAGCAGGTTCAGGGCCTTATTGTCATAAGGATTTAAGAGGTAACAGCTAGTACTTGACTTTCACACTCTTCCAAAGTACTACAAGCAAAATCAGTTTCTTAGTATGTCTGTTGCCAAGTTTGATATAGTTTTCTGCATCAAGGAAAGTACTTTGTCTTTGAACTATGATTGTATTGTTGTCAGAAATGAATTTCATATCTCCTTGTCATAATCTTGAAGACCAAGACAACAGAGATTGAGGGAATATGCTTTCTAACCATAGAATGTCAACAGAAAGAGGAGGGTGAGAAGTTCTGCTTTTTATCCTTTCAGCAACAAATGATTGTCACTACAGCAAAAAAAAAAGCCAAGTAGTTTGGAAAATGCCTCTGATATTTGGTGGTTTAGGTGATTGGAATTGTTCTCTGTCTACCTTTTTTCCAGGGAATTTGCTGTGAACAAATGGTTCCTTACACAAAGGTCCTTTGAAATTGAGCTGCCATAAATCAATCGCATTGATCTTTTTATTCCTACAGCTTTCAAAATTACAGAGTGGTCTCAACTATAGAGTGGTCTCAATATTGGCTGTCACATGAATATTATCTGGTTCAGTAGTTTGCTCATGTGTATTCTTCTAAAATATGCCTCTTACTGTAATACATTAGTGTCCATCTATTTTAAAGCAGTAGGTAATTTTATTATAATAGTCCAGGTGTATTAACTGAGTTACAAGTCACTTAAAACACCAGTTCCAGAGTATGAAAAAATTAATACAGACATAAGCTTACAAAATGTTACTACTTTTAATATGAAAAAGAAACAATATTCTTTATTGCATCAGAACTAGATTGTGCAGCACCTTTTGTAACACACATGAGAAGTTGTGCATAATGTAACATTGAATGTCTATCATGATACCACAGTAAAATAAAATAAGGGAGCAGGTTTCTCTTGGTTTTAATAGAAATCATGGTTTGCAGGCTAACTCAAACATTAGTTCATGCTTGTACATTGAATGGAACAGCATGACTAAGAGCATTTAAAGAAGAGCGCAGAAAACCTTTTTGCTATATTCCATGCCTGCTATAAATATATTCGTAATTGCAGTGAATTCCTGTTAGCTCTTAACATGTAGCATTTATTTTCTACACTATGGCTGCAACCAGGATTGAAAGTAGAATTTTTTTAATGCTATTAAGAGCAATTGGGGTATTGGGAAATACATTTTTAATAACACAGATGCCTTTTGGAGAGAACCAGGTAATTTTTCCAAATATTAATCTAAAAAAAGAAACATTCTTTCTGGAAAGAACTTTGATCTGTCTGGAATTAAAGCTTATTTTCACAAGAAAATAAGATTCCCCAAATCCATTTGTCTTTGTTTATTTTAAGGACTTCTAAAGTGGTTCAGAAAAGGTCTAATTCTACATTTGGCTATTCATGAATGAAAATAAAATAAAAAATACACACACACCCCTTCAGAAAAGGTCTAGTTCTACAAGACCTTTTCTGAACCACTTCTGTTGTATTGACTTGCTAACTAAAAATCGTATTGTGGTGGTTCCTTGCACAAAGGTTCAGTGTGTATGCAGGGTTGCCTCATTTTGCTGTTCTGCTACTTGATAGATTCCTATCTTCCTGCAGGCTCAGTTAACCACAGGAGAAAGGGAGGGCGAGGTCAGAGTCTAGTTCTACACTAGCCCACAGAGTGAAGTTAGCATGGACTGCTGAGCCGAGCTTTTCTCAGCAGTCCGACAGCCTTTGGGGTCTATTTCCAATGACCATGGATTAGGACAGTCTACACACTCTCTCCATTTATATCATGAACATCTGTAAGTCTGTAAACCACCATTATTCCATCAAAGGTTATACCCACTTCACTGTGCCCAATGGAACCTGGACCAGAAGATTTTTTTTTTAATCTTCCTTTTTGAAAATATATTATTTTTTTCCTGTTTTTACCCAGTACCATGGGGTCTTAAGCCATGACTGGGCTTTCCAGATAAGACTGTGTTATAAATAATATTGCTGAACCTGTGAGAAGCAAGGAAGTGTGTAGGTGATATCTTTTATTGGACCAGCTCCATTGTTGGGATAGACTTAGACAAGCTTCCAGGTATCACAATACCTTTCCTCGCTAAGTCTATCCCAACCATGCAGTTAGTTCAGTCAGAGACATCACCCACAAAAATTCTTGCCTCCAACATATTTCCTGGACCATCACAGCTACAACATGACTTCAACACTATCAATGCTAAATGTGACATTTGATTGCAATATTGCAACAGGTAATACCAAATTTGCTTTATCACTAAAAGAAAACAACGGTTCTGACAGCATGGTGCTACTATGATTGCCTATCACGCCGTGATTGCCTATCCAGGACAAGTCAAACATCTACCTGTTTGTTTGTCTAACATACTGACATGCTGACCTTTCTTTCCCAAACACTGGCTGTTACCAAAATGTTAGCATAAATAATTGAATAGTACAAAGTTACTATCAGTAGGTAAAATAACAGAAAGTATGAGTGGAGATGAAAGAGTTGTCCAAACTTAAAATCATGTTCCAATAAATGATGTTCCCAGGTTGTTTTCAAAGCTTTTTTTTTCGCAAGTAGATGCTTCAACATTCTTCATTTTAACAGACATTCAGGAAGTAGATCAGTTTTGTCTTCTAGGATATGAGCCAGACTGTATCAAACTGGTGATGCAAAGAATTACCATAATCCCCCTGAAGCTTCTGTACCAAATTTCTAATTACTACAAAACATTTGCTTGCGTCCTGCTCAGCAGTTACAGGAGAATTTTTTTCCAAATGTTGTAGACAAACCTTAATTCCCTCAGTTAGTTTGCATCTAAAGTTGATCTCAGAATTTTATTTCCAGTAAATTTTTACACAAAACAGAGGTCATTTATAAATTGGCCTACATTTAGATAGTAATGTTTTTAACTGTTGAGTGTTCTGTTACCAAATCCAAATACCATCTCCTATATTTTCTGCTGTGGCAACTTCTCTTTACTGATCAACTCTAGGATTATTTTAATGACAAATTATATAAATATTTACAATGAAAACAAACTTACTGTATATGTAGGAATAATGCCTCTTTTATGATGGCTAAGGCTGTTTGTTAATGGTGCTAGTGTTTGACATGCAGAGTGAAAATGATATACACCACTATCACGTTCAGAGTTTGCTCAGAAACGTCCATTTTCATAGATTTCATAGACATTAGGGCTGGAAGGGAACTCGGGAGATCATCAAGCCCAGCCCCCTGCCCAAAGGGCAGGAAGTCAGCTGGGGTCATAGGATCCCAGCAAGATAAGCATCCAATTTACTCTTGAAGGTGTTCAATGTAG
>NW_017728918.1:88106009-88110394 GCF_001723895.1 Crocodylus porosus
CGTCCCCCGTAGCCAGTACCAGGTCGAGCAGCGCTTTGCCTCTCGTTGGCCCATAGACTTCTTGAGTCAGGTAGAGGTCATCCACGCACAAGAGAATGGCATAGCAATGGATTGACATGTAGCATTGCTGATTTTTGAGGGAGTGTTTCAGTCTTTTGTTCCCCAGAGGTGCAGTTCAGAAGTCTGGCTTTTAAATTTGGAGTGAATTTGATTCATGCTGGAGCTAACAGAAGAGAGTTACTGTTTGGCACCAGATATGTAACCAGTGTCTATGTAAACTTCCAGACAACAGCGTTCATTTTTTAAAGGCTGGGAACTTTGTGTTTTGAATTTAGGACCTCAGAATGAAAGCTTAAAATGCTTGTGTCACTTAGGCTTCATGTCAGGTTTAATATTTTCATGGAATGTGTATTCATGTCTTGAAAACTTCATACCTGGTAAATCCTTTGTACAGATTGGGTCCACAGGTGTGGTTATTTATTCTTTTACTTTTGGCTAAATGGCTGATTTAGTTAGGTTTTCTTACTATTTAAGTTATGAAGTGTCAGCTTTGGAGCTGGTTGATTTCTAACAGATTTGAGGAACAATGAAGAGAAAAAGGGTGGGACTAATGGTAGAAAGTGAGGGTCAATTTTATTGCAGGGAGAGCTATACAGGTCTGTACTGCTGGTATCAGTCTTGGGAAGTGAATTACTAGGTAAGAAATTCTCTTTTCAGGAATTCTGATTTATCTTTAAAGGATGTGGAGTAAAGCTATTTTTCTTTCCGGAGATTTTTGATTTAATGATTGAATTGTGCTGTTTCTTTTTACTTTTACAGTGTTCCCATCTCTTCTTTTTCCCAAGACAACATTTATGAAGTTCAGCCTCCTAAAGTTGATAGGAAATCAGTTGAGATCTTTCATGCTCACATTCAGGCTGGCAGAGGGATCATGCAGCAACTTGGAAAGGATGACTTCCTTATGTACAGAGAGTATATTAGAAACCGTTACATGTAAATACAAAGAGGATTCATCTGCAAAACACAGTGCACTAATGGATTTATAAATAACTTTGTAAAGGAAATCCAGTTCAGCTGTTTTGTAGTTAAGATAAAAATAATATCAGGCCTGTGTTTTTGGAAGACTTCATTGCTGGACTATTGTGATTTGCAACAGTAAAATGAAACTTACTGTTTTCTGTTAGAAAAAAAGTAGATTTTAAGTGAGAATAACTGCAGCTATGTGTATGTATATGGTAGAAGATACAAAGAAAACATCAAGCATTTAAATTGTTGGTACTGAAGCTGCTACTGTATGTAACAAAATTAAGTTGATCAGGCAAAGAAATAAAAAAACTTCTTTGACATTAGCTTATGATAGAAAGATCCTTGTTAAAAAGCAAAAAACAGTTTACTGTTGTTTTTTGAATAATTGTTAGCAAAATACAGGCTTTTGCAAGGTTGTAAAAGATGTCAGTTTGACTCATGCATCAAACTCAAAAGTTTCACCTACTTTACTTAACAAACTTAACCTTCATCTCTATGGGGTTACGCTGGCAGGGTAGCAATGGTGGATCATGCAGCATAGGTGTGCTAAAGATATTCTGGCACTGTTAAAGTGGTGAGCATCACCATTATGTTCAGGAATGTTAGGATTTCACCCCTAGTTTTACTTTACAAAATTTTGTTTTGCAACTTGCAAGAATGCTTGTATAATTTCAAAGAATACATACATTTTATGCACTACTATATTTCCAATTAAGATCATGTCTATTCTGTACAAATGCAAGTAGCTTTAAATAGATTAAGATCATGTTTCCATGAGTACCCTCTATTAATGTAGTGAGACTAGACTATTTCCTCTGCAATTTACCACTTTCATAGCAAACTTACTCTCTTTTTTGCAATTGATTTAGTTCTTTAAGTAATCAAAGTGTTTCATTTATAAATAAATATTTTTTATTTGCACTTAAAAATCAGGAGTTGAGTTGACCCCTACAAACACTACCATTTAGCCTAAAATCAGGCAGCAAAACTGAAACTGTTCTACAACCTGTAGAATAATTAAAGCAGCTGTCTTTACAACCTGTAGAATAATTAAAGTATCTATAAACTTGCAATAAAAAGAAAGAGCACACTTTAAAGTTTAAAAAATCCACAGCAACACTGCTTATAACATAATTGTTACAGGGGGGGTTTCTTAAAGTTATAGATATAAGCTTTTTCCCCAGTCCATTACTTCTGTATTAATGTGGAGGATTCTTTGTGTTATATTAAATGTATTGTGACAAGTCTGTTTTGTAATGCTTTTGTCTTTTATATCTCTTATTACATTTATTCATACTCTTCATGGGTCTCCTTTCCTTTTCTCTTTTTCCTTTTTATTTAAAAAAGTTATACAAGGCAGGTACTTTCTGTTTAGGAGACGAGTCATGTTCATTATCTGCAGTACCTTTGCATGGAGAAGTTTCTGGACTTTCATTATTAGGTAGTATGTAGATAAATTATCCCTTGTCTTCAGGTTCTCAGGATAATTCAGCGACTACATACTACCTACAATGCCGTGAATGTAAATGAGGCTTTCAGGTGACTGCTGGGGTAGCCAACAACAAGCTTCGCTTTAACTTTCTTAATAGAGCTGTTCCTGGACAACCAGGATGGATCAACAAACAAAATGTATTTGTTGCATACAGAACAAATTCAGCTGTTGTAGGGAGGACTCTGTAAGTCTTCTGAAAGCACTTTTTTTTGTAACACATAGGTCCAGTCCCCAGCTGTGCCAGAACTTTACCATGTCAGAGATAATATGTTTATTTTTGTATATACAATGTTTTGTAAGATCAATGGGATTCATGAAATAAAATGGCAAAATGTACTTTGACTCTCTCACCCTATGGATTAAAATTTTGTGTTTCTTCATTCATCTGTTAATAATCTTTCTCACTTTTTGCTCTATGAACTGATAATGGGCTAACTCATTTTGACCTTAGAAATGTGTTTTCCTTCCTCCAGAAGAGAGAGCTTGTTTGGAGACTGCACTGAAATAAATACCGAAGTGTGCAACCTGGGTGGATGGGCTCAGATTCTTTCCTGTCCTTAGAAAAATACTCTGTATAGTATGAGGATGCATACCCATCAGTCAGCTGAGTTTGAGCCTTCACTCTCCTTCAGTCTTCATTAAACATATTCCCAGAGCCTAAATACTTTTATGTCTCTACTCTTTCCTAGCCTGACATATCAGCCCTCAGGCTACAGGAAGCTGAGGGACAATCCTATCCTGGATCTAGACCAGTAAGAACTGTTCAGGAAGATAACAGGTGTTTTTTTCACTTCCTGAATGCTACAACAATGGTATTGTTCCATGAAAATCTTATCACGTGTATTCTCTCCAGAGAGGGAAATTCTCAAGTTTAACCTGTTACTGCAGAGGATTTAGTAGAATATGGTATGTGACCTTTCATGTGTTGATGTGAGGACAATTAACTTTGTATTTTAAAAAAATCCATTTTACTCTATATACCAGAAAGATTTGAGGAAATTAATAGAATTTAATTCCATTCTAATATGAAGGAAATGAATAGAGATTCATTCCATTCTAAACTCCAGTCTACAAGAAGCTTTGGGGATCTGTCTGCATGAAAGTCCTAGAAGTAAAGGTATTATTATAGCAGTATGATCTTATTACTGTATTAAGCTTCACATTACTTATAGCCATTAATTTCTTGGTTTATTAAAATCTGAATGTAAATCAAACCTGATTATTGGAGTTGACATTAATCCAAATGAAAATCCGTTCTCATTTCAGTTTTTATTATTTCTATTAATTCCAGGGATAGAATTGAAGATTATAGCTACTAAATGTTTCACATTATTAGTTGCACATTTAAAGCACCTGAAAATGTTTTTAAAAATCCTAAGAGAGCTGTTAATGATTGGTTCAATTTATTCACACAGATAATCAGAACATAGTACAAGTTTATCTTATCTGTGGAGGATTTAAAGTCTTCTATCTCCCTTTGCAATTCTGAGAAACTAAGAAAGCATAGCTCAGAAGAGTAATTATTAATACTAAAAAAAAGTAAATGCCAATTTCAATCCTTCATTTTCTACAGCTGAAGATAAGCTTATTATAATAGGGAAAAAAACCATGTCAACGATGTTTTAAACAAACTGACATGTATTAATAAATAAAAGATTCTAACCAGTATTCCTACTTAGAGAAAATATATATATAGATATATATATATATATAGTTTCATAGTTGGTAGGGTCAGAAGGGACCTAAGCAGATCATCAAGTCCAATTCCCTGCCATGGCAGGAAAAAATACTGGGGTCAAACGACCCCGGCAAGGTGGTCATCCAGCCTCCTCTTAAAGACTGCCAGGGTATGAGCCAGCACCACTTC
>NW_017728918.1:88110836-88120889 GCF_001723895.1 Crocodylus porosus
GCCTCTGTACTGACAAGAAGGGAGTTCCCTAGCATGTAGGTATGGTGCTCGTTCTTCCTCCCCAGGTGGCACTTGTCAGTGTTGAATCCCATCCTATTCTCATCCGCCCACCCCCGTAACCTGTCCGGGTCCGATTCCTCCCTTCTAGTGTGCCCACATCCCCCCACATCTTAGTGTTGTCAGCAAATTTGAACAGGGTGCTTTTTACGCCCTCATCCAAGTCACTGAAGAAGATGTTGAACAGTGTGGGCCCGAGGACCGAGCCCTGGGGGACCCCATTGCCCACATCCCTCCAGGTCAAAAATGACCCGTCCACTACCAATCTCTGGGTGGGGCCTTCCAGCCAGTTGGCAACCCATTTGATTGTGTAGGTGTCAACACCACAGTCCCCCAGTTTTTTAATGAGAATGGGGTGAGAGACAGTGTTGAAGGCATTCCTAAAGTCCAGAAAGACTACATTCACTGCTACCTCTGCATCTAAGGATTTGGTGACCTGGTCATAGAAGGCCATCAGGTTGGTTTGACAGGACCTGCCTCTAATGAACCCGTGTTGGTTGCCCCTAAGCATAACCTCCCCCGCTGGCCCCTCATGAACATACGCTAGGATAATTCTCTCAAAAAGCTTACCCAGGATCGAGGGAAGACTAATTGGCCTTGTTGTATATGAATCTTGTAGGGGTTAAAGCAAGGCTTTGTAACGCTAAAAGTGAGGTCATTTCTTTGTCCTTTTGCCTCCATTTCATAAAAGCGGCCACAGCACTTACGAGACGGCATGGAGGGAAAAGGGTTACTGTGTGAGGGTTACTGATAAGATACGAAACTAAATGAATCCAGTCAACAGGGGAGTCTCATCAACAAGAGAACCTTGAAAGTCGGGCATGATTTGTTTTTGTTAGATAAAGAAACATCTTGAGACAAAATATAGGGGGCATGTAATTCACGAGAGTTAAACTTCTGTGTTTATGCCCACAGTGCCACTTGATTGGACAGAGTAGTGATTTAGTTAATAGATGATGGGTATTTTTACAAGCACGAGCTAATCACGAACTAACACTTATGTACTTATAATACTTTTTTATATTTTCTAAGTAGTAGGCAGGGTCCCTCTCCGGGGGCACCTCGCTCGAGCGATTAAAGATTCTGTATCTGACTTTGAATACTTGCTCTGTGTGATCATTGCCCCAGCCTAGAGCGAACTGCACGTGGCTTTAAGAGCGTAATTCGTAACAGTTCTTGGTGAATCAGGCAGGACTCTAGGCTCATTGGCGACGGAGTGCCACACTCGTCCTCCTGGAACGACTCCACAGCCGGCACTGGGTGAGTTCACCACGGACGACTCCAGGGAGGAGGAGCGAGGACCGTTGCTTTGGCGGTAAGGGGGCTTAGTAGATATGGGTCATGGGCAGAGTGTTGTTAAGGAGACTCCTTTGGCTGAAATTCTGGGGAATTGGAAAAAAATAGATGGTACTCAGGAGTTGTTAAAACAGCGGACAGTTATTTTGTGTAAAGTAGAATGGCCAACTGGTACCAGAGGGATGCCCCTGGAATGGCCCGCAGGTGGAAGCTTTGATCAGGACAGGCTAACATTTCTCAGACATGAATTGGAAGACAAATTTCCTGGCCAGGTGGATTATTGGTATGTATGAGATAATTGAGTTACTACATGGCGCCAGAGAAAGGAGAAGCAAGAGTTAAAAAGGCAGGACTGTACCAGTAATCTTTGTGCACAGCTTGCAGGATCTGCTCCACCCAATGCAGCACTTTTGCCTTCTTTAACCCCTTCAGTTCCTTCTCCTCCTTCTGTACCTCCTTTATATCCCTCCTTGTCTCATCTTGTTCCCACTCCTGTCACTCTCCAGGACCCTTTGGTCTGCTAATTGTTTTACTGTGGTTGACCTTTGTCTGGCTTTTTTCAGCATCCCGCTCCATCCTGAGTCACAATACTTGTTTGCTTTTACTTAGAAAGAGAAGCAGCTTGCATGGACTAGATTGCCCCAGGGGTTTGCTGAGTCTCCCACGATTTTTTCACGTATTCTGACAGATTATTTGAAAGATATTGTCTTACCTGCAAGGTCTATTTTGGTTCAATATGTTGATGATCTGTTGCTAGCCAGCCCTGATTGTAATACATGTTTGTCTGATTCTGTAGCTTTGCTCAAAGCTTTGGCATTTAAAGGTCATTGTGCATCTTCATCCAAGTTAAAGCTGTGCAAAACTCAGGTAAATTATTTGGGCTTTGTAATTTGACCAGGGGAGTGATTGTTTTCCCCTGACAGGGTGCAAGCTATCCAAGATCATCCTCGCCCTGTCACTAAAAAGCAGTTGCGAGCTTTCTTGGGGGCAAAGAGGTTCTGCCACCCTTGGATTGCAGCGTTGAGAGAAACCGCCAAGCCCCTAGTGCAGGCAACTACCTCCATAGCCACAGACCCGCTAATCTGGACTCGTGAAATGGATGCTTCCTTTGTAACCCTGAAGAGATCTCTTATGTCGGCTCCTGCTTTAGGTTTGCCAGATTACTCTAAGGCTTTTTTCCTTTTCAGTCATGAGCGGCAAGGAGTTGCTAGTGGTGTCTTATTACATCATCTCGGAGACCGCCCGCGCCCTGTAGCTTACTACTCTGTACAACTGGATCCGGTCATTCAAGGCTCTGTATCCTGTGTTCTTTCCATTGCGGCGGCAGCTGTGATGGTGGAGCTGTGATGGTGGAGCGGTCACGCCCTATTTTTTTGGGGCACCCATTGACAGTATGGGTTCCCCAAGAAGTTAAGAATTTGCTGAAGCAACATACTATACAGGCTTTGTCTCTGCAACGCGCTCATAAGTAAGAACTTATTTTATTTTATTAGCAGCGGATAATGTTTCTCTTCAGAGATGTAATGTTCTTAATCCAGCTACCCTTCTGCCACTGCTGGACGATGGAGAACCACACCATGTGTGCATGAACGTAATTGCTGAAAGTGGTAAGCCACGCCAGGATTTGCAAGAAAACCCCCTGTCGAATTCTGATCTGATTTTGTTCACAAATGGATCCTCCTTTTATTCAGACGGTCGCCGCGTTTCCTTCTTCGATGGGAAGTTGTTGAGGCTGCCACCTTATGGGAAGTTGTTGAGGCTACCTCCCTCCCTCCTTCGATGGGCACTCAGGCAGCTGAATTACATGCCCTCACTCGGGCATGTTTACTTGCTTCTGGTAGGTGGGTCACCATTTTTACTGATTCCAAGTATGCATTTGGCGTCTGCCATGCTACAGGTCAGTTGTAGAAGCAACATGAGTTTCTCACTTCTTCAGGCAGCAAAATTGCTAATGGTAACTTGATCTCTGCTTTGTTGGCCGCCATCCTAGCACCCTTAGAATTGGCAGTTGTTCATTGCTACGCACACCTTCAATCAGATTCTGATGTCTCACATGGTAATAATCTAGTTGATGCTGCGGCCAAGGCGGCCGCTTTGCAACCGATACAACTTTCTGTCTCTGATGCAACAAACGCGACGGATATGATGTTTCCCCCTCTCAACTGGTGTCACCTTTATGATGACGTGCCTGCTGATGAACTTGCTGACTAGAATCGCTGAAAGGAGAAACTGAGTCCTGACAATATCTAGCGAATTAGAGGTAAGCCTGGTCTTCCAAAACATTATCTTCTGCAAGCTGTCCACTATTTCCATTCTTTAGGCCATGCTGAGATTGAGGGCACTGAGAGTGCGATTCTCCGATAGTAGTCTGCACCCCATGTTTATCCAGCTGTCAAACATGTTTTGAGCGCCTCCAGTACCTGTTTAACCTTTTCAGCTTGACAGAAGCTCGATGCTAAATCAAAAGGGGGGAGACCATGGGCAGTTTTTCCTTTTCAACGCATTCAAATTAACTATACAGACATGCCAAAGAGCGTGAGATACCAGCACCTTCTAGTTATTGGTCGACCTCCTAGTCGACCAAATCTCAGGTTGGCCGGAAGCAACTACTACTAGAAAAGCAGATGCTTGCTCAGTTGTGAAGTTTCTCATGAAAGATATTATACCGTGCTTTGGAGTACCAGAAATAATTGATTCTGATCAAGGATCACACTTTACTGCAAAGATTTTGGAAGAAGTGTATTGATGCTTAGGAGTTGCTAGGCAACCCCACACACCCGTATCATCCACAATCAGCTGGACAAGTGGAACAGATGAATCAAACTCTTAAAACTATGATAGCTAAGTATTGCAAAGAAACTGGACTTAAGTGGCCAGAGGTACTGCCAATAGTACTGTGGCACATTAGGCGTACCCCAAGGATGACCCTAGGCTTGTCCCTGTTCGAAATTCTTTTTGATAGACCTGCTTTGGTCCCAGGAATGTATGTTCCTGCACACGCCAGCCTCTTAGATGGAGATGAAATGTTGTCTAGGTTTGTTCTTATATTACAAAAGGAGTTTAAAGAGAATAATACTCAAGCACAACTTTTCTAGGCTCCACCTTTTAAGTTTACAAATAAATGAATACAGACTGCGTAACTAAGTACTAGTTAAAAAGATACCACGAACTTCCCCTTTAGAACCTCAGTGGGAGGGGCCCTGTCAAGTTTTGTTATGTACTTATTCTGCTTTAAAGCTTGCAAGCAAAAGCAGCTAGATACATCATAGCCACGTGAAGAGAGCACTGAGCCCGGACCCGATATCTAAGCCTGAGTGAAAATCAACTATCTACTGCATACATAACTATGAACCCTTGGGCCGTCGTGAGAAACTATTGAAATCCTGGATCTCCACAAGGACTTGTTATATTAATTACAATAGTAATTGTCCTAACTGTGGTAATTGTGTATTGGCAGCCAGGATACCGTGGCAAATTAGGGCAATCATGAGAAAGTCTACATCTTTGGGGCTATTAGTCTGTGCCTTACACCTAGGAATGTCTTTACCAATATACCCTCCCCCGTTAAAAAGCAGTATGAAATTGCAACCCGTGGAGAATTATTATTACTGATTCATTCAGAGTTTCACTCATGCTTATAATTTTTCACAGTGTTAGATTAGATCCTACTAGTTCGCCGTACATTGATGTATCTGGCTTTTTTGGTTCAGCTTTTCCGTGGTACAGGGCAGCTAAGGCTTTACTGGCCATCAATAGTGTAACTCTTTTCTTACAAGCATTTGTCAATGAGTCTGTTGGGGCCTTGAAAGATATCTCTCTAGAATTATACTCACTCCACCAGGTTGCTTTACAGAACTGCATGGCACTCTATCTTTTGGCAGACTGTGGAGGTACCTGCCCAGTAATAGGGACTGAATGCTGCACCTGGATCCCAGACAAGAGTGAGTCTCTTCACGCCCACATTGACTCCATTCAGCAAGCCTGGACAACCTTTGAACAGACTAAGGATTGAGACTCTAATTCGTTATGGACTTGGGTGACCTCCTGGTTCCCCGACTTCAGACTCATAGCTAAGAGAATCTTATGTGTTTTTATCCTTGTGATAGTAATTTTTGTTGTACTGTTTGTTTCCCTACAATGTGTTTGTATGTGTTGCAAGACTATTATAAACGTAGTCCGTGGCTATAGCTATTCCTCTGTTCCTGTATAACTCTCTGATGAGCAAAAGAAAAGGGGGGACTGTTGTATATGAATCTTGTAGAGTTAAAGCAAGGCTTTGTAATGCTAAAAGTGAGGCCATTTCTTTGTCCTTTTGCCTCCATTTCATAAAAGTGGACACCACACTTAGGAGATGGCGTGGAGGGAAAAGGTACTGTGTGAGGGTTACTGATAAGATATGAAACTAGCCGAATCCAGTCAACAGGGGAGTCTCATCAACAAGAGAACCTTGAAAGTTGGGCATGATTTGTTTTTGTTAGATAAACATCTTGAGACAAAATATAGGGGGCATGTAATTCATGAGAGTTAAACTTCTGTGTTTATGCCCACAGTGCCACTTGATTGGACAGAATAGTGATTTAGTTAATAGATGATTGGGTATTTTTATGAGCACGAGCTAATCATGAACTAACGCTTATGCACTTAGAAAGTATAAAAAAGTATTATAAGTAGTAGGCAGGGTCCCTCTCCAGAGGCACCTCGCTCGAGCAAATAAAGATTCTGTATCTGACTTTGAATACTTGCTCTGCGTGATCATTGCCCCAGCCTAGAGCGAACTGCACGTGGCTTTAAGAGCGTAATTCGTAACAGCCTATAGTTTTCTCCCTTTTTTGAAAATGGGAACCACATTGGCCCTCTTCCAGTCCTCTGGCACCACACCAGAGCACCACGAGTGCTTGTTAAAGCCGTTCCAGGGGTCCCACAATGAGATCGGCTAATTCCCTCAGCACTCTGGGATGGAGATCATCAAGACCAGCTGATTTAAATACGTTCAGTCCCTCCAGAAGTTCCCTGACTAGATCCTCACTGACCCTTGGCCTGGGTGCACCTCCCTTGGGGCCTGAGGGGGTCCTGGTGGGGGTGCTGATCCAGTCCCTGCTCAGGAAAATGGAGGCAAAGAAATTATTAAATAGGTTAGCTTTGTCATCTGGTGTGACAACCAGATTGCCTAGCGTGTCTTGTATATATTTTTAAAATGCAACACTACAGTATTTTAAAGTACAATTAAATGGATTGGTGGTCTGATTCAATAAGGTAGGCTGGTATTTAGGTAAATAGCTGTGTTTTAAAAATTATGATAGCCTATTGTAAAATTATAATTTTTATTTTTAATTGAAAGGAGATTTAAGTTAACTTTAAGCTTATAGACATATAAGCTTGTATATAATGCCCTAAACTACAGAGTTACACTGGGCATCCTGCTTGAATTTCTTTATTGAGATCTGTGCTCTAATGATATTTAAAAACTTTGCTTAATATTCTTCTTCTCCCTGACTATAATTTATGTAAATTGAAGTCCCCATCTGATTCCTGTAATATGCACAATGCCATGGCATCAACATTTACCGACCTTTAAAGCAAAGGCATAGCAAATCATTTTCATGCAAGTCATTTCAGATTGTCAACAGTGAAAGTATTGCAAGCACAAGAAAGGATTAAAAGAGCAAATTACACCAGAAGGAAGTGGAAAAAGTGTGATGGGTAAGGTGAATTTTCAAGTGATGCATTTCTCCTATCACTGATTATTTCATTCTTTCATTATGACGTATATTCATCAAATTCCTCTGTTGTAGGAACTGATACAGTGCAGTTTAAAATATGCAAAAATAAGTGCGTTTTTTATTTTTCTTGGGCTGTCAATTAATCGCAGTTAACACACATGATTAACACATTAATTGGTGTTCACATTAATTTTTGTAATGCATTAATTGTGCACATGGTTTTGGAGCCTGCACTTGGGCTGCACTCCGCTGCTGTCACCACTGCCTCCAGGCCACTCAGTGGGACAGCAGTGGCAGCACAGAGGACCATATGGAAGCCCTGATGCAGGCTTCGGGCTGCTGCTGCAGGGGGTGAGGGGTGCGCGCACACAGACAAGCAGCCACACCCTGCACATGTCCAAGAATGCAACTCAGTGGCAAGTAGAGCAGTGCCCAGCAGGTAAGTGTGGTGGAGAAGGGGTGCAGGGGCAGATGAAGGCTCCCATGGTAAGGGAGGGAGTGGGGCAGGGGCTGGGATGAATGGGGCCTCAGGGCTAAGGCGAATTGTGGGACAGAAGGGCATGTGCCCCCCAGATTGTGCACAAGGCGGAGGTGACCTGCACGCTGCAAGCTTGGCTTTTCTGTGCCCTGCTGCCTTTGCTCCAGGAGCCACGTACTGGCTGCACCATGTGTCCTGTGCCCAGCTGGTGGTAGGAGGCACAAAATGGTGCCTCATGGCTCCCAGGGCAGTAGCAGCAGGGCACAGAGCCCCAGCATGCAGCCTGCCTCTGCCCTGTGCACAAATCCAGGGTTCATGTGCCTCTTGTGCCTCCCCGGGGTGTGCACAGCAGTGGGAGCCATGACCTCCTCCCATGCCTGGACCATGGCTCCATCCCACGACCTACTTCTGCCCCACACCCTCACTGTGGGGGCCTTGATCTGTGCCCCCACACACACTCATGCTCTCCCCCACACCCTTCCTGCTCCATAGGCTTACCTGCTGAGTTGTGTGTGTGTCGTGGTGGTGTGTCTGCCCCTCACTCCCAAGCTACAGCCTCTACTAGCTCTGATGCTGCCCCTCACTACTGACCCACAATACCCCACATCCTGTGAGGGCATGCAGGGACCCCCATCCCCAGGCTCCAAATACCAAGAAGCAAAAAGTGGGCTGGAAAGGTCAGTAGAGATAAGTAAAGATAAGCAATAAATAGGAGCTGAGATAAACCAGGTAATGGGATAGGAACCCATAGTCTGTTGAGACTGTTTAACACAATTTAGTCTGGATACCAATTTGACATCAATTCCAGAAACAGGCAAACAAAAGCCTGTGGCATCTGGACTCAGAGCATCTATCTTATAACTAAATAACTTTAAAATTCAATGTGAACATGAAATTACAGATCAAAAAATCATCCACAGTTCCGTCTTAGTGTCCTCAGGACTGCTTTGCTTTCTGCTATTAGGGATTTCAACAGCCCCTGAAGTAGGGCCAGAGACCTGGGTACCCAGTCTCCCATTCCTCAGCCTCTTCCACCTCCTGTGTCCACATGGGCTCATTTCCCAAGTTTGAGGCATCCCTAGATTCCAGGTGAAAATGTGGTGAATCATGGACACTGTTCTGGGTGAGTGGACAGCCCTACCTGCTCCTCACCTGGCAAAGGAGGGGAGTGTTATTTCAAAGTCTGGTGACTCCTGTTGTTTTGGCTCTCCAGGGCTTATCAGAGGAGGTTACTGAAGCCTGCCAGTACAAAGGCTAAAGAGATGCTTACACCTTGAAAGTCTCAAGAACTACTCTGCATTCTCTGGTAGGTTCTAGCGAGCAGGCCATATGCAGGCTCAAGTACTGCTCATTTTGCACACCTTCTGGGTGTCCCTAGCTCTCACCTTATCTCTTCCCTGAGATGCATACTATACTCTCAACCATCCAAGTTCCACAGAGAGAAATATTTGTTGGCTGCCCTGTCCACCTCTGAGCATGCTCCTAGTCTTTAACAGTATAATCAAGAAACTTGAGCAGCCTTCAGAACCTCCCTTTCACAATCACTTGACTTTTCACAATTCTGTAAGGGCCATAGTTACTTTGCACAAGAGGATCCTGAATGCTGTAGTAATCAGCTGTTCCATGTAGTTCTGTTTATTACCTATTCTTTTGATGAGAACCAACTCCAACAGGATATCCTTTCTCTGTTGGCTCTGGGAGTAATAGAGTCTGTAAAGGTAATTCTCAAATGAAGAAGGGAGGATGGTGGTTAATCTTGGATCTGGGAAAGCTCAGTTCATTAATTCATAAACACAAGTTTAAGGTGGTCACCCAAGCTGCCATTATACTATCTCTCTAGTAGAGATCATTCACATCTCTTGACTTGTAGGATTATTTCCATATCACAATAAGACTTTTGCACAGGTGATACCTGAAGTTTGTTATGGGACGGGAGTACCTTACACTACAAATATAAAGTCCCTTTATTTGGCATAGCCATGGCTCAGAGTCTTTACCGAGGTGCACTCAGTGGTAGCAAAATGTGCTGGAGGGGTGGGGGGGTGGAAACAAGGGGTTGTAGCAAGCCATCCCAGGGTTACTGAAGGGGACCATTTCTGAGCAGGGGCTGAAGAGACTTCAGGTTACTAGGAGGTTCTTTCATTTCCTGGGTCTGCCCATCAATTTGAAGAACTTGGTAGCAGTCCATTTGCACAGATTTTAATTAAGACAACCCACTCTGATTTCCATGACAGCATGTATTTCCTTCCACAGGGTCTCTTCTAATCCAGTCCTGTTGGGGGAAGATGAGGGCGGAGGAGACGATGAATTACCAGGCCCAACAACAGCCAGCGAGCCCAGACCAATGGTCAAAAGGGAGAAACAGGTAAGCGATGGGGGACGGGGCATTGCTGAGACTAGGGGGTCAGTGGGCACAACCATTGGAGGCCTCAAATGCCTCTACACGAATGCTCGAAGTATGGGGAAGAAGCAGGAGGAACTCGCCCTCCTCCTAGCTGTCAC
>NW_017728918.1:88120900-88149383 GCF_001723895.1 Crocodylus porosus
GACCCCGGTGCTCTTTCCTGCCAAGGCAGGGGGTCGGACTAGATGATCTACCTAGGTCCCTTCCGACTCTAGCTACTATGAAACTATGACCTGTGACTTATAACAACTACAAAGACTTGTCTTTCCAGGCTTGGTTATGTGGTCTCCTGTAATTTCATCTGGATCCCATACCAGACTTCACTTCAGTGGTATGAAAGCCTGGGTACAAACTTAATTTTCAGGCTTATTTCTCATATGTGAAAGTAGTAATTCATGACGCTGTGTTGTTTTTCAGTTTGTCCAGCTTGTGCAAAAGACTGCTCTTCCTCTCTTCATACCTACCAGTGACCACAGTGATGCATGCTTCTGGAGGCTGGAGGAGATGAATCTCTATTTTGGCTCAGAAGGGTATGGAGAGTTTGCAATGCCTTTCTCTGTTACATTTGGGGCCACATCAAAGAGAACAGGGTGGCATGATCTTGGTGATGAAAAAATACAGTCTAGGTGCATAACTAGTTAGATAATCTTATTCAAAGATTAGTACATACAACTCAGTATAAAATTAAGAAGTATCAGATGAGGCTCCCCAGCAGTCTATCCTGGGTCGAGTAGCATTCCATATCATTGTTAATATCTTGGAGCAGTGGTGCTCAATCTTTTCATCCACTGGGCTGGATGTGTTTGGTGGAGCTAATGTGGTGCCTAAGGCAGGCATAGCAGTGCCTGGTGCACAGAGTGGAGTAGGGAGCAGCTGCCACCTGGTAGGCCAGCTCTGATCCAGCTGTGCACAGGAAGGGGGCTTGACCAAGCCCTGTGGGGCAGGGGGGAGAGGACAAGACACAATCCAGCCCTGTGGGGGGTGCCCCTTCCCTCCCCCCCCACCCGTCAGGAGAAAGGGGGCATGGCCCAGCCCTAACCTGGCTGGGCAGGAGGAAAAGGGGCATGGTCTAGCCCTGCTGAGGTAGGAAGGGCATGTCCCTGACCTGTGGGAGGAAGGGGGTGCAGCCCAGCCTTGGCCTGGCCAGGCAGAGGGAAGGTTGCGTGGCCTGGGTCTGTAGGGGTAGGGGGGAGGACTAGAGAAGACGTGGGCTGCCCCAAAACCAGCTGTGCCACAGGAGGGTGTATGGCCCAGCCCCAAACCCAGCCTCAGAGGAAAAGGTGTGTGGGCCGAGCCCCAATCTGACCTTGCCGGGGGTCATGGCCTGGTTCTGATCCACTGCACAGGGCTTGGGATTTTGGCAGTGTGGAGGGGTGATGATATTGCCACTGCCGCCCCACTATCCAATTTACACACCCTTAGGGAGTCCTGCAGGCTGCATTCCAAGGCTTGTTGGGCTGTATTTGGCCCACGAGCCAGAGGTTGAGCACCTCTGGCTTGGAAAATAAAACTAAGTGCACAGTTAACTTGCTAGTAATCTTCCAAAACCCTTCTGAAACTGTCACAGCTGCTTGTTTCCTTACCTGGGAGATCCAAAGATTATTATCTTGGAGACAGTCCAAATGGGATACTGGACTTTGTGAAACTATGCCATGAAACTGCCATGCTTGAGCAGTTCCCTTTAATTGGGCCCAGTCCACCACCTTTCTTACATGATTTTTTTATAAGGGACATCTGCAAGGTGGCTACATGGACCTGAGTTCATACATTTCACAATATGTTTGTGATTGAAGAAGCTTGTATAACACATGTCATGTTGGGTAAGTCAGTCCTGTTTGCCAGGAGGGACTCTGTGACCTGCCTCCTGAGTATACACAAGCGTATACTGTGTAGGGGATGGGTACTGCTTACAAAATGCCCACCGCACATACGTACATATGGACATTTACTCAAAGGAGAAAGAGAAGGTACCAGTAACTGAAGTTCTTCTGCATTGCCCACATCCTGCCCTCATTCCCCTTTTCCTTGAAGATGCACAGAGGTTAAAAACTGCAGTTGACAAGAAATGCAGAAGCAGAAAATGTATACCATCCTTCATCCCCTGGCATGGGAGCCTGAAAAGCAGCAAAGCTACTATGCACCCAATGGATGTTGCTACAGCAAAATGTCTCCAGTCAAAAGGTTCGTGATGCGCACACATCTACAATGCAAACAAGCATAAAGGTAATGCATCTCAATGAACTCAATATCAGTAACTTCTCTGTTATTCTAAACTGCTGTTCAGATGATGGCAGTGTACAGTAAATAACAAGGATTTTGTGCAGATTTTGTTTGAATTTGTGTTTTATATGCTCACCATTCTAATGGAAGTTAATTACATTTAAAAAAATCCTTACCATTTATAGTCATTAGGATCTTATAACATTTTACAAAACAAGGAAACAGTGGCCATGAAAAAGATGCAGTTATTTCTAGTGCCTTTAAATTTCCCATAATTACATTCTGCTTATATAAAATGTTGTAAATAGGAATGAAAAATAATTGAAACAATGTGTAGGGTTGTTTTTGGTCCTTAATCATGACTATATTTCACTTCAGTTAACTGGAAAGCTTTGGGATCCTTCTGCTTAAATGATGCAACAATTTATAAAAGCAAGATCATCATACAATGACCACTCAAACATTTATTTTTCTAGATTACATGCACTTGTTAGAATCATAAAAATGATTGTGAAGAATAGACCTAAAGCCCTGATTAGCATAGCACACAAACATATCTTTAAGTTCAATGGGTTTAAACATGTGCTTGTGCTTCCGTGACTCATGACCTGAAAAATCTATCCACTCAGGTAAATCAGTCCATCATCATCATGAGATTACTACTGAGTGCGCCACGGGTAGAGCTGAAACTACTGTAGTATCTGCACTTTTCATTTAACTATATGAGTGGTTTGCTCTCTCTCTCTCTCTCTCTCCTTCTCAAGGAGAGAATTGTGGGTAGGTGCATTTGGTTCTTCAGTGTACATATTGCTCCAAATGTGTGTGTGCTGTGGAATATAAAAAAAATACGTAGTTTGGGGAGGAAATTGGTGGGGTTTGTGATGGTCTTTAGTTCCTGAAGAGGTTCATTCCACAATTGTAGACCAGCCTTGAGGAAATTCTGTTGGGTTTCCACACAAAAACAGGCTCAAACCAACGACCAAACTTTGCTGAAATACAAACTGGTGATAGCATGGGAACCAACAAAGGGTTGTTGGGGTTTTTTTTAACCATAGGATAGATCATTATCACACTCTCTCACCCTGAAGGTCATTTTTTAGCAGATGAGTTTCCCTTTATCAAAATTCTCCAGCAATATACATTCTGTTTAAATACTTTCATGCATATTACTGTACATTATATCTCTCCATAACTTAGAATTTGAATTTGGAATAATTTGGCATTTGAACAATCAACTAGATTGCATTGAAAAAAATGTAGTGTGATTAGATCCCAAATGTGTACAGGTTTATGGTATTACTGAGATTTCTGCTTTAAAGATTCTAATGAGAAGAAAGTTGCCATTTATTTAAGGGTTCTTTGGAGAGAACAGAGAATGAGCGCATGTTGCCACAAATGATTCATGAATAAAAAATAACCCGATAACATTTGCAAATATTGATATTCAGCAGCTACAGGTTGTAGCTTTCAAATCTCCGTACTAGGTTGAAGACCATTAAAACAATACATCTACTAGAATCAGACAAAAGTTTTCAGTTAGAGAAGGCATGAAAAGCAATGACATTTTAGCTTTATTTAGATTCTTGTGGAGGCACAATACAACTTTGTTGCCTTACCTGACCCAAGATTTAAATATAGTATTTAAATTCCATTTTTCTGAATATATTAATGCAGAGAAGACTGGAAAGATGATGCAAAAAAAGTGTGATGAGCAAGTGTCAGGGTTACCAGAGATTAATAACCAGTCTTATGACAAAGGCAAATACCTGGGAATTGTGTGTGGGAAACCATAATTCTTACTGACCAAGCAAATATCCACTTTTCTCTTTAAACTCATTTTCTTGCAATAGCCTTGTGCTCTGGCTGCACAAATACCATATTTATGTGACTCCAAGACAACTCTTAATTTAAGATAACCCCCTTTGTTGACTTAGAAATGGTTTTTAAAGGCCTGTTTTTTAGTAATTGGCTTGCAGGTATAGATATATGCATTATAAGGGGTCAAAATGGGCAGCAGGGATTAAATGGATTTCTAAAGAGCTTGGGAGATGCACACACAGCTTCTCATAGCCCTGGAAGTAGACGGGCTATCTAGCACAACAAGGCCAATGGATGGACACAGCCTGAGAATGAAGGGGGGCATACCGTAACACGAGATCACAGCCTTCAAGGCCAACAGGCTATCTAACACAACAAGACCAACAAGGACATATAGTCTAGAAAAAAGCCTAGGAACCAAAGGAAGTGTGGACCATACTGTCCCATAACACAAGATAAGTGACACCAGCAACAAGTCCTCAGAAAGCAGGGGCCTAAGTCCCGGTTTGGGGGGAACAGACCAAATTAGGACGAGGTCTAGAAGGCTATGTTGATGTGTGACCACAGATAGACAACCAGCCAGAGAGAGCCACAGATGAAGTCATCAGGAGTCATCACAGGGGAAGAAGAATACAAAAGCAGAGACCTGAGATTAACAAAGGGTCCCTCCAGTCCTTCCCCATGTCTTGTCTGTCCCTTCCTGTTCCTTCTCATCCCTCCCTGTCCCCTCTTTGTTTTGCTTCCTGTGAGGGGTCCCCATCCCTGTCCCCCAGGAAGGGTCCCCAAGGCCACCATGGACAGAGAACATACCAGCATCCCATTTCATGCACCCTACTGGAGGGGGGCTGTGGGCCTCGGCATCCCACCTCCAGACTTCTGACACCTAAGAGAGAGAACCTCAGAGTGGGGCCTGCATCCTGACCAGATGTACTTTGACTCTGATGACAGCCCTAGGATTGGTAGAGACAGAACTGTTTGATTGTTTGTATTGTTGCTTTTCTGTTCTTACTCTGTATCAATAAATTCACCTATTATCAACTGGCAGGTGTTGTGGTCGGTCTGAGGGTTGTGCTCGCCCGGAACAATGGCATAGGTACTGGGTCCAAATCCAGTGTCAACACCCTCCAATAATTAGATTCTATACAAGGAAAATGTATACATTTATTATGATTTTCCATGTATAGGGTCTAATTATTGGAGATTTGTTTAGATTCGTCCCCACGCCCCACTTCGGCAAAGGAGCAGGCAAGAGGGGGCAGGTGAGGGATGGTTAAGCAGCTGGAACCTTGCCCCTTACTGTCTGTCCCGTGACTACAACTTGCTCCCCTGCTGCCTGTCCCCCTGCTACTTGCCTTTCCATGCCTGCCCCCTAGTGCCTGCCCCCTGTTTGGCCTTCCCTGCTGTCTGCCTCCCCCCCTTCTCTCCTTCTTACAACCCTCATCTTCCCACCACTTACCCTTGCTCTGGCAGGTTTCAACCCTGCTCCAGCCTGAGGCACAGAGCATATGTTTGCTCTGGCCCTAGCTTGACCCAATAGCAGTAGAGGTGTTGGCAGCAGCTCTGGCCCAGGTTCAGGGGCCCAGGTGGGATTCAGAGGTAGTGGAGGGAAGGCAGTAGCTGCGGCTCTGCCCCCAACCTGTGATCAGCATCAGGATCGGAGCCAGAGCCACAGCAGCCTCCCGTCTCTTTAGCACCTCATACTCAAATCCGAGATAAGGGGCCTTTGCCCCCATGTTAAATCCTAGTATCTTGTATTTGAAAAAGTATAGTAATTTGGTCCCTAATTGGATCATCTTTTAACTGCCCTAGTCCATACAATTTTATTGTATCATAATATCAATAATCTCATCTTCAGCTGGTCTTGGACGTTTTTTTAAGTTGTTTTCCCAGCTGACATGCTTTCATTTACTCAAGGATTCTTGAAATTATTGACTGACTTTGGCCATTTGCTCTTAAAGGAGCTGTATCATAATCCTGTGTGCTTCTGGGACTGTTACTCTAAACAGCACGGAAAATTGCATATGCTCTGGTTTCTTCAAAAGATTAGTTCCAGCCAGGAACAGTGTTGGCAAGCGCTGTATTCGCTTTTCAGTTCTCTGCATAATTTTCTTCCAGGCATGGAAATTCAGGTCATTTGCTGTCCAAAAATAGTGCCCTTCTTACACTGTGAAATCAAGGCGCAACACACAGATGTTCCAGGTGAGCTTTTATTTCCTGGTCCTGACCTGATGTGTGCCAACAGTGTGCATAGCAGAAGGTTAGGATCCCCTCACTTGAATATGAGCACAGTACTGACTCGACAAGTCAGGACGTGAGGAAGGGATTTGCTACATAGCAGATCTTTGTGCAGGAGACCCAGAGACATTATGGGAAGAGGATGAGAAGATAATAATGACTAACTTTGAGGTTGGCATCACTGGTAGAAGGGGGAGCGGGGTGGAAATGATCAATGAAACCATGAAATAAACATAATTATATGGTAAATGTAAAGCATGTATTTCAAGCATTAAGCTTAGATGACCTCAAAATACTTTGCCCCTTTGACTATCAGCAATGACAGCATAATTGCTGAGGCTAGGTGGCCTTTGTGCCTGCTGTAAGTGCACTGCACTGGTGCAGGAGCCCAAGGCTGCTATTTAAGGTCCGAATTCTCTAGTTCTGAAGTATATTTCTGAGATTGTTCCCTAATTAAAATCTTGCCCTCCTAAACTCAGAGGTTCTGAAGCCCTTGGATTTTGGGTTATCTTCTGAGGGAAGAGGCACTGCTGATTCTCTTGACCTGTCAGTGTGCTCCCTTTCGGACTGTGGAAGGCTCAGTGATTTGGCCTTCCCAGTGACATGCTCACAGGGACTTCAGGACACAGGTTTAATAAAATTCAGCCTCTAAGCTAAAGGCAGGATTAAGGTGATATGGACACACTAAAATTGTCTTTACTAGTTCCAGGAGTCAGGGGTATGGACAGGCTGCCAAGCTCCCAGCTGGCCCTGAATACTGGAGTGGACATGTCAGTAGCCTAACAGCATGCAGCTGGTTCCAGTTAGCTGCATGGACATTGCTGCCTGCATCAAAGCTTGTGATTCTAGTTCAGACCCTTGTTTCCTGACTTGTGATTCTTCGATATCAAACCCTGACTGTCCATGTCCCTGTGTTACCCTTGATCCCTAGAGATGGCTTGTCCCTGTGGCTCATTTCTGAACAGCAGTCCTTGTTGTTGCTGGAAAGGATTGGATTCCACCAAAGGACTGGCATTTAATGCATTTTCTCAAATAAGAAAGTTCTGGGCTCATCTAATAGGTCTTTACCCAATTGTTATTGCTGTTGCAAGACCCCTACTAGATTGTAACTGAGCCTCCTTCCCAAGTACACAGGTTGATGACAGAGAGAGATTCTAAGTGAGGTATTAGATATATTTTTCTGTAACAAAGTATAATTACCACCAGCCAAGTGCACTTACTGCTAACCATTTTGCTAAATGGTGTTGCTTCCCTCAGTTACACTAATGAGAGAACTTGTTTACATAATAAAACAAATTCTCTAGGCTCCTTCTCTTTGAATGCAACACAGGTCCGGAGCAAAGAGCCATTGAGAGGTGGCAGCAGACCTGCTTGTGACTGCTGCTGACCAGCTTCGTCACCACCAGGAACCTTCTTCACGTCTCTGCCTCGTTTCCCCCTGTACCTTTTTTCTGTGTTGATTATTTGAATTACCAGTGTTGTTGAGGCAGGAAATGAATCACTTAGTATGTATTTGCAAAATCTCCAGGTGATCCTATAACGCACACTAATAATCACAATTTAAAATGCATGCAGTGGAAGGGGAGTGGATTTTTACTGAGGATGTTAGTTAAAGTCATTAGTCTCATTTCAAAAAAGAGTTGGAATCATTTCGTTTATGGAAGGCACTTGGCACCACGTATTTCATTTTTCATGGGATTTTAATTGTTTTTATTGCATATTTCATGAGAGGAGTCCGGAATCCCATGACAGATAGGAACTTAATAAATGTACATGCTGATGATCATTATCATCACAGGCTGAAGGAGAAAGATCCTCTGATGCATTCCAGCAGCTTTCTACGTCACGTGTATCAGTATCGCCACATGATTCCACGCTGAAAAATGGCAGTGGGGTGCTTTGAATTAAAACATGTTTGATGAGCTTTAGTTCAAAGTGCCTCAGTGCCACTTTTTCAGTGTAGGGACGTATCATGATACTGATGCGGGTGCTTTTAATTAGCACAGCTCGCTAATTAAAGCACCCGGTGCCACATCCCACACCACGTGAAAATGCCCATGATTTTTTGTGATGCTTTAATGTACATTAAAATAGGCTAACGTGCATTAAAGCACATGTGTAGATGTGCCCGCATGCCTCACTGAAAAATTGGCAGCTCCCAGAGTAGTGTCAGTGTTCCAGGTTCATATGATTGCTTATCCAACCTTTATGAACTGACAGTGGGGGCAGATCTCCTTTGCATAAATTATTGTTGCTAAAACAGGCTCAGGAAACACTGTCTCTGTTGACAGCAACAATTACTTTCAGAGTTTCATAGTTTCTAGGGTTGGAAGGGACCTGAGTAGATCATCTAGTCTGACCCCCTGCCATGGCAGGAAAGAGTACTGGGGTCAAACGACCCCAGCAAGGTGTTCATCTAACCTCCTCTTAAACACCCCCAGGGTAGGAGCCTGCACCACTTCTCTTGGAAGTTGGTTCCAGATCCTAGCCGCCCTGACCGTGAAGTAGCGCCTCCTGATATCTAACCTAAACCTACCCTCTGCCAGCTTGTGACCGTTATTCCTGGTCACTCCTGGCAGTGCTCGGGGGAACAGGGACTCCCCCAATGCCTGCTGATCCCCCCTGACTAGTTTGTAACAGGCCTCAGCCTTCTCTTGTGGAGGCTGAACAGGTTCAGGTCCCGTAGCCACTCCTCATAAGGCCTGCCCTGCTGCCCCCGATCATGCAAGTGGCCCTCCTCTGGACCCTCTCCATGTTGTCCACATCCCTCTGTTACTTTTTTGCACTTTGTGGGGCCTGCAAAATATTCTGTATCATTCAAAACTAACCAACCTCACCATGCTTCAGCCGTTTTGTTTTCCTTTTCAAGAAACTGATTTAGAGAACCAAAGCAAGGAAACCAAGTAACTGCAAAATTCAGTAGTCTAATCTAGGGGGTGCCAACCCATGGCATATATGCCACAAATGACATGGACAGCTGCTGTGTGTGGCACTCAAATCCTAGATGCTCACTAAAAGGAAGCACTGAAACTGAGGGAGGGGGCTCAATCCTTCTGGTCAAGGAAAAGGCCCTGGGCAGGAGCAGGTGCATCCTGCAGATCAACACCTGGCTGTCACCAGCAAGGCTTTGGCTTCTTTAACCATGGCTTCCAACAAGAAGGATTGCTGGGAAGAGATGGGATCCACCTGGTGAAGAGAGGGAAGAGCATCTTCACAGACAGGCTTGCTAACCTAGTGAGGAGGGCTTTAAACTAGGTTCACCAGGGGATGGAGACTAAGCCCTGAGGTACGTGGGGAAGCAGGAGACCTTGAAGAAGAGCAAGCAGGAGGGGGCAACAGGGAAGGTGCTTTCATACTTCGTAAGAAATCAGGGCAATCAACTAGTTATCTCAGGTGCCTGTTTACAAATGCACGGAGCCTGGGAAACGAGCAGGAAGAATTGGAAGTCCTTCCCCAGTCACAGAGCTATGATGCGATTGGAATAATAGAGACTTGGTGGGACAGCTCACATGACTGGAGCGCTGTCACGGATGGATACAAACTGTTCAGAAAGGATAGGCAGGGGAGAAGTGGAGGAGGAGCTGTACTTTATGTAAAAGAGCCATATTATTGCTCTGAGCTCCAGTATGAAGATGGAGATAGACCTGTTGAGAGTCTCCAGGTTAGGGTCAGTGGGGAGAGCAACGAGGGTGATGTTGTTGTGGGGGTCTGCTATAGGCCACTAGACCAGGAGGAAGTGGTGGATGAGGTTTTCTTCAAACACCTAGCAGAAGTTTCCAGATCACAGGCCCTGGTTCTCATGGAGGACTTTAATCGCCCTTTCATCTACTGGGAGGGCAATACAGCAGTGCGCAGGTAATCCAGGAAGTTTTGGGAGAGTGGCGGGGACAACTTCAAGGGAGTGCTGGAGCAGCCAACTAGGAGCCATGCTCTTCTTAACCTGCTGCTCATGAGCAGGGAAGAATTGGTGGGGAATGTAGTAGTGGATGGTAATTTGGGTAACAGTGGCCACAAGATGACTGAGTTCAGGATCCTGAGGAAAAGATGGATGGAGAGCAACAGAATAAGGACCTTGGATTTCAGAAAAGTAGACTTCAATTTGCTCAGGGAATTCATGGGCAGGATCCCCTGGTAAGCCAGACGGAGGGGGAGAGGCATCCAGAAGAGCTGACTGTACTGTAAAGAAGCCTTACTGAGAGTGCAGGAACAAACCATCCCAATGCGCAGGAAGACTAGCATGTATGTCAGAAGACCAGTTTGGCTTAGCAGGGAACTCATCAATAAACTAAATCACAAAAAGGAAGCTTATAAGAAGTGGAAACTTGGACAAATAACTAGGGAAGAATATAAGAACATTCTTGGGCATGCAGGGATGAGGTCAGGAAGGCTGAAGTGCAATTGGTGTTGCAGCTAGTAAGGGATGTGAAGGGTAACAAGAAGGATTGCTACAACTATTTCAGTAGCAAGGGGAGGATCAGGTGAAGTGTGGATCCCTTACTGAATGGGGGAGGCAACAGATGTCTTTTTTGCCTCGGTCTTCACTGGCAAGGTCAGCTCCCATACTATTGCAGTGGCAGCACAGTCTGGGGAGGAGGTGAGCAGCTCTCAGTAGTGAAAGAACAGGTTAGGGACTGCCTAGAAAAGCTGGACATGTACAAGTCCATGATGCTGGATGGGATGCACCTGAGAGTGCTGAGGGATTTGGCTCATGTGGTTGCAGAGCCATTGGCCATCATCTCTGAAAACTCATGATGTTCAGGAGATGATTGGAAAAGGGCAAGAATAGTGCCTATATTTAAAAAGGGAAAAATAAGGATCCAGGGAACTACAGACCAGTCAGCCTCACCTTGGTCCCTGGAAAAAAATCATGGAGCAGATCCTTAAGGAATCTGTTTCTAAGCACTTGGAGGAGAAGGTGATTAGGAACAGTCAGCATGGATTCACCAGGGGCAAGTCATGGCTGCCCAACCTGATTGCCTTCTATGATGAGATGACCAGCTCTGTGGATGCAGGGAGACTGGTGGATGTGGCGTACCTTGATTTTAGCAAGGCTTTTGATACCGTCTCCCACAACATTCTTGCAGGCAAGCTAAGTATGTATGGGCTGTAAGGTGGCTAAAAAACTGGCTGGAGTATCAGGCTCAGACAGTACTTAATCAGCAGCTCGACATCTAGTTGGCAGCTGGTATCAAGTGCCCCACGAATCAGTCCTGGGGCTGGTTTTGTTCAAAGTCTTCATCAACAATCTGGAAGACAGTATAGAGTGCACCCTCAGCAAGTTTTCAGATGACACCAAAGTGTGGGGGCAGTAGCTGATATGCTGGAGGGTAAGGCTAGGATTCAGAGTGACCTAGATAACTTGGAGGATTGGGCCAAAAGGAATCTCATGAGGTTCAACAAGGGCAAGTGTAAAGTCCTGCTCTTAGGACGGAGCAATCCCATGCACAGCACAGGCTGGGGGGCTGACTGGCTGGGCAGCAGCTCTGCAGAAAAGGACCTGTGGGTTACAGTGGACGATAAGCTGAATATGAGCCAGCAGTGTGCCCTTGTTGCCAAGAAGGCTAACGGTATAGTGGGATACATTAGTAGGTATGTTGCTACTGCTAGTAGGTCAAGGGAAGTGATTGTTTCCCTTTACTCAGCACTGGTGAGACACATCTGGAGTACTGTGTTCAGTATGAGCCCCCCACTACAGAAAAGATGTGGACAAATTGGAGAAAGTCCAGTGGACAGCAAAAAAAATAGTGAGTGGTTTGGGGGGCATGACTTACGAGGAAAGACTGCGGGAACTGAGCTTATTTAGTCTAGAGAAGAAGAGACTGAGAGGGGACTTAAAAGCAGCCTTCAACTACCTGAAGGGGGGGTGGGGTTTGAAAGATGATAGAGTTAGACTGTTCTCCGTTGTGGTAGATGACAGAACAAGGAGTAACCGTCTCAAGTAGCAGCAAGGGAAGTTTAGGTTAGATAGTAGGATGAATTTTCTCACTGGGAGGATAGTAAAACACTGGAACAGGTTACTCAGAGAGGTGGTGGAAGCTACATCCTTGGAGGTTTTCAAAACCCAGCTACACAAAGCTTTGGCTGGGATGGTTTTGTTGGGGATGGTCCTGCTTTGAGCAGGAAGTTGGACTAGATGACTTCCTGATTTCCCTTCCAACTTTGACTTTCTATGATTCTATGATTTATCCGCATTTAGTATATAAAGTGCACTATTTTCCAAGAGAAAATTGATATTTCAGTTCCGTGCAAAGCTGGTTGCAGCAACATAACCAAATCTGTAGCTGAAGGGGCTCCCAAGTTATGAGAATCCATTAGTGTTAGTGTTGTATTTGCCAGGCATGGAGAATAACTGGTTTGGGGTCAGAGTGTTTGTTAATGATGATTGGATTGACAATCTGTGGAATCAGGATATCTTGAGACATGCCTACAAGGTGACCAGCTGTTCCCAGCAGCAATGTCCTCAGTGCTTTGTTCAGTACCTTGTAACTTAGAAGTGTAGTTGCTTTTGTCCAGTACTTTGGGTGGGCTAATTAGCACTAGTGAGCCATGGGACCAGTTGACCCACTCCTTAATTAAAGAGTCTCCCTGTGGCACTATGTAAACAGGGCTTTGTTGCTTCCTGTCTAGGAGACAGTCTGTATGGATAAGTGCAGGTTGCTGTAGGGTGCCACTGTTAAGCCCGAGCAGTTTACCATATGAATGTATCCTCAGTGTTTGCAGTTCTGACAGACTGTGTAGGATGTCTTCCAGTCATAGAAGTGTTAAGCATCTACCAACCAACTCTCCCTGACTCTTCTGAGGCACTCAAACCATGGATGTATAGCTTCCTTATTTATAATGTGCTTGTCTACACAACACACTGACTGCACAGCAGCCTGGTACTACTGCTCAGTAGCATTGCATGGCAAAAATGATGACATGATACTACTGCACAGTAGTATTAGGTTATGGTGCAGTAGCGTCACAACAAAGCATTTTCCAGAGCTACTGCACAGTAACTTGGTTTACTGCACATTTATTTAGTACTTGTTTAAAGAAGTACTATATAAATATGCAGTAACAATTGTGCAGTAGTGTCTCGTATAGATGCAGCCAGTGAAAGGAATGTATTAGGGGTGTGCGAAACGGGCTGTATTTGATTCAGGTTCAGCCCAAATTGGGGACAGGGATTTGACTCGTTGATTTGGATCACTGTTCCAATTTGATTCAGCCAAATCCAAATCTGAAGATTTGATGCACAGAGAATCAGTGATTTGGCCATAGACACAGCTATAAATGTTTTTCTACATACCTCGAGGTACCAGGTGTGGCTTGTGAATGCTGTGATGGTGGGGCGGATGGAGCATCTCACAGGAGCACGGAGGCCCTCCCCACGTGTTTGGCGGTGGGGAGGGCCCCCCGTATCCCCTATGGCCCCTGGCTCAACGACTGGCTGCGGATGCCCCCCCCAACTCAGGAGGCACCAGTCACCAAGGCTCCAAGTGCTTCTGGTCCACATCTGGGTTTCCCGCCACATGCGCTGCTCCCCCCACCCCACCTGTGGGATGCTGCATCCGCCCCACCATCTCAACATTCACAAGCTGCCTGGTACCTTGAGGTATGTAGAAAAAACATTTAAAGCTGTATCTATGACCAAATCACCAAATCTCTCTGAATGGATTTGGAGGGTTCCAATTTGATACAGAAAGATTAAAGGGTCTCCTGATTCAATTCAGATTTAGAGATTCAGCCACCGAATTGGTCCGAATCTCCACTGAATCGAATCAGCGACTGAAGCTTTGCAGAGCCCTAGAATTTATCTTTAGCTATCTTGGTTTTGGTTTCTGTCAACTGTGATCGGCACTGTGTTATGAAAGAAGTGGTAGGACATGTATGATAATAACAAGGCCGGCCAGCAATCCATCCAACATAAGCCCTAACTCATCACGTTTTCTTATCCAGATCTTTGCAGTTAAACTACACTTTACAGTTTCCATCTGGAGCCCATGCTCTAAGATGACAAGTTCACAAGAATCTGGCATAAAAACAAGTGAATCACTTGATTTGTCTCATTTGTCTGAAGACTTATATTTTTTATACTGCATTTTTCTTGTTTAGAAGCAACCAGTGAGAACGAACACTGATGCCTTTTCAAGGGAATCTCCTTGCCTTCCAGACAGCTGTTGTCTGCTTCTTCACCTATATAGAGCAGAAGAAATGTTAACTCATTGTTGGGTTTTCCATTGTGAATACAACCAAAGATCCTTGACTCTGCTTGTCCAGTTTTGCCTCAACTCAACAGTTTCCTCATCCTCCTGGTTACTGTATGTTTGTTTTGAATATAACTAGTACCATATTATTTTTATTTTTTCCTTCTTATGCCTTTTTTCCTCCTTTAGTTTTGTGTACCTCTATTACTTCAGATTTTGTGAACACCTGTCCATATTTCCAATATCCTAGGTTTGGACATTGACCCATGTTACACATACATGTTATACATTTACAGTTAGTTTGTTTTATACTTGATAAAGTAGTAATGCCATGCCACAGCTATCTTTATTTTCCTTTCAGATACAACAGTGGCAGCAGTTAACTGGGCTTTGCACAACTTGGGGCATGGTGAATAAGGCAATGAGAAGGATATCTTATGCATGATGCTAGCCTACAGCCTCCATCCCTTTTGATACAATAGTTGAGAAAAGCCATTTGGAATGGGGGCAAATTTTCATGGAGCACTTTTATTCTTCTATTGAAGGAGATGCTTTATTATGAAAAAAAACAGAAGTAAGAAACCATTGCTTCACAAATACTATAAAAGTCTAATGCAGATGCTGATTTTTCATCGTTTCATAGTTGGTAGGTTCGGAAGGGACCTGAGCAGATCGTCAAGGCTGACCCCCTGCCGTGGCAGGAAAGAGTACTGGGGTAAAACGACCCCAGCCCTGTGTTCATCAAGCCTCCTCTTAAAGACCCTCAGGGTAGGAGCCAGCACCACTTCACTTGGAAGTTGGTTCTAGATCCTAGCCGCCCTGACCGTGAAGTAGCACCTCCTGTGATGTTGGATGATGAGTTAAGGCTAGATCCTATCAAGAATTTCAAAAAGTGATTTTTAACAATGATTTATTTGCAAATCTTCAGGAAAAAATTGTCCTCAGTGTACATACTGTCATTCTGGGAAGGATATATGTGTGTCTGGTATTTTTCACGCATGAGTGGTATAGAATTACTGCTTTGCTTGCCCAATAACTCTATTGCTGGCACCTCCAAAATGGAAAGCTAAGGCCTTATGGCAGCTTGTACCATACTACCACATACTTCCCTGTTTTTCAGTCCATTCTTTTTTGCTGGCGAGAAGGAGATCCAGCTTTGCTTTTCAGATGTTCTAGATTTGTCCTCTGCCTGGAATCTCATTGCATGTTTGTCTTTGTTACCTTTAAAAGGTGTGAGGGTGGGTAAAATCCTTATAAATGCAACACTAAAGTATTTTATTTTTGGTCAAATTCTTGGTTTTGTAGTAAATGTCCACAATAGTCTCCTTATTTTTCATTCTTTGAATCCTAAGTTGAGTACTTTACCTCTATTCTCCTCACTGTCAAATGATATTTCATAAATATGTTTAAGACAAATTTACTTATGCCATTACTACACCTAGACTGCCTTCTTTTATTTCTTCCTTCTCTAGTAGTTTATGCCCATCATTGCTGACATTCTACTATACTGACATTCCACATTATATGAGCTGTCTCAAATGCTGCTGCTGTAACCTCAAGGGACTTTTTGAAACTTGCTACCTGTCTTAATATGGTTGAATATTGTTCTGTTTGTGGTTTTGTCTTGACAAGACATGTTTCATTTAAAATAACACCACAGAGGACCAAACACCAGTTCAAAATGAGACTCTTATACTTTAGAAACCTCCAAAACTGCTGTGGGGTTTCAATATCAGAAAGAGCACAGTAGGAGGAAAAAGTACAAGTTACTTTGCCTAAGATTTATAGGGCAAGACCCTTTTGTTAAAGACATCATAATTTAGGTCCCAATCTTTCCCCCGTTGAACTCAGTGGGAGGTTTGTCACTAAGCTTAAAGGTGGCAGACCCTAGATTTTTAACACACAAACTTTCCAGTGGGCTGATGCCCTCTTTCATAAATCTTGATGCATTCATAGAGGGGAAAGTTGCAATATTTTATGTGCTCAGTGTTTTCATCACCTGGTTTGGCAGCACTACTTTTGGCATCCTAGTGGTTATTCTTTAACTGGGGAGATTATTTCAGTGACATGGTAAAAATGCTCTGAACTATACAAGGATGTAGGTTGTAGCCGTGTTGGTCTAAGGACATTTGTCTGCTACAAGAGTATTGATTTTTCAACATGTCAGACAAGAATGACTGGAGAAATATACAGCAAATTATGTCTTTCCTTTACTCAGTACTTGCAACCAACAAAATAATTTTCCCTAAAAAGTCTTTGTAAAAGCAACTGCCCCAGTGTGTAGGCTAAATTCCAATCTAGGTAATTGTTTTTGTCTCCTTTAGATCCCCGTGCATTTTCAGATGGAAATGCTGTTCATCATTTCTCCCACAATGGCTATCTGATGTTGATGTATGTGATCCGGTATCCCAGTAGCAACTATGTTTCATTAGCAGATTAAGTTAATCCAGCACATTGTTTACAAATTGGTAGATAAAGTACTCTAACGTCGTTTCGAGAGAGGTGCTATTAACATGATTTTATGTTGGTAAACTTAGTAACACACAATGGCCATATTATTGCTATAAATTCCTGAAGGCCTACTGATGAGGGTGCTGAAGTAACTCAAGTGACATCTGTTCAGGTCCCAGCTCTGATACTGGCCTCTTATGTGCTCTGAGGCCAGTCACTTTGCTCTCTGATATCTGTTTCCCTGTCCTTAAAATGGAAATAAGACACTTACCTCTTCCGCATAGTGATTTGAAGCTTATGCATGAGAAGACCTAAATAAACACTCATAAATACTGTTTATGTGCTGTGTATGATCTGGAAATATTCTTGGATTCTGCATAGTTACATTGTTACAGTGAACAGAAGAAAGCCCTGCTGGTGAGGGTGCTGAAGTAGAACTCAAATGACCTCTCTTGAGTTACCCGTGTTACTTTTTAGCTTACCATTTAACTTTGCAGATGTCGTGTATAAATTGCTACAGTATGATAATAAATGGCCCTGAGGTTTCTTGACTTCCTTTTGCTCATTGCAGTTAGCATAGACTTGACTTTGTCCATATGAATTAGGATGTTCTGTAGTCAAAGACCCTGGCATACCAAAAGGTTGTCTTACATACAGGCCATGTCTACATGTTCATTAATGCACAGTAGTTAGTGGCAGACAAGACTTTTTGGGTAAATCTGATATCTTTTATTAGACCAACTAAAATAGTTGGAAAAAATAGTTACTGCGCATTTACTTTAGTAGTTGCTTAAAGAAGTACTAAGTAAATAGTAGTATTGCTGATGAATGCCTTTTTAGTGATACTACTGTGCAGTAGCCTAATAATAATGCACAATAGTGTATTAGCACTGTCTGTGCTGTGACACACTACTGTGCAGTGTTATTAGACTAGTACGCATTAAGTATCTTGTGTAGATGCACCCACTGAGAGGCAAATCTATACAATAATGTCCGTAATTGTAGGCCAGTAATACAGTTGGGTAATTAAAAACTGTCATAAAACATACCCAAGATGGACAAATCAAAGTTATGCAATCAGCCTTAATTCTGGCATTTTCTGACTCAGCTGCTTGGCGGTGCATCATCATTAACTTTTTTTAGGACACTTAATTTTTAATGCATTTTTCTAAAAAGCAAATTCCATTATATGAAACTGTATTGTATTCCATGTGCTTCATCAGCAGAGTTGGAACACTTGGTTCACAGCACAGGCCTTTGCCACTTGAGCTAACAGCATAATAGCAGTAGCAGGGCGTTATCTTCTCTGCTGACCAGCCACTGTAAGGGGATGACGTAATGTTTCACAGGGCTGCTGAGAGTCAGGGAAATTTGGATTATATTTCACCTTTGTTAGAGACCTTTTTCAATGATCCTCCTCTCTCCTTGTCCTCACTGCTTATATCCTACTCTGGTTTTGATTCCAACCAGTTTTGCTGCAAAGATTTGAATCCTGCACTGTTCCCACTCTGCTCCTGCTCCCATATCCTCATCCCATCCTGCTCATCTTTGCATCTTCCTTCTTATCCTCTATTCTGTCTGAGCACCAGTGGCAAGAGCATTGAGAGCACAATGAAGATATCACTTGGTTACAGTGCTGTACTGAGCAGCACCATACTAAGACATCACACACCTTCTCCCAAATCAGAAGTAGGGGAGCTGTAGGAACCCTGGAGTAGGCTCTGACTGGTCCCTTGGAGTGGGTCAGACTGGCTACACCTAGACATCTGACTGGTTGGCACAGGCAGCAAGTCTCCTATTGAAGTTCACTTGTCACAACTGACTGCCAGGCTTCTAATGTTTGTGATGGAGCCTACCTCACCTCCTTGTTCCTGGCTTAAACCCTCTGCTTTCTGCCCTGGCCCAGAGCACTGGTAGGCCACCTACACCTAGTGTATTACAGCAGTTGCTGTAATGCTGTGCTGCACATACACTTACGAGCTTTGCCCCTTTCTTTTCTGAGGTGAGAGGTATTGTTACAGATCAGCACTGCAGGTCTCAGTATGAGGCTGCTTGGCACCATCACTGACCTCCTAGTGTAGTGCTGGGAACCACTCTTGGACCTCTGGCATTGAGACGCAACAGCTGCAGGAAAAGTCCAGCTGGGCCCTGGGGCGTCTGGCAGAATGTGTGGAAAGTTATCTGCTACCCTCTACTGAGTGTGTTCAAAGGGTGACTTTCCAGGGTTTATAAATCAGCCAAATTTGTAAAAACCTATCCAGGAATGGCCAAAGGCAGCTTTCTGACCCCAAGTAACAACTCTGACATTTCAAATCTTTGCAGCAAAACACAGAAAGTTAATTATGGTTAGAATTTTCTAACAGAAGCAAATTGCTGAGATTGTTGCTAAAAAAATTTTTTTTTTTTTGGCTAGGGGGGAATCAATCTGGATAGACTCCTGGCGTGGAAAATTTCATCCCAAGCAGCAATTGTAGGAGGTTTCCAGTTATAAATATCTATCTCCCAGTTTGATGTGAAAGGAAAGCAGGGCTTGGGAGCAAGCATGTGTTCATAACAGGAGGGCACAAAGTAGAGACCACCTACACCCAGTTATACTAGGAAAGTATACGACGGTACTGTATAGTTTTGGCATACATAACAAAGCATCATGGGCTTATAGTGCATTAATGAATGGTTTACTTAGATAATAAGACACTTAACTGTCTTTCTAAGGAAAAAAAACCCATATTAATCCCTGTAGATCAGAGCAACACCCCCAACCCCTTTTTTTTTTTTCCTAAAAGGGAATTAGCCTTATCTTCACTGGCCAAAGATCTGGATGTCAGTGTGTTTAAATTAATTCACTCAGAGTTAATTTGCTATCACAGGGAAGATTGAGAATGACAAATAGTTTTGCAAATGATTTAAAAAGATGTAGGTCAGTGAGATGCTGGCAGTATTGCTGACCCAAATAATGACAAACAGAAGTCATTGTTGAAAATATGGGTAAAAATCTAGGATGAAGCACTTAGTGTTAATAATAAATTATCATAAGGTAATTATTTAAATGACCAATGTAATTTCTATTCAGATTATTCAGCAAGAAATTACTGATTTGCATTTTGTTTTCATTCCTAATAGTATTAGAAGAATATTGATAGTTTTGGCTTAACAAGTGACTTATTTGAAGTTCAGAATATTCCTAAAGTGCTTATCTTGTGGAATCCATTGCACATTTTCAAGACTCTGTAGTCACAGGCATGCAAACATAAGACATAGTAAACAACCATGGGCATTCAGCCTGTGACAAAGAGAGGCTGGCTCCTGATTGGTATAAAATTCATAATCAGTATTGCACATGCATAAAATGTTTGTATATGCAGGGAAATGTGGACATGAAAGAGTATGCCAGGGTATATAATCAATCAGGTCTGCTCATTAGTAGAAACACCAGTAACTGCAAATAGTGAAAGTTTCCTGACCATGTTTGTGGTTGCTTAGACCTGTTCTAAACTTTACTATTTGGAGTGTGAAATAAATGTTACCTGCCAGAAACTAAAATCTCAGTCATGATGACTGTTCCCTCTCTTCCTGGATCTATCAAATCTAAATACATTGGAATAGAGATTGTTCACAAGGTTTTCTGTCTTACCACAGTTTACAAATCCCAAGATGAAAGTTTGCAACCTAGCAGCACAAGACAGCTGATGTGTTCTACCTGTTTGCTGGGGCTTTTTTGTCAAAGGACACCACTTCTCCAGCCAGCTGCTTGGGGCTGCTGCTGTGCTCTAGCTGAATGGAGAAACAGCCCTTTTTAAAGTAAAATCTGCAGCAAACAGCTAAGCAGCTCGTCCTTAATTGGGCAACTCATTGCAAAACAAGTGTTTTGAACTACCTAGCTACAAATGATCTGTGTTCTATTGTACATACTCTCTCCCCCCCATCCCTCCCCCCACCCCCATGGTCTTACAGTGCAACTTAAGCAAATCTTGTATTTTAGGCATGGGCTATAACAAGTGACCAGGAATGAGATGGGACCTGTCTTCCCATGGTGCAGATTTGTTTGGCAAATGTTGGAACATTGCCAAAAAAATCTGCTTTTTAAGGTCTAGAAGAAAATGTCTCATAAGAAAATATTCCTATGAACTTTGGTTAGAATCCTGAGTGCCTAGTACTAAATGCTTCGTTCTGGGTTTGAAATCAATGGGATTACTTGAAATCAACCAGCCTAAGCCATGTGAGCTGCCCCATTCCCTCTATGCCTTGCCTTGTGACCTTCAGCAAAGCTTTCCTCACTGCTGCTTTCCTCAGCACAGCTTTTCCTCAGCCTTTCCTCATCAATGTGCTTTCCTCAGCACAGCCCTTCTAGGCACCTGTCTATAAATTACAGGAAGGAGACACAGCAAGTGAGGTACAGAAGGATCAGAAGCGAGGAACAGAAAGCTTGGGATTGTAGCTGCTGTTTTTTCTGTGCTTTCTTATGCACTGCAGGGAGCACAGGCTAGGAGAGGCTCTACAGCCCTGCAATTTCAAACAGTTTCTGGGGTTTGGCCAGTCTGCCCTGGGTGCCTGTATAATCCTGAGGGCAGCCTTAAAGTTGACTCCAACTACTGATGTAAACATATCCTTAGGTGTGTAAAATTAAGCACATCCTTAAATGCTTTGCTGGCTAGAAGCCACAGGGATCAGCAGTTTTCTGAAGTGCCCTATTTCTCTTTATGTTCATTCCCTTCAGATCTGTCTACCCAAAGAAAATTTTGTCTGTGACCAGATCAGAGGTTCAGTTTTCTAGCACAGCCAAGATTTTCATAGGTCTTAATACTTTTGATACTGATCAGGCTTAGATCAATACCCCTTTATTCAAGCTTTGCTGCTGGACTGCAGATAGCCATTAGATAAGTCGTCATTTTTTCATAACCTGATGCAGCTACAAAGGTTATTGAACATTGATTTTGGTTATGATTTTTCTTTGTGGAATTAAGTTACTATAGGACTGTTGCAAAGAGTGTCTCAGTATCTGCAACAGAATTTCACTCCAGAATTCCTTATGGGAGGAATCTCGAGGACGACTGTAAAAAGAGAGCCTAATCTAACCGTAGTACGTTCCAGGATGTCAAATTTGCAGGTATGCTCTTCTGCAAGGAGTTAAATAAACCCTTCAGAGAAGTATGGAGAAAATGTTTTGACCTGTAAGACCCTACATACCTAAGGGGCTGTCTTCTTCCTTAGGCTTCATCGTGATCCCTAAGGCCAGCTGAGAGCAACCTCATCAGTACACTAGGTCTGCTTGGTAAATACATGTGGGAGAGCGTTCTCCACAGCTGCTCCTCAACTTTGGACCAGCTGTGGAGCTCCATCCCTCCTGAGGCCTGCCAAGGCCCAACCCTTGCCATCTTTTGGAAGTGGTATAAGACCTTTCTATTTGGGCAGTCGTTTATCAAACAAAGCTAGGCTGAGTTGTTGTTTTATGGGGTCTCTATTTTATCTTGATATTCTAGTTCCCTTTTACATTGTTTTTGTTTTCTTTTCACGCTCCTGTTTTTAAATTGTTTTGTTTTCTTTTTGTAAGCTGTCCTGAGCCTCTGTTAAGAAATTCATTTGGTTTATATGCTGCCTAAATCAAATGCCATGAAATAAACAAGTGAATAATTGCCGAGTGCGTAATTGTACTGCTTTACTAATAGAACAATACTACATTTGGAGCAAAGGGCTTCTGCAACCTCTAGAAAACCAATAAACTCTTAAAAAGTGAAATAGATAACACATACAGTTCTTAAATAAAAATCAGTATGCTTTGAAGGCAAGAATCTACCACCTTTACTCATATGCTTTCCTCTCTAAGTAGGATGTTCATATGTCCCGTTTCACTGTGACGTCCCATTTTAAACACCTATCCTGGGCATCCTATCAGTTTGACCAAATGCACACATTTGTCCTGTTTTTAGCAGGATGCCTAGGGATAGTGTTTAAAATTGGACTGTTTCACTTTCCCCCTCTACTCTTCAGCACTCCACACCCTCCTCCTATCACTCTTGGGTGTGCTTAGCTGAGACCAGAGCTCAGACACTTGAGCATATCAGAGCGTTGTGTCCATTTTGAAACTAGAGAAATGTGGTGACCACATCTGTAAGCAGTCCTATCAATTTTAATGAGACTAGTCAAGGAGTAAACTACACTTCAGAGTAGGATTGTAGACACTGGCTCTGAATAAATACTAAAGTATAAATCAAAAAGACAGACTTATAGTATAAAGTGATTAAGAGAAACCAAAAAATAATGTTATATAAGTCTGAAATCCAGCCTAAATGCTAAAAATTCAGATTGTGAGCTCAGTTCCTTAAGTACATTTAGCTTGTGATAAACAAGTTGAAAGTAAAAGGATGCAAAATTAATTCATATACAAAATGCAACGCAACCACTGTTCATTATTATGAGGGTACAAACAGAAAACAGTCGTCCTTTTTTTACACAGAATAAAATAATGCGTTAGATGTTCACCTATGTTAAAGTGAAGGGTTACACCACAAAAGATGCTTATCTGAAGATCCAGTTTCACAGCCAGCTGGATGCCAGGTGTCACAAAGAAACTGGGCACATAAAGGACTGTAAATGTACAATAAATCCTATAATAACTACAGAAAGGGACACATGGATCTTTTTGAATAAAGATGACTGGAAGGAGGGCACAGCTATCTTTGAAGGATCATCATGTAAAGTGCTGTCAGCAATATTAGAATAGATAGTGATTCATGAGTTCACAGCAAGGTAGCCAGGTCTAATAGAGGTGAATAAACATCCAGAATCAGCATTTAATAAGTTTATTCAGCATCTTTTGAACTGAACTGTCTTCTTACAGCATTTTTTTTCCACAGAACAGGAAATAATAACCTTTATTTAAGTGCTTATATTTAGCTGTGTCAGCACTGTATGTTCCAGCATTTAGGCTTTGAAAGGGATATTCTATATCCATGATGATAATTTGCTAAGCCATGTAGCTCAAGAGCAGATTTTTTGGGAACAGGCATTGTTGCAAAACTGACCTGTGACTCGTTTTTTAAAAACCCAGCAGCTTTTCCACTCGGCATGGGATGTCTCAAATTAATATGGTATGATAAGAGTTGAGATTCATTTCTGAAGGCTGATATATTTAGTTCTCACAGTCCTTGTCTGGCATAGCAGTTCTTAATAGCTAATTATGTAGTTTTGTAACTTCTCTTTTGAGGTGCTTCATCCATGTTCCAGCACAACCCAGCCTTGTTTGCGATAGATCAGGGTCCCTAATGGTTTGGCTAATGTCTAAATGGCTGCCCAGGGTTCCATGTGCTAGTAGAGGCTGCATACAGATGTTCATTTCTACCAGTAATTCTTACCAGTAGAAAATTAGGCTGGGAGCTGAAGTGTGCCTACATTGCAGATCCCTGGCTGAATGGCTACACAGGTGAGCTCTCCAGCCAAGGGGCACTAGAGGGCTCCTCCCTGGGCCACCCCCACCCTTAGGGGAGCCATTACTCAACAGCCTGTCCTCTCCCCTGCCTGGGAAGGGGGCAGTCTGTCAGTAGACATCCCCCTAGCTTTTAAATTATCTCATGTGCAGTCCATAACCCAAATGGGGTGATTTAAGCTGGAGTCGCAGGGAAGCAAGGCCAGGGACAGCTTCCCTAACCCCAGGTCCCAGATCTCCAGTTCTTGAATCGCTGCAAGTGATGGATATTGGGCGTGGCAGTCTCCCACAGCTATAAGGCTGCCCAAGCCCAGACAGCCTTCCAGCCATGGGAGCCACCCGCTGCTTGTCTCTGATTCCACTGGGATTCATGTGGGAAGGCAGGAGACAGCTGTGCAGTGGCAGCAAGGACCCCAGGGTTTGGCACTAGAGGGCTTGCAGCTGTGGGAGAATTATCTCCCAACCCCACATTTGGTCGAATGGAAGGAGTGTAGCAGGTGGAGGCGCTCCTTCCACTTCGGGAGCCCTCCAAGAGTCACAGGAGGATGGTGCCCTTCCACTCCCATTAATCAATAGATTCACAGGCAGTGTGGTGGAGATGGTGGGGAATGAACTGGTTATTTTTTTAGACTGGCTGACTGTCTAGGCTAAGTGCAGACATTTGGGAAGGTTTAATCTGGTTCAAAATGGCCTCCCAATTTAAACTTGGCTTGTCCCAGTGCCAGCCTTACACTTACAGATCCAATCTCAGTGACTGGCAGTCAATCTAAACTTGTAACTGAACAGATGCTCCAAGCACACAAACCAGCCTAAAAATTACAGAACCCAGTTTAAGATAAACCTGGATCTCTGTAGTAGCAGACTAATTTGATTTAGGTCAAACCAGTGCATGGAACTTCTGTGCGCTCCCCCATGCAGCCCCAGGGCTGGAAACCCCAGCCACCGGCCCCCGCCCCAGGGCTGCTCTTTTCACTCTCCCCTCCCCACATCCTGGTCTATTTTTTGCACCCCCCAACCCCATACTCCCCCTCCCCACCTGTCAGGCCTCTCAGCCCCTATCCCACAAACCACTCTGGGTGCAGATGCTTTTATCAGCATTCACTGCTGCTGGAACCAAGCAAATAAGTCCTGGTGGATGAAACCATGGCAGGGATGGAAGGTAGGTTTTCTAGGGGGGACCCTACCCCACCCATGGGTCACACCTGCCCACCCACCCCTCATGGGTTGAGCCTATCCCCTTACCCCACCAGCAGGTCATATCTCCCCCCCCCACTCCACCCACAAGTTGTTCCTGGTCCCCCCACCCTACCCGTGAGTCGCACCTCCCTCACCCTTCATGGGTTGTGTCTGCTCCCCTCCCCCATCCATGAGTTGCACCTCTCCCCCATCCCCTGATGGGCCCCCAATCCGCTCCAGCCTGCTGAACCACCAACCCCTCAGTTAGTTCCCCCCTCCCCCATCCTGATTACCTGATCTAGGACAGCCATTTTAATTGATTTAACTTCCCCCTAGCGCCCCTGAATGTCTGTACCTAGAACCTGGTGTCCACCTTTGCCCATTGAAAATACTGGCCCATTATTATTCAGTGAAGGAAACCTGACTCAGTATCTTTTTAAAAAGTATTAAAACACTTAAACATAAAATCAAGAAAACAACTTTGCTTCAGCAACGTATCTTTAATAATAAACTAAACCAAAAATAAACCATCAAAATAGAACTATCACATAACAAATGAGTTTAAGATCAAACCAGATCAAATTAGTCTCCAAAATGGATTGGAATGAAATTGTCACATTAGTTAAATCCACACGTTAATACCAAAAGCAATCAATCTTTATATATTTTAATAGGATCTAAGAATGTTATAACCATTTAACTATAAATCCCAACTAAGGAACTTTAGTCAAATCAATCATATGCATTATTTAAAGCTGATCAAAGGCTTAACACTTAACTGAATTATCTGCTGTTTAAAACAGCTACCTCCTGCCAAATTTTAAAGTTTCCGTCTTTAGCTTTCTATTCTTCCATAGTTATCAATCGTTTCCTTCCCCTCCATGTAAACCTACCAGTTGTGAGTGTGGGTAAATCAATTATGCTAAATTAAAAGGGTTGGATAAGAGGACTTGCTACTTGTCAGCATGAATCAGCAGATCTGTTGTAAATGTTTTTCATTGGATCATGTGTTCACAAAAGGTAGGAGCTGAACAGAGGCAGTCTATCCCTGCCTGGATCACCTGCTAAATTAGCACAGGTTACCTTCTACTTGGGAGGAGATAGAGGGGACATGTAAAATGATTACAGTGAATCAGTTTAACACGTGGTAATTTCCCAATTGTCCACATCCAATAACACAGATGTCAATAAAAACTCTCGCTAAGCAGAACTTTGGCAACTTGTATTCATCAGAAGTTATAAATAACGATCAGAAATCTCTCAGAAGTTTAAAATGCAGAACGCACAACCAGCCATATTTCAGGCTCTTTATACCTGAACATTTTTCTGGCAGCTGGTAGCTCACACATATGCATTCACACAGCCTTTTTTTTTCATACCCTAAAATACAATGAGTATGCATGTCCAGTATGGGAATGATCAGATCATGCCAAGAAACTAGACCCAGTTCTAAACAACAGCTGTCATGAAATACCAAAATGTCTAAAGCCAACACTAAAGGATAGCAAGCCAAAAAGGTAACTAAGGCAAATGGAAGACCACAGGCATCCACTCTGTAGTCATACAGAAGTAACTAAATACCTTTACGTGAGAGAGAGTTTTGTGACCAGTGTTGCACCGTTGGACACAATGGCTGACAGGGCACAACCGAGGTTATGGAAGGAAAGATTACAGGCAATCAGGTGCTCTGAAATGGACCGAGAACCCCAGGAGGACCTTCTAAAGGCATGGATCTAGATTGGCCAACATGGCAATGTCTGAATTGCCTGCACACAAAAACTGGAAGATCAGAAACAAACATGATTAAATGGGGCTAGTCTAATGACAGGAATATATGTGAGTGCAGACTATAGAGCATCTGCTTGTTTGAGACCTGTACAAAGGAGGACGTCACTGCAGCAATGGAAAGAGCCATTGCTTGTGCACAATTCTGGAAAAACATCTAGTTAATGACAAGGACATGAGAAGAAGAAGACCCTAAGATTGAAAAAATATAAAGACATGCTGTCTACCAGCTAATAAGAAAAAGGAAAAATAACATACTGGTACTTAAGATGCAGAGGCTTGGCAAATTCTGCAGCTTTCTGACTTTCATAAAAGGCTTTGAAACTGTAGCTAAGTAGCCAGAGGGTGGTGGTTTTCTAATACATACTTTGCATTAGCAGGTCTCCTCCAGGTGCAAGGAGAGACCAAGCTAGTGAGCTGATGTAGCCTGTTGGTTGTGTGATGGGCTGGCTGGCAGTAACCTAGCCCAGGGGTTTTGAAAGGGCAAAGATGATTGAAGGACTTGGGATTCCCTTTCTGCACCAATAAGGCCCCAGGGACTCCCCGCTCCGTCCCCCCATGTCCCGATTGGCCCCTTGGGTCACCTGGAGGGGGATAAAAGGGGCAGTGTGAGCTGACTCAGGGGAGACCAGCGAGGGACAACAAGGAAGGGGCTTCACAGAGCTGAGCCAGGGGGGCAGGAGTAGTGCCCCAGAAGAGCCTGAAAGGGCAGGACCTGCAGGCAGCAGTTGGATCTTCAGCAGTGCGGCGTGTGGCCGGCAGGGGAGGCTCCCCACTGGGCTTCAGGATCCCCGAGGAGAGGCTGCAGCCAGCAGAAGAGGTCCCCAGCTCCAGCAAGGATCTGAGCAACGACCTGAGGGGTTCCCAGCGCTGCTTTCAGCTCCTCCAATCAGAGGCCAGGCAGCTCAACGTGAGGCCAGGGCGCCAGGAAGGTCAAGACCCCTAGCAAGCTAATGTAGTACCACTAATGATAGCTGTGTGGCAGTGTTCCTGCCTGCCATGTGGAAGGTCTGGGTTTGAGTCCCAGCAGAGGTGACTTTGAATGAGTGAGATCACAAGAAGTAGATTTTGTAGTGGAAAGGGGCCATTGTGTTTTGCCCCCTTTCTCCCCCTCCAGGTACCAAGGCCCTATGTTTGCTTGTCATCTGACATTTTGTATCTCATGCCTTTTTATATTTCACCAATCCGTATTGTTTGTCCTGCTGTTTGTGTTTTATATTTTGTTAACCGTTTTTGTCAATGATTATAAGTGCCTAACCTTTGTTGAATCCTGCCCCCTTGAGGCATTGTAGTGTCCACTATACCCTCTGACTTACAGACATCTTAGACATC
>NW_017728918.1:88165506-88186267 GCF_001723895.1 Crocodylus porosus
CACCCCAGAGCTTGGTAGTCTTCCATCAGGCGATCAGGGCTCCTCCTGGCCGCATCATTAGTGCCCACATGGACTAGGACCATGGGGTAATAATTGGTGGGCTGGATTATGGTCTGGAGCATCCCTTTCACGTCCTGAATCCTCGGTCCAGGTAGGCAGTATACCTCGCGTGCCGAGGGGTCCCGGCGACAGATGGGGCCCTCCGTACCTCTCAGGATGGAGTCACCAATGACGATCACACGACGCTTCTTCCTCCTGGCCTTCTTGCCTCCTTTAGCTTGCATGGGACGCGGTGAGCGTGGAGTTGCCCCCTCCATGGTTTCGTCCTCTCCGTCCTCCTCCTCCAGGGCTGCCAGGGCTTCATACCTGTTCTCCAGCCGGACTGTAGGAACTGGTGCTGCCGTGTCTTGAGCAGCCCTGGCATGGGAAGTGACCGTCTGCCACTTAGCAGTGGAGGGCTCATCTTGAGGTGCATCCTCCTTGGTTGTACAACCCTGCAGGGAAAGAAAATAGCTGTCAATTCTTCCTCTGCCTCCCTGATTCCCCTCAGTCTGCTAACCTCCTCCTGGAGCTCCCTCACCCATGCCTCCAGGGCCCTAAGGCGGGCGCCTACAAATGTTGCAAATTCTCACAAACATCTTCTTTCTCATGGCTCTGCAGGTCCTGCAGCTACACATGGGAGAGAGGCCACACTTGGCAGCTAGGATATGGGTTCAGGGTCTACACTACCCACAGCTGGGGCTCTGCAGATGCGCCAGCTCTGCCAGAGGTTGACCCAGAACTGCACCATCCTCCTGGACTGGTTGGTGATGCCATTGGCGGACTGGCAAGTAGACGCACATGCCTGGTGGGCAGACGACATTCCCCCTAAGAGGCACATAACCAGTGCAAGGAGGCATGGGACTGAGTGGACAAGGGGTTCTAAGCACAGCTCCTGGCCCCGGAGTGCAAGCGGGTGGGGGCGCTGTGGGAGCAGAACGCAACCCTGGACCAGGCAATGCAGGCTACAGATGACAATAGGTGGGTGCTGGACACTGTTCTGGCCCTGGCAGTCACCTTCATAGCACCCACTGCCCCACAGCCCCCAACCCTAGCCCTGTCTGCCCCCTGGCAGCCACCCAGGAGCAGGCCCCTCCATGGGCCTGGGAGGAGGTCCTGCAGCACCTCCAGCAACCAGAAGCCCCTGGCCCCTGATCCAGGTCCCCTGCCACCCAACCCTCCTCCCCCTCCTGGGCCCTGCTACTTGCCCTGGCTCCATGCGAGTGCAGAGCCAGAGCTTCCTGCAGTGGAGCCAGGACTGCATGCCGGCCTTGCTGTCCCTGGACACCAGCTGCTGGAGGGAGACCCACCCATGCCAGATTACCACCAGTCACCATCACCCCGGGCAAGCCCCCCACCCACTGGGCTTGCTGCGGCATATACACCCATAGAGAAATGGCCAGAGGCCAGGGTGCTGGCCACCTGCCCCAGGCTCTGCCTCCTTGGTGCCCCCACCCCACAGCCCCCTCCACCCTGGGACAGCACACACAAAGCACATTCTGTAATTAGCTTGCACAGGGAAGAGGGTGTTTTATTGTTGGTGGGTGGGGTGGGTGGTGTAGGGTCTCAATTTGATGAATAAAAACTTGCTTTTGTGAGATATCTGAAGTTATTGTGGTGCTGTGGGTGCTGAAGTTATTGTGGTGGCCAGCAGTCCGAACAAGCTACAGTGGGGTGTGAAGTAGAAGGTGGTTGGCTACCACCTCTCACACCCAGTGTTCTGGGCTCCACTGGCAGTTGTGTGGCTCTCCTGGGGCCTTATCATGGGGCGTCCAGCTGTCATGTGTCCTCTGCCCACCATGCCTCCTTCACCCAGGCCTCATGGAAAAGTTCCCTGGGCATCACAGATGTCATGCAGCACATAGACTGCAACAGTGACCCAGGGGAGGTTGTCCTCGGTGAACTCAGTGTGGGCACTGAGGATGTGCCGGTGTCCCTTGAGCTGGCCAAAGGCACATTCCACAAGGGTGTGGGTCTGGCCCCAGAAGTGGTTAAAGTGAACCTGGTGGCTGCATGAGCCAGGGCAGGAGCAGGTAGGTAGGGTCCCTGATGAGGACGGGCAGAACCACCATGGTACCCAGCTGCAGGTCCAGCACCCCCAGCATGATGTAGCCACTCTCTGCCAGAGCTGGGAGGGTGGAATTCCTGAAGATGTGGGTGTCATGGACACTGCCCACCCAGCACACATGTGCTTGAAGGGCCCACAATGGTCTGGAGCACCTACAGCCCCTCTAGCTGTAGTAGGGCCAGTCACTGTAGGGTAGGCAGGTGACAGGGTCCTGTCCAAAGTCCCAATACCCCGGGGGAATCCCAGGGTATGGAGCCCCACCACTATCGCTAGGGGGTCATGCACACAGAGCACCATGTACCCCAGCATGTCCTGGAGGGTGCCACACACCTCCAGGATGGCCTCCCCAGTGGTGGCCTTCCCCTTGCCAAAGAGATGACCATTGTACTGCAGGGTGGTGGTCATGGTCAGGCTCAGCAGAGTGAGGGCCAGTTGGGTGTTTATGTGGAGGCCGACCACGTGCCCATGTCCTGCCACTCCAGGTGTGGCCAGAGCTGCTGCAGGAGGTCCTAGAAAGTGGCCCAGGTCATCCAGAATGCCTCCAGCCACTGCTTATCATCCCAGTGTGCAGCCATCAGTCCTGGCTGGGCTGGAGGGCCCAGAGGTGGCAAAACTGGAGGTCCAGGAGGACGAGGGTAGCCCCAGTGGTGGCACCCAGCAGCATGTCGTTAGCATCCCTGCCAGCATGTAGCCAGCTGGATGGGGTCCAGGTGGCAAGTGCATGGTGATGGCAGTGGCCCTGGGATGGTGCATGGTGGTCTGGTAGGCAGTCACTGCTTATGAGGGAGCTGGGAGGACCCAGACAGTCATAGGTCAGCTGGAGGTCACTGCAGTGAGCTAGAAGGGCCAGCAGAGTGACCATCAGGAGCCTGGAGTACTGGTTATCGCTGCCAAGGGCAGGGTCTGGAGCATCCATGGCGTGGGGAAGCAGAGACAGTGAGGAGAGCGCTGCCACATGCTCCCCTGTGCTGTGAATGTTGCTCCTGGCCAGGAAAGTGGCCAGGGAACTGGCAGCCATTGGCAGCAAATCTGCTCCCATTTCTCTGCACATGTAGAAGTCTGCCCAGAACCATTCACTCACGAGTATTTTACTTGTGAGTAAACTGGTCCTACATCAAATGCACATGTAGACACGCCCAATGAGTACAAACCAATGCTGATCTGTGCTCCTTTACGCACTTGTGCAAATATGGCACTGAAATTTAATATGGGCCTATAATGTTTTCATCTCTGCTAAACCTGAGGCAAGTATCTTTCTAGAGACTTTTCACAAGCTGGAATAAATAACCAGGTGAAATAACTTTTAAACCAGTAGTAATTTTGCATTTGACTTCACTGGGTCAGAATGCCATCTATTACTTTCTGTGGAGTGAGCTATTTGTTAGAATAATCATACGTCTTGAACAGGTATCAATGTGACTGACTCACATTCTCACAGCAGGGGATAGAGATATAGTTTTGAAATGAGCTCTGTTGTTAATTGGCCCTTTCACTTTGACACTGAGAAAGAGGTTTGTGCTACAGTAAATGCAGAGTAGTGAATTACTTCACACAATTTGGACTCCTGGTACCATGACCATTTTTAGCTTCATGGAGAAAATGTTTAGAGTCTCAAAAAGAAGCTTGAGATGTGGCTTGAGTGCAGGCTTGTGAGTACATTAAGGGGGTGAAAATACTGAGCACTAAAGAGCTTTTCAATCTGACAAACATAGTATTTAAAAACCAGTAGTTGAAAGCAAATGCCAGACAGGTTCCAAATAGATTTTTTTAATGGTGAGAGCAATTAACCATTGGAACCACCTACAAAGGGCATGGGAGATTTTCCACCTCCTGGTACCTTTAAATTAAAACAGGATGTCTTTGTGGAGATGTTTTAGCTGAATATGGTTTCTTTAGCTCAGTAGTGCTCAACCTCTGGCCTGTGGGGAGCACCCAGACTGTGAACCTCTCTGTAGGTCCAAAAATTTGGTGGCAGGGTAGTGGTGGAAGCATTAATTGCCACAGCTTGGGAAGTGGCTCTAGAAGCCATTGAAATTAAAGCTGCTATGACTCCTCCACCACCAAATTTCTGGACCTGTGGGAGCCCCATAGGCCAGATGACATGGCATTTTACCCTGGTTCACTTCCAAAAACCAACCCAGTGCTGGATCCAGCCCACAGACTGGTGCTGCATCACTAGTCTGGCCCAACAAGCAGGATGGTTGAGTACCACCGGTTTAGCTCAATACAGAGGTGTTTGGGTGATACTTAATGGCATGGCCTCTGATGCACAGAAGGTTACTTGGCTGAAGTTCCTGATTTCTTGACCTTCAAGGTTTGTTGTTGAAGCCAGCATCTTTGTGCAGGTGTGTAGGAAGTTGAAGTCTGCGGGTACAGAAACCTCAGTGGGAGGCACAGTGATCGGCATGTCTTGTCTTTGCTGACTAGCTGCTCTGATGTGCTGGGAGTTTGGATGCACTTCTGTATCTGTCTCATTGCTGCTCTGATTTGCTGTATTTAGTGAAAACCCAGAGTGCCCAAAGCCTAAGGATAGCCATCTTATAAGTTTTCACTGAAAGGAAGAAATACAGGCTATGTTTACCTGCATCTTCTCCTATTCTTTTATTTTCTGTTAAGGGACATGTTCTGCCCAATATTCTATTGATACGTCATGTGCAATGGACCTGCTAAGTCACACTTTCCCTCTATCCACAGGAAGGCAGAAAGTGGCACAGTGTGTATGTAAATGTAGACCACTATCTTCTAGCAAAGGGATTTTAATTTTATGTGTCATCACTTTGAGCTTATTGGGAGGATTCTAAGAGGAAAATGCCTAACACTTTTCTACACTCATGTTCTAACACATAGAGCTTAATTCACTACAAGCATAGTCTTTTTGCTATTTTCCTTCCTTCCACTGACACAGGATGATGAACAATTCAGCCTCTGTGCCAAACATTCTTTGTATTAAGTGCCTATAGACATCAATCCCTATAGTAACTAGGCAACAAGATAAATAAAAAGAAATGTTAGTTTCTAAGAGAGACACTTTTCTCCAGATTGCAGAGGTCCAAGAGTGCCAGAGGCTCTCTCAGAGAAAAATGCATGATATTTCTGCTGCTTACACAGTGTACACAATGCCATGGGTTTCCAAGCCAGCACAGAGAAATGGTACAGAGCATCTTCAGAGCTGAATAAATTATAATCTCAGAGAATCAGTGGCCCTGGTGATTAGATCACTTCAGTCTGGATGACTGCCTCCTGGATATGCAATCCCAGACAATCAGCTGGGACAGCAGTATCATTTCTCATGTTTGGTTTGAAGTGCTACTAGCTTCAGATGTGGCACTGGCCACGCTGCGCATCTTACATTCTAGAATTGCTTTCTGTCCATCTACATCTCCATGGTAAACGAGAACCTCAAATATTTAAAAAAAAAAGCAACAACTTTTCCTTTACGGTCTGTATGGGAGGTTGGGATTGGCTTGTATGTTTGTGAGGAACTCAGTGAGGGAAATCTAAAAGGGGGAAATGAGTTGTTTTCATTTAATTCTGAAAACATTAAGGTCTGTGACTATCATTGTCTGATGGTGAGCTCACAGGCCAGATGCAGCATCTATGGAAATTAAACTTCCTCCCATCGGCCAGCAGTTGCAGATTCACAATGCAATATAGTTCAGTATGATGAAGCAGTCTCATTTTCAATAGCCAGGGCTGGCCCTAAGGGGAAGCTTTGACTGCAGAATCCTGCTCACCCTGCCTGACTGGCCTCCCATGGCCAGACAGAGTAATACAGGCAAGTCTCGCTTCATCTTCCCCTGTGGTTTGGTAGGGGTCATGAGGTTGTCCACCTTCTCCATTATGCATCTGGCCTACAGTCATCTCCTTTTGCCCAGGAAAGGCATGTCAGTCTTCTTACAGTCCAGTTCACACTCTGTTTCTGGGCACAGTTTTTTAGGATCTAACCATTCTTTGAAGTCAAGGTGTTCACAGTCTCCCCCTCTCCTCCCTGAACCCAAAACAGGACAGGGAAGTGGGCAGCAGTTCTCTGATCCCTTTTGGCCCTTATTCTAGGACCACACTTTTTGCCCTGTCTCCCTGACAGCTAACCAGCATGTTTCAACTACTTCTCTGACACACCTGTGACATCCTTGGCCACATCCACATGAGCATGGACATTTGATTCCCCAGGGACAAGAAGCAGCATCACACCTTGTGCCACTGCTACTTGTCCCCAGGGAATGCCTGTGCCACGAGCCCTCTGGCATACAGCAAGTTACCCCAGGTGGGGTAGAGGAGGCTGGGACCAGCACTGGGATGGCCCTAGCAGCCTTACCTAGGTTCCTGGGGACCTCCTGGGACTGCAGCACCAGCAATCCTGCCGCTCGGAGCCTAATGGGCAACTGGAGCATGGCTCCTGCTGGCCAGGCTCTGGTTTGTAGTGGCACGAGCTGTCCCTGCATACGCTACTCTGCTTCTTTTTTTGTTTTTTGCTCAGGTATTTTTGACCCCAGGATCTCCTGGGGTCAAAAACACCCCTGCACTGCTACCCTGCAGCACAGAGAACAGTTGAATGTGCAGTATGTGGCACCTCAGACATGTCTGCAGATGTCCGCTCGTTTGGACACTGCCCTTAAGGGCACCCTGTTCAGGTCCCAGGCCTCCAGTTGCTACCTTTTTCATTTGGGATCTGCCAGGGGTTTAACTGCAGTCTGCTTGCAATTCACTGTGACCTCCTTCAGGAGGGACATGGATAAGCTTGAGAGAGTCCAAAGCAGAGCCACCCGTATGATCAAAGGCCAAGAGAGCAAGCCTTATGGGGAGAGGCTGAGAGACATGGGACTCTTCAGCCTACAGAAGAGAAGGCTCAGGGGGGACTTGGTGGCAGCCTATAAGTATATACATGGGGAGCGTCAGGATCTGGGAGAACAGTTGTTCAGCAGGGCTCCCCAAGGAATAGCAAGGTCTAACAGCCACAAACTCCTGGAAGGCCGATTTAGACTGGACATAAGAAAAAACTTCTTTATAGTCCAAGTGTCCAGGGTCTGGAACAGACTCCCCGCAAAGGTGGTGCAAGCACCTTCTCTGGACTCAGTTTGGATGTTTATCTTTCTGGGATCATTTGACCCCAGCAGACTTCCTGCCTATGGCAGAGGGGTTGGACTTGATGATCTTGCGAGGTCCCTTCCAGGCCCTAATGTCTATGAAATCTTAGCAAGTCTGATGTGAGCTCAGTATCTGTAGTTATGGATTTTTCTCTCAGTGATCAACCAGCCTTCACAGAACACAGCACCATTCAGTTATGACAAAAGCATTACAGAGGAAAGAAATATCCCAATGCAGTGATCAATCTGCATGCATGCTAGCCTATCCTTGCCTGGGATCCTGGTAGGTTTGATCACAGTCTCATCAGTTCTTTATTGCATTCAGTGACTCTTTGTCACAGACTCATGCTGATTCTCGAAACAAGCAAGCAACCTATGCCCTCTCGTACCTGTCAATGTGCCATCCTCAGGGATGAGGCTGTTCTAGACTTGTTTACCAGTCTGAGCATTTGCATTAATCATCCCCTACTCTTTCTAGGAACTGGAAGACACATGACGCTTTTAATACAGACACTTACATGTGTCTGTAGTACCTGATACACCTCAGAATAATCATCTCAAACATTTCTCCACTTCCAAGGTCCCATGTTTATCACAGGGATTCCCACACAAAAGGTTCTTACCATCCCTAGTCTTCTTTACCTGCAAGCCCTGCCCTGGTTGAGATCTTTGTCCTGGGAAGCAATTTTCATTATTTGCTTCATCCCCAGGCCTTCCAGTGCTCCACAGCTCTCCTGCTCCCACTCTCCAGCATGATCAGCTGCAACTGCAGCTCAGGGACAGCTAACTGCACTGGACTGTGTGTGGGGGGGGAAACAATGCGACACATTTTGAGAAATACAATCACCCTATCCATTATCAACCAACATTTTCTTGGATCCTGCCTACCTCAACTGGGCTAGTCTCCCAAGTCTCCACACAGCCCTTTAATCAGATGTGTCCCCCAGCTCTGCCAGTTTTCTCCACCAGAGCTCTTTGTCTGCATTAATGCTCTATGCTGCTGCTCTCTCCAGTCATACAAACAGCTGTCATCAGATCACTACCATTCCTTCCTGCTTTGCTGTCTCAGTCTATACCAGGGGTGGGCAATTATTTTGGCAGGAGGGCTACATAATGAGTTTGGTATCTTCTCATGGGCCACATCTCTCCCTCCCCTTCTCTCCCACTCCTCCAAAATTGCAGCATGCCCCGATCCCCATCCCAGACCCAGAACTTGCTGGGCCTGTCTGCAGCATATGCCACCACTCACCTGGTGGGGAGGAAGCAGCCCTGGGCAGGTGCTGGCATCAGTTGTGGACACACCCAGCATGTTGCAGGTCAAACTGGGGCATCTGCCCTGGTCCACAGCTGACACCACTGTGTCAGCGCTAGGAAGAACCAGTCCCGCACACTTTCCTTGCACCACATGGCAGCCTGAGCCTCAACCACTGGCTGCCCATGAACTGGATCCCATGAGTAGGTGGCCTCCTGCCCATGGGCCAGATCCAGCCCATGTGCCATATTTTGCCCACCTCTGGTCTATCTGTTAATCAGGTCTGCCCTATCAGATCCTTTTAGAAGGTAACTAACTAGTCACAGGTGAACTGGGCTCATTTCCTCTTAAGTGGGTCAGTAACAGAGAGCCAGTCCAAAGCAGAGTATTACAAAGACAGATTCTAGGCAATTTGTATTGTTAAGCAGACAAGACTTTTGTACCAGGCAGACTGTGTGTGTGAATATTGGGGGGTGTTAAAAATACCAGTAATGAGTCATAAAAATCAAGCCTTGAATTCACAAGCTCTTAGAATGTTTTAACGAAATCTGTATTGCAAAGGATAGGGCGAAAATTTGTTTAGTCACCCCCCTCCCCTACCCCCCCGCAATGGCAATTTGGGCATCCAACAGCAGTGGGAAGTCTAAAAGGGCTCCAAAGCAGGAAACAACCTGACGCCTAACAACAGAGGCCCCTGGATAGTGGGGCATGTGACAGGGGAAGCTGGTTCCTTTGAAGAGTCTTTCTTTTGCTACTGGCATCAACCCTTGTGTGGATTCAGCTTTTGTCAGCTTCTCTTCTCTCATGTGCTAACTTTATTGCAGCACTGAGAAAAGAGAAAACGTACTTCTTCTCTGCCACAAAGGTGGAAAACCATACTGTGAAGACCTTTTCTGGACCATAAATCACTTTTGAAACCTGTCTCCACTCAGCCTCTGGACACAACACCTCTCACTGCCAAGAATTACCACTTCATAAAAACCAGCAGTTAGAGTCAGGAGAAGACAAGGACAAAGTTGATAGTGAGGTCAGGACAATAGTGGGTGGCAATAAAAGGACAAAAGGTCACTGAGGAACATAAGGAAGAATGAAAAGAATAAAGGAGGATTGGGCGAGTGTAGGCTGAAAACAGAGGGATTTTAGAGACTAGAATGCAAAAAAATTAGAAAATCTACTCCACTAAAAATAGTGCCTTTTGTCAGTCGTACCCAGAACTACATATTCCATTTCAAATAATCCATTCCAGACAGCTGGATGTGGCAGAAGTCAGAGGAGCATGTGTATTACCTCATGAGGAATGACAAAAAGGAATTGAGACCATGACACTTCCTTTTGCTATGATAACCCCAAGTGTTGTCCTTGTTTCTTCTGAGCCACAGATCCACTGTGACACGTTTCTGAAATGCATCCTGCTACCCAAAAGTCTGCCTTTCCTCCTCCTCCACAGAACAATCTGTTACAAGGCCAAGAGCCTGTGCAGAGATAACAGAAATAAAGAACTTTGCTACAGGTGTTACGGGTAGAGACAGCGAGTGCTATAGGACTAGCTGTGCCTGACTTGTTCAAGCTAAACTAATATATAAGCAGAAGAGTTGAGAAACTGATCTGCTAAGTGATTTGATCAACCAGGTCAAGGACTGAGACTGGCCAGCCCATTGTGGAAAAGGAGGTAAAGAACCTTTCTCTCTTCAGCATGTGCAAAACTTGCTGTGAGTGATCAAACTCCCCCAGTCAATTTGCTGCAGATTAGCTAGCGAAGTAAAAGAATTAAACATCTTTATGGCAGATGAGCACAGCCATATTCATGGCACTGCTGATCCATCCATAGTCATGGCATACCATACAGGCAGAGCCAGGGTTTTGAAAAGGTGGGGTGCAGCTGGTGTGGTGCATCATCACATAATACAATGCATATTTTTCTCTAATTAATAAGAAACAAGAAGCTTTACTAATATGCTAGGGGCCTAGGACTATGTCATTTGTTTTTGCTTGGGTCTTAAACTGAATAAAACTGAGTTGGGGGCGGGGTGGGGCAGAGAACAGGAAACTTCCTGTTAGCTCCAAGCAGTGGTAATTAAGACTTATTGGGGCCCTGAACAAACAGAAAATTGGAGGCCCCCCCCCATTATAAACATGAATGTATGGACTCCAATGTCCAGGAGGGCCCCTCCCCCTCCTGGTGCTGCTGCTGCCAAAGGTGGGGCAGGCCTCTATGCCCTGTGGGGGGAGGCTGGGTGGACCTGGCTGGGCTGGGGGTGGGATGGCTTATACCTGCTTTTCCTCCCTACTCCGCTCCCCCCACCATGGCCGGAGTCAGGTGGGGTGAGGGTTGATGTGGGCTGCTCACTGTGGGCTTGGGGCTCTCCACTCTGCTGCCTTTGGTCCAGGGACCCTGCACCAGCCGCACACCCCTGCCTGCTGGGCAGCAGGAGGCACAACCTGCCACCCCCACTGCTGCCTGGCAGAGCAGGGGTTGTGTGGAGTGGGGCTCCCATGGCAAAGGCAGCAAAGTGAGCCCACAGCAGGCAGCCCAGCTCCCTTGGGGAGATGTGCACCGCAGCGGGGAGCTGCCCCCTGTGTCCCCTGGATGAGCTGCCTGTGGCTCCATCCCACACTCTGCCCTGGCCCCAGATCCCATGCACCACCCTGGCTGGGCAGCACCCCCAGCCCCTACCCCACTCCCTCCCTCCCTGTGGGAGCCTTGATTTGTGCCCCTCCCCCCCATGCTGCTTCCCTCTCCCATTCCTCTTCCTCACTTACCTGCTGGGCATTGCTTTCCATGCTACCCAGATGTGCTCCTGGCCACGTTCATGTGTGTGGCTGTGCACATGCACACGGTGCCCCCTGCATCTTGCTCAGGCAGCCTCATGCAGGACCCCTTCCAGGCTAGAAGGCTTCCCGCCTGCCAGGGGAAACCCGCTGTTTCCCACGGGAACCTAGGCACCCAGGGGCCCCTGATTAGCACCCCCACAGGCCTGTGTGTTAATCTATTGGCTCCAAGGTGGAGCAGGCACCTGGCACCAGGGAGAACAGCTGTTGCCCCCATCCTGACCATGGAAAGAACTGCTCCCTGCACTTCCACACACGGGTCCCCCAGACACACCACCATGGCCCAAAGTGCTCTTTACTGTCCTTTATATATTGCCCCTGCCACCTCAAATTGCCCCTGGCTCCACTCTATCAACTGTTATCCTCCATTCTCATTCCCACACCATCATGCCCCAAACCCCATCAGATCTCATCATCCTTTCATGACCCTTTGCGTAGGCACCAATGTTATTTTTGCTAAACAGGGTGGAGCTAAGTTGATGCATGCCAGGTGACAGGCTTCTTCCCGAGGGGCCCAGGGCCCTCAAGCCGCCACATACTCAGCACCCATGCCCCATTGAGACCTGCCCTGCACCATCACTTCCCCCATGAACTCCCTCCACCCTGCACATACCTGTTCCCAACACAGCTCAGCCCCCATAACTTATCATCCTTCTCACACCCCATTGAGCCCTCCCCTGGCCCTCTGAGCATGCAAGCCTCATTGTAGCCTCTCTGCCACCCTGAGCTCCCCTCACCCCAAATCCCTTTTGTTCCCAACTCCACTTCACTCCCACCACTTCCTTCAGCCCCAAACCCCATCTGCTCCTCCCACTCCCCTACCCCTACATTGCCTCAGCCTCTTCTAACCCCACAGCCCTCTACCCCACAATACCTTTCCCCACAAAAGTCCTTTGTTGCCCATGACTCCCCAGCCAGCTCCTCACATCTCTTGGGAGTCCCTTCCCATCAGAAATCATCCCAAATAGTTCTCCTCACTCCACCCACTCCCCGCCCATGGGGCAGGTATGGGAGGTGGTCTGTAGCTACTCCCATTTCTCCCCCACTCCTCACAACACTCCCACACCTGGCCTTCACTTTAACATAGAGAAACAAACAGCTGGAGGCCGGGGAGCACCCCGACCTGGGGAGACCAACCCCTCTGAATCCACCAATGCTCAGTTTTATGCCACCCTGGCTCACCCTCCCATAACCTCCACCATCTGTTGCAGTGAATAACCCAGGAAAGGGTCACTGCATAAGTTACTTCTTCATCTCATCTTTGCAACTTCCTCCTGCCTCTGACCACTGCACTATCACACAGCTCAGTCTTCACCCCCTGCCTCACCCCTCCCTGCCTCTGATCTGTTGTAGGTTTTTAGCTCACAGAAGGAAAGCCCCCCAGTACAGGTTCCTAGGTAGCAGCACACCTTTATTGGACATGCTGGGGAGCAGGGGGCGGGGGGGAGCAGAGAAACATTACTAGGAGTAGATAACAGGCAGGATAATTGTAGAAGAAGGGCAAGCTTGATTAGTGAAAGATCAAGTGTTTTGACACCTATGGCATGAAGATATTAGCAGGAATCAAGTAAATACTAATAAACCATAAAGTCATTTGACACCCTTAGCTCCATCCAAATAGACATGCAGAAATGCAGCTGCTTTATTTTAAAATTTGAGTGGAGCAGGAATAAAAAAAAATGATGCAACTGCACCACCAGACTTCTCCCTGGATCCACCCCTGGCTGGCTGTTGCTTTATTTAGAAAGAGCTGAAACCAGGAAACAAACAGCCTATGATTTTGTTAATGTTTGTTTTTATGCCTCATACTCTTCTTTTTCTAATTTTCTTCCCTACTTTTCACTCTAAACTTTCATCACCAACCAAGGTTTTTTATTATTTAAAGAAAAAGATGAAGAAAAGAAAATTAGATTGCTCAGCAGGGCATTTCTCCCACTTTTCTGGGAGAATAAAAAATGTTTCCTGATGCTGCAAATAGCAAAATAAGAACAAATTCAGACAGTTAAACATTATAGTCAGCATGAGCAATGGAGGTGGCATATGCAGCATATGGGCAGTACTATTTGACTGGCAAGCCTCGTGATTTTAAAATGGGAGAAAACTATAATAGCAAAAATTAAAATTTCACTAAATCTAGAATTAGATTTGTTGGATGTTAGATATTTGTTATTTGTTAGATATAGACAATCATGTTTTATCTTGGGAAGGCTTATATTTCTGAGCATTTTTTTAAAGGTAAACAGTGAAACCAACATACCATATTTACTCAAATATTACACAATGCCCCAATACCTAGATTCTATATATGGAAAATGTATAAATTTGTAATAATTTTTCAGGTATATATAGAATCTAATTACTGGAGATTTGCCTTGACTTTGTCCCCCTCATTGCTATAGCAGGGAAAATAAATCTGGGGGGGTCAGGTAGCCCCCTTGCTCTCTGCCCACTTCCAACTTCTCCCCCCTGAAGCCTCTTCCCCCACTCCTTGTTACCTGACCCTGTTTTCCCTGAGCACATGGAAATGAGAAGCAATTTTAAAAACACTGAGGAGGTGGGGGCACATGGCAAGAGGGCTACCTGGCCCTCCAGATTTATTTTCCCTGCTGTTGCAGTGGGAGGGGGACAAATTCAAGGCAAACCTCCAATAATTGCTCAGTATGTATGTGAGTTCTAGATACCCACCACAAAGGATCCATGTGCTAATTACCCCCCATTTATGACTGGAAACTAGCATTTTTTTCTTGAGTCCTAGGATCCTCCAGAAATTGATATGCAGATTAGGTGCAGCCCTCATGGAGGGCAGAGCTACACTAATCGTATGTGACAGGCTGGGGTGAGGGGTGACAGAAGTATTCTGGATAAATTGTTTTGGGCCCCCTTTGATGAAGTTTGACAGACATTTAAGGCTGGTGAAGAAACAAGAATGATTGGAAATGGGAAAGAAAAGCACAGCTCAGCTGAGAAGTTAAGAGGAAGTCGAAATGTGTGCCATGCTTTGGCTTGCGAGGACTTGGAAAAGTTTTAGTTCTGAAGGGGACTGAGCTCAATATGTACCACTATGTATCTTCTTCAGATAGTTCGTGTTAAATTATTTTTGCAGTACCTTACCGACGGGGGGTGGTCCATGAAGACTGTTTTCCTTAAGCGTTCCTGGGGATAACTGTTATTCTGGTGTGGTTTATTACCTGCTGAGGTGTTGGGGCTTAAAGCCTGCTTTATGAAAATGGGAGGCTTCTCCCTAGCTTGCTTCTATGGCCATATGGCTGAGGGCAGGTGAAACTTGGGGGCATCTGAACCCCAAGTCTCCGGGCTTGGGCCTGCATGTAGGATGCCTGCCAAAAGACTTTGGAAACATCTGAAGCCCCTGATGGGGGTGAAGGATGATTGCCAGTTGTAGGGCCATTTATGGTTCTGGACTGACTCACAAATTTGGACTTGATTTGGCTGATTTGTCTTGGAACAAGAAAAAATTCTTTAAAAAAAAAGGTAGGTTTCTATCAGTATGTTTGCCCAATATGGGACATACATTTTAATAGTCATGCTCTGCGTTGGCTTCATAGTTAGTTTCTATTACTGAGTGCATGCTGCTCTTGGCTTTTGCTGCTTTTGGCAGCAGTTTACTGATACACAATGTATTTAATGAGGTTTCCTTGTATGCAAATGTAAGGTGGGGGTCTTTTTACTCCATGCTGATTTGGGGAAAAAAGTTGTCTTGTATTTGAGTAAATATGGTAATAGCAGTTCAATAATAACAAAGCTAAAATCAACTTAATTGCTGTAAATTGATATGGTATTGTGTATTTGCCCAGCAAAGCAGTCTAAAGGGTTGGCAAAGTATGCCTGTTGGACATTGGATCCAGCCTGCAGAGACTTTGGATCTGGCCAGTGGAGCAGAAGCTATGGTGATATTCAGCATTTGGGGGCTTTACCCATACCACACTGCACCATGCCTGGGCAACCATGGCACCATGGCAAGGAGTTTCATCCATGCTGTGTCAGAGCTGGGTGGAATGAAGAAGTGTGGCAGCAGCTGAGTCCTAGCACCAGCCTACCCATGGACCTGAGCTGGGCCATTTTGGAAATCGCTGCCAGCCTCTTCTCTAAACAGCTATAGGCCGCAATTCCAAAAATAAGCTCCAATTTACATTTGCATAAAAATTCACACTCACACTGGCAATTGTGCATATATCAGGGTGATCAAATATATGGCAGACAGGATGTGTTTATATGGTCCTCATGCCTGTGGTGATGGCCCTTTTAATAGGACTACAACATATGCAAAATAGAAACATGCTGCGAGTGTGACACAGCACATCAGAGGTGTAAACTTCCCTCTCCCCTGCCTGTCCATCAATTCATTTGGATGATCAACTTTGAAGTGCAATATTTATACCAAGCATGAACCTTAGCTACTTAATCACTTATAATTTTGGGAGATGAAATGGAGATTAGGAGTAGGAATTAAGCTTGCTGTGTTGCAAATAATTAATGCAGGGAGGAAACAGAAAAAGAGGGAGGATTCAAAGGTTGGGAAGCAGGAGGGCTGCAAAAAAGGAGAATAGCCATTGAAACAGACCAACATCTATAGGTTCAATGCAATGGTGCTGCCCCCAAAAATGCAGGCGAACTTGACTAAACTCACCCTGTATACATTGCTACCGTCTTCCCCAGAGAGACCTTCGTCTCCCCTTCCCTGTTCTCTGCTGTAGCCTCTGGGGGTCAGATGACAGTCAAGAAGGAGCCATCTGTATGGCCTTTTGCACCTGTAAGGCTGTCTGACACGCTTCTTCTTTCTGCTTCTTTGGAAGTGCAACATGGAAGTCCCCATGTCAAAAAGTCCCTCAACATCAGAGACCCTCTTTCCTCACAGTGGGCCATGGTACTACTGGAAAACTTCTAATATGGAGATTTCCTGGTGCTTTTGTGTACTTTGGAGTCACTTGGCTATAAGATAGGTGTAGGGACAGATTCTATTCTATCTATTAGTAGGGACCTACATTCAACCCCCACTTAACACTGTTTCACTTAGCGCTAGTTCGCTATAAGGCGCATTTGAAATTGATACCTGATTTCACCTAGCACTTAGCGAGTTTTGTTATAACACTGGCAGTCATCATCTTGGGTCATCAAATACTTTCAGTTTTGTTTAGCGCTCATTTCACTTAATGCTTAGTTTTTCAGGAACCAATTAACTGTGCTAAGCAGGGGTTGCCTGTAATTAATTTGCAGTGTTGCAGTTTTTGTGGAAACCACCAAAACCATGAGCATCCACGATTGCTGGGAAATATTTCATTAGCCACGATTTCCTGCAAAATCAACCCAACCCCTCTCCCCCCACCTCCGTACCTTATTATATATATAATACACTGTTTTGGAATCTCCAAATCCTTATCATGATACTTATAGATAATGCATCAATCTTTGTAGCCACTCTCACATGCTTGAGATGTACTATCTGCAGTGATGGCAGGGCCTCTCTGCCAATTAGCAGTGAGGGGCAAGGCTGCCAGGAAAATGCCTGCGAAACTGGCCCTTCATGGCATGAGCAAGCCATGAAAATGACTGTGTCTTGCTGTGAGTTAAGTAGGTATCTATTAGACATCTAAGTGGACTTAGGCACTTATACATAGGAGTCTATTCCAACCAGTTCAAGTCCTGAAACTCCATTAATGCATCCACTTCCGTAAAGCATCACAATCATACCCTTAAGACCGAGTCACAGAAAAGCAGTGAGGGGAAGAAGGGGGACCCATGCATTTTGTACATATTTTTCCAGGAACTTGAACAGAGTGGAGCAGAATAATATTTAGGTGCCTATGTCCACTTATGCACCTAGAAGTGGGAATCAAATCTGGACCGTAGTGCAGTAAGATAACTAGAGCTGAGCACCTGCTCCGGGCACCAGCTACCCCTGGAGTCTTTGCTGCAGCCGTGGAAGTCCTGCTCTGCCCCTGCCCAGCAGCAGAAGGCAGGAAGCACAGCACTGTACCAAGCAGTGTATCTTGTGAGGGGTGAATGCAGGGAGCACCACGGTACTCCTCCCTCAGGAGCCTTTGCCAGAGTAGGCCTAGTCCTGCTCCCAATGTGTGTGTGTAGGGGAGAGAGAATGGGCCACCTGGATCTGCTCAGAGGAAGCCTGGCCATGGGAGCTGACACTGATGCTGAGCAGCAGCAGCACTAGTCTGGGCAGGTAAGACTACTCTTCCCTTCACTCATGCTGCTGCATGCCTTTCTCCTACCCTATCTACCATAGGCAGCATAGTCTTGCGCCCTGCCCCCTGCCCTGTCCCAAGCATTTGATGAGCTCACTGCACCACTGCCCTGGTGGATCTGTGTTGTAGTATGCCTCTGCATGGTCCCATCCAGGTGCACAACTTGCGCAAGCAACTTTCTTGTCAGCAGAGCTAATTAATCTGAGCACAGTGATTCATTGGATAAGCCCAGTTCCATAGCTTAGCACAGGTTAACCGCATGGCACTGCTATGTCTTTACAGACATGCCCTTTGAGTTTGAAAACCTGGCCCTAAGGCTCTGACACAAAGGATGATAGGACAATGGATGACACAAAAGATCACAGGGACACAACAGGTTTTAACAAGTAGAAAAGAACCCTTTGTTCTATATGATCATTGGAGTATGACTCTTCCTGTTTTTGTCCTTTTTCACAGGTTCTTAGTGTTCTGATAGTGTAATCTTGTTCAGGGTAATCTGTTTTCTCTGATGAATCTCTATGTTATGTGGATTCTATATAAGGAGTTCTATCTGTCAGCTAAAATTGTCTAGGAGCAATATTAGTACAGTCTCCCATTACAGCCTGGCCAAGGTAATAAAAATCTACATGGGAACTAAAAGCCATTTGACTTTGGGCAGTTAACACAGTACTTAGAACATGTAAATTTTTTGCTGATAAAAAATTGATACAAAATTGGAACTTGGAGATATAAATCTCTTCACCTAGTCCAGCTAATAATAGCTCTATTTGAATCTTTTCAGATATATTCAAATAAGTTAGATCAACTTTTTGCACTACTCTTGAACTCAAAATAATTTGCAAGTTGCTCAGGTTGTTTGACCTATTGAATTCCTTTAATTAGAAAATTAGTTAAGTGAACTCCCAAACCTTTTGAACTTTTCAAAATAAGCATTTAAAGTCATTTAGTTAATAAATATGGATTAAACCAGGGAAATATTTTAAATGCCAAAAAGCTAACTGGGTGTTGTTTCTAATGTGGCCACTGCAAATGTTCAATAGCTATTTTTCATACTGATTTTTTCTAGCTACTGTGAATTCACAAAATGTTCTTCATATTGTGAACAATTAAGATTTATGATTAAAATTCATAACTAACATACAAGGGGAAGACTTCCCAACTGGAAGTGTTGTTGTACTTATAACTGTGAGCTGGTTTAGTATATGGTATGCATCTTTATCAATACACAAAAAGGTCAATCTTCTCTGGAATAAACAATTTGTAACATTTGTTCATGGTTGGTGGAGGAATCTCCATCTGGGAGGTTTTTATGGCCCTGCTCAACAGTCCTGGCTGGAATGATCTAATTGGGAATGGCTCTGCTTTGACCAGGGAGTTGGACAAGATGGCCTCTGAGGTCCCTTCCAACCCTAATTCTCTTATGATTTTATGTTTGTGTGCACTATGGATATGCAGAGAGTGATACATAGCAACATAGCCAAATCCTAAGGAAATCTCTGACTTGTGTTTGATGAAGCCTAGATTGTCCAACACATTTTTAAAGTTCTGATATTGCTTGCTTTTCTGAATTTCTAAAGTAAAGTAGGCAGAAAAAAAAAGTTCATTGTCCACCTTCCTCCCACAGAGTCAAGGAAATTTAGAATTAAACCTGAAATGCCATTGTCAAGCCATTCCTCTGGGCCCAGGTGTTACACATAAATCCAGAAAGTAGAGTTGTCTATGATACAGTATGGCATTTGCTGTGAGACACTGACACAGACAGCTGGAAAAAAATTGGAGCCAGTTTCTTCATTTTGAATATCCTTGATCTGCAGGTTCTGGATCCAATCCCTAACATTCGCTTTAGCTTGGGCTTTATGTGACTGTGTGAGCTAAGAGAAAGTCTAGACAGTTGCTACCCAATTACTTCAATACACGTGACTGAATTCTTACTAAGGTTTTTCTGAGGAGCAAGACCTGTTCATTGCCATTCTTAATGTGTGCCTGTGCAGCAGCAATATAGTAACATTAATTCCATTTGTTGCTATGGGAACACACATTTACTCTCTAATTCTTTACACTGATACAATGGAGTAAGATTAACAAGCTCTTCTGTTTAACAGATGTGCTTGCATCTTGTCTGTTCAAAAATGTGCTCAAAAAATAAAACAGCAGCACATGTAGATTTAAAGCGGGTTTGGACATCTTTGTTCAACTTGTAAATTAACCAATATTCACATGCTAATATTAGAAGCTCTGGCAGAGCATGCAAATTTGCACCTCAGGCTTGTTTCCTAGGTGACCAATGATTGGTTAGGTAGGTGACAGAGCAAATGTGGAGAACACACCATTTGAACACCTCTTGATAATAAGGATTCATGGAGAAACACTTGAGCTGCAGTAGTTCACAGAACTGCTGAGGATCCCAAAGTAACATTCATCGCATGCCAGGTGACAGTTAACTTGGTGACTTTGTGTTCCAGATAGTTCCCTAATTCCTGCCTCTAACAGGGTAGCTAAAATGTAGTAGCTCAACCACAGGTCCCAGAAATAAGGCACTAAATTTGGGATCAGGACAACTATGGTTTAGAACAGGGGTGGGCAATTATTTTGGCTGGAGGGCCCCAAGGGGACACTTGCCTGCCTGTACACAAATGCCAAGAGCTTGGGGAATAAGCAGGAGGAGCTCGTCCTCCTGCTCAATGCAAATAATTATGACATCATAGGGATAACGGAGACCTGGTGGGACTCCACCCATGACTGGACCATGGGTATAGATGGCTATACCCTGTACAGGAGGGATCGTGTAGATAAAAGGGGCAGTGTGTAGCTCTCTATGTTAAGGAAAGCTACATGACCCTGCAAGCTGATATTGGCAACCAGGGAGAATGACTGGAGGTCCTCTGGGTTAAAATCCATGGGGAATACAGCACAGGGGACACAACAGTGGGAGTCTACTACAGACCTCCCACTCAAAGTCCTTGACCAGGACTTTGCCCGGAAACTGGCTCCAGGACCATGGTTGTCATGGAGGACTTCAATTACCAGGACATCTCATGGGAGGATCACTCAGCAAAATCCAAGCTGTCACAAAGCTTCCTCTTGTACGTGGATGACCTCTACCTGACTCAAGAAGTCTATGGGTCAACGAGAGGCAAAGTGCTGCTCGATCTGGTACTGGCTACTGGGGATGACCTAATCAGCGACCTAGTGGTTCATGGGAAGCTGGGTGACAGTAACCATGAGCTTATCACCTTCACCATCCGCCATAAAGCTGGCAAGTCAGTCAGCAACA
>NW_017728918.1:88186278-88191107 GCF_001723895.1 Crocodylus porosus
CGGGGGGCTGGACTCGATGATCTCCCGAGGTCCCTTCCAGCCCTATTTCGTAGTCTATGAAATCTATGAAAGGGAATGTTGGTGAGTGGTTGTAGGCTGGGTTAGCACCTCCCTCCCACCCCCTAAACAGGTCACCAAAACTCTCTAAGTTGTTGATAATGAGACCAGCCTGGGACCCCTGCAGGCAGGGTGTGTTCAGCTGGGGGATAGGATGGGCTGTGGGTGGGTGGGGAGCAGCATTCAGAAGTGGGAGGGGCTGGAGCCAGGATTGTGGGCGGTGTCAGTGCAGAGCTGGGGTGGAGCTGTGATCTGTAGAACAGGGGGAGTTAGAGAAAGAAAAACTATGCTTGCTCCTTTTCCCTCAGCATCTGTAAGGCAAGTTGCCTTACCAGTGAGGGGGCTAGTCCCAGGAGTGGCTGAAACTGGGCAGCTGGAGAGTCTATCTCAAGGGAGCAACCCCAAGAAGTGCCAGGGCAGGTCTGGGGACATGATGGAAATAAAACCCTTACTTTCAAAGCTGTACTAAGCTGAGGTGCGAACTGCCACAGCAGGAAAAGCATGGGTTGCAGGGAAGCTCTGGGGAGCACAGCTGCAGTCTCACCCCTTTAAGGTTCCCTCCAGGCAAAAGAGTCCCTGGGAGGGAAAAGTCCTTTTTGGGAACACTAAGGCTGGGCTAGAACAGCCCGGGCAGTTTATACCCTCAAGAGAGAAATCACCTGATTTCAGTTCTTCAGGTGCTTTGCATTAATACAGAGCAGACAAGCAGCAGCTGGAGACCAGAATCCCACACTGATAGTCTGGGACTACACGGCAGAGAGCCCAACAGGACATGGGAAGCAGTGAGAGGGAAGACCCTACACTGGAGAGCAGTGGAGGCAAGGGGTAAGAGAAACCCCTGCCCATATTTCTTTATTTTTGTTTCTAATGGACTGCAGAGGATTCCTGGAAGTTGACCAGGAAGATACTGATAGCCGCTCCTGGCAGTGACTCCTTAACAGCCCTTGTTAATACCAGAGGACTGTGGTGGGGGTACTGGGGTTGGAGGAGCCCCCTGTTAGGCCTGCGAGGCTCTACTATAGGCCATAACTAATTATTTTGGATTATTAAAGACATCCCTGACAGCAGAGCCAGTTATACCAGAGAGAATTCTGGTATGGGAGAGAATTCTTCAGTTATACCATCAAGTCATGGCAGACGAGTATCCCGAAAAGGTGGTGTACTCTGTAACAGGGTGTGCGGGGTTGATCAAACCATAGACAAAGGGACCCAACCACAACCCTCCTTTGTAAAGCACCTTGAGATCTGTGAATGAGAAGTGCTACACACAGGCTAAGTCATCATTGTATGTTTCAGATTTTTTATACCATGTTCATCACTTTGACCTTTCCACTATGGCTACAGGCCTCATTCATATGCAACCAGTATTCCCAGATTTTCCAGGGCAGTCCTGAATTCAGAGTTTATGCCCTCAAAAATGTCTTAAAACAGGACTTTTGTCTCATATTTGAAAAATTGGTCCTGGGCCAGCACCAGGCAGCATTTTTCTGCATTTGCTGAGAAGACACAGCACAACATGGCCAAGCCTTGCATTCAGATGGCATTGCTTCCAGGCTAATTATTTTTTCTCCTTAGGAAGCCAGTTAATTTGTTCACAGTGCTGCATGAATGCAGCTATATTAATTAACTCAGCTGACAGGCAGAACTCTTTTGCTTAGGTGCAGAAGCACATGAATGCATCTATACTGCTTCTACCATCAGGGGCAGAGCTTCCCTCACCCACAGAGCTGCTCTGTGGTAAAGATACTCACTGAAACCCAAAGTGGTATTGACCAGGGGTCAGGACCATGGTCTGGCTGGATTCAGGCTGGGAAGGTCTGACCCAGCCTTGGCAGCAGGTCATCAGATGACCCAGCACCTCTGTAGTTTCCTTCTCTGTAGCCCTTCCTGCTACTTTCTTGGCTTGAGCTCATTGGGGTGAGGAGATTTGTAGCCTGCAGCAAGGGGCTAGTTGCAACCTCTGGCCCGTGGCAGAAATGGTTGCCAACCCCTTGTATAGACTATGGTCCATACAGGAAGTTTATGGGGCATCTTAGACTCTATCCCAAATTTTGTTTTGTGAAGTTTGGTCAGTTTATTCATGTATAATGAGGCTTCATCACACATCCTTTGCAGGTGGTGAGTGCTACAGCTATCTGGCCCCTGTCTTGCAATACTCCATCTTAATTTGAGCAACACCATTCAGAGGAAGATGGAAAATTACACTCTGAAACCTGCCTGAGGAGAGCAGCTTCAACTTGCTCCAACTCATGAAAATTAAATGCTATTTTCAGACTCCTGGCTAGCTGAATGAAGCCTGCAGTTGGAAAGTTTGACCACCCTGACTCATTCACCCCTTGTCATAGGTGAGTAGCAAGGTCATATAGCATTGTTTGCAGGGACATATGTTAGGCCATATTTCTCTTTTCCATAGTCATATTTGTACTAAAAATCCTGTAAAGCTCCACATTTTAACAAGCACATCAAGAAGGACCCCAGCTACTTTTATCTTCCCTTTCATTTCTGTTTCTATTTCAGGCACTTGAGCTCAATGCAACTCACATCCAGAAACTGTGTCTCCATCTGTCCCCCTCTTCAGAACCAAATGCTTTTATTGACTTTGGCAATCAGGCTGCATTTGCAGAGCTGAGGCTTAGAACACTGTTACTGTAACTGTTACTGGCTTTGATGTATTTGCTAGGGCATTGCACCAGCTTCGTTTTGAACTGTTTTTCCTGTTTTGCTTATTCTCTTAAGATATTATTTACAAAATGTCAGTGTATTCAGAGGAGTTTTTTAACTGTACAAACATGTCAAATGCCCTTTTTCAAGGTGTGAACTCAATTAAAAGTTTAGCTGTCCACAACTATTCGTAGCAGCTGCAAGTCAGTAGCTCAAATAATTTTAAATGGGTCTTCTTGATCCAGTACAAAATGTGTTGTTATGCACTGGAGATTCAGAGCGATAGACTACCACACTGTGTGCACTGTGTTCCTCCAAATTTCATTTAATTTACGTAAATAAAGCTTTGCATTGAAAAATACTGAGAAGTACACTCTGGAGACCTTACCTGTTATGGAAAGGGTTGGACAAATCATACAAATAGGATCTCATGAATCTGGAAGCATTTATTAAACTAGTCCACAACAAATTTTGCAAAGTCCATGCCAGAATTCGGGTTCAGTGGTACCAGAATGCTGGTTAATGATGATAGTTAATGACCTCATAGGGAATCATCTGTACAGTTTTGTATTTTTAGTCATTAAGTAATTACCTATGTTTGATAGTCCTGCCCTCCTTCCATACCTCATAAATGTTATTCATGCACAGCTAGCAGTTACACACCAACAGGGAGGTCATCACCTCATTTCTAGCTATTTTATTCAGTTTCTTAAAATTTAAGACTAGAAGGGACCAATAAATCATTTAGTCTGACCTTCAGCATGTCACAGACCATTACACTTTCTACAGATCCCTTATCATAAACCCAGAGGCATTAGTTAGACCAGTAATATTCAACCGGGGTGGTATGCTTTTTAAGGGTACCACAGGATGCCACACAATATTAGCACTGTTAGACGTGGAAGCCTCTTGATTCCAAGATAAATTCAGATTGCAAGTAGGAATCCATCGTGTCAAAAACATTCTAACTCATTGTGATTTTTCTGAGTTCATTGCAGCAGAAGAACTGCTCTATTGTTTTTTTCTGTAGTCAGGAAAAGAGCTGGAAATTTTAAGGGGTGCCTTGAGTCTAAAAGGATTGGGAACCTCTGAGTTAGACTAAAGCATTTCAGTCCTCAGAGACCTCTGCAGGACATCCTGATCTCTTCAAGGTGCGTAAAGAAAGTGGGAGAATCATAGCTTCGTGGATTCCAAGTCCTTGGCCTGCCAGCCCAACACCACGCGTGTGTGAATAAGCCATAGAATTTCTCCCAAAAGCTAGTTGAAAGCATATTTTTTAGAAAGACATCTAGCCTCATCTTGCAACTTCCAAGCAGTGGTGAGGATACCACCACCTCCTGTGGGGAGCTGTGTCAGTGGTTTTTGTACCTTTGCAACTAGGGAACACTGTCTTATTTCAAGGTCGAATTGGTCTAACTTCGATTTTGAATCATTGTATCTAGTTATACTCTTGTCAGCAAGGTCAAAAAGCCCTATCAGATATCTTGCCCAGGTAAGTATCTAACACAGTAATCCTGTCTCCTCTCAAACCTTTTTTGATTAAACTGAGAAAGCTGAGCATTTTAGACCTCACATAATAAGGCTGGTTTTCTAGCCTCTGGATCATTTTTTGTTGCTATCCTTTGATTTCTCCCCAATATTGCCACATTATTCTTGAAGTATGGAAAGCAAAACCTGACATGGTGCTATGTGCAGCAAAAAAATGCATCCTTATTCCTATTTGATATTCCCCATGTTATCCATTCAAAGACTGAATGTTTCCTTTTGGCTACGTTGCTCTTGGAGCTCAGCTGAGGTGGTTATCCACAACACTGCAGAGTCTTTTCCTGAGTCACTGCTTTCTTTGTCTCCCATGCTGTAAGTTTAACCTTCACTTATATTCCCAAATGTATTAACTAGCATTTAGCTGTAATCAAGAAGCATGTAACCAGGTGAGTCAAATCTCTCAGAAGAGGAACTTGTATTTCTCATAATTTTCTACCCCACCGGCAAAGATTTTTAGATCATCTGGATCAGAGGTTCTCAAACTGTGGTCCACGGAGCACCACTGGTCCACAAGGTCCTTTCAAGTAATCTGCAGAAAGGTTGCAGAACAATTGAGAATATCTGTA
>NW_017728918.1:88191207-88198259 GCF_001723895.1 Crocodylus porosus
TACAAAGGTATACAATATTATTTGCAAATTGTTTAGTGCAGAGGTTCTCAAACTGTAGTCTGCAGACCACCACTGGTTCACGAGCTCCATTCAGGAGAAAAGGTTACAGCACAATTGAGAATATCTGTACTTGTAAGATAAGACTACTGATATTAAAATATGAGTTGTGTGCTTTGATCTGTAGAACAAAAAAGAGTTTAAGTGGTCTGCCAAGACCCTCAGCAATTTTCAAGTGGTCCACAAAAAAAACCATTTGAGAACCACTGATCTAGATCACTGAACATTAAATAGCATCAGACCAAGAACCAATCTCTGGGTAACTCTTCTTATTGATATTTCCCCATTAACAGCTACATTTTAAGATCTACCAGTGAGTGAGTTTTTAACCCATGTAAGATGTACCTGGTTAATTCCAGAGAAGGCACTTTTTAAATCAACATATCATGTGGTACTAAGTCATAGGTCTTAGAGAAATCCAGGTTCACACAATCAGACCTGTAATCCTATTAAAACGACAACAGATGGTTTGATAAGACCTACATTCTAGGAAACTGGGCTGACTAGTATTAATTATATTTTTACCCTTGAATCCTTTGTTGATAAAATCCCAAATTAGCTATTTTGTTGTTTTGCCTGAGATCAAAATCAGGCTAATTAGTCTATAGTTCTCTGGTTTATCCCTTTCTAAATATTGAATAGGCCTTGAACCTACTGGAATTTCCCTGTCTTACAGGGTATTTTAAAATGAACATTAGTGGTTCAGAGAACTCCTCAGATACAGTCTCAAAGACTCTTGGGAGTGAGTTGATTATCTTCATCTGAAAATATTTAATTTTAGGAAGCGTTGCCTCCAATATTCCTTTGTTCCAGATGTTCCATCCACCATACAGGGGTGATACGGAATAAAATCTAATTCTTTATCTCAATTATGAAACAAAGTATCTGTTTTGCACACTACATTTGCTATATTCTATTTCTATTTCTAATTGTAGGTATCTAGTAAGATGTGCTCGAACAGCTGTCAGTTCTGTTAACACTTCCTGGTTTAAATTTAAGATTCCAGTCAGCTATGTTAACAATTGCTTTAAGATTTGGAAAATTGCTCTTTTAAAGTTGGAAGTAGGCATATTACTGTATGGTGTTAGGTTCTGTTTGTACAAGGTAAATGTAAGCAGATCATGGTCACTGGTACCTAGGCAACCGCTAATTTTAGGTCAGCAATTAACTCTTCTCTGTCTGTTAGAATGAAGTCTGATATTGAGTGAACCAATGTTGGGTGCACTATTTCCTATATTAAGAAATTATCTGCTATTTTTAGAAACTCATAAGGAAGTTTTGTTACTGCCTTAATGACATGTCTTGCAAATAGTAACCAGATTGAATTTACCTATAATAGGACAGGTTTTCTTCCTCCCCTCACTCTTTTCTTCTACCTCTTCAGTTATTTACTTCACTGCTTATGACTTACTCTACAAATTGACTCATTTTCCTTGAGCTTTCAACTAGTGACTCAACCTGTAATTTTTGGTTTAAAGTTCTATATACTATTGCAGTGATCTAAATTACTGGGACTTTTAAATTGGTATCATTGCCACTTACAGATCACTGAAAATTATGGAATATAATAGTAAAAATGGCCAATGACACTGAATGATCTCATTGCCACATTGCTCTTGAAAATGGGACATGTTGCTATGTGCAGCAAAAAGAATGCATTCCTATTACTATTTGATAATCCCCATGTTAGCCATCCAAAGGTTGAATTTTATTCAGAGTTATAGCCGTTAAATAACCATCTTTCCTCCATGAACAGTAATCCACATTAGCTCAAAAATTTCTGGGCTAGCCACAAACATTGGACATCAAATTGGATGAGGTTTTATTATTTCATTTGCCATTTTGTAATTTAAGTTTTGTGTGTGAATTTTTGGCTGGATGTCTGCAGAATGGAGACATGCTCTGTTAGCTGATGGCATGTGCATGTGTTTTTAGTCTGTGGACATTTTCCAGAACACCTGTCTGGCTCCCTTGGTAATGACACAGTTCTATACATTCTATTCACCATCTGATAATAATCATTTTGATCATGCCAACAGAATTTACTTTTGCTTTAGCTGTACTGAACCTGATCCAATGAATACCGTAAACACTTCCTTCAAACTTACAGTTCCCTGTAATCTTACTGTTTCAGATGCAAAATCATCTGATTGTTCACATTTGCCTTGGACATAGTTTCAAGTAATAAGGAATTTATTTTAAAGTTACTTTTAGTTTCTTCTTTCGTAAGGCATTCGGCAGGGCTGTCCAAATGGTGGCCTGTGGGCTGTATACAGACCCTGTGGTGGTAATCTGTGACCCGCAAGCTGCCACCCAGCCACTGCTTCTCCTCCTTGCTCTGGTGCATGCTTTTCTACCCTCCTCCAGTTTCCACTTCCTGCCCCTGCCTGAGGAAATAGGGCAGTGTAGCATGGCACAGCCTGCCAGGCCAGGGGAGCCCATGGCCCAGGTAGCTGAGGCTTGGGTGCTCATTTGCATAGTGCATTAGGGGGTGGTGCCCAGGTGGTGTGCAGCTCCCACTGCTGCAGCCAACAAGATGTGCAGCCACCAGTGATTTAAAAGCTGAACAGCCCAGACAAGCAGTATCTGTATACCAAGCAAACTAGCATGGAAATTAAAATCTTTTCCATACTTCGGAGATTTGAATAAAATATCTAAATGTCATAAGCAGAAGACTATATTTACAAGATCTTAGCTTTAAACTGGAATGAGAACCCCCATCCTTTGTATCCCTGAGTGACCTCTGTCATGATAAATAATAAATTCTATTGGGATACAGAAGGGCTGTGCCGGCTGAGTGGTTAAGGCAGGGGAGGTGGAGGGCCACATAACAAGTTTTGGTGAGCTGTTGAGAGTTGCATGGGTAGCCCCATCCCCTTGACAGGTACCCCACCCCCTGGCTGCCATCTTGGGACCAGAAGTCCCACCCCCTAACCCCTGACCTTTGCCACCAGAAGTCCCTCCCCTTGTCCCTGGAAGTACTCCTTTCAGCAAGGGGTCTTGCCATCTCTGAACCAGAAAAATACCAAATTATATTCTAAAAATCAAGTATCTACTACAACATTCATTAATTTCATTTCAAAAAATATTTTTGTCCTGATTTACATGTGTTTGTGTAGTGTACATAGAGGTGATTGTACAATAGCTTAAAATGAAGTCTTACTTTTGTATATTGTGGAGAGTGGGTATAGGTTTGTGGGAGGCTGTGGGTGTGTGGGTATGTCAGGGAGAGTGTGGGTGTGTGGGGGGGTTTTGTGGGAGGTGGATAGGTGTGAGGGGTATGGGGGTGGGGTGAGGGAGCATGAGGGTGTGTGTGTGGATATGTGGGGTGTGGGTGGGTATGGGGCTTGTGGGGAAATGTGTGGGGGAGGGTGGCTGGGGTGTGTGGGGGTGTAGGTGTGAGGGTTTGCATGTATGGCAGTTCAAGGGGTGATGTGGGACTTGCCTGATGAACATACACACACACACCCTGGCCCCCTCTCACTGCATACACATGCACATACCGTCCCTCTCCCACCACACACACACACCCTGGCCCCCTCTCACTGCATACACATGCACATACCGTCCCTCCATCATTGTACACATATGCACGTGTACATACACACATACACTCTGTCCCTCCCTTATTGTTGCCTCTGTCTGTCTCTTCCCCTCCCTCCCTCCCTCATTGCATGGACATGGACATGCACATACCCCTGCCCTAATCTTGGCCCCGGGGTACCAGTGCAGGCCCTGTGCTCCCGTGGTCCAGCGATGCAGTTGGGAGCCACATGGTGCTGGAGTGGCTTGTGGGTGGGTGGGCAGCGGTGGGCAGGAAAGCAGGGAAATAGCAGGTACAGGTTGGGGGGAGTGGCAGTGAGTGGATGCACAGGAGCGTGACAGCTGAGTGGAAGTGCAGGGTCCATGCTGGTGCCCTGGGGCCAGGGCTGGCAGGAGCCCAGGGCAGCAGGAGCATATGGCCCAGGCCAGCAGGGGCTCTAAGGAACTGGGCTGACTCCCCACTCTCCCTGCTGGTACAGCTCAGCCTGGCTCCATACAGTCCCTGCTGGCCCAGACCCTGTGCTCTGGCCAACCTGCTCTGGGCCCTGATGGCCCTGGCCCCAGCCCACCATCTGCCATCACTTTCCCCACTTTCCTGAACACTGCTGCAGTGCTCTGGCACCACATGGTTCCTGGCTGCATGGCCACAACTGCAGGACTCAGCAGGAGTTGGCCTGGCCCCCAGGACTGGAGCAATTGCCTCCCCTGCCCCCCCCAAACTCCCAACCTTTATCTGAATGTCTCTCTCCAGTGGAGGGGGGCAGGAACAGCCCCAGGGTCCTACGCCAGAAGACTCTGCTGGCAGAGACTTCTGGTTGGGGGGACAGGGGTGGTGGGGCTGCAGGTAGGCCAGCGCCTGGAAGGCCTTGCTGCTGGGTCCTGCCATCAGCTTCCCCTGGGTCCTACTGCCCCTGGTTCCTCTCATCTTTGACAGGCAGCAAGGAGAAGATAAATGTTCATTTTCTAAATTTTTTAGGGCCCCACAGACTGGATAAAATGGTCTGGTGTGTTGGATCAAACCTACAGGCCATATTTTGCCTGCCACTTGGTTGAGATGTCTTGCTGTGATTCTACAAGTGTAGGCTTGAGTACTAGTGTGGTCTTGTGTCAAAGCCTCCTCCCTCACCAAGTCAGTCCCACTCTAAAATGGTTATTTAGCTGAAGAGACAAAGGCATCCGGACAGAATGCTAGCCATTTTACTCTCTTGTGTATGGTGGGCCATAGAAATTGGTGGGTCTTATCCATACTAGCCTAATGGACCACTAGGTTTGGGAGGACCTTTGACCCTGTTAGGAATGGATGCATTCATGTTCTTCATATGTGATCTACAGCCTTTTCACAGGAAAGAAAGGTTTTAGTTGGTTACAGTGGGCTTTGGATCAGGCCCTTAATCCATCCTGGTACTAAAAGTACACATTCTTCTACCCAGTATCTCATCATACACATTGCTGCTGCTGGCAGGATGACTTCCATGTGTTTTCCTTGATATCTGCCTAGGATACCATCTTCTGTGTTGTTTAAATGCCAACTGTGTGATTAAATTAATCAGCTGGAACCACATATTCAGTAACTTTACCAAAAATTTGCAATTTTTCAATAGTTTGAAAACAGGAACTTGATTCACCAAAATATTTAAGTCTGTGCTTATCAATCTTTTATGACTAAGCATTATCCTAAATGCTTTGCTGTATAGAATTGGGGGCTTGGGGGTAAAGGTGTTTATATACTTTGCAAAACTGAAGCTCAAATACATTGATTTGAGCTATAAATACATACATTTCCAAATTTCCTTATTTCCTCAATGTCGAAAGCAAATAAAATCATCAGTTTATGGCAATGCGAGAAATAAAGAATCATTTGAGCTTTCTGTAAATGGCCCAGCAAGTTCCATCTCTATCTGCATTTGCTAGAGTTGTCTGTACACCATCAAAATGAAATAGCTTATGTTCTTTGTTTGATAATTTATTATGTCTGGCCTCTAAAACTAACATTTTCTTTTCAGCTACTCTGACAGCTTCAGAAAGGTAAATATTAAATTAGAAAAGAAAGAAACCAGGTGCTTTTTAATGTCCCAAACTACAAGTCAGTGTTCAGTCAGCTAAAAGTGCCTCAGTAGCTGACAGGGCTGAGTAGCTCAACACCTGACTTTGGCTAAATGTTGATTAGGATCCAGGATGTAGGTGTTCCCCCAGCTACCTCCCTTGACGAGTGTGGCCAGGCACTTGATGGACCTGCCACTTTAAAAGGTCAGGCAGCCTGCTGAGCCACCAGCAGGTGGAGGTCAAGGCTAATTGCAGAGTCAGTTGACCCAGGGGCTGGCAGGTGAGGTGAGGCCTGATCAAGGGAGTCACCTGATTAGAAGAGGGCTGAGTTTAGACAGGGTATAAGGCCAGAGCCCGAGAGCAGGGTTGATTGTAACATCTTGGGAGCTGGTGTAGGAACATTACACAGTTGGAAGGCTGCAGCTCCTGAATGCCAGCAAAGAGAATAACATCTGGAGGTTTGGGTAGGACCTCAGGAAATGGAGGAGGTTCCTGTGGGACCCAGTGTAGGGGTCCAGCGTAGGGTTACCATACATCCAGGTTTTCCCAGACATGTCCTCTTTTTGGATCCTTCAATCTCCGTCCAGGTGGTTTTTTGAAATCTGAACAAACATCCAGGATTTTATGCTTTGCTCTGCTGGTGGGAGCAGTGGGAGGGCAATTGGAGGGGGCACCACGTGTAAGTGCATGTATGTACATACGTGGCTTGCATGCAGCCAGGCAGTGATGGGAGCAGCAGCCTCAGCATCTGGATATAGGTAGGTCTATGGGGAGCAGGGCTTGGAGGGCCAGGATTTGGGGCCTGTCTAAGGTGTGTGTATGGGGCAGAGTTATATGGAGCGGGATGGATGTGTAAGGGAGGATGAGTATCTGGCAGTGCTGGGGGAAGGTGTCCAGGCACTGGCACCGTGGCAGGGCAGGGAGGGTGGGGGGAAGGCACCTGCCCCTCCAGTGAGGGAAAGGAGAGGGGGGCCTTTTGGGGGCAGTGGGGAGCTCTGTGGCTGGGATGGCAGCACAGGGGCTGGTACCCATGCTCATAGGGGTGGAGCACCCAGGAGACGCTGTCCAGGAGGGAGGGAGAGGGAGGGCCATGGCCAGGCTGCCTGGTGCAATGCTGGAACCCTAGCCCAGGGTGGAGGGGTGCCACAAGCCTCCCCTCCTCCTCCCTCCCACCCACACCAGGGCCAGACTCATTCCACTGCCACCTGCATGAATCAGAGTTGCCATGCTCTGGCCGGGTCAGTTCGGGGATAGCTGGGGGCCCCTCCAGCAGGGCTGGGGGGAGCAGAGGGCTATGGGTCAGGAGTGAAGAGCAATGATAAGGCTGGAGGGCCTGTGGTTTGGGAGTGAGGGCACGAGTTGGGGGGCCTTGTGGGTCGGGAATGTGGGGCACTGGCAGTGCCAAGAGG
>NW_017728918.1:88199284-88206221 GCF_001723895.1 Crocodylus porosus
GTCAGCCTGGATCACCCGCCTATCTTCTGGCGTGGATGCTTTGCCCCAAAGTTTGGTGTCATCGGCGAACTTGGCCAGTCCACTCCCAAGGTGAGCCTTGGGAGAGGGGCTGAGAGTCTGTGGGCCTATTGAGGAGCCAAGTGAGTCCTGAGAGAGGGGCTGAGTGTTTGGGAGACCTAGTGAAGGGTTTGGGTGAACCCAGTGTATGGGATAGAGTATGGAAGGCCTAGTGAGGGGTCCAGATGAGCCAAGAGAAGAAAAGAGGCTGCATTAGGGAAGATCTGTACACGGCTCTGGGTGAGCCCATAGAGGAGTGATCTATGGAGGGGCCCAGAGTGGACCCACAGAAATGAGAGTGCTGACATCTGGAGGATACCCTGGGAACTTCAACTGGCCTAAGCAGGGCCAGGGCCAGGGCCCAGGAGTGGCCAAAGGGTGAAATAGAGTATGGCAGAGACTGCCGAAGCTGGCAGAGCCTGGCCTGAAGCAGGGCCAAGGCCTAGGAGAGACCAAAGATCCTTGTGTGTCCACAGCCAAGAAGAAGGGGTCAAGTGGTATGCAGCCACTTGTTGATGGCTGCTGCTAAGCCATCAAAAGAGGAAGAATCAAGGAAAGATTCCAAGAGTGAGATGGAGGCCAGAAATGGACTCTATTCAGAGATAGAAGATTCAGATGGGAGATGGATCCGGGGCCAGGGGGCCCCGTGGTTAGCAGCCCAGGAGGGATGTAGGACATCTAGGGGGAGCCCAGAGAGGGACGAGTAAAATCAGGTGCACCTGAAGACTGATTCTGGATAATACCTGAAACTGCATGCTACTGGGGCTGGTTAGAATGGTAGTGCTGCCTGTGGCAAGGCAGCCTCCATGAAATGCCATGCATTCACTCCAGTGAAAGGCAAGGATAGGGCACCAGAAAGCCTCAGCTCCCATTACCTTGTGGGTTACCCCATGGAGGAGGAAGGCTAGAAGAACATAGCCTGACAGAAAAGCACTTGGCAAGGAGACTAGGACCATGCAGGTCCTGTGGCCCAGTGAGGGACCAGGGAAGACCAGGACCACATGGGTCTAGTGACCCAGTGAGGGGGCCAGGTAATGGAGTGCAGGACCAAGCAGGTTGAGCACCTGGATAGTGAGGCCCAGCAAGGAGCCTGAGGTATATAATGAGGCCCAGTGAGGTTGGTGGGACCAGAGGGGTCCAGCGGCCCAGTAAAGGGCCTGGAATAGAGTGCAGGACCAGACAGGTCTGAAGGCCCAGAGAGCAGCTGGGAAAGTGGAGATCTAAAAGGATCCAGGATGAAGGACCAAAAGGGGCTGGCACCCCAGAGAGGAGCCAGGAGGGAGACTGAGGGGTCTGGTAGCCCAAGGAGTGGTTGTATGAGACCAAGGGCTCTGAGGGCTCAGAGGGGGGCTGGAGGAGAGACTGAAGGGTCTGGCATCTCAGGAATGGGCTGTACAGAGAGACTGAGAGATCTGCAGGCACTGACTGGGGCTGAGAGAGCCAGACAGGTCAGAAGGCCCAGAGAGGGGCTGCATCAGCAATTGGTAGAACATCTGTAAAGATGCCATCTGCAAGGCATGAGGCATGATGTAGGGAAGGTTTGGAGTCATACAATTGGGCCGTAAGGCCAGGACCACAATCTGGGTGCTTATTATAATAAGACCAGGACGGCCTCCTGCACTCTGTGTAACAACTAACATCAAGGCATGGTGGGCAAGAGCTGAGCAGGCTGCCCATAGAGCAGGGATCTCAGAAAAAATTTGGGGGTACCCTGTGACAATGGGCTTAGTGCAGTAGGCATTCTGAGAGCATGCCTACCAAAACAAGAAGATTGGACTCCCTACAGTGGTACTCACAGGTTTCTTTCAAACTACGAGAGATTGGGAAGACAGTTGTAATATCCCTCCACCTCTCTTATACAACAGCATAGCAGTAGAGTAGGCATCCAGGAAGGGCGAGATTTGGATTACAGCTCATCCTGAGGAGGTGCAAACACACATGTCCCACCTTGCAGGACACTGCCTTAGCCACCTGCCTATAGTCTAGCCTGGATGGGGGCATGCTCCACCCTTTCTGCTGAAGCTGAACACATGGAGGAAATAATTCAAGATTTATTGGGCCAGGAGAGGGAACATGACTGTAAACTAGAAATTTAAGCACTCCCCTGGGAGGGTGGAGAGCCAGTTTATGTTCCCCATTGTGGTTACAAATAGATGTCACATTTCATAGAATCACAGGAAGAAGGACTGGAAGGACCAGAAGGAACCTGTAAGATCATCAAGTCCAGTCCCCTGCCATGGGCAGGAGGTAACTGGGCTCAAACAAGCTCATCAAAGTATTTGTCCAGCCTTCTCTTAAAGAGTGCCAGAGATGGAGATGAAGTGTGTTCCAGATTCTAATTACCTGTATGGAAAAGAAGATTTTCCTTATGTCTAGTTGAAACTTTTCCTTGACTAGCTTATGTCCATTTTTCCATGTCTTCCAAGGGTGGGGGGGGCCTTTCTGAAAAGTTGTTCTCCTAGATCCTGGTGTTCTCCCTTAACATATTTGTAGGTGGCTATCAATTCACCTCTCAGCCTTCTTTTGCTCAAGCTGAACAAACCCAGATCCCGATGTCTCTCGTAGTTTCATAGTTTCTAGGGTCAGAAGGGACCTGCACAGATCATCAAGTCCAACCCCCTGCCCTGGGCAGGAATCATAATACCCCAGCCAGATATCTATCCAACCTCCTCTTGAAGACCCCCAAGGTAGGGGAGAGCGCCTCCCTTGGGAGTCCCTTCCAGAGCCTGGCAGCCCTAACCGTAAAGTAATGTCTCCTGATATCAAGCCTGAACCTGCTCTCAATCAATTTGTGGCTGTTATTCCTTGTTATCCCAGGTGGTGCCTGGGGGAACAGAGCCTCACCTATTTTTCGCTGGTCCCCCCTGGTGAGTTTATCATCAGATCCCCTCTCAGTCTTCTCTTGTGGAGGCTGAATGGATTCAGGCCCTTAGGCTATCTTCGTAGGGCTTGGCCTGCTGCCCCCTTGACCATGCCAGTGGCCCTCCTCTGAACCCTCTCAAGGTTAACCACAACCCTCTTGAAGTGCAGCAGCCAGAACTCCAGCTGTGGCCTGACCAATGCTGCACAGAGGGGAAGGATCACCTGCCTGGACCTGCTTATGATGCATCTGTAGATGCATGACAAAGCATGGTTAGCCTTACTGACTGCTTCCTCACATTGGCGGCTCATGTCCATCCTGGAGTCAACAGTAACTCCAAGATCCCTTTCAGCCACTGTGTTGCTGAGAAGGGAGTTCCCCAGCCTATAGGTATGTTGCAGGTTCCTTTTCCCTAGATGCAGCACCTTGCACTTGTCTGCATTGAATTCCATTCTATTCTCATCCACCCACCTCTGTAACCTGTCTAGATCTAGTCGGATTCTTTCCCTCCCTTTCTGTGTGCCCACTTCTCCCCACATCTTTGTGTCATCAGCAAATTTGTACAGCGTGGTTTCCACGCCCACCTCCAAGTCGCTCATAAAGATGTTGAATAGCACAGGCCCGAGGACCAAGCCCTGGGGAACTCCACTGCCCACATCCCTCCAGGTTGAAAACAACCCATCCACCACCACTCTCTGGGTGCGACCACTGAGCCAATTTGCCACCCATCTGACTGCATAGGCATCAATGCCGCAGTTCCGTAGTTTTTTTTATGAGAATGGGGTAAGAAACAGTGTCAAAGGCCTTCTTGAAGTCCAGGTAGTCAATATCCACCTCAACACCTACATCCAAGGACTTTGTGACCTGGTCATAAAAGGAAACAAGATTAGTGAGGCAGGATCTGCCCACAATGAACCCATGTTGGTTGCCACTGAGCATTGCCTCCCATGCTGGGCCCCCACAGATGTGCATCTTGATAATTTTCTCAAAAGTCTTCCCAAGGACTGAGGAGAGACTAGCTGGCCTATAGTTACCCAGGTCCTCCTTTCTCCCCTTCTTGTAAATGGGGACCACATTGGCCTGTTTCCAGTCCTCTGGAACCTGACCAGAGCATCATGAGCACTCAAACACCCATGCCAGGGGCCCTGCTATGACCTCCGCCAATTCCCTCAGTACCCTCAGATGAAGAGCATCCGGACCTGCTGATTTGAACAAGTCCAGCTCCTCCAGAAGTTCCCTAGCTAAATTGTCCCTGACTCTAAGCATGGCATCGTGTCCCCTGAGCCTGTTTGTAATCCTAGTGGGGGAGTTGTCCCAGTCCCTGCTCAGAAATATGGAGACAAAGAACTCGTTGAAGAGATTAGCTTTTCCCTTTGCTGCAATCACCAGATTGCCAAGCCTGTCCTTTAGGGGCCCCACGTTAGCTAGTGCCTTCTTCTTACTCCCTACGTGTTTGAAAAATGGACTTTGGGTTATCCTTAATTCCAGTTGCCAGCCCTACTTCCATCTCTGCCTTGGCCTTCCTAACTGCCTCCCTGTAATCACAAGCAACTGAAGTGTAATCCTCCTTGATGATAGCCCCTTGCTTCCACTGATTGTATGCCACCTTTTTTGCCCTCAGGCCCTCCTGGATGCCTTTACTGAGCCAAGGGGGCTTTTTAGCACTCTTGCCCCCTTTGGTTCATGTTGGGATTGACTCCCTCTGAGCTTGGAGGATCGTCTCCTTAAGGAACCGCCTCCTTAAGGATCGTCTCCTCATAGGGCCTGTTCCCCAGGCCCTTGATCATGTGGGTGGCCCTTCTCTGCATCCTTTCGAGCTTGTCCACATTGTTCTTGAAGTGCAGTGCCCAGAATTGGACACTGTTCTCTAGCTGTGGCCTCACCAACACTGTATAGAAGAGGAGGAGCACACTTAAAGAGGTAAAGTCCCTCTCTGTTTGTCCTAGGAAAGAAATATCCTAGATTGGGATGTATACACATTACCCTTCGAAATCAGGGTTAGTAAATGGTTGAATGCACTGCTGCTTTTCTGCCATTGATTCTGTGGTGCAATTCTGGAATAACTGTTCAGATGCACTTTGCAATGTTTGGGGCTGTGCATCACCCCCTCCCCCTCCGCTCTGCGTTTGCCCGCCGCGGGTACCCTGCTCCACATTCAGCCATTGGGGCACACTAGTCCAAAAAGGCTGAGACCCCCTGGACCAGAGCCTGGAAAGGGAATAGCTGAGCTACTCTGGTGCATTCAGGTCTGCATGGACAGGAGAGAGAACAGCTCAGCTATCTTTGAGGTACCAGGGCTCTATGGACTGACTGGTCCTCCTTAACCCAGTGGTTTTCAAACTTTCTAAAGTCATGGGACTCTCTCTATCACTTCGTCTGCCTTGGAACCCCTATGCCTTAAGAGTGATGCAGAGCCAAAAGACCTGGCCTGGCAATAGCAGTGCACCATTGTCCAACCTATTCCACCATTGCTCCCAGTCTTTTTGCAGAACTGCTAATAACCCAGCATGGAGCCCCAGGGTTCCTTGAAAATGTTTGAAAATCACCATCTTAACCCTTTGGAGTGGGCAAGGGTCTTTTTGCTTTGTGGCCTATGCCCTTAGTAATACCTTTATTGAAGAGGAGCCACCAGCTTTGTTGCTTGGATCTTGGGCTTTGGTCCTTTCCCCCTTTAAATAGGTAAAGTCTCTCTCTCAGGAACTGCACTGGAAGGTAGGTCTCTCTTCTTGAGAGAAGGCTGCCAATAATCATTGAGGGTTGAAGAACTGAAAGATCAGGTACTTAGAGCTGGAAGGAGCCAGGGCTCCCCCCACTTGAGAAGCTGAAACAAGGCTAGTTCAGGGGATACTCAGAGAGACCTGATGAAGCCAGGAGCCCTGAGCAAGCAGAGGGAAAGCACAATAGCCTCCAAGTTTTTAAAACATGGAACAAGCCTTGCTCAGTTCCTTTAAAAAAAATTAATTACTGTAAAAAAAGACATTGGTGCCTTCTTCAATAGAAGGTTTCAGCTCGGGTATCAAATGGCCCAAAATATCTGCCTACAGGTACAGGGGAGTAGGTGTCTGATGGGTCTCATTTAAGACTGCCCTCTGTCCTCAGCATTTCTCCATTGGCTGTCTCTAGGTAGTGCAAGCTGAGTGTCCTGACTTTAGGCACTTCCCCATTCATCATTTTGCCCATTTTGAATCCTACTTTTAGCTACCTAACTCTCTCCAGGTATTGTATACAGTCCTTGTGCAACTTTAAACTTTAATAACTTGGGATGTACACATGATAGAAGCAAACTGTGAATGCTGTTTGAAAGCATAATTCATTAAGTTTTAACACAATGCAGCTCAAATTTCTAGACTTCAATGTAACTGCCATCTTTTGTGATACATCATTGAATCTGATTTTCCAACTCGTAGAAAATATTGTCCAGTTGCTGCTGAGTGATTTCATGAATTGCATTTGTTATCCTTATTCTATGCATCATTTACACTATGCTAAAAAAATAATGAATTATGCTTTCAATCACCATTGACAGTTTGCTTGTATCATGTGTACAGGCAGTCCTCAGACTTATGACGCAATTGGTTCCTGAAAACCATGTCTTAAGTCAAAACGTCATAATTCAGAATCAATTTTCTCATAAGAAACAATGTTATAAATTGTGCAGGAGGGGATCGGTTCCTGAACCAAAGCCCGATACTCTATTTTCACCAAAAATACCCCAGAATGTTGTACTCGAGCAGTGATAGATGAATAATATAGCTACATTAATGTATTTATATTGTAAATAACAATCATATTGATTTGGAAGAACTTCTTTGAGGTGACTTCACTGGACTTTTTGAAGGGTTCTTGGCTGGAGTCTTCTCAGGAGTCTTGGCTGCAGGTTTTACCGGAGTCTTGTCTGCTTTCTTAAAGTGTCCAAGAAAGTTTGGACAGATGTTCTCTAGAGAGATTAGCAATGCAGCGAACTTGTTCACTGGTGCGGCGTGGCGTGGCGTGGCGTGGCATCGGATCAAGCATTGTAAA
>NW_017728918.1:88206321-88220069 GCF_001723895.1 Crocodylus porosus
CTTGTCTGCTTTCTTAAAGTGTCCAAGAAAGTTTGGACAGATGTTCTCTAGAGAGATTAGCAATGCAGCGAACTTGTTCACTGGTGTGGCGTGGCGTGGCGTGGCGTGGCATCGGATCAAGCATTGTAAAGTTGAAACAGGGTGTCAATTTATAAACGTTGTGAGTGTGAAACATTGTAACTCGAAACATTGTAAGTCGAGGACTGCCTGTATATCCAAAGTTATTCAAGTTTAAAATTGCACAAGGACTTTATAAACACCCTGTATATAGGGACTGTGGGCCTCTCACTAGGATGCTGGATTCCACTCTGGGGGTTGTGCACCTAACTTGGATGCTCAAGTCCTTCAACAGTTCAGTCCTACAGAATCTGTGATTTTGGGCACTCCAAATGGGGAATTTGCTAGTTGGGCCAACTGGGACTGTTTTGTGGCAATTGCTTCTGGGAGCAACTCTCTGAACTGATGAACTATAAAAAAAAAATAATAAGACTGGTACATTGCATTATGGTGATGCAATTCATTTCTAATGCCTGAAAATTTAATCTGAGACTTGCTATTAGTTTTTATTGTAAAAATAAATACAGAATCCATATAGCCCAATAAAAGAATTTCAAGAAATTAAAGTTATATGAAACAGTATAAATGCTTTAATACATCAGTTTCTAACTTTGTTCTTGCAAAATTGCATGTGCATCTACTCAAACACACATTGGTTAGCTAAGCACATGATTTGCCAATTTATGTGAATAAATGGACTCGTGAACAAAATCAGGTTGGTTTGAAGCCACCTGGAAATGTGACCAGCATTTCTGGATAATCTTCAAAGAGCAAAAATAATAGAAGTACTTGTTCCAGCGTCCTTACCAATTTGTCTCAGGATGCATAACCTCTACTGATGTTTGCTTATTTTTGTTGTCCAAAGCAAACAGCTTAACTCAAGGAAAACATTGAAAAATAAATCTATTTAGCAGCAGGACATGCAGTACTTAAGCAATCAGAATAAACAAAGTGGTAGCAGAGATTACTCTGTTGTAGAAAAATAAGCAATAAGAAAGCTTTTTTTAACAAGTTGCACAAAACTTTAACCACAGCGTTTTCATTACAGTACTAGCCAATTGCCCATCAAGAATGATGGAGGGGGAAGGGGGAGGAGGGGGGAATGGAGCCCTGGGCTGCCCCCTGTTCAGGCCCGTTCTCCCTTCCCTCCTGCTGCAGAGGTCTGGGCCCACGACCCCCCTTCCCGCTGCAGTGGTGGGGGGAAAAGAGGAGTGGGCCCAGGCTTGATGCGGGGGAGGACCGGGTCCAAGAGTGAGGAGAAGCTGGGCCGCCATAGCGTGTGGGAGCAGCAGGCCTGGGCCAACCCAGCGATGGCGGGGGGACGAAAGGGGTGGGCTCAGGGCCTATGCAGGGGAGTGGGAGTTGGGGAGGAGTGGGCCCAGGCCTGACAGAGGGCAGGAGGCTTACTTCTCCCTTCCCCCTGCAGCTGTTGTGTTAGGCTGGGCCAGGCCAGGCCCACTGTTGCCCCCCCACCAACTGCCATGGTGGGCTGGCTTTTCCCTCAGCTTGGGCTCTTTCCCCCCACTCCTCCCCTGTCCCCACCATCACCAACGATGCCATGGCACACCCACTCCTCCCCCCCCCATGTCAGGCCCACTTGGGGATGGGAGAAGCAGGCTCGGGGCCAACCTGAGGGAGGGGGGTGGGGAAGGACTGGGCCTGGGCCTGGGCCCAAGGAGGAGACTCCTTGCCGGACCTGCTGTTCCCCCTCCCCCTGCTGCGGCGGGCCAGCCTTTCCCCTGCTTGGACCTACTCCCTCCCTGCGTTGGGCCCGGGCCCACTTCCCCCCCCCCCGCCATGTTAGCTGCAGGGAGTGGGGTGGAGGGGTGAGGCCAGCTGTGCTGGCCTCGCCACCCCCCCACCTCATCTCCTGTATCCCCACCACCATGGGGGTGGGATGCCTTCTGTCAGAACGCTTCTTCATGCTCTGATTGGCTGTTTGTCAGCCAATCAGAGCACAAATAAAGCATTATGGACAGACAGACAGACAGACGCATCTAGGCTTTTGTAATATTAGAATTGCTTATGAACATTACTTGGGAAACTGATCTATCAGCTTAATTGTCTGATAGAAGTGGTTTCAGTGATCTAAATAGAAGTGCACATTGTTTTCATAGTTATGGTTTTCTTGCACAAGACAAAAACGCGTAAAACTGCTCTATACACTAAACCCCCAGTGATTCATCGGGTACAAGTCACAGCCCAACTAATCTCACCATGTCTATTGGACTAGAACTGTCAGTGCCAAAGTGCAACACAGCTGAGGAAAGCTAAGATGGAAAAGATAGGTGGAGGCATAAAGGAAGGTGGGGATAAGGATTGTAGGCAGGCAACCAGGGAAGCAGATGGGTGAGAAAGGCTAAGAAGGCAGGATACACAGCAGCTGGGTAGCAAGAAAAGTAGCTCTATGGAAGTGTAACAGGGCACCATCTCCAGGGTTGGCTGTGAAGCCCCTGAAGGCACTGTTTTTCCTCATTTTTCTACCCTGCTCTATGGGCAGCCAGCTCTCTTTTCACCCACCATGCCTTGATGTAACTGTAATTTACATATGGGAGGCTGCCCTGGTCTTACAGTAATGACCCTAGGTGTCTAGGGTCAGAGTCTTATGGGCTAACTTCCTGGCTCCAATTTCACCCTACACCACATCCAATGCATCATGGGTGTTAACACTCATTATTTACCTGATCTCCCTCAGCTCCCCAAGGCTCTCCACACACTCCAGCCTTTCTATTGGCTCCTGGACCTTCTCTGGTCCCACACAGTTGTTTCCTCCCCCTCCTCCCACTCGGCACTGGACCTTTGTGTGCCTAGTTCCCCCGGGCACCAGACCTTCATGGTCCCCCTCCAGGCACCCGACTCTCTCAGAATTGCTCAGACCCTCTGGGCTCTCAGGCCCCTGAGTCAGTCATTCAGCCCTTCACTGGGCCTCTGGATCCTTCTGGGCCTACTAGAACCTCCTTCCCATGCTTTTATCTCAGAGTGTGACCTCCTAGCTGTTCCCTACCAAGGGGAGGGACTTCTGGTGACAAAGGTCAAGGGTTAGGGGGTGGGACTTCTGGTCCCAAGATGGTGACTAGGGGGTGGGGCACCTGTCAAGGGGCAGGGCTACCTATGCAGCCCTCGATGACTTGCCAAAACTCAGTAAGCAGCCCTCCACCCACAATAATTGTCCACCCCTGTTCTAGGCCCTGGCCTCAGTCTCTAGGCCCTAGCTGTCCTACCCAGGCACTTCACCCTGCTTGGCTACCCCCAGTTGTCATGGTCTTTATTCCCAGGGCTATGCTGTCCTGCCCAGGCACTTCACATCTCTTGGCTACTCCTGGATGTCATAGCTTTAGCCTGGGCCATGGGCTTCCAGTCTCATTCCTTGCCCCTCTTGGACTGCAGACCTGCAGGCCTCTTGGGCCCAGCTCTGTCTGGCCTCCTTTGGGCCCCCTGGGACTGGCCCACTTTGGGCTAGTGAGAACCTCTGGTCTCCAGCAATGGTTCTCTCAGACTTTTGGCCTTGGCCCTGCTTTGGGCCAGCAAGACTTCTGGTCTCACCAGTGGTCCTCTGACCTTTGGGCCCCTTTGGCCCTGGCCCTTCTATGAGCTAGCAAGACCCCTGGTCTCAACAGTGGTGTTCTCAGACTTTTGGCCCTGGCACAAATTCTCTCTGGGCTTACTCAGACCCCACAATAGGTCCCCAAACTTAGCTCTGGGCTCTGGACCCCTCCCTGGGTCCCCCACAGTTCACCTTTCTCCAGGCTAAGTCTTGCACTCAGCCCTTACCCAGGCTTGGGTCTTACACTCAACCCTGCCCTGGGCTCTGAACTCTCCATTCACTGGGTCCCCAGGAACCTCCTCCATCCCTTTAGTTTCTTCCCAAGCCTCCAAACTCTTCTTGCTGGCATTCCAGAGTTGCAGCCATCCTGCTCAGTAGACATTTCCTAATCAGCCTCCAAAGCCACATCCAGAGGCATGGGGATGTTTGGCTCCCTGTGGACAACTAGCAGCAGCACACCTTGTGTCACCACTAGTTGTCCCCAGGGAATACCTGTGCCACGCTCTGGTGAGTGACAAGTTACCCCAGGTGGGGTGGGGGAGGCTGGGGCCAGCACTGGAAGCATGGGAAATTTCATACTTTGCAAGGGTTCAGATCAAAGGGCACTTTTACATATGCTCTGAGAGTGGGGTGGCACCACTTTAATTAGAGTGGTCCAAGAGCTGCTGTAATTAAAGCACCGCAGCTTCTCATGTATCAGCATCCCCACGCTTCAAAATGACTGCAAGTGAGCTTGAACTTGTAATTACAACATGTCGGAGCAGTCTCCACACTTGTGTACAGGCATCCAAAGAGTCCATGTAAAAAAGCCAGGTTGGTGTGTGAATTTACATTAGACAGAGGCCTCTGCCAGTGCTGAGACAGCCAACTTGAAATTAAAGTTTGCCTGGGAATTTGGCTAATTCTGACCCAGCCCTGAGACCAAGCTTAACCTTGATGGTATCTATTCCAGCTTGGAAAGATTTTTGCTTGGTGTAGACCAAAACACTTTTCTAACTCTCTGTTGTTTTGCTTTAGTTATGAACTTTAATTGCAAGAAATCACGAGGGGAATTTTATAAGATTGTCCCCCCTCTGTACTGGTAATGCTCCCCAGTCTTTTCCTGTCCTTTTTTTCTTCATGGTATTTTGGGTTTTTGATCCTCATTCCATCTGCATTAATTCACTTTGTGACCATGGCTATGTCCACAGCTCATTCCCTGCATGTCAAGGGACCATTTCTCTCAAGCATGCTCCATCCATCTGCTTCAACTTGCATACACCAAACCCAGACTGGAGGTGGATATCCATGTTGCTGCTCTCAAAATCACTTTACTTAAGGGCCTTTCTACACATGCACATAAAGGCATACTGAGAGCTAATGCACGATCCACACAATTGCGCCTCTTGCCATGTCACACATGCATGTCAGGAAGGGCAATTGTGGGATCACATGTTAGATTCCATCATGCTTTATTGCCAGTGCAGAGGGAGACTGGGATTGGAGATGCAGGATATGTGTTGTGGGGCTTGCAGCAGGGACAGTGCTGGGAATGCTGCCCCTGCTACAGGCCTTGTGGGCTGTGAGGCTCACAGCACCTCACAAGGATCACAGTGGCAGCAGCATTCTCCCCACCGCCCCTGCTGCAGTCCCTACAGCCAACAAGGCTCACAGGTGGGACAGCATTCTCCCTGCTGGAAGCCCCACGGCTGATGATGCTGCCACTCCTTGCAGAGCTGGCAGTGGGTGGTGCACCCCTGTGGCTGGGGTGTCCCTCAGTTAATGGGGCTCCCAGCCACAGGGGAGCACTTGGCCACGTGTTCAATTAATGGAGAGATTAGAACAAGCTACATAGTCATTCCACTTTTTTGTAGAATAACTTTGTAGCATATTGCTCGTTTATCACTCAATTAATTGGTTGACTGTTTAGCTGGCCCACAACTTAAGACATGATTATGTGGTTAATCACACCTCAAGTGCAGTGTGTAGAGGGGGCCTAATGTGCTTGAAACTGGAAGCTGCAGGCTCCCCCAGAGTGGCTTTCACTGTCTTATTTCCAGGTTTGGCACACATGAATTTGGAGCAGGTAGAGCGGGCATGAGAAGAATGCAGTCTGGAGCACCACAGAAACCATGTAGACAACAAACCAAATGTGTCTTAAACAGAGAGACTATAGCACAGAAGATTAACCAGAAATTTCAGAGACTAATTGTTTACTTAAGCTGTGATTTTTCAGTGGATCTCTGTGATGCCATTAATTACTGTAGTGCAGGAAGAGGACTAGTCAGGCCTCCAGGATACTCACTTACTGACCCTGAGGAAGTCAGTCACTCTCTCTCCAAACTCATCTTTAAAGGAATATAATCACTTACCAAGCTCATTATGCAGGTGGGCAGGTTCTTTATTGTTTGCAAAACATTTTGAGATTCATGAATGAAAAGTTCTGTATTTTGTCAAGGTGTCCATTAGGACGCAGATAGAAGTGACAATTTGCATCCAATCTGGCCACAGAAAACAGTCTATAGCCATGACCAAACACAAGTTCACGGCTACAGACTGCTTCAAATCTGAACCCTCATTGAAAACTTTTCAAAACAGAGCATCTTCTGTAACTTCTGTCTGTGCTGCTTGCCAGCCTTGAGCTGTTTTCAAAATGGTGGAGGGGGGGAAGGAAGTGGAGGGAGTTTGGTTTGGGGGTTTTTCACCCCCCACTGGAGGGTGGGGTGGGTGTATTGGAGCCCTCCCACCAAGGTAGGGGAGCTCCAATTCAACCACCCCACCCTCCAGTGCTGGCTCGGGAGCCCCTAGAATGGGATCCCTCTGCTCCTTTTCTCCCCTCCTATTCTGAAAACAGGGACAGGCTGGGAGGGAGGAGTGGCTATTGCTAGGGGAAATCAGCTGCAGGCTGTTAGATTTCCCTCCTGCTGGAACCAGCAGTGAACTTCTTTTTGGTCTGGGGGATCATTGTAATTCAGAGACCTTCCCGCAAAGTGTTCTCAGTTACAGTGGGGAGCTACACTTCTGTCTGCACCCTTAGTTATGTGGAAGTATATCACGTTGGGTTTGGGGTTTTGTGGTTGTTTGGGGTTTTTTTTACATTTTCGTCATAGTATGAAAAAAATATGATTGTTCAAAAGCTGGATTTATTTCAGCTTAGAACCCCAGGGGGAATTAAGACCTGACATACACATCTGTACTGCCATATCAATCATATTTTCAGCTGCCTACACCAGGATTGAGTCTTGATTTGTTTAATTTTAGTAGTTCAAAGATCAGATAAGATATGTGACTACTTGCAAAAGTACTTATAACAATCCACTTGAAAAATGCAACATTACTCACATTGTAAAACAAGACTTTCATCTTAAAACATATGCCAAAGGAAATGGCATAGTTGTGTTTCAGTGCCTGAATGAATCATCAACAATTGCGTACCAATGAAGTGTGTTTTGTGGAAATATCCACAAAGGAAAAAGCAGTAAGTGCTTGAAAAATCTGCACAAAAGGAAACAAAGATACAAGATTTTCTATACTCCCAAACACTCCAACAATAAGCATGCCCCAAAACCCACATGGAAACATGTAGGAAGGGGAAAATGTAACTGTGAGTTGTGATTTAAATTCTGAATCCAAAACATTTTTTTCTAAACAGCAGCTGGATACCTGTTAGATGTGTTTTTTCTAGTAGCTTCAGCAGTGCAATACATTTACAGGTAGTCATCTACATCTAAATTTAAAAGATCAATCAGGGAGAAATGTTAACAAGGAGATAGTAATCAATGACACAAGGAGGTGGGGTAAGTTCAGCAAATGGGAGAAATGGTGAACTATTTAAGAGGTATACAAGTGGACTGTGAATGTTTAAAAAGCTCTTTCACACCAGCTGGGTGGAAATAGTTAAAATGTCAGCACTGTGCAGCTCATCATCTGTGTATACTCATTCTTTTTTTTTTTTTAAACTTGTTCCTTCTTTTAAGGATTCCTTATGTTAGAGAAAGAAAAATGACTCAGTGGGCACATCTACACATTACTGCACATTAATTTGTACTTGGTTAACCAAGTACTAAACTTAATGTGCAATAATTACATATACATGTTCATTAATGTGCCATAATTACTGCGCATTGGTTAACCAAGTACAAATCAATGCGCAGTAACACGTGTTACTGCACAGTAGTGCCAGTGCATGACTTATTTAGTGATGCTTACTGCACAGTAGCCAGATACTACTGTGCAGTAGCATATTTGCATAGGTTTTGCCTGGCACACTATTAGGCTATTGTGCAGTTAGCATCTCATGTAGATTTGCCCAGTATTTCAAGTGTTGGTGTGATGTTGTAGCCACGATGGTCCAGGAAATATGCAAGGGGCAAGGATTTTGTGGGTGCTGTGTTCTATTGAATCAACAGCATGATTGGCATGGATGAGATTTCTGGTACCTTCCAACTGAGGAAAGGTATGTGGTACCTAAGCTCATCTTAATCTATACTCACCATGCTGCTGGTCCAATAAAAATTATCACCCACATAAATCCTTGCCTTTTCACATTTCAAGTGGGCTAGTGAATTATTTTAAACTTGCTTCATTCCAGAGAATCTTATGTAAAACAAAAAATTAACAGTGAGTAAACTTTCTTTTAATTAGTAATGATGCTTAGCATTTTTATGGATTAAATTTATCATCAATCTTATTTACACATAGTATTTAATCATCATGAACGTTGCATGCCTCCTGAGGCTGGGAGGGCATGGTGACTGCCCGCAGGCAGTGGCGGCAGCAGGGGCATGGCAATGGTGAGCAGGGAGCTTTTGCAAGTGGCTGCAGGAGTGTCAGCGGCAAGGGGGGGTGGTGAGTGCCAACAGGTGGTCAGCGACCACCCACAGATGCCACTGGCAACGTTGGTGGCGGCCAGCCGCAATTGGCAACTGCCCACCAACACTGTCAGTGGTGTCAGCGGAGAGGGGGAGGGTGGCAAGTGGCAACTGCCTGCGGGTGCTGCCAGCAGCATCAGCAGCAGCCAATCTAAGGGAGTGCACGTGCATCCACATGCACCCCCTATGCGTCACCAATGTCCATAATTAAATAAAGTTACATAATGGCTTATTGAAATGATATTACTCAGGCTTTAGCACAGATGGAAAAATGTAAACAGTATTTTTTCTACTTCCAGTTCATTGCAGCAAGGTTTTTATTGTATAGCTGTTTTTGTTTGAGAAAAATTGCCTGCATGCATCCTGGGTTGTATGGTACTCAAGTTTTCATTTTTAATATTTAAATTCTTCCATTGGGTTCATGGATCTGATCTGACATAAGCGACAAAAATGAAGATATTTTGGTTGCAATATGGAAATTTTGGGCCTGATATCCCATTACCTTGGGCATGTCTACACAAGATGCTTTAGTGTGCAATAGAACCAATTACCGTGCAGTAAGCACCTACATCTACATGTGCAGACACTTACTGTGCAGCAAATTGCTCTAATCACAAGTAAATTTTCTACTTGCAAATGCAAGTAGCAAATTTACTTGTGATTAGTTACAGTGCTGTAGTGCATGTGTATATGCTAACCAGGAGCAAATTTGCTCCTGGTGAGACCTGCCACTGTGGGGGCAGCTTCAGGCTAGACCTAGGGCCCAAGGGCTGTGAGTGTCTCTTGCTCTGGGGCTGGGCTAGCTCTATGCTGGCCCCAGCCCCAGCCCCAGGCCTGGAGGGGGTCTATCCTGGCTCTATGCCTGGCCCCAGGGCCATCCAGGAGTGGGGGGGGGAGGGAAGGGGGCAAATCAGGGTGACCGCCCTGGGCCCCATGCTTTGGGGGTCTGTGGAGCCAGCTGGAGCAGGGGAGCTGGCAGGGCCCAGGCTGCCCTGAGCCAGACAGTGATCACTGCAGCAGCCAGCAGATCCAGCACTGTGGTAAGCAGCAACCCCGGGGAAATGGATGTCACAGTGAGGGCCAGGGGGTGAAGCAGCCATGCCACTGGGGGGCAGAGGTTGCAATGATAGAGCTGCCATGTGCTGCCACCATGCTCTGCATGCTCCTCCCACCCAGAAAAGCGGCTGGCCAGGGAGCAGCATGTGGGGCTGCCTTTTGCAGATGGCTTCTGGTCTCAGGCTGCTGCAGCCTGAGAGCCTCCAGCTCCCCCTACTGGCAGCAGGGGCCCAGTGCAGGGCTGCAGGGAACAGGAGCAGCAGCTAATCTGCATCCCTGCACATGTAGATGAATGCCTGAGAGAGTTTACTCTGGAGTAGTTTATTCTAGAGTAAACTGCTCACAGATTATTTGCATGTGTATGCGCTCCTTGATTCTTATGTCATCCTTTACCGGGTGGAGAATGAGTGCGAAATGCTACTGTCACTGTAAACAAGTGGAGAATTCTGATATTGTGGTATTTACACCCATATGTGTGAGTGACAACACTAGGGACAAAGCAGTGGAAAATGAAATGTGGGTATTCATGCACTTTCTGTATGCCAAGTATGTAATCTGCATGGCTGCCTAAAGTAAGTGTGTTGTAGAACGAAGCTCACTATAAGCGAACACAGATCATAAAGTAGAAGTTCAGCCCTGCTTTCTGTTTTGTCACAAGCTGAAATTAAGACCAGAAAAATGATCCATCCCTTGCTGTAATCTTTTCAGTCTCTTTTTAGGGAGGGTCAGTAATTGCCAAATGTCCCTCTGAGCCTAACAGTGCCTGCTCCAGGCTAGTATGGTTAAGACACACTCGTTTCTTTGGCCAGCAGCACACAAGGGAGCAATGTGGCTAGCATCATATCCAACTGCCTTTGTCTCCTCAGCTTGAATGATCAGATGCCATTTGGAACTGAACTGACTGGCAGCAAGCTTCAGCACAAGTACAGAGCAGAGCAAGAACTTACTGGTATGCCTCCGAGCAAGACACTTCAACTATTCACCCACCATGCCCCTATGCATTAGTATAAATAGTTCTCAGTGCAAACAGTAGCATACTTAAGAAGTTTGTGGACTTGAATACTGAACTAAATCCTGCTTGTGCTGTATCAAAGCATAAAGGATTTGTAGGGGAAATGGCAAGACTTGTTCAGACAGCCTAGTGTCAGGTGTGATGGATGGAGATGGGTGTTAGGGAACATTGTTCTCTGGCAAAAACATTAGAACAGGGACTCTGCATAACACTCAAGAAAGATGCCAAGAATAAATTGTCTTAGGTTCATTGGGAGCATCCTGCCCTCATAACGGGTTAGCATGTGTGTAATAATAAGCTGTAAACTCTAGGTGGGAACATGTTTCTCTTGTTCTGAAGAGCACAGTGTATGCTACAAAGTGCATTCTTTCCCTCCCAATCAATATTTATGTCTTGAACTGGCTGTCATGGATTCAACATTTGGCCACCAGTTAGGGTCTGATTTAACTCTCCTTGGAGGGTTTTTGCTTCATTTAACTGATTCTACAGCTTGGCACATTGTTTTCATGCCTCTGATTCAAAGCATGGTTCTCAGCTGCAGATCAGAGATCTCTAGTACACTAAACTACCTTTTGCATTCTCTTGATCCTGGGAGACTACCCAACCCTTGGTATAACTTGAGGCTGTTTTAACTTATACCCAGTGACCTGTGGCTACAAGAGGCTATTCCTGAAGCCAGGGATATCAGAAATGTAGAGAGAACCTGGTTATAATCCTTTTCTCCTGGGAATGACTCAGTGACTCCTGCACCAGCCAATTTTTTTTTTTACAGAAAAGGAGTCCCTGGGGAGCCAGCTGAGAAGAGTTTCCAATAAGCATGTATCAGCTGGCTGGACTAGAGACTTAAGCTCCTCGTTTCAGCATATGCAAATGCTGTATTATTATATTATGGCTTAAAGGTAATTGTGTTGAACTATTGAGATTGGCAACCTGGAACTTCAAAAAACACCAAAAGCTTTGCAGCATGATTAAAAATAGAAATACAAATGAAAATTGATTTCATATCATCATTTCAAATTCCAGACTCCTAGAATGGGCAAGGTTTATTTTTAATTGAAACCAACCCATTAGTGAATCAAGCAAGATCTAAAAAATATATTCAAAATGTAAGAAAAGTGTGTATCAATTTGTGTCATATATGTCAATATAGCAAAATACATCACACTTACTTTTTGGTGGAAACATATCATTCAAGGTTGTGACATGTCAGGCACTACTGAGAGCTTTCACAGCTTGTCAATGCATCTGCTTTTCAGCAGTGAAATAACATGTGTTTCACTTCCCTGACACTGATGCCACAAACATCTATAATTCTTAGTGCTTTCTTTTGAACCCAATCACTTGATGTCTGTAAATATGATGTGATAAACAGAAGTGACACAATCTTTTACCTATTTTGAAAATTGTTTGGAATAATTTCTTCTATATTAAGCCACCTATAACCATGAGGTTTAAGATACTAATTGTCCAATGGACAATTCCAAGATCATATATCATGGGTTTTCTTACACTTTTCTCTAAAACCCCTTGTACTGGCTATGGTGCCAGCACCATTTGTCTTATTTTTTATAAGTTCACATGGGATAAAAAGAGTATATTTTGTATTTGGTAACTGGAATGTGGCATCTTCAACCCACTTCGATATAGCAGAAGTATTTGACTATCATGAAATGTTTTGTGTGGCTATGCAAAAACCTTCTTAGAGCCCTCTTACAGCAAAACTTGTAACTTGCAGAATTGGATGATATCTGCAATGCCTGGATTTGGTGACAATTAGGCATTTCATCTTTGAAAAGCTACTGTATAGATTTGGAAAGTCCTGAAAGCCACTGCTCGTTGTGCTGAGAGATGAATGAGATGGCTCATAACTTGACCCTGACAAGAGGGTCTAGTATTTAATGTATTAGTCCAGATTGGAAATAATGAATTTGGAAAGTCCAACTCTTTTTAAATAAGTGTAGCTTTTCATGTGAGCTAAGCAAAAACTGAGCCTGCGAAATAATTCCTCTGTTAGGCAGCAAGACCAACTCCCCTCCATTTCGATTACATTATTTTGGAGTCAGCCTTAAGAAAAAATGTGGCATATCCACATTGCTAAGCAGGCTCTGGAATATTCATTCTCAGTACAAAAGGAAAGCAAAAAGACCCTGTATGGTTGATAACCACACAACCATAGCCACTATTATTGTTTAACAATCTAACATGTATTTTGCAGTAGTGCTTAAACTTCAAAGCCAGTCAGGTCCCATTCTGGTGGATGATAACACTTCTGGTGTCTTGCCTGTAAAAAAGTAAGGGACAGAAAGGAAAAGCATCCAGGCAGAGAGGGAAGGAGAGTGCCAGGTGAAAAGAAAGAAAGGAGATTGCTCTTATTAAGCAAGTGGTGCTCCAGAGGGTGCCGTCTGCCTACACTGCCTTGCTTTTATGTCATGGTGACAAACTTCAGAGTCTCACTGATCAGGGTCTAAGCCTGAGGGAAGAAGCTGAGGGCTGACAAACGACCCTCCTTCGTCCAAGAGCAGTGGCAAGAGGAGCAAACACAACTCGGGTGGGGAGCGGAGGTGGGGGGCTGCTTGTGCCGAGTGAACATGAAGCGGATTTAGGCTTCGTGCCCCCTGAGGGGGCAGAGCCCTCCCAGAGCTGTGCTGCTCATGCCGGGCGCTCCCACTTCCCAGCAAGCTGCCAAGGTACTTGTCATGAAAGGTGACACCCTCAACCCCCACGGCTGTGGCTGCCCACATGGGCAGCATGTGCAGCGGTGTGCTTTGAATGCCAGGGCCCCTGTGTGGGGTGGCACGGGGCTGGCAGCCGCTTGCACAGGCGGGGAGGGACAAGGGGCGGCTGTGCTGCGGGATAGGGGTCTGGGCTCCTTCCCCATGCCTGTCCCCCATGGATTTCGGTAGGGGGGGATGTACCTTCCCCTCAGTGTATGTCTGTGTGTCTTCCCCTCAGTGTGTGTGTGTGTGTGTGTGACTGTGTGCGTCCTTCCCTCAGAGTTTGTGTGTCTGGGTGTGTGTCCTCCCCTCAGTGTGTGCGTCTCCGTGTATGTGTGTACGCTTCCCCCTCAGAGTGTGTCTGTATCCTCCCTTCAAAGTGTGTGTGGGTGTGCCTTCCCCTCCGAGTGTGTGTGTGTGTGTACCTGATTGTGTGTCCTCCCCTTAGAGTGTGTGCGTGTCTGGGTGTGTGTGTATGTGCACAAGTGCGCGCCTTGCCCTGAGCCGCGGCCGGG
>NW_017728918.1:88220210-88226802 GCF_001723895.1 Crocodylus porosus
CGCGGACAGGGGCTCCGCGTCGCTCCCCGCGCTTTTCCCGCCACTTCGGCCGGGCCATGGAGGGCAACGCGTCGGCGGGCGGCAGCGCGGCGCCCCTGCCCTGGAGGGCGGGCGGCGGCCCCAACGCGTCGCTGGAGCTGGCGTCCCGCCTGGCGCCGGGGCCGGGCGGCACTATCAGCCCGTGGGACATCATGCTGTGTGTGTCGGGCACCGCCATCGCGGCCGAGAACGCGCTGGTCGTGGCCATCCTCGCCTACAGCCCGGCGCTGCGCACCCCCATGTTCGTGCTGGTGGGCAGCCTGGCCACTGCTGACCTGCTGGCGGGATGCGGCCTCATCCTGCACTTCGTCTTCCGCTACGCCGTGCGCTCCGACACCGGCAGCCTGCTCACCGTGGGCTTTCTGGTGGCTGCCTTCGCTGCCTCGGTCAGCAGCCTGCTGGCCATCACAGTGGACCGGTACCTGTCGCTGCACCGCGCGCTCACCTATGGCTCAGAGCGCACGGCGCTGCGCCTGCACGCCCTGCTGGGCGCCACCTGGGGTGCGTCCGCCTGCCTGGGGCTGCTGCCAGTGCTGGGCTGGAACTGCCTGGGCGAGCGTGCAGCAGCCTGCAGCGTGGTGCACCCACTGACCCGCAGCCACGTGCGCCTGTTGGCCGCCGCCTTCTTCGCTGTCTTCGCACTCATGCTGCACCTCTACGTGCGGATCTGCAAGGTGGTGTGCCGCCACGCACACCAGATAGCCCTGCAGCAGCACTTCCTGGCCGCCTCCCACCTGGTGGCCACCAAGAAGGGCGTGTCCACACTGGCCATCATCCTGGGGACCTTCGGGGCCAGCTGGCTGCCCTTCGCCATCTACTGCGTAGTGGGCGAGCCAGGCTACCCCTCCATCTACACCTACGCGACCCTGCTCCCCGCCACCTACAACTCCATGATCAACCCCATCATCTACGCTTTCAGGAACCAGGAGATCCAGCGGTCCCTCTGGGTCCTCTTCTGTGGCTGCTTTCACTCCAAAGTGGCCTTCCGCTCCAGGTCCCCCAGTGACGTGTGAGGGGCTCTTCTCTGGCCAGCCCCTTGTGGCCTCTGGGGCCCAAGACTGGACTCATCCCACAGTGGCAAGGTGCTGGCCACATGCTCCAACACTGGCACTTTATACATAGGGACGGAAAGGAAGCAAGCTTCGTTTGTCAACCAAGGGGCGGTCAGTTCTGTGGGATGTGTGGGGACGCATCTGGGAAGCTGCATCACATGTGTCAAGCGAAGACAAGGAAGTGAACATGCTACATAGGAACTGCCATTGACTGGGGCAGCCCCTAGGGCCATGCAGCCCAGCCTCCTGTCACAGTGGCAGAGACCTGAGGCTGACACAGAGGGAACTGGGCCTGACCAGGGTGGGGTTTCCCCACTATTTCTCATCTGCAGCCTCCAGCATTTCATATAGTCATAGAGAAGCAGGGCTGGAAGGGACCAGCCCAAGGCAGGATCAGCTCTATCCAAACCATCTCATACAAACCATAATCAAAACTCTACCTTTAAGGTCTACAAAGTTCTCCTTCAGAGGCTGTGCTCCCTAACACCCGCTTCATGATAGCACTTTATTTCTAGCTGCTGAACTGCCAAAAACAGTGTTGCCCTGTTCCAGGGCAGGGAGAAAAGTGACCATGTTTTGTTGGTGTGTATGCGTGTGTGTGTGTGTGTGTGTGTGTGTGTGCACGTGCGTGCACGTGCATTTAAGTATCTTTTGCTGCACCCCATTGATAAGTTATAACATTTTGTATGCAAAAAAATTAATAATAAACCTACTGAACATGTTTTGTTATTCTGTGTGTTCAAGTGATTCCAGGGATATAAGCCTTGAGAATTGACCAGATGAATAAGCACTCCCTGCTTTCCTTTTAAAAACTTGACTGTTCTTTATACCCAAAGACACTGTGGTTTGCCTCCACAGAGGAACTCTCTCATAAAAGAAATGGTTGTGTTAGTTTTGTTTTGTTGCTTTCCCTATATTTATTTTTTAGCAAGAAAGTACTTCAATAAACATGGATTATTTGGTTCTAGTTCTCAGAAGCTCCCACCTTTTATTTAGAGGTTAGTTGGAAATTAAAATGATACATCAAAAGAAGTCTTATGAGAAAGGGAAAAAAAAAGCACAATGCCAGCTTAAGTCTAAGCTAGCAAAAAATAAATTAATTAATCAATCACAATGTGTTCCCTGAAAGCCTGTACATAATACATTGGCTTCCTTTGCCATTCACAATTCTGAATTTAACTGTATCCCATTTTCTACCCTGCTTGATTGAACCCTAATGTAACACTCAAATGGGAGCAATCATTTAAATGCAGTTTTGATGTCTGCTTGGAGGAATTTAACAGTTTGGTGGCAACACACTGATTTTTTCCAGGAGCCTACAAAGGTGAACACTCCTCATCAGCTTGTAAGGATTTGTTCACCAGAGTTCAAATTTCAGACAACTAATTTACTGTTCATGGAAAAATACCCCTGGGTGCTTAACTGATCTCATATACATTTCATTATTATTTAAACACTGCAAGTTAATAAATGAGCATGATGATAAATATTAATACCAAAGATACTAGTATAAAAATATTGATACAAATACAGAAAAACAAAAAAGCTTTAAATCCCAAACTTATACCAAGGCCATCAAATGCTTATATCCTCAAATGAGTAGGGTTGTAAGAACAGAGAAAGCCATAAAAAGATTCTGGATCAGTTTTATTTCATATATGTATGAAAATAAACATACCCTTAGTATCAACATAAATGACAATAATGCAGTGCAGTTACTAGGAGAGCTAGTAATGCTTTTTGCAAGTACTATGTTAAAAATTAGATTCCAGACTCTGTTTGCCTCATGTTTGTATTGTTATTTATTGTATATCAGTTGCAGTCTTTTGAAACCAAAGTCTGGAAGTCCCCCCAAGTAAGGTGGGCATATGACTGCAATAATCAGTCATTAAAAAGACAGCACCATTAATTAATATCTTCCTGAGTTCAGTTGATCAGGGTCTTAATCTGCTGACGTTTCAAAGATGTCAAAGAGGATATAAAGGCAGACTTGTGATATGCTCAAATACTTACCAAATGTGAAGTTGGAAGGTGTTAGTAAACCCATAGCCAAATCCATCCTTTGAAATACAGTGTTCCCCAGATGTCTCATATTCTACCACACTGTTAGCAAAATAAAATGCCAAGAGTGGTAACCAACAGGTGTCCAGGACCCTTCAGTTACTATCTTTCCTGGTTTTGGCTCCATAATTCTTTATTATCCCAGCCTGAACTTCAGCAAAAGTTCAAGGACAAGACTGCAATACATTTTCTGATTTAGATAGGGACTTTTACACTAGCCATTGGAGTTGCTTAACAAAGAAGTGGAAAGGATTCATAGTTTTTTATGTTCATACAATCTCCAGCTGTGTTTTATTTACATCTTTAGACCAGCATATGAAATACTTAGTGATTCACTTCATCCGAATTTATTCTATGTAATAAAAACATACTTTTAGTTTAGCACTGCTACCAAATATTTACAATAATCGATCAGACTGAAAATAATCCCTCCTTTAAAAAAAAACCAAAAAACAAAAAAAAACCCCACAGCCCTTCTAAATGCAAGGTATTTTAATAAACATTCTTCCACTGTAATGAGAGGGGTGAAGCAAATTTATTTTGTAATGATGAGAGCCACGTATGTGACTGTGCTAAAACAAATTATTTTTGCATATACCATGTTCAGAATCTTCTTGATGGCATAATAATTCCCAGGAAGAAATAACCCAAACTAGGGGAAAGTATTTTGATTTGGGGTTATCCTTTGGACTGGAACTAACATCAATCTAGTTACAGTAAAATATGGCTTTTCATTTCCTAACCTAGTCTTGATCTGCAGGGATACCTGAGCAGAATAACATTAACACAGGCTACATGATCTCTACCTCCCCATATCAGATCTCATGCCAGAGAAAGAAAAGCTATGATCCCCAGTTATATTTACAAATGCTGAATGCACCTGGAAAAATAAATCAAATACTTTTATATGAAATACATTTTTCTTGCTGAGATTGTTATTTTAAATACAGAATCCTAATCCGAAATAGTTAGGCTGATATTTCATTTGTAGCTCCTGTATACATGGACACACACAAACCTCTTAAGCTGTCAGCCTCCTCGCACTTGTACCAGAATTTTTTATGGGAAAAAAACGTATTCTGGAATCCTCATTACCACGTGGCTATGCAGGGTATCCTAATTATCCATGTAAAACTTCTGCTTTGAGGGCCAGGTGCAACAAACATCTCTGCCAACTGTGCTATTATATGGAGTTCCACTGAAGTCAGTCACATATCAGTTCTAACCCTGAAACTCACACTAACATCAATGGAGCAATTTTAACTGTTTAGGGATTGGAATAATTAGGATGGCAATTGCTTATAATAAAATTAGCCACTTTACAGTCCATTATGATTCTCAAGCCTACTTCCAGAAATAAACAGCAGTCCTTGTTTGCAAGTATAGACCCCATAGTTGTTATTTCTATTAAAAAAAAAACAATTGCTCATCTCATTCCTGCAGGCCCTAATTGGACAAAATTCCAATTAAATTGAATTCACCTGATACAATAGGCCTGATGTGTGATGATGGGATATTATATGTATCCATAAAGTTTATCCTTGTACGTCTCTTTTACAGTTACTTACTCTTTTCATAGCAAATAAATTAATGTAACATCAAAGGAAACACAGGTGAAGAGGTCCTACTCTATTCCTCTGAAGTCAGTATGTGTTTTTGCTACTGATTTCAAAAAAGCAAGAAAGCCACATGCACAAAGGTAGTGATTATGCCACATTAAACACTTTTAAACTTGATTCAGGAACCCTTCAGTGTCAGATCTAATTTTCTTTAGCAACTGACTGCTTGTTAATAGCCTTGAAAGTCATGAGAGAAATGCAATATTTGCAAGGGCCAGATATGGCTAGCTTTCCACCCACAGAGAAGCATTTCTCTCTAATTAGCTCCAGCAAATCAGAGTAATAACAGAGCAGGGTGCTACTCCAGTGGTAGAGTGGCAGAATCTGATCCTAAAGCACCATACCAAGCTTAATTAATTTCTAACGTATGGGAGTAGCTTCAATGAGATCAATAGAGGTACACAAGTGTAAATGAAAGGAGCATCAGGTTGGGGGCCTCATTCTGTGAATTACTGTGTATTGAAAAGTCAGCTGGATTCAAAAATCACAGGTCAAACAAAAATCCATATTGAGTTAAACAACACAAAGCAAAAAGAGTTCCCATGCTTTAAATGCAGTGAAAAATAATCTATATTTTAATTATCCCCTTGTACCAAATCACAGCCAAACAAAAAGAGGCTGAAATCTCCTTTCTGTAGCCAGTTTTAAAGGGATACAGTCCATTTACAACAATCAGGTAAAAGTAACTTCTGGTAGTACAACTGCTCCTAAATTACCTTGTCATCCTCTCTGGTTTTCCCATTTTGAAGAGATTTCTCTTTCTTGCTACTATATAAAAGACCCATGCAATCAGAGGGGAAAACTGATTGACCAAGGAGGATGCAGTTCACTTCTCTATGAAAAACCAACATATTCAAGACTTACTTATATCTCTTAGGTCTTGCTCATAGGTGGCTAGACTGGTGGCAGTGGTTGTGGGAGGCAGGCCTGCACTTGTAGTATCTTTTATGCTTCTGCTCTCTCAAAATTGGCTGGTGTCTTTCACCTGGTTAATGCTACTGATGAGTTCTCCCAAGACGGTCACTTTCAATAGGTACTGTTACAGTTCTGGCCACTAGGGGGCTGGGGAGGTGGTTTGCACAGAGCAAGAGGCTTTGGGATTAAATTAAACTAGAGGAACAGATACATGACAGGGTATAAGCAACAACATTCCCAGGTGGTAAAATTACTACACATTTTTCAATAGATAACCACCCTTGATTTTAATGATTTACCATTTAGCAGAGGCATGTGTCATGTGCCTTCCACACTTTCACTGCAGCAAAACTAACACAAATCTTGTTTTCCCATGTAATCTCATCAGATTACAGTAATCCTTGGGGATTACTTGCTTCTGATCAGGAAGTCCTAATGAGTGTATCCCACTTACGAGGAATGACTATTTTTCTATATCCTGCTCCTGGTCCTACAGGGAGCAATTTATGCAGCTCAGGTCTCATCTCTAACTGGAATACAGTTACATAAAAATGCATCTATTATAAATCAGTGCTCCCAAAGAAACAGTACTTTAACTGGAAAAACCCTCAGATACACACCTCACCCCTAGAAGATCAAAAATGACTATCAGGCTTGAAATGTAAAGACCAGATAAATGCATGCACTTGCCCTGCATTAGGCTGTGTCAGAAACCACTCATAAATTAATAAATAAATCAATAGCCTCTAAGGGCAAAATTATATAATCTATAATATGCAACTAAAATCCCAAAGTCCTTATTCACGGTTTATTCATTCTTTATTCAAAGGGAAGTTTGCCTTAATAAGGGACTGAAGGTTAAATTCGCCCTGGTACAGAGTATCAGCACAAGGTTTATAAACTGCT
>NW_017728918.1:88226993-88255056 GCF_001723895.1 Crocodylus porosus
TAATAATGTATGATGTGATTTCTAACAAAGCCAAGGGTTCAAGGGTTATACAGATAAATTTCTGCCAGTTCATAGTTAGCTGTTTGGAAAGAGAAATCATCACAAATGCCTTGAGGAAGTAGTTTTCACAGACAATATTCTCTTGTAGGGCTAGAATATGCCTTGAATTTAAAAAAAAGCCTTTTGATGTTCAATTTATTTATTAATTTAACCTAAACTTTTCAAGGAGTCTAACAAGCAGAAAAAACAGCAAATTCTGTTTTAAGCCATAATGTTTTTAAATAAGAAGTAGATCTGTAACAAATTTGAAAATATAATATAATATAATATAATATTATTCCACATTTTTTCCAGATGAAACTATGAAACCCATTGTTTACTTCAAGAGTATATAAAGATTACATTTGTGGTTCCAGTATAAGTAGTAGTTCTAATGATGATTTTTATTATGTCTATTTAAAAAATGTATATATGAAAAAAGAGCAGCATTTTACATAGAAATTAAAATTAACAGAATTTACATTATCTTCCTCAAGATACCAAAGGGCTCACTGAAGAAATTCATAACTCATTTTACAATTGGTAAAATGGATCATTATTGTATCATTATTTTGCAACCTAACATCCTTAAGCTAGATACCTATTCACATTTTAGTACTTTCATTCTCTGTTTCTGGAGGCAAGAATCTTTTCTCCATGTACAAGAGTTATCCTCTAATGTTTCTACTGAATTCATAAACCAGGACAGTTTTATTTGATGTGGCTAGTAATGTTGCATCAAAATAATCAAACTGTTCCTGGAACTCTTGGCCAGCTGTAAGGATTGATCCAACAATGATGTTAAATATGATAACAGGTTATCTGTTTGATGGCCTGGCTCTTATGCAATGACAGCAAAAGTCATAAACCCTGTGTGCTAAGTCCGTGTGACACTGTAAGACTATCTTGTGAACAATCTTTTCAAAGAAGTCACATCTCAAGTTTTTATCTGCCCTGTGATGGCATGATAATATGCACACAGTCACACATGCACACAAAGAAAAAGAAAAGAAAAACAGATTAGTGCCTGCATTAGACGGGGGGGGGGGCGTGATTAGAAGTATTACATAATAAGAAAAACAGTTCCTAAGTTAAGCTGCCTGGGATGCATCAGCTAAATATAAAGCTAATTAAAGAGCTTCAGAAACATAAATATTATTTACAGCTAACGGATGAGTAAGACATGAAACCCAGCCTGGAAAGAACCCAAATGATCACAGCAGCTAGAGGAGGAATGGAAGTTCCAGTACCAGCTGCCAGATGTTGCTCCCATCAGGAAGATTGTTCTGGGAGGCAGACAATAGGTTGAAGAGGAATATTTTCCTGCACACACAAGTACTGATGACTAGCACCATCATTTTCAGGCTGTCTAGTAAAGCTTTCACCTTGTTGAAATGAACAGGCCTGTGTAAGTTCCCTGTCCTTGCCAGCATCACAACAATCTGTTGAGGGAGGTGTGGTTTTTCCAACAGCAGTTGGAGGAGGACGGGAAGGTTTTCTCATTGCATTTTCAGACTCATCTCCATTAGGATGGCAGGGCAGGGCAGAAACAAGAGGAAAGGCTGTCGGCTTTCCTGACAGTCTTTTTATGTTCTCTGTTGTGAAATGGTGTGCTTGCTGCTATTTGTGTATTTTTAAATTCAAGGCATATTGTAATCCTACAAGAGAATATTGTCTGTGAAAACTACTTCCTCAAGGCATTTGTGATGATTTCTCTTTCCAAACAGCTAACTATGAATTGGCAGAAATTCATCTGTATGACCCTTTGTTAGAAATCACATCATACATTATTAAGTAGTAATAGGTAAAATACAGAATTAACAATCATTTATGGATTTAAGCAGAACAAATCTAAGAGCCCTGACTGATATCAATATTCAGTCAGGGTGAAATTCAATCGTGTGCATTTTTAGGCACCTAAATACTTCTATAAATCTGACCCAAGCAGTTTATAAACCTTGTGCTGATACTCTGTAGCGGGGCGAATTTAACCTTCAGTCCCTTATTAAGGCAAACTTCCCTTTGAAAGCTTCCCTATCCTAAGCATAATGTAATTCTATCCCAGCTCCTAGGAGTGGATCCTTGCAGGTAGACTCCCTGCACCTGCAAAAAAAGCCCAATTCAAGATTATGGCCTTATCCTATAAATGAAAAAAATACATACTGGAAATTCATTGTGGACCTTGGTCATTGAAATAGTAACGTAGTAATCAGCTGTGCCAAGCAGACAGTCAGCATAGTATGGTTCCCCCAGATCCATTGCCCTAACATGTACCCAGATGTAGTAGGAGTGGTGCTGAACCAGCTGTGCTAGCTCTACACAGTCTGAGGATTCCTTAGGAGCTGTGTCTTGGGAGGGAGTGGGGGAGGAGGATGGATTTCCTATCTGCTGTAAGCAGTAGGAGGAGCTGAAGCTAAGTGTTTCACTGTGGTTCACCAAAGAAGTAAAAGGGATGGCTGTGAGAGAGAGCAAGGGCAACAATAACAGCCAGGATAGAAATTTGAGCTAAGTGTTCTTCAAGGTTCTTTTCCACTGAGTTTAATAACGATACTGATGGGTTTTTATTATCTTGTGGGCAAGGGCCTTCATTATTCTATTCATTAGTCTGTGTTGCTCTCTTTAAGTATATACATGATATAAGGATGTAGCACAAAACACAAATTCTGATTTGATGCATTCAAGTGAAATTTGAAATGCTACAGATGTACACTGAGTTTGACAAAAGTGGGCCATGGACACGCAGCAATTGCTCTTTATCAGATCTGAAAAGAAAAAACTACCAAGAAAAATTATATCTATTGATTGATTGATCAATCAATCGATTGATCTCTATAGATATATAGAATATATATAGATAGTTCAATCTATCATACTACTCCAAAAAACAGTAGTATGTTTATGGAATATTTTTTTTACAATAGGACATTTCTCACATATTTTCTCACTCTGAGATAGTGTATAATGTGGGGTTAGTACACATATTCATAGATGACTTCTGATTAGAACACGATAAATATCTTGGACTAAAATATTGAAAATACACTTATCAGAAACCCAGAGTTGCTATAGTTCACACTCCTATAGTTCAGTGCTTTCAGAAACTAATTTAATTAGAGAGACATTTCTGAGAATGGCAAATTTAAGTGAATGTTAAGGAATGTATATGGAATACTGATTTTGAACTCAGGCTTCTGAGCAGTTGGACTAAAAGCTATTCATTTCAAGTGCCATCCAAGCAGGAAAAAGAAACAATACTATATGGTTTAAGACTGTGATCCTACATTCAGTTATACACGTGCTTAACTTTAGTTGCTTAACTTTAGTTGCATGAGTGCTCTCACAGTAGGAAATGACATTCATACTTAACATTGAGAAAATGAGTAATCTCAATCTGGAAAACTAGTGTGTATGAGCTGGATTTTTAAAGGTATTTAAGGGTTTATAGATTCAGGCTAAATTCGATGAGCTTTAGTTAAAGTTCCCCCACTGCCATTTTGCAGCATGAAGACATTGATATATGTGACACTCTGGGTGCTTGTAATTGGAGCAGCTCTCAGAGTTGCTCTAATTAAAGTGCACCCTGCTCCCCCTCTCCACTCCTGGAACATATGTATAAATGCCCCTGAGTTGTGGCCCTGTGCAGGGATTGTTTCTGTATTTTATCTGTGACAGGCTAGCTGGTAGTGATTTGGCTCAGGGGTGTTGAAAGGGTAAAAAATGATTGGAGGGCTTGGGACTCCGTTTCCTCATCAATCAGGCCCGGGAGACTCACCCTTCATATCCCTTGATTGTCCCCTCGGGTCACCTGGAGGGAGATAAAAGGGGCAACACAGCTGATTCGGGGTTGATGAGGTAGGAGTTTCAAAGAGCTGGCAAGTGCTGGGCCAGCCGGGTGGGAGCAGTTGCCCCAGATAAGCCCGAAAGAGCGGGACCTGCAGGCAGCAGTTGAACTCTCACTAGTGCAGTGTGCAACTGGCAGGAGAGGCTCCCTGCTGGGCTCCAGGATCGCCAGGGAGAGGCTGTGGCCAGCAGGAGAGGTTCCCTGCCCGGCACCAGCAAGAAGTCGTGCAGCGACCTGAGAGGCTCAAAGCTCTGCTTCTGGTTTCTCCAGCGAGAGGTAGGGCAGCTTGACATGAGGCAGGGGCTCCCAGAAGGTCAAAAGTCCTAGCAGCCTATAGCAATTCTAGCACTGGTAGCTCTGTGGTACAGCTTCTGTCAACTATGTGCAAAATCTGAGTTCAAGCCCTTGTTGGGTCAAGTAGGGGTGAATAAAGTGATAGGGTAAAATTCTTGTTGGAGTGGAGGGGGTCACTGTGTTTTCCCTCTTCCCCCCTCCAGGTACCTACACCCTATATCTCTTGTTATTTGGCATTTTGTATTTTGTGCATTTTATATTTTGTCAACCAGTATTGTCTGTTGTGTTGTTTGCATTCTATACTTTGTTAAACCTGCCTTTTGTTAAGTGGATGAATATGTCTATAAATGTGAATGCCTAACCTTTATTGAATCCCATCCCCTCAGGGTAGTGTAGTATCTCCTATATCCCCTGGTTTATATATGTTATGTTCCCACCACTGTGTCTCTCATTAAAAGGTGTATGGTTAGGTCCCCATCAGTGATCTGGCTCTGCTGTATAGGGGAAGGAGAGTCCCTACACCTCCCACAGCACTCGTACACCTGCTCTAATCCCTTCTATGGGAGAGAGGGTATGTCTTGGAGTACCACTCAGGTTACATATCCAACGACTATTTAATATATAGCCTATTTAAAAACGTATGTCTACATCTTTTAATGGATAAAGCTCTCAGGTGTCCATAGGTAGTTTAAAAAATCCTATCTTCATCCTTAGCTGCTTAAATACCATTAAAGTCTGGACCTAGTGTCCATTCGAAACTAACAAACAAAACACACATCTTGAATATTGAATTCTAACAATGACCTGGTTCTGAACAATTTGTAGGCTAAATATTATGCATGAAAATGATCTGTAGATAATTTTGAATCATGAATGCATGGACCATTCACAAACAGTAAAAGGATCTCTGTTCACCAAGAAGATTTTTCCATAATTGTTTGCTTAATTCTTCCTCAATATTTTTGGGTCATTGAGCACTGCCATTTAAGTACAGAAAAGATCCAGGGTTATTTTAATATGTGGACAACATTTGCTGTTAAAATGCCAGAATTTCAAGTGGATCCTTCTTTCTTCTATAGAGTTAGCCCAGGCCCAAAGTTCTCAACTATATGTATATTATAACTCAATACATTGTATAAACATAAAACTAAATATCATCTACATATTTTTACACAGTGAACATTAACCAAGGTCAAACCCTAAATAACACTATTTACCCATCACAATAAAACAATTTCAGCAGAACCAACACAATACAACATCATAATACAACATTTCAATTACAAAACATAACATGCAAACATGAACAATCTTAATATCATCTATTCCATCATATAGACCCTGACCCATGGCAAGAGATAGTCCTTCTTCCAATGGGCTCCCTTGGGTGGGGGTGTCCAGGAAGCACCAAGGGCCCCTCCCCTTAGGGCCTTGACTGGGGGCGCTGCTTACCCAGCCCCTTCTCTGGGGTTGCCTGCCCCAAACATCTTTCCCCTGTGGGACCCAAGGGCCCAATAACTCACACTTCCTCAGGTGGCAGTGGTCAGGGCAAAGCTCAATGGGGTCTCCTCTACTGGAGCGCCTTTCCAGGTCTCTCCTGTGCTGCTGGGTTCCTCCCTACCCTGTCCCCTGCTCTGTGTACTGAGGGCTCAGTTTCTTTCAGCTGCTGCACCACCGCTGCTGGCTTCTGGGTGCTGGGCCTTACGCTGCAGCACTGCTATTTCCCCATACCCTGGCTTTGGCACCGAGGGCTCTTTTAGCACAGGCTGGGCCCTTCAGGCTCTGGCTGTTCATTCTCACGCCAGGTGGCTAGCTCAAGCAGCCTCTGCTGCTTCCTGGCTCCCAAGGCTTGGGCTCATGTGCCACTCTGTGCACTGTAGACCCTGGCTGCTTGCCAGGAGATGGGGCCTGAGCCACCCCACTGCGGTCCTCAAGGCCCTTGTCCTGTGTGCTGCTCCATAAATCGTGTAGCCCACTGGCCTTGCCAGGGTTGCAGGCTCGAGCCGCCGCTAGTGGCTCCCAAAGCCTGGGCTTCATGCACCAAACCATGCACTGTGATGGGCCCAAGTGGTCTCACACTGCTCCCAGGGCCAGGTCTCCATGCACCATCCCTGTGTGCCATCAACAGCCCGAGCAGTCTCGCACTGCTCCCAAGGCTGCTCCTCCAGTGGCAGCTTCAGGAACCTTGGGCCTACTGCCTGCTGGTGGAAGAGCTCCCCAGCTTTTCTTGGCTCTGCTCTTCTTGAGTCCCTCACCGCATCTGCCTAGCCTGCTGAGCACACTCCCCTTTTATACTCTTTAGGGGCTCCACCCCTGAAGTCCTCCAGACCTGGCTGGTGCAGTTCCAATTCAGGTCCAGCTGCTCCTTGCCCCCTCCCTTTGGAAAAGGGCAGGGCATTGCTTCCCTTGTGCTGCCTCCAGATTGGTAGGTGGTCTCCACCAATCAAACAGCAGACCTTCGATCCTGGGACTCAATCCAAGCTCTGAAAAGGTAAGCCTGCTACATATAATATCTATAGTTTCAGTTGTTTAGGGAATTTCAGGTAAGGATCTGGGTCAATCTGAAAACACCAGTAATAACAGACAAGTGATGTGCTAATAGCAACATAGGCTCACACAGGTGTTCTAAGAATAGGGAGAGAGAACTGAATGTAAATTTGTGGGCATGGGTAGGAAATCCTACTTGTGGGGCATACTTTGATGTTTACTCACTGTTTCTCTGTTGTTAAGCAGTAAAATTTCACTGGAACTTTATTGCCTGTGACCTTTCCTGGTTTTTATTTTTGTATTCCTTCATGAGCTTACAGCCTCATTAAGAGAAATAACCGTCTTGTGCTGAAGAAAAAATAAGTTTGAAATTAACTAAACTATTATTGTGCACTTTGAAATTTGATGATCATATGATAGCATGTAGATTTACAATAGATTGAAAGTAAAGAGATGGGCAGAAAAAGAAGAAGAAAAAAAACATTCTCCAGTATGTGGGGTTAACTTGGCTATAAATTGTTATTAAATTCATGACACATTTTGGATGACTAAATATTCTTTTGATAATCACAGTAGTGGAATGTTATTCCTATGCATCACAGTAAGATAATACTGCAATCATGTATCTGCAGGAAGATATAATTTATCACTTTAGTTATCATTTTTTTTCTTAGAATAATCAAGCATCTGGTTATCATTAGGGGCTAGCCAAAAGATGTCTCTTTAATAAGGAATTAGTCATAAGAAAATTGGGAATGTGGGCACTCACACATCTTTGAAGTTTCAGATGCCGCATTAAAGTTCAATTAGTTAAGACAGGAGATAGTCTTCATAAAAACCGTTTTTTTTTCAAACACTGTTTCCCTTTAAACTAAGTTATTTCATGGTGAAGGAGCAAAAAAGAGAGCAATGTCATGACTTTGGACCTTTGTTGAAATAAAATGTCAATAGGTAACTAAAGTTGACTGAATTATACTGATAGTATAATACATAACGCTATCTTCTACATAAAAGCCTATGCTCACATATGATTTTGCCAGGATGTGATGTGACCTCTGTTATTGGGTTTCACCCTAAGAATTCAAATAAATCCTCAACTTTGTACCATTCCCGGTGTGGGAAGAAGAAAAATATTGTGGCCCCAGAAGAAAGTATACAATAATAGTTCAGTATTCAGAAGAAAGTATATAATAAAAGTTTGAGAGCTACTGGCTTGAAGCTTATTCTGGCTTGAGAGTGAGAGGCCAATTGCTCCAACTTTGAAGGCAAATGTGTACATTTAATGGCACCCCATGACAACACTGCTTATACATTTTGAGATGGATACTTGGGTTCAGGCTGCTTATTTAGCTTTCCACTTAGAATCATAGAGTCAGAGAGAAGTAGGGCTGGAAATGACCTAGTCCAGCCCCCTTCCTGAAGCACAATTATCCCTAACCAAATCATCTATACCAATCCATTGTCTAACCTCCTAGCAGAACTACACAGATGACCTGGACACAACCACAAGATATACCTCCCTAACATGCCACAAGTAAAGCAAGAAGACCAAAGCAGCCAACGTCCTGCTGCTGCAAAAGTTAAGATACTCTCAAGAGATCTAAGGAGGAGGGATCATGCCTCCAGTGATGGTGGAAGATGAAAAATCTCCACAGTCCATACCAGTGTGACCATAAGGTCAAATTTCTCCCTGACCCCAAATTTGGCAACTAGTCTGACCTTGAGCAGAGGGGCAAGACGGTCTAGCTAGGAATTTCCATGTTTAAGTCCCAGCAGGATGACTAGTACTCTCCAGTCAAAATACCCGGCCTTGGCTGCAGCCAACACCCAATGCTTTTGCGGAATGCTTAAAAAAAACCCAAAAAAACAACCCCTGACATATAGCAGCAGGAGGGAAAAAAATTCCTTCCCAGTCCCATGCAGCATCCAGAAAAGCCCAGAAGCATGGGAAATATCCTCAGTAGAACATAGGCATAGCTACACTTAGATCATCCCTAGCCAAATTTTATCTAACTTCTTTGTGAACACTGCCAAAGATGGAGACTCCACAACTTCCTAGGCAGTCTGTTCCATTGTTTCACTGTTATAACTGATATCCAGTCTAAACGTACTTTGCTGCAACTTCAAGCCATTAGTCTATGTCCTACTCTCTGCAGCAACAGAGAAAAGGTGTTTTCCCTGGTTGTTATAGCAGGCCTTCAGGTATTTGAAGACTGCTCTCATGTCCCCTCTTAAACTGAACATGCCTAGCTCTTTCAGCCTCTTCTCATACAACTTGCCTTCCAAGCCACTTACCAGTTTTGTCTCATACCTCTGGATCCTCTCTAACTTCTCTAGGTCTTTTTTAAAATGTGGGTCCCAAAACTGCACACAGTGCTCTAGAGCGGTGGTCTCCAAAGTGGGGTGTACGCACCCCAGGGGGTGCGCAAGATGATCCACTGGGGTGCGGGAAGAAAATATTAGAACTTCTATTTATATTTATATAAATAGACATATATTGGGGGTGCATGCTCAAATTTTTTTTACTGATGGGGTGCATGAATATAAATATACATATATTGGGGGAGTGTGCTCAAAAATTTTTTACTAATAGGGGTGTGCAATCAAAAAAGTTTGGAGACCACTGCTCTAGAGGAGGCCCAACTATGCCAAATAGAGGCACTATCACATCCCATGTCTTGTACCTAATGCTTCAACCATTTGTACTGCTGCATCACACTGCAGACTCATATTGAGTCTGTGATTTACTAAGATCACAAGATCCTTTTCTTTAGTGCTGCCACTCAGCCAGGTGTCACCCACTGTGCATGTGTATTTTTGATTATGCTTCCCACGATGCATTTGTCAGGACTGAGCTTCATCCTGTTAGCTCCAACCCAGCTTTCCAATCTGTCAAAATCTTTGGGCTCCCATACATGCGCAGAGAGCCTGTTTCAACGCACTGCAATTCCAGTGCATTGGAGCAGACTCGATTAATCGAGTTTGCTGGAGCATGGATATTACTGCACTCCAGCAGCCTCCAGCGTCATGTGTATCAGCATCCCTGCACTGAAAAATGGTGGTGGGATGCTTTAAATTAAAGCTCGTTTGATGAGCTTTAGTTTAAAGGACCTGTCACCATTTTCAGCACAGGGATGCTGATACACATGATGCTCTGGTGCTTTTAATTAGTGTGGCTCTCAGAGCTGTGCTAATTAAAGTGCCACCTCCCTCCCCCCCACCTCCTGGAGCATGTGTATAAACACCCTTTCAAAATTGTATTCCCATCCTCTAACATGTTCACAATCCTTCCCAGTTTTGTCATCTGCAGACTTGCTCATAAAGCTCTCAAATCCTGTGTTCAAATAATTAATAAGCATGCTGAAAAGCACTGTGTCCAAGACAGACCCCTGTGGGATGCCACTTGAAACCTCCTTCCATCCTAACATGGCTGTAGTGGAGCTACTCAACAGCTACTTTGAACATATCCTGAGGAAATCCATTTGCAGTCCCCTGCAGGCTGTAGAACTAGCTTAGGCAACCCCTGCATGGTTACTTCAGCACAGTGGGCATCCTCTGGTAGAGAAAAATCAGCATAGAGACTCCTATGCTACCCACACTGATGTAGGTGGGGTATGGAACGTGCTAAGCAGGACACCACTAGTTCCTGAGAGCTCCTAGGGAGGTGTGAGCCCTTTATAGGTCTGAGTAGCTTTATGCTATTCAAAGATAAACTGCATATCCCTTTGTTCCCGGTGTTCTAAGCAGGAGGCATTTATAATGTGATCCAGAAACTAATCTCAGATTATCACTTAAATGGCAAACACAAGGATATTCAGTTACTGTACATAAATTAAATAGAGCAACTAATTGTATTGTTCTCATTTTGAAATAATATTAAAAATTCAGCTATTGTTATGATAAAGTCACTCTTTTGTCAAAATATTGTAAATTCCATGTGCTTACTCTCCTGAGAGATTTGTTCTTGAGGAATAAATGAGCTGCCTACAAAGCATCACAATTTTATCGGCCTTAAGTAGTCAAATGCTTCGTCTGACACCTCGTGCTCTGAAGCCCACTGCTAAATTAACACCGAGAGAGAATTATTGTGTGATCAACAGTGTTTCTACCTTTCTTGCTTTGAAGCAATTGTTCATGTTTAGGAAAGGGCACTGAGTACACAGCTATTAAAACAGGTCATCTGTTTAGTCAGATGACCAGTAGCAACAGTGCAAGCTTCCCACCACTGACCTTCGGATGTGCTACTTGACCTGAAGGTACCACTTGTCTCATTTGTTCTACAAAGAGGCATGCTAAATATAACTGTGTGTGTGACGGCTAGAGTTAGTACAGCTCATCATTCATGCCTCAGTATATTTTCCTGCCCAAGCCTTTATCTACCCTGTTGAGGTAGAACAACAGAACAATATAAGACTGTATGCATCTATCCCTACTGTTCTGGTAGCTGATACCAGGAGCAGAGGATTGTGTTTTTCAAGACACAGCCTCTTCCTCTCGAACAGTGTGTTAGTTTTGGAAGAGATGGCTTTTCCTTTCTAGGTAAATCAACTAATCTATCAGTCCCAGAGGGCAGGTCCCACAACAGTGGGGGGGTCCTGCCTGGCAGTACAGAACACTGCATTCCAGTTGTAGTGATTTAATGCCTGACTAGTAAGAAGACAAATTTAATGGAAATGCTCTTGGGAAGGTGTCATAAGTTAAAAGGCCACATCCAGTATGCCCCTTATATCCCAAGCTGCCGAAGGCTGATTCAAGGAAAAAGAATTGGGCATGTAGGCTCCCTATAAATTCAGTGGAGAGAACTAGATACTTCTGAAGAGTGCAGGACAGGAAGCTGCCAAAAACAAGTCACAGGGCTATGTCTGAACTGCCATCCCTTAGGTGCTTCCATCTGCTGGGATCCAGAGCACAGGGTCTTCAGGGGATAGTCACCTAACTGATGACATGGCAATGGCCACAGCGCCTACCTTTTGTGAGAGAGCTCAACAGTCAGAGCGCTTGTCTACAACTTTACACCTTTGTCAGATTGAGGAATTCAAGCCTGCATCTCCCACCTGCCAGGAGAGTGACTGGCCTATGAAATAGTCTTCCTGTTGAAGCTGGGCTATAAGAGTTATCAGGCCAGAACAGACAAAAAAGAGCTACCTGGGTTTCTTGTTCATTAGGGCACCAAGCGGAGGTGGGGAGGGACCGAGGTTCCAGTCCCTCCACTCAGGACTGTTCACATGTTTTATACTGGCAGTCATCAGTTAAACAGATATAGAAGTCTGCATGCTTCTGCCTCACCACTACCTCTGTGGGTACTGATTTCTACTAGTGCTGATTGCTGTCCCTGGCTTGTGTGTTCAGTGTAGGCAATTTTGTGGTGGGTGCTGTGGCACTGGACACATGCCTAGCAGTTTGCTAAGTCATGCAGCATGATATGGCCTCCATTTCAAATTAATCTGAGTGTTTAAAGGTGGAAATCTAAACAATACAGACAGAGGTCTGCTCATGCAAACACAAGAACATTAAATAACCATCCAGAGTAATCTGTGAATGCATCATCCCTTGACTAGAATTGAAGAAACGAAGGTAGTTCTGCCCCAGCAGCCTCTTGGAGGAGGTGTGCTTCCATGTGCACCAGGATTAAGCCAACTATCTAATAAAGGGTACCCCGAATCACTGTTTTGCCACCAGTTTGACTGATGGGGGTGAGGCCAGGGACTGAACTGTTTGCAGTTCTCGTTTTCTTGGTCTGTGTGTACCATTAATTATTATCATACAGCTGCTAACACAACAAATCAATTGAAGATTTTCTATATAAATGATAAGCCTTATTGGAGCTGCTTCTTCTTTCCATGGGAGGCTTTTCGGTTTTTGCGATTAATGGCTTGTTTTCTCAAACAGTTGTTATAATTTTTCCTTCTATTCCTTTATCAGTATAACTGTCATCAGCAGTTACTCTTTACCCCTTACAGCTGCTTTTCTTTTAGTTTCTTAAAAGATGTCAGTACAATACCTGTGAATTCAAGGGGACAAACTCCTTAGCAATCAACTCCCTAAGCAGCTATAGCAACAAACATAGCACGTGACTAGAAATTGCAAGGCAGGTTCATCCTGGGAGTTTGTTGCCCCAAAACAGCACCAGACTGGAGCTGAAGGGTGATATGAAAGTGTGCATTTTGTCATCCTGCGGCAGAAGCCAGCAAATGAGTCAGTACTGATGAACTCTGTCTGGATGCTGTGAAGAAACTGAAGAAGCCTTCAATTTTGTTTTAATGTACAAAGTCTTGGCAGGTTAAAGGCAGGCATTGTGAATGTTTATTGGTTTCTTTCTTGGGAGCTGACATGGGCCTGATGCTTCAGTTTGTCTCTTTTCTTGGCTTCCCCATCTTACGCTCCCCTGCCTCTCCTTTGCCTGTGCCTTCAACACTAGGGGAGGATTGTCCCCTCTTTTTCATTGAGCAGCATGGGGCAGGCCGTCATGCAGCATTTCCTCCCATGGTCTGTCTCTCCTTAGAGTGTTTGATGTTTCTTTCTCCAGAGCTTTCATGCTTGTGGCACTAGCTGGACACCAACCTTTTTGATATTGATCCAAGTTGTCATTCTTCCCGCTCATTGCTCCATATGAACAATGAGGATAAGAGACAAAGGACACTGACGCTCCATGTTCAAAGGATATGTTTGCAAACAGATGGGTTGCAGGGCATTGATGCAAGCAAAAATAGTATGTTCAGCTATGTTACAAAGTATTTTTCCCATATATTTCTTTAAAAAAATCCATGAAGTTCTTGGTTTTATGCTTTGAAGGTATTTTCGCCCTGTCTCCTTGCAAAACAGCTACATTTGGTGGAGCCCAGACTCAATGGGAAATATATTTTGCATTTTAACATAGCATATTTCCTATTTATAAAAGACTCAATGTCATATAGGTGCTGTGCCAAAGCTAAGCATTGCATTTCATTAAACCAAGATAACTAAGCCATCAGTTGATACAGGCTGATCCACTACAGATATCTCCATGCTGAATATGAGACTATTTGTACAGGTACTAACTTAAAAAATAAATGTATTTGCTTTGGGACTGTTGAAACTCATCACTTGAACCCATGGCGATGTAGATGTCTGACAGGATTACCAAGAAGCTAGAACATGAGTGGGGGTATCAGCCTGGCCTCAGAGCAGGTACATACCTGCAGCATCTTCATTTCGGCAAATCATTAGCACAAAGGTTTAGTTCTCCAGCTGAGGTGAGTACTAAGAACTATGTACAGGTCTAACAAATTCTAGTGACTTTAACCAGCTCAACACTCTCTGGACAGAATCAGTCTGGAGAAGGAAAACAGGGATCTGACTAATTAAAAGATTTGCCTTCAGAGCAATCCTGGTGAGGTAACTCATGGTACAATGCGGAACCTCTTTTCAGAGAGCTGAGGAGGGGGATGCACTGATAACCAACACCATTGTCAGTATATAGTAGAATAAATGTGCAGAAGCCAACATACTTCCCCCTTACTATACTATGGGAATATGTATGGGGGACATGAATTGTACCAGGAGGTGCCTGTGCTTTGACATGTTTACAAACTTGGTGAATAACGCATAGCTTGAGAGAAGCAACCAGGGAATTTAGACCACAATCCCATTTTGCAAAAGTCAGAGCAAAAAAGGAAAATAGGAGAAGGGAAGCTTAAATTGAACCACTTACCAAAGTTCTGCGTTTGGTCCCAGGATGTACCAGGGATGCAATAAATACATATGCATGATATTCCATGAGAGGTGGCTGTCTTGGTGCTCCCAGACAAGTCATACCAATCCTGGGGTGACATACTGAAGAACATAACTGAAATATCACTCTGAGCTTTCTGTGTTGGTAGAGAGTCTCTGCTGCAAGGCATGTTGTAAGGATCTGCCATTTTATATTTCAGAGGAATTAGAAAACAGTAAATAGTGAGATAGTCTAGGCTTACTTTCCCTGTGTCTTTCAGGGACTTTAGAGTTGTGTTCCATGTTTCCTCTATAAGAAATAAAGCCATAAAGGTTGTCAAATTTATGCTCATCTCAACCTTTAATAAATCTTAGGCAGATTTTATATGGTTCTGCCTCATCTCAGCTCCCAAAAACCTTTATGTGAAATGTTCAACTTTTGCTGTCCTCATATCACCCTTATTTGTTTCATTCCTGAAACTTTACTATTGCCTTTCCTATTTCTTAAAATTATTCTCAGGTGGCCTCACTTTAAAATTTATGACCGCACATAAATCCATAGCAACAATTTCTTGACTGTTCCATTACTTTGTTATATTGATTGGCTGCAAACTGCTCACAGCATTGTGGTTAAACAGGTCTGTTTCCCCAGTTCACCTCTACAAGACGAGACGGGAGGATCATTCCTCAGCGCAATTTCCTGTCAAGCAGCATTTCTCAAGAGCTGCTTGTATGCTTCATTCCTCAAATAAATTTTGTCTTACTTTCTGCAAGCTCCTCTCCACTGTGGTTCTGTAACGATGATCTAATGTTCCATTAAAAACTTATGAAAGTATTTTGTGGTAGAAACTGTTCTGGTAATCAACACATGTATACATTGTGTATCCCTGTCTGTCTGTCTGTCTCTCTCTCTCATTTTAATTTAATGCAAAGGCATTATTTGTACCATAGTCTTAGTGGACATATCCAGATGAGCGCACACATGCAGTATGCAGCACTACAGACCCATCTGCAGCACCACAAACTGCACATGTGGCACATGCAGGCATTCAACATGCTGCTAACTTGCAGTGTGACAGGGGTTTTCTGGCAATGGGAGATCCCGGTGTCAAAAAAACCCCATGGCTGAAAAAAACAGGGCAATATGTGTGGCGGCAGTTTGCACCTCCTGAAACTGGAATCTGGCTGGCCAGAATCCCACTCCAGCTGCCAGCCAGGCTCCATGCACTGGATCACCATTGCTGGAGCCCCAGGAGGCCCCCAGGACCCAAGGAAGGGTGGCTGAGGCCAGCCCAGATACACCCCACCTGGGAGCATGTGCATGGGCATTTCCCAGGGACAAGTAGCTGCGGCACAGGTATATGCTTCTACTATTTGTCTCCCTTTGTTTCCGGGATTTGTCAGAGAAATGCACATGCATATTCTTCTTGATATGGCCAGTGGGCACATCTGCATGTGATATTAGTGTGCCTGAATAAATTCCAGGACAGTTCATGCCAGAGTTTATTGCTCCTGGGTGCAGCATCTTCATGTGCACTTGGGATTGCAGCACTTTGAGTCAGAGTCGTGCAGCCCCAGCTGGCAGAGGGCCTGGGGGGTGAGCCTGCCAGCATGGAGCTGCTCTAGCCCAGCTCAATGTGCTACAGAGGGGCTGGCTGGGGTACAAGAGTGTTTCAGTACAGGGCAAGCCAGCAGGCAGCCCCACACTGTAGCACCTTCATGCCCCAGTGAACCCTGCTCACTGTCTACACATGCATTGTGAAGCACTAAATAACCCTGCCACAGAATAGTACTTGTGTCAGGTAGTACTATCCTATGGCAGAGTTAATTAATTTACTGCGGTCTAATAGCACCTCACATGTAGATGGTGACACTTTAGTATGGAACTAGTTAACTCCACAGTAAAACACATGTGTAGATGAACCCAGTGGGTGTAAATCAGCACAGCTGCTGATGTATCAATGGGACTATGCTGATTTACACCCTTTTCTAATGTTTAGTTAATCTTCTACCCATATTGATTTCCCCCACCACCAAATCAAACAGTCACAGAATTGCCACTCAGACTGTCAGTTCTCTGAAGCCAGAGCCACCTCCTAGCTCCACATTGGCTCAGTATCTAGAGCATGACAAGGTACCTGGTCCCTGACTGAGGCTCCTTGACACCTCAGTAACATGACTAATAATAAAAGCTGCTTAAAACATGAATTTTACTTAACTATTAGAATGAAGGGAAAAAATTAAAAATGAAACGTGATACAGAGCCTAATCTTTCTACTTACTGTCATTACTAACCTAACATCAAAGATCAGAGACAAAGGTCCACCAAGAGCTACTAGCCGATCAGGTGACCATGGGTAAGACATGACAGTTTCTAGGCATGCAAGGGAATGATGTGGTCGGCATCACATTACATTGCTTCTGAGTCACCAGCCCAAATGACCAGATGCCCATTTAGAGCTGGGTCAAGCAGAGATAAGACAGACAGATATAAGTGACAATTTTCACCTGATCTGGTCCCTGAAAGCACTTGACAGCCATGACCAAATAAAACTGCATGGCTGCAGAGCACTTTAAAAGGACCCAATTCCACATTGCATGAGGGTTCAGATGATGATGCTCCAAAATGGAGCACCTTCAGTAACTTGTGTCTTCATGTGCTGGGAGCAGGACAGGGCTGACAGAGCTCAGTCCTGCTCCCAGCACTGTCTTCAGAATGGGAGGAGGCAAAGGGAGTGGAGGGAATTCAGTCTGGGATTTTTTCAGCTGGTGCTGGAAGGTGGGGAAGGTGGATTAGAGCCCCCCCAAGGTGGGTCCTGAGAGGGGGGTGCTCCAATTCACCCTCCTCACCCTCCAGCTCTAGCTGGGCAACTCTCAGAATGAGCTCCCTCTGCTCCCTTCCCCCCTCCCATTCTGAAAACAGTGTCAGGGCTGAGAGAGGGCAGAAGCATTGCTTGGGGAGAGCAGCTGTAGGTTCACAGCCACTCTAAACAGCAGGTCAATTCTGCAGCCCGTGGGACCCAACAGTGAACATCTGTTGGGTCTGGGGGATCGTTGTAACTCATGGCACTTCCTGCAAAGCACCATGCATTACAACAGGGAGCTGCTCTTTTGTCTGTGCCTGCAGTGTTTGTCATGAATCTAGAGCAAGGCTCAAACTCACGACTCTTTCTGTAATGGGATACCTCCCTGCTCTGGTACCATGCCCCTTGACATTTTAATTAACAAGCAAATTATACCTGCTCATTAAAATAAAAATCACTGCTTCTGATATATAAGTAACACAAGCAACTGATGGCCCATAGTTTTCTATCCTATACTAAGAACAGGAAATAATAAAGGCAGCTTTATGTCTGTTGATAAATGAAGACAACTCCTTTGCATCAAGACACTGGAACAGAATCTACACAAGCAAAACGGTTTATACCTAGAGAATATTTTCCAGATTTCCCATGAGAAGTCAGCTGCTCTGTAATCAAGCCCTAGGCTTTGCACTTTGCTATGTATACATCTTAAGTCACGTGGATTTTTTCATTGAATTTCCTTGTGTGTAAACACATTGGCATTACTGAATACTACAAATCATCCCCCAGGGAAGGAGGTACTTCGTTACATTTCCTGTAGTGATTACATCCAGCTGAACTTGAAGTTGTTAGAAATTAATGAAGCCATTTAAGGACTACTGTACAGCCACTACTGTCTGCAGGGTAAGAATCCTGAACTCTACATTTTCTCACAAGTTCCATGCAGTCAAGGTTAAAGCATGAGCCACTTTTCACTTTACCTAAATTATAGTTTGAAAAAACTCTTAAAGACAATGCAATAACATTGCCTTCAAAATATTCTAAGCTAAACAATATGCATTTGAGGTGCTGTTTTTTTCTCAAGTTAGTTCACAAGCTACTGGTTGGCAAGAGTGTTGGGATCACACTCTTGGGACCAAATTGCAAGCCCCTTGATCATACTGAGGGCAGTCACTCGTATCAACAAGTCCACTGAAGCTGGCAACAAACCAAGTGAGTAACTGCTCATTACTCTGAGAAAGGGGCTTATAGGCAATCAGAGATGGCTTCTTGCAGAAACAGGTAGTAAATAAAAGTAAATTGTGCTTTGTTTTGTTTTTTGAGGTGCTTAAGAATGGCAATCCTCAGTTTGAGTTGGGGAGGGAAAAACTCCAAGAGAAAAAACTAAAGGAGTATCTGGATGATCAAACTGGATCTGATTCCACTTTCTTCCACCAGTGCTAACACATCAGTGGGATTGCACCAATACATGAGAGCAGATTTAAGCCCAATATATATCTAGGTATTGGAGGACAGACACTGATCTTTTCATAGAAATGGAAGGCTAAAAGCAATCTTAAGCAGAAGGATAACTAGGACAGGCAGAGCGAAGTACCAGCCCTGGGTGCCAACTATTGAGGGGATGCCAGAACCACTCTTCAATCCTAGAAATCTTGTCCACACAGCTCTGTACTGCCCCTACCCAGCCATAGGAGCCAAACAGAGCAGCACTGTACTCAGCAATATTTTTGGGAGACAGTGGAATGGTGCTCCTCTCTGCTGCCAGGGAGTCTTTGCCACAGCAAATACAGCCCTCCATCAAGTAACATAGCTGAGAAGCAGGGGGGAATAAATGGGGCACCAAGAATGGCTCTCAGGGAGCCTGGCCATGAGGCTGCTGCCACCTGAGCCAATGCTGCTATAGCAGCAGTCTCAGCAGTGCAAACAGCAATGGCAGGTAAAACTTTGCTCCTGTTCCCTTCCCTTCAACCCCCAACTCAGCTCTCCAGTAGCTAGCATACCCCGCTCCCCACCCCACCCCCTCCCAGCCTCTATGCCAGGTACTGAAGGAGCTCAATACACCCCTGACTTCAAGACACCATCTAGTCCACTCTGCTTTTCTGAAGCAGGGTCAGGTGTTAGACCATCCAAGAGACCTAAGCTAACAAGCAGAAGTAATTGCCAAACCTCTTGCCATAATTTCTACCATACTACAAGAAAATGGTGGAAAAAGCAAGAATATCCAGAAAGTGTGACCTAAAATATTACCAACCAATTCAACTAACTCCTGTAGCAGGTAAGTATGAACCAAATAAGGAGGGAATCAATGTGTAATAATGCAGCAAAGAACAGGCTGATGAGTGAGAAGCAGCATGTGTTCATATGGGATCAATTGCATTGGGCAAATCAATTGCCTTTCTTTGACAAAGGTATAGGTTTTGCGAAGAAAGGAGCTGTTTATCCAGAAGTATAGCTTTTAATATTGAACCATATAGAAAACCTAGAGGGAGATAAATGTGTTCAGGTCTCCATGCTCTCAAGTTTGAATTAGTCAAACTTGGTTTGCAGAAAAGCAAACACTGTGCATTCAGGGAAGCATTGCAGGGGAGTGAAAATGGAGCATTGTGACTAAGAACAGGCTCTCAGTCTGACATTGGCCTTTATAGCTGTGTGCAGTGTAAGGCAGGTCCTGAGGCTACTTCCATTGTGTATCCCACGTGAAAGCCAGGCAGGTCAGGTTTCCTGTGACATGTGGTATTGTCAGAAGCATAACAAGCAATGTTTGCACCCTGGGCAAACCCTGTGGGAAAGCCGGACAGCTGCTGGGGGGGAGGGGCAGGGGGGGTGGATTGGGGAAGTGAGGAGGTGCTGTTGAATGCCAGAGAGGTGGAGGTTCTGAAAGCATAGAGGGGGTGCAGGAGGTCTTATCTATGTCAGGGATTCAAATGCTGCTGCCACCGCCTTGGCTTGCCCAGCCTGGCTGTTGCTTTTACAGTAGCAGATTGATGTCCACGCACCCAGCTGCTGTTGCAAAAGCAATGACATGAGCTGCTTTTGCTGCTAAGGTGTGGACACCATGGTAGTGATGCTGGTGCCCCTCGTAAGTTGGTGCCTGGGGCTAGTGCCCTGCTCACTCACCCCTAGCTGCACTACTGAGTATTGTACTCTCGGATATTTCAAAGATGTTTCATAATTTACCCATTAGACATCACTTATGTGCAAACATTCTGAATAAAACCTCTGATGAGGTATAATGAGTGTTAAGGATGCCGTGCAGTAACTGCACTCCAAGAATCATGAGTGGTATTGTGTGGGATAAAGCACTCACCTCCATCTGGCATTTAAAGCTCTCTTTTGCAACGCAGCTAAACAGAAAATAGGTAGATGCTTAGGTTCATCTTTTGAGGACTTGTAATCTCCAGAACTGACCTTGAACTGAAGGTTTTTCCAAACAAAAGTGCAGTCAGGGAAGAAGGGGGAAAAACATTTAATTAGGTAAAGTTGCATGAATCTATGGGTAGAGAGGGCAGCACAAACAAGGAACAGTGAAAAAGTACTGCTGTTTCTGTGAGGTGGCTGTTTCTGGGTGGCCCTGGATGCCCCGTGCACAGTCCTATATTCCTGCTTTTATGAAAGATTATTTCCATGTGCATGTACTTTGTTACTCTCATACATTTTTCTAAATATGCATGTTGCACTAAAAAAGTCCTTGACTTCCTGTCATTGATTTCTGTTCCAGACAAGAAACTGATGTGCAAGAGTTCAGACTCCATGACTGTTCTTTAATGAAAGTGCCTTTATACTAGAAAGTATCTACTCCTGGAGACACAACACTAGCCTAGAATCCCCGTTGTTATTGCCTGTCCCTGCCTATACAGCAAAGCACACTATCTCCAGATCCTGGAAGCAAATACCCCTAATACTAGTGTAATCATTATGCAAGTCACAGCTGCTTCTACCTAAAAGGATTCCTTTTTCCTCAATAGACAAACAACAACGGTCCATCGCTATAACAGTAACTTATCTACTAAATCTAATTAGCCACATCCAGGGTCCTCATCATTACAGGTAAACATAGCTTTTGTCTGTGTTGTCTGATGTAAATGAGACTGTGGCTATATAACTTTACAATAGATGTAATTGAGAGTTACACATGCAGGTACATGTGACATGTGAAGCTGATTCTATATGGTATCAAATGTCCAGCATGACAAGGTGTCCTATTGATATTTCTCCCTAGCTATTTATTTCTGAACATTGAGTTAATAAGGACATTTAAATCAATCATGTGCTTGGCAGTGAGAGTAGGGTGGCCATCATAGAGGACATTTCGGTTTTCTGCTACTCTGTCCCCTGTCCTCTATTGATACAAAACCTGATGCCTTTATGTCCTCTATTTTTCTCTTGAAGAAAATGAGAATCAAGAAAAAAATAGAGGACATAAAGGCGGTGGGTTTCATATCAACAGAGAACAGAGGATAACCGGACTGTCCTCTGTGATGGCCACCCTAAATGAGAGTCAATATTATATTACAATGTGCTTTTTATGTTAGTTTTTTCCTTGAGGAGAAGGGGAAGAAGTATTCTTATAGGACTGCCTTTCATGTCAAATGTTAGAAAAGGAATGTGATGTATTAATATGTGCCAAGTTATCAAAGAAGGCAAAAATCTAATCCAAAGACAGCCAGTCAACAGAAAATTGCTTCTATAACAAACATAATCAGACTGTTTATTATAGTCATATAAAGGAAAATCTGTGCTTAAACAAGTTGATGAAATCATGAGAACTGATATCTCAATATCCGCTCACTGATAAAAGTGCAGCAACTACTGTTTACAATAAAGAGTCTGTAAGGAAGGAAGGAACTGCTTATTTAATTTAAAAAGGATCAGAGGGTTATTTGTCTTGTCAGCCACACTTATTTCTAAATGATGATATCTTTTGTTCGAAACCAAGCCATCTCATACTGCAATCCTGTCCCCAATTCACAAAGCAAGCAGTCTGGCCAGGTAAGTACCCAGGTCGGCCCCACTAATGAACACCTAAATGCTGCAGGAGGTTATGTTGACTCAAGACATGGAGCTGTGTGTGTGAAACTCAGCAGAAGGGCAGTTCAAAGCCTATGTGCCCCCTGAGTCCACAAAACAGGGTTATTAGACTTACACTCTGTCCTCTAACAGTCCTTGGGCTGGTTTGCTGCAATGGGGCGAGCTTTGACCTCTGTGGAAGCACTGACCCACTGTTCCCCATGCAATTTCAGTTGACTTCAGTATTGTTCTTCAGTTCCTCTCCTCTACCCTTGGCCAGTGCAGGTTTCTATAGAAGCCCTGTTTTATTCTCAGAAATGTCAGGGCTGTAAGACAGTGCTGTACAGAACTTTAGTAATTCAGCTTTATCAATATGATTTATCAAAATAGCAATAGTTCCTAAACACAAAGACTGCTGGTCTTTAATGGTGGCCAGTTGTGCTATAAAAGTGTCTTAATTATCTTACCTCATTTTTTCTGTCACTATCCATGGTGGTGGCAGTCCTTCGATACAAGAATGACTGTTTTCCAGTAGATAGAGAAGAGATTGGTGAATCCAGAGAAGATTGAAGAAGCCAATCTGAGAACTACATGTTTGACTGCAGACATGGCATATAGTATGAGAAAGAAAGAGTGGGTCCTGGTGATGTCAGGTCACTGCTCTTTCCTTTTGTCTCTCTTACCTATTCACCACCATAGTGTGACAAGCTTGCTCAAAAAAGTCAATGCCTTATCATGCTTCATGGCATCACTGGGGACGAGTCAGTGCTTGAGTCTCCCAAGTATTGACATTAATATTGTATTTCTTCAGATTGGCCTTCAACATGTTCTTGGATCTTTTCTTTTTGCCCAACTCTGGAGTAGTGACCAGAAGTGAGTTGGGAGTATAGGACCTGTTTCAGAAGCCAGTTGTCAGGCATCTTTATTACATGTCCTGTCCAATGGAGCTAGTATTGGATAAACATGGCTTCAATGCTGGTAGTGTTTGCTTGAGCCAGAACTCCGGCATTCATTCTTCTGTCTTTCCAGTTGTCGTGAAGGATTTTCCAAAGACAGCACTCACGGAAACATTCCAAGGCTTTCAGGTGTTTCTGATCCTGTTGTCCAGGTTTCGCACACATACAACAGGGTAGGGATGACAACAGCCTGGTAGACGAGAAGCTTTGTTTGAGACCTGACATCATGAACATTGAAGACACAATTTCAGAGACATCCAAAGGTAAGTGGCAAATTTTATTTGGTGTTGAATATCATCATCTATGTTTACTTTTTGGGAAAGGTGACTACCCAGGTAGGGCTAATATTTGGCATTCTCCAAGTTTGCCCACTAAATGTAATATGTGGAGAAGCAGCTGGTTGGTTTGAGGTAGGTTGGTAAAAGATCTTGATTTTTGTGCAGTTGACAGTGAGTCCAACTGTAGCAGGCCCTGCTATGCTCACTGCTCCAGGTGAGTTTGACCCAGAAATCCATACAGTGGAGTTGTATCTTACATAGGGGTTACACACTGAAGTTAGTGTGTAAGGTGAAAATCACGTATAGTTGAAGTAGCCCTTCCTGCTGCACTCCTCGCCCCTCTTGTCCTCTGCTGCGTTGTCCCGCCAGGGCAGCCAGCTGAGCGTGGGTGAGCTGCCGCCCCCCAGCCATACCAGCGCATGCAGGCACATGCAGGCAGTACCACACAGCGCTGCACTACACGCTGTGCCCCTGCCGGCACCCGGTGGCCATCCCCCAGCAGCAGGGCGCGTATAGCTGAATTTGTGTAAGTTAAATACGCATAAGATGCAACTCGACTGTATTCATAGGGCTACCGAGCCAGACATGAAGCAGTTAAATTACATGCTTCTCAACTCAGCGAGGGGGATACAAATTCCCAGAAGGCCCTGGGAGTTCTGGACATCCTGGGAAATCATGGAAGGCACCTGGCTGGGGTTGTCCCCTAGAAAGGGGCAAAACAGGGAGTCTTACCCTGGACTGTGTGGAAACATGGGTTGACCACCACCTAAGAGCCTGGAGGACTTCACTTGCTGGGACAGCAAAGAGGCAAATGCTGAGGCTGCTGCTGTGTCAAATTGTCCCACAGGCTGGTAGGAAAGAGGTCCTGCAGCCAGAGGAGATTGGGGAGTGCCAACCCCTCTATCAGAGGATATGGACAACCCTTGGAAAAGGGGAAATCCAGTGTATTTACCTGGGGTCTGCATAGAGGTGTAGACAAGCTGTGAATATTTTGAACCATGAACCCCAACTGCTGTGGGAGTTACAAGACACAACCTGTGTCTGTGGCTCCACCAGAGTGATGCTTACCGATATGGACACAGCCTAGGCAGTAAAAGGAGGAGAGCTGACTGACTTCTGTGCTGGGGAATGAGGGTGGCCCTGGAGGGGAAAAGAAAGGAAGAAAAACAAAAGTCTGCCGTGGAATCGGGTGACAGCCTGTACACAGCCTGACCCTAATAGGGTACTTAAGTGAAACAGCGAGGTCCACTGAGGGCATATTGATTGAGCTGAATACAGACTGTGTTGGGCACAGCTCAGAAGGTAACTACCTCAACCAATGCATGGGTTGTGCCGGGTTTGGAAGAGAACCCTTATTTGACCACAGAAGTAGAAAATGAATGAATTAATCACTTGGAGCATGAGTGGTATTCCAAGGATTCAGAGAGACATTTGCTGGCTCAAGGCATGAACTATGATAAAGAAACCCTGAAGTCCTTGAGCTTAGGTGAGCATAGAGGGGATTAATTGATCAAGAGGACAGGCTCTGTTAAGTGGGACTCAGAAGTGTTGTGAGAAGAATAGAGTGGGGTGAGGACTATCGGAAAAGTGACCAGGACCATGAGAGGGTCTGAAGTTGATAGAGCCTGAATTATGATGAGGAAGTCACTGAAGAAGTCCAAAATGAGACAAAGCTGTTAATTTCTGTTTTGATTGAGCTTATATATTTGTAGAATTGAACCTGACCAAGATAAACCAGAGGGAACCCCAGGTCAAGTGAGAAAAGGAGGTTGAGAGGGTAAATATTAAGATCAATAATTGTTGAACATCCTGGGTGAATGACAGACCAGGGTGCAGGGAAGGAGGAGCCCTGGGAAAAAAACAATTGCAAAAGCTAGCAGGGAAGGATCCATCCCACACAGACATTCTTTCTGTGCACAATAATAACAGCAGAGTATGGTGGGTGATAAATTAAACGACAGTGGAGTGTTAACCCTACCTTGGAGATTGAGTGGCTGGTTAGCAGGGATTCTGGTTTTCTCCAATTTAAAAAAATCCACAATTTTTGGTTTAAAAAAATAACCCAAAATCCACGTTTTCCGTGATTAAAATGAAACACCACTCGTATGTATGTATGTATGTATGTATGTATTAGCAGCGTTTCATTTTAATCACAGAAATGAAGGTTATTTTTTTTAAACTGAAAATTAGGGATTTTTTTTTAATCAGAGAAAACCAGGATCCCTGCTGATTAGTCACTGCCTCCTGCTACACCAACCATTTCATATGCTTCACAAAAGCAGTCAAGAGTGATCTGGAGCTCTTCAGTTGAATGGGCACATGACACAATCATCAGCATACTGACGACCAGGAATGGAGGTGTTGGTTATCTTGGATTTGGAAGTAACCAGTTGATGTTAAAGGAATTCCCGTCCATGTGATGCTGATTCCAAATGGAAGTTTATCAGCAATGCAATGCAAAATAATTGTGATATAGATTTAAAAAGTGTTGGTGCAATTGCACATCCTTGCATGAGTCTTGTTCTATTGGCAAAGGTCTAAACATCTATTACTTAGGATGACTGCTATCATGTCATGAAGAAGTCTGATGATAATAAATTTGTGTGGGCATCCAAATCTTATCATGATCTTCCACAGGGCCTCACTGTTGCTTGAATCAAAGGACTTAGTCAGGTCAATGAAGGCCACGTAAAGATCTCTGTGTTGCTCACAGCACTTCTCCTGCAGTAGTTTGTATTGTTGCTCTGTGTATTACAGATCATGTACATTGTACCTCTCAATGGTCTGAAACCACATTGAGGCTCAGGTAGGAGCTCCTTAGCAAAGGGGAATGAGTCTACCAAGGAGAATGCAAGCAAGGATCTTCCAGCTATCGACAGGAGTACAATGCTACAGTAATTGCTGCAATCCAATTGATCTCCTTTCTTAAACATGGTTACAATTGTAACCCGGTCAGTACTCCAAGAGGTACCCCCTCTCCAATTGAAGGGATCAAAGCAGGTGCACAAGTGCTATGGGAGGTGTAGGGACTCTCCTCCCCCTATACAAAAGAGTCAGACTACCAATGGGGACTTAACCATATACCTTTTAATGAGAGAACAGTACTGGGAACATAACAGCCTATCCGGAGCTTGTCTGAGGCCTCCACCCAGACAGAGCCCATGAGGGAGCTGGTGTCCACACACCCCCTGTCCTGCGGGGGTTGCCCAGCAAGGCCTGGGGGGGGAAAGGATTGAGGACCCCCATACCTGTCCTGCAGGGGCCTGCCTTAGGACCCTGGAGAGGCAGGTGAGGGAGCTCGAGGAGGAGCTTAGCAGGTCGAGGGGAATCATGGAGGTGGAGGAAGAAATTGACGGCTATTTCCTTTCCCTGCAAGGCCACACACCCAAGGAAGAAGCACCTCAGGAAGTGCCTTCCACTGCAGAGTGGCAGACAGTCACCTCCAGAACCAGGGCTGCTTGTAACACAGCAGTACCAGTTCCTGCGATCCGGCTGGAGAACAGGTACGAGGCCCTGGCAACACTGGAGGAGGAGGGAGAGGAGGCAACTCCACACTCTCCACGCTCTGAACAGGCCAAAGGAGCTAAACAGTCCTGGAGGAGAAAGCGTCGAGTGATTGTCATAGGCGACTCCATCCTGAGAGGTACAGAGGGCCCCATCTGTCGCCAGGACCCCTCAACACGCGAGGTCTACTTCCTACCCAGAGCAAAGATTCATGACATGACAGGGATGATCCAGGCCATGATCCAGCCCACTGATTACCACCCCATGGTCCTAATCCATGTGGGTACTAATGATGCGGCCAGAAGAAGCCCTGATCACCTGATGGCAGACTACCATGCTCTGGGGGGTGTGCTGAAGGAGATAGGTGCACAGGTGGTTTTCTCTTCTGTTCTACCAGTGAGCGGACATGGAAGACGGCATGAGACATGCATTGCAGAGACCAACTGGTGGCTTCAGGAATGGTGTCTCAAGACAGGCTTCGGCTTCCTTGACGACAACCCGCACATCACGACAAGAGACATGCTCAGATGGGATGGGCTCCACCTTTCCCCTAAAGGTAAGCATGTATTTTCTTCTAGGGTGGTGGATCTCCTCTGGCGGGCTTTAAACTAGGCTCATCGGGGGAAGGGGAAGATGAGAGAGGAGGAAGCCTTGGACCACTAAACCAAGCAGCATTCACAAGTACAGCCCAGCCTAGACTGACAAGCGGAACACATACACAGGTAAGCAACAGGGGCCAGGGCAATGCTGTGATTAGGGGGCCAGTGCACACATCCACAGGAGGCCTCAAATGCCTCTACACAAAAGCTCATAGTATGGGAAACAAGCAGGAGGAACTTACCCTCCTGCTAGCTGACACCAACCCAGACAAAGTGGGGCTCACTGAAACATGATGGGATCCAACGCACGACTGGGCGGTAAATATCAAGGGCTATAGGCTGTACAGGAGGGATAGGACAGGTAGGAAAGGTGGGGGTGTGGCACTCTACATTAAGGAGGAATACACATCCTCATCAGGTAGCACAGAGTCAGAGGAGGGGAACTCTGAAGTGCTCTGGGTTAGAATACAAGGCAGTCAAGGGGAAAGAGACTTAATGGTGGGGGTCTACTACAGACCACCCAACCAAGGGGAAGAGCTAAACCAGGAATTCTTAAGTCAGCTCA